>NC_091286.1:540952323-541616073 GCF_032444005.1 Ranitomeya imitator
ATATGAAGAATAATAATAGTTGAATAAGAAGAATATGAAGAATGTAAAAAAAAAAATAATAGGAAGAAGGTGAAGAAGATAAATAAGGTGAAAAAGAAGTTGATGAAAACGATGCTGCTGCTGTGGATGATGAAGGAGAAAGTGTGGGAGAAGTAAAAAAGAAGGTGAAGAGCATGGAAGTAGTGAAACATAAATATCTGACAAAACATAAAAAATCTTAACATAGTCAATATCTTTGTAACTCCGAACGTCTTAAAAAAAATTAATTCCTGCTATTCCATTTGATTGGGATAAACCTCTATCCCTTTAATGTCTCCTCCACCTCCCCCAATACATCCTTCATTATTCTTAGTTGTTTTCCTTCATGTAGAATTAACCTACAAGGAAAGAAAAGGTTTATTTTCATTCCGATATTTGTGTCCCATTGACTTGCATTGGTTTCCGGTATCGGAATCGGCGATATCCGATATTTTTGGGGTATCGGTTCGATACAATCCGATCCGATATTTCCCAATATCGGATGGTATCGCTCAACACTAGTGCTAACCCCTTTCTGACCTTAGACGGAATAGTACATCCGAGGTTCGGCAGTGAGCTCACATCAAAGCCGGGACACGTCAGCTATTTTGTACAGCTGACATGTGCCTGCAAAAAATGTAACTAGTTAAATGCCGCTGTCAAATGCTGACAGCAGCATTTAACTAGTGCATCAGGCCATCGGGCCAGAAATGAGCGCATCGCATGACATGCAAAAACTAATAATGTTGTTCAAAATTGCAACTTGTCCTGCAAAAAATAAGCCCTCACATGGCCATATTGACGGAAAAATATTAAAGCTATGGCTCTGTGAAGGAGGGGAGCGAAAAAACAAAAATGCAAAACGGGAAAAAGCTGGGGTCATGAAAGGGTTAAGGATTGGGTCCCTAGTCGTGCACCGAGATAACTTAGGAGTGCCATTCTTTTTTCCTAGTACTATATTTTATAGTGAAAATATGAAGAGATGTGGCACTCACCCGTATGCAGTTAGAACGATGTCTTTATTATACCATTACAAGGTTAAGAACAGAGTCCATGGAAACAGCAGGTGTGCAGAGGGATGTGGGGAAGGAGTGACGGATGGTGTGCGCTTCAACAGGTCCTGGTGGCCTTTGGCTATATTTTATAGTGTTGACAACACGTGCTGGGAAATTCACTTTTTTGAGTGTACATAAACATGAAACAGCTCCTAAAATAGGGCTACATTTTGGAAAAGCTTGGTAGCAACTCAAACCATTGCTTCTTCATTTTGAAAACAGTGTATTCATGCTCCCGAAAAAGGGTAATTTTTGGACAACTTGATAGACAGCCTCTGTAACTGCCTCATCAGTTTGTGAATAACAATCCTGCTGTGGATAAAAAAAATGATAATTTGTTAACTCCAAGTTGAGAAACCATTGCTTTTTTCAAAAGAGTACACCTGTTTTGTATCCCTAAATACAGGGATCATTTTTGGATGATCCATTTTTGGATTGCTTCTTCATTTATCAAAGAACAAAGATCTTGTAACTCCCTAAGCAAAGATTATTTTTGCATTATTCATCTGAGAAATTCAATACTTCCTCTACTTTTTTCTGCCTTTCAATAAACACCAGCAAGGAAAAAAAATCTGTTCTCAAAAAGAGATACTTTTTGGACTATTTATTCAATTTCAGTAACCTTAAAAATCTGAAACTGTTGACTGTGCTTAAATAGGCTGCTGAATAACACTGTTTAACATCTATTTTCACCTAGACAGAGAGGTTTAGGCTGTTATGAATGTAACTCACACTCACTCACAGGTAATGGAAAAAAGGAATACCTACTACAGGGAGACACTGCGCGCCTGGCTCCCTAAAATGCAATGAAAGGGTTTCTTGTGCCTCCTGAGTATCCAGAAAGAAGGCAGCAACAAACTACCAGCAAAAGAAGAGGAAAGTGTGCAGGAAGATACAAAACCCAGAATGAAAAAAGTAGAAAAGCTGTGTTTTCATTAAAGATCTCAAAACTGGTTGAATAATTCCTGGGAGACCTGAGAGTGCTTTACTCAGGCTATGAACGTTGTAATATCTTGACATCATGACATGTGCTGCAAAAGCACAGCGCACAGTGTCATCAAAAGCCTAGTTGAGCCGAAAGTCATGCCCTGAAATTAAGAGGCCAAAGAGGATGCACTCAATGTTGGAAGGAAAAAGGAGAGGCGCAGAAGACCAGACAGAGTGCTGTGGGAGCGGAGGGACAGATGAATCATCATGTGAGTATTATTTTGTACAATCTTTGCCTAATTCAGAAAAATCTAGCTGGCTGAAAATTTGGCTAAATATCCCAAAGGGAATTGAAACCCATATCTGTGCTCTTGAGAATAAGAATTTAAATTCCACACAAAGTTTTCTTCCCATTACACTTTGAGATAAAATACCTACTAAAGGTAAGCAAATCATTTAGCATGACTAATGTCAGTACTCCATGGCTACTGGACAGGAGTTCTACAAACCTCATCCTACTTGATGACATCCATTGCGTCTCTTGATTAGCAGGCATGGCCAGATATCAAATTAAACACAGAGTCAGGGAGTCCAGCAAGTGGAAGGTGGTTCGCAAGGCTCCATTCTGACTAGGGTCCTAAGAATCAATTTGCTCATCTCTAATAAACAATTTTTTTATGATGGTCAGGCCACATCTGAAATACAGTGCCCAGTTCTTGGCACCACATTTTAAAAAAGACATTGAAAACCTGGAGCAAATTCTGAGATAACCTATCAGGATGATAAGCGGACAGCAAACTATGTCCTGCGAGGAATGGTTAAAGGATCTGGGAATGTTTAGCTTGCAAAAAAGAAGGCTAAGAGGGGATTTAATACAAATATCTGATGGGATGTCAAAGTGTAGCGGGATCATCCATTTTTTCATTTACACATGGAAACACCAGAAGCAATGAAATGAAACTGAAAGGGAGAAGATACAGATGAGATATTTGAAAAAAAAATTGACACTGAGGGTGATCAATGAGTGAAACAGGCTGTCACGAGAGGTGGTAAGCTTTCCTTTAATGAAATTCTTCAAACAGAGACTGGACAGGCATCTGTCTGAGATGGTTTAGTGAATCCTGCGCTGTTTTATGCAAATCTAACATTCTATGATTCCATCTCAAATAAATACATTTTTATGATTTTTGCTTTTTTAGAAAGCCTCAGTGCCAAATAAATTACTTACTTTTAATATAGCTACACTAAAAATACCATCAAGTTTTCTATTCACTTAAATGTTGCTTCATTCCATTTCATCCACTTTCATTGGATATTTGTTTTTATCATGTTCAAAATTATATCTAGAGGAACCTTTCCATTGAATTGGAGCATTTCAAAACCCATAGCAAGCTGATTTTATCTGTTATGCTTATAAGAGGATTTAACCTCTTTCTGATATCCGACATAATAATTAGTCCATGTGTCCTGGGCCTATTTGACCACTGATGGATTATTACATCTGGGCGATCACCCTCTCCCGGCACATTAACCTCGAAAATACTGTGATCGAACACGATTGCAGCATTCCAGGTGCCAGCAGAGGGTGGCCAGCCCTTTTGCCCTTGGATCGGAGACCTCTGGCGTGACCGAGGGTCATGATCATTGCCATGGTGACCCAGATGTCATCACCAGAGCTAGGAAACATGCTGATCATGTGCAGTGCATGATCTGCAAGTCTCTGTCAGTGCAGAGCTGACAGTTTCTACAGCATGGGGATGCTGCTACATCCATGCTGTAGAAATGATCAGACTGCAAAAATTGACTGTCCTATAGTGGGACAAAGTAAAAAAGTTAAAAAAAAAAGAAAAATATATATTTTTTTAAATAATTGTAAAAATATATATTTTTTAAAGTAACACATACCATAACACACGGCCTTCCCAAAACCTTGTCTGAGGACAAATGCACTAGCAGGATGCAGCAGGCCTCCACTGATAAAGGCAAGGGATAGCACTGGTGCAAACTACTGATAATAACAGCCACCCCCACATATACCAGACCATGGAGGGGTTGGTTGCCTAGTAGAAAAAATTGCACAATGATATGGCTTGCATAGGACATCAGTCACACAGGTACGTGTGATGCTCAGTGTCTGGTTTGCAGCCTATTAATGACGCCCTTGTACTAACAGGCGGGCTGCCCAGCACTATAATATGCAACACACAGGGACAGATGTCCTAATAGACCAAGCCAACAAAAACAGGCCTAGCCACATTCTGCAAAAAATTATATGATAAAAAGTGCAAAAAATTAATGTAAATGATAAATGCATTAAATGTGGCATTGGTTATTATTTTGGCCAAAATAAATAAGCACGTAACCCATGTCTCGGGTCCTCATACTTGTGAGTCCTACCACTAATATAAAAAAAGCTAACATAGAAAAACCCAAGTGGAGGCCTGCTGCCTCCCGCCAGTGCATTTGTCATCAGAAAGGGTTTTGTGAAGGCCGTATCTTATGGTATGTGTTTTTTTGAGTTTTTCTGTTAGGTAAAAAAAATAAGAAAAAATAAAAAGATATATCTACAAATAAATATTTGAATGTAAAAAAATATAAACAATAAAAGTACACATATTTGGTATCACCGCGTCCGCAATGACCCGACTTATAAAACTGTCCCACCAGCTAACCCCTTAATGAACACCATAATAAAACAAGGCAAAAAACAATGCTTCATCATCATACCACCGAACAAAATGTGGAATAAAACGAATAAAATTACATCTTGTCCCACAAAAAACAAGTCACCATGCAGCTTAGCATGTGCATAGCATGCGTCTAAATACATTCCTTGATGGGACTATTTTCCAAAATGGGGTCCACCAATTGTTCCAGCAAATTTTTCATTCAAAAAGTCAAATGATGCTCCTTCCCTTACAAGCTCTGCAGTGTACCCAAACAGTGGTTTTCTCCCTCATATGTGGTATCAGCGTAATCAGGAGAAATTGCACAACAAATTGTATGGTGCAAATTTTCCTGATTCTCTTATGAAAATACAAAATTTTGTGCTGAAAACATGCTTGTGGGGAAAATATGATTTTTAAAATTTTTATACAGATTAACGTTATAAACTTCAGTGAAGCACCTTAGGGTTCAATGTGCTCATCACACATCTAGATCAGTGCCCTGAGGAGTCTTGTTTCCAAAATGATGTCACTTGGTTTTCTCCTGTTACCCTTGTCAAAATAAAAAAAATTGGATCTGAAGTCAATTTTTTGTGAAAAAAGGTTAAATGTTTTTTTTTTTCAAAAAATTACTGTGAAGCACCTGAAGGGTTAATAAACTTCTTGAATGTGGTTTGAGAACCTTGAGGGGTGCAGTTTTTAGAATGGTGTCACTTTTTTGGTATTTTATATAACATAGACCCCTCAAATATAATGTGGTCCCTAAAAATATGGTTTTGTAAATTTTGTTGGAAAAATTAAAAATCACTTGTCAACTCTTAACCCTTATAGCTTCTTAACAAAAAATGTTGGTTCCAAAATTGCGCTGATGTAAAGTAGACATGCTCGAAATGTTAATTATTAACTATTTCTAGTGACATATCTCTGTGATGTAAGGGCATGAAAATTCTAAGTTTGACTCATTAGTAGCTCTTCCACAATCTCTTCATAGTTGTCTGCTTTCTTATTCCCTAGAAAATTCTGCCCCACATTACACAATGCATTCCAAGCTCTTTCTTCTGTCTCATTCATTGATGTGATAACATTTGGGTCTCTCATAAGTGTTCTTATTTGAGGCCATCAAATATTCCAGCATTTTTCTTCTCTTCACTAAGACCAGGAAAAGTTGAACATATATAGTTAAAGCATTCTCCACTGTGCTTGAGAGCTTTGACGAACTGCTTCATCAATCCAAGTTTTATGTGTAAGGGAGGAAAGACAATGTCCTTCCTATCCACTAGAGGATCATGGATGACATTCTTATCGCCAGATACCAAACTCTGTCGCTGAGGCCATTCAGTTTTCACCCAATGCTCTGCTGTAGCTCTACTGTCCCAGTAGCACAGAAAACAAGGGTGTTATTATAACAAATGGGAATTATGCATGTTCAAAAGAAACAAAGATATTCTCACATTTATTGGGAGACTAAATGAAAACTAAATTTACCTTAGTGAACCGTATAAACCGACACTTTTCATACACTACTTATATTTATCATGGAATTCTTGAAAATGGGCTATATACCTGTAGCGCAAAAAACGTGACGTAATAGAGAAATTATAAGATCAGATTTTAATTCAGCACCCTCAAATTAGTCTAAAACTGTTCTTAAAGTCCAAGCCAGAATATTTTTTTTTGTAGACCAGTGTAATCTCACTTCTTCATAATGCCCCCCAAGCATGGGCATTCTCTCTCCCATCTGACTCCCAGTAACATGAGACTGTGGAGTCTGGTTAGTGTATTATGGTACACTACTACTCCCCTCTTCTCTGCATGTGGGAAGGGTACAGACTGAGGGCAGATTCAGGAGCTAAGACTAGGCATGTTGTCCCGGTGTCTTCTCCATCCAAAGTAATCCGGAAAGCAGGGCAAGCTAGAGTGCCCCTAGCATTAGGGACAGGGAAGAAGAACTTTATTAGAGGAATCTGCTTCTATCGCCCCTTTTCAGGCACTTTTTCCCATTCCCTGTGCCTCTTTCACTTGTTATCCACTCGGAAAACACAGCTCAAATTCACTTTGCTCAGATGAGACTACAGGCTCACTGTGGTGTCATATGATACAGCCCATTATACTGTACATAAAGGAGAAGGTGAAGAAGTGAGGAGCATGGAGAGAAAACAGGCAGATGAGACAGAAACATAGTGCAGAGCTCTTTAATAGTGATGAGCGAATATACTCGTTACTCGAGATTTCCCGAGCACGCTCGGGTGTCCTCCGATTATTTTTTAGTGCTCGGAAATTTAGTTTTTATTGCTGCAGCTGAATGATTTAAATCTGTTAGCCAGCATAAGTACATGTGGGGATTCCCTAGCAACCAGGCAACCCCCACATGTACTTATGTTGGCTAACAGATGTAAATCATTCAGCTGCGGCAATAAAAACTAAATTTCTGAGCACTAAAAAATACTCGGAGGACACCCGAGCGTGCTCGGGAAATCTTGAGTAACGAATATATTTGCTCATCACTACTCTTTAACAATCTAATGTCCCCCATGCACATGCTGCTTCTTTCTGTATGGTTAGAATAGGATGAAAAGTAAGAATCTTTCTGACTGATGTGCTGTGTATGGCATAGATCAGAGCAGCTAGTATGCTCCCAACAGCTCAGAGTAGATTGCAAATTAGAGATAGAACCTACAGAAGGGAATGCTGATGAAAATGCAAGATACAGGCAATGTAATGGCCAGAAATAGTGTTATTCCTTAAACACACACGACATATTATGCTGAAAAGTTTAGAATACAGTTATCTTTTACATTTGTAACACCTTGAGACACAAAGCATAATGTCTATTCTACTGTATTTAATATTAGTAGCATTAGGAAACAAAAACAGGAAAAAAATTAAAAGTGGAGCGAAATATTGAAAGAAACAGAATTCGGCTCTTACTTTTTGGTGGTTCTGTTTTTGCAATGAGAAACACTTTAACCACTGCAGGAGTCAAGTTTGTCTTCTCTATTGCTTCATCACAGCTTGAACCACGTCTCATTGCAAAAATCTTCTGTACATTTACTTTTGGATTGTAAATACACTTCTTAATATCTTATATCTATGGGAGTGACTAGTTATTTGGATTGACAACATACAAGGGCTGTTCCCCTACTAACAAACCATCCCGTCTGGAATCCTGTGGTTTAAACAGAATTAAGATGGTAGCCTTGATGGCCAAAAAGATTGGTGGATCAAAAATCCATTAAAGGGGATATCTGAGATTTAAACACAAAAATGTGCCTAAGCACTAGCAGGCAGGAAATTGCTACGTACCTGCCTGTTGTGCTCAGCGCCGTTCTCCGCTGGCAAAGAGCTCTCACAGAATTCCGCAGATGTCACGTCATTAGAGCATCACTTTGTCTTCCTGTTGACCGGATGAGATGACTTGTGTCATTCTGATTGACAGCTGGCTCTTTGCTGCCTATTTGGGAAGGCGGCTGTCAATCAGCATCTTGCCAGTAGTCCCGCCCTGTCAACAGGATGAAAAACTACTGCTCTTTTGACAGTGAGGAGCTACAGTAAATCTGCAGCAGGAGCTGACAACGGCATATATTAGCAACTACTTGCCTTTTTTAAAGTCCAAGATATCCTCTTTAACGATGCAGAATGATATGACCTGCCCTGTGAACAACATTTCAATTATCATTATTATTTTAAATCCTTTTCCTCTGGAAACACATACATTATTTTCATTTAGCATTAATAAATTATTGTAAATTTGTTCTCATGGTGTTTTAGACAGGATCTTTGTTTGTGGTAATTTTCTCATTTTGTTACATTTCTAATATGCATTTTTACCATTTTTTCAAATATTGCAAAGAAGCAATGGTAGAAATTGTAGAAAAATGACATACCTACAGAATGGGCGTCATGAAAAGGCACCACAGACCTTCAAATGATGCAATTTTTGTTTGTATTCAGACTTTTCAAAAGTTTTAAAGTATCTTTTGAGCATGATGTTTTAGCAAAATAGGAACAATAGTGAACCATAAAGAAAATACTGCAAACTGCTATGTGTGAATCTAGTTTTAATAAGTGAATAAATAATAATCCTAAAATATTTTTTCCATTAAATAATCTTTTTTTTTTAAATTACTAATAATGATAAATTAGGACTACATTATTGTTAGCACATAGCTGTACAGTCAAATCTACATTTATTTTTTAATATATATCTTGTCAAAATCACAATAACTACCACTACTAAAACCTTAATAACAGCATCCTTCTAATCCAGGCTGTCACATTAATCAATTATTATTCAATGAGAAATAATTAATAATGTAATAAGCACTAATGAAAAAAAATCCTACAATTCACATGGGAAATAAAAGATCTTAATATAATTGAGAAGTCAGTTTCTACTATATCTAATAAGGCTCATTTGCGTGTAAAGAATAAAAAATAATGCACACGTCAAGATGCAAATTCACTGAACCTGTAAATAAATGGAAGTGCATGATGACCTAAATTGAAGTCAAATAACAATATAGAATAAAAGTGACAGCACATAAACCTGCTACAGATTCTACTTTTTTGACATTTCAGGGCCACATGCATTCATTTAATTATTTTTCCTAAATATTGACACTTGTTATCAATAGTGTAATGTCTCAATAATTATGTAAAAATAAAGACTAATGAGAAAAAAAATGAAAATTTACTGTGTTATGTATTGGCAGTGGATATTAACAATATATAAAAGCTAAGAGGAATAAATAACACTAGAGAACACAGAGAAACGATTCAGAAGATCTAGATAAAGAAGGTTTAATCATAATCCCAGACGCGGATACTTTTCTGTAAGAGCAGTGAGACTATGGAACTCTCTGCCGTATGATGTTGTAATGAGTGATTCATTACTTAAATTTAACCTGTCACCCTGTTTTTTCAGATTGAGATAAAAATACTGTTAAATAGGGCCTGCACTGTGCATTACAATAGTGTATGTAGTGTACCCTGATTCCCCACCTATGCTGCAAAATACATTACCAAAGTCGCCGTTTTCGCCTGTCAATCAGGCTGGTCAGGTCGGGTGGGCGTGGTGACATCGCTGTTTCTTCCCCAGCTTTCCGTTGGTGGCGTAGTGGTGTGCGCATGTCCAAGTGCCGAATCCACTGCGCGCAGGTGAAGAAAAAACGCGCGATCAGCGCTATTACCCTTGTCATCGGCAGGGGCGGCCATCTTCCTGAGGCCGCGCGTGCGCAGATGAAGTGCTCTGCTGCACGGGGCTTCAGGAAAATGGCTGCGGGATGCCGCGCGTGCGCAGATAGAGATCGCGGCGGCCATTTTCCCAAAGCCGAGTTTGCACTTGGACATGCGCACACCACTACGCCACCAACGGAAAGCTGGGGAAGAAACAGCGATGTCACCACACCCACCCGACCTGACCAGCCTGATTGACAGGCGAAAACGGTGATTTTGGTAATGTATTTCGCAGCATAGGTGGGGAATCAGGGTACACTACATACACTATTGTAACGCACAGCGCAGGCCCTATTTAACAGTATTTTTATCTCAATCTGAAAAAATGGGGTGACAGGTTCCCTTTAATAGCTGTCTACAAATATCTTAAGAGACAGGTAGAGGGATCATCATTATTCTCATTTGCACATGGAAACACGTGAAGCAATGGAATGAAACTGAAAGGGAGAAGATACAGATTAGATATTAGAAAAAACTTTGACAGTGAGAGTGATCAATGAGTGGAACAGGCTGTCACAAAAGGTAGTGAGATCTCCTACAATGGAAGCCTTCAAACAGAAGCTAGACAGACCTCTGTCTGAGATGGCTGAGTGAATCCTGCATTGAGCAGGGGGTTGGAAAAAATGACCATTGAGGTCCCTTCCATCTCTAACATTCTATGATTCTATGATAAAACATGATCAAATCTCCTGAGTTTCAATTTCAACAAACCACTTGAATTTCACAGGGAAATTCAATTTACATAGAAGTTATTTGATGCAAATTTAGTGCTACATATTGCACTTTGGGTTCTTTTGAGACCCCAAAGCATAATAAATATAAGATGTGAAGAAAAAATATTACCTCACTGCTCACCTGTCCTGCCATCTCCGAGCATACTGATTCATTGTGAATCATATTTTTTCCTACTCCTGTGTGTATCGTCTTTGGCCTTCTTCACTCTGACCACGTCTCTGAGGTAACTGTGTGTCGTACTCTTGTTTTGTGCATGTCCTGATGCAGAAATATTGCAAAGTGTGTTGTCTGAGGCCTAATAGGAACCCCAAGAGAAGCCCATTGTGGCATCATGATGTGTGCCTTAACGTCAAGGTGTGTAGTAACATCAGACGCCTACTTGTTAGCATTGGCAGTAGCTCTAACATTGAATGAAGCAGGCTAAAGAGGATATGTGTGACCGGGAAGGTGGAAAAAAAAGCATATGGGAAAAATCAGACAGCTGGATGGGTGGAGGGACAGGGAAGTGGTGAAGTGACTTTTTTTTACTTTTTGACAGCCTCTCACACAGCCAAGCCAGATCTCCACTTGGCACTGATGAAGGGCAGTACCCCGAAACACAATGTCTGCAAATTAAGATTCTGGTTTGGTTATTATCCTAAGTCATGTCACAAGGCTCGTTAAAGGGTCGACATTGACTTGTAGGATTGCTACCTTCCAATAGGTGGCACTAGAGTTCTAGTTCTCTTCCTCTCCAAAGAGACAATTTCCATAATTAGCATATTTAACAGAGGAGCATTGCGGCTTTAAGTCTCCTCATCTCGGCATGCTTAGCATGTCAATCTCCGCAAGGAGAAACAATACAAGGGACAGCCCTTTAAAATTCAGAAAGCTGTTTGCCATTTAACTGAATTCGTGAGGGACAAATTACAAAAAAAATGTAGATTTTCAAGAATCTACATTTTTGTAACATTCAATGAGAATTCAATTCTATTTGGACAAATTTACAAATCTGTACATTAGACTCATATTCTAGTGCTCCTAGTGTCTGTTTACCTACAATCTTGGAGATATCTTTTGTATCTGTACATATTTTAATAGGAACCTACTAGGTGGTTAGCTGGGCAAATCCACTGTATGCTGAGTGCCATTAGGGATGCTTAAAAACCAGGTATTAAGATATAAGATTTTGGAAGTATACTGAATCTTTGCATCAAGGTAAAAAAAATGACTATGATTGTTTTGTTTACACCAGTCTCTATGAATCTATACACTGTTTAGCTTGTCAAGATCTATTGACCATTAACATTTTTCAGGTATGACCACAAAAGACTGATAGAAATGTTGCAATCTGATGTTATAAAAGGCTAACATAAAACCTAATTAGGAGTGGTGCACTTAGTAATATTATAGATCTGTAATATTGTGCTCCTGGTCTATTATAGGCCCATACTGTATCTCCCTATTAATTTTATAATAATGCCAGCAAAAGTTTTCCATGGGAATTTACAAGAAAGGAATGGTGGCATGCTGCATTTCCCATAGTATTCTTAGTAGTAGTAGTATTCTCAGAAAAGCAGCGTGAAGCACACTTATACTGCGCGATGATCTATGGTACAGACCTGTAGGGATTTTGTACGTTGTTATACACAATGTTAACACCTGGCATTGCCATGTGCATAAAACCTGATATTGACATTTTGACGAAGTATTTCAGGAAATGCCTTTGTTGTACACTAAAGGTATACTTTTATTCTTTTTTGGATGGCCTCTGCGTGGCTGTACATTTTACTATCTCTGGTTTCAGGCTTGACTTGAATCTGACGTGAACCTATTATTTGCTGTGATCTAGCTAAGATATCTAGCAATTGTCTGCCACTTTGTAGAGTATTATGGTGCCCTGTGGCATAATGTCGTGTCGTGCAGAAGACCAAAATTCAAATTATTGCCTTTTGGGATATTATTGCATGTCAAACCAAAATTATTTTGCAAAGAACTAGTAATCAAATATTAGCCGTGTTAAAAAAGCAGAATAAATAATTTATATATTTATGTATTTCTTTATTTATGTATTTATTTTTTATCCATTTAGACGAAATAGAGACATTTTATAAAATGTCTAAACCCTTTTTATTTTATATCTGCCAACACTGGCATATACAAACAGTAGTGTTCAGTACATCCTATGTACATAATGCTTTTTAGGATACTTTTACATATGCTATATCGCAATGATATTTGAGTAGTCAGAAACAATATTTTTAGCGATTCGCAAATTATAAAACTTACAATTTATATTTCCCAAAGATGTAAGTCTTTACTTTACAGCTGTACTTTACTCTCTCGACAACAAATCCTAAGATAATGGGATAATATTATCATGAAAAAAAACATTCATATCATGTTCTCTATACTTTAACTGCTTAATTACCAGGCCAATTTTTTAAAATCTGACCATTGTCAATTTATGTAGCAATAACTGTGGAACGCTTCAACATGTCCCAGTGATTTGAGACTGTTTTATCATTGCACCTTATATTTTTAGAGAATGGTAAATTTAGGTCAATATAATTTGTCTTTATTTACTAAAATATCAAAGAGAAATTTAAAAAGCTGTCAATTTTCAAACTTTGAATGATTACCCCTTTAATCCAGATAGTCATACCACACAAAAACATTAATAAACTACATTTCCCACATGTCTGCTTTACATCAGCACAATTTGTAAAATATTCTTACATTTTGTTAACCTTTTAGAAGGTTTAAAAATGTAGCAGTAAGTTTTCATTTTATCAATGACATTTACAAAAAATTTTTTTTAGGGACCTATGAAGTTTTGAAGTGACTTTGGGGATCATATATATTGGAAAAAACCCAAAAGTGATACCACTTTAATAACAGCACCAGTCAACTATTCAACATTTCTGTCAGGTAGTTTTTTAACCCTTCAGGTCCTTTTCAGGAATTAATGCAAAGTGGCATTACAGGAATGAAAAAATTATTTTTACCACAAAATGTTGCTAACATGCGAACTGATCCTTATAGCTGTCTGTTATAAGGTAGTGAATTGCCATGGCAAACATCAGGACTACGCAATCATGATTTGAAGGTGCCGATAGGGTTAAAGAGATAGTCCCCCACACTCCATTAACCATTGAGGTCATGTATTCACCATTGACAGATGCATCTGAAGGGTTGAATGGCCATGGTTGGTGCCAACATTGATCGTGGCTAATACAGCAAGTTGTCAGTTATAGTGTGCATCTTACAGCTGCTGGATTGTCACCTGTTTGGAAATGCTATTCTTTTATACCTGAGGTCATTAAGAAGACGTATTGGTGGTCATTAAGGGGTTAAGCAGACATAAAATCATCCAGGGTATAGGAATAAACAGCAGCTGTGATGTTACAGAAAGTATGAGGAAGTTGGTGCTAGAGGACTAGAGGAAGCGTGATTGAACGTGAAACGGCCTTAGCCCGGTCATGCACCTTGTCATTTTTTCCTATAGATATATACTTTTTAGGAATAAGAGATTTTTACCAAATCATATTTTATTCTAATATTCTATATGTAATGCTATCATACTATTAAATGGCTTGTTAGACAAAAAGATTAACAGGATACTGGTCTGGTGGCCACATCAGTGGCCCAAAGCCACTGCACCAGAGCTATGAGGACCTGCTTTTAATTGGCAACATCCCCTTCACCTTCATCATTGCTGTGACGTCATGTCCGGATTAGTTAAAGATAAATTGGACAAGGTCTTGTGAAACTTTGTGCTAAACTCTAATGGATTGTTATAGTAAACATACCTTTATTTTATTGTTAGCAGTGATTTAATTCCTTCCATTTACATTCAGCTCCTCATGCTAATTATCCTGCTGACTAATCACACTACACTTGTACTTCTAAGTATCACAAAGAGGAATATTGAATCTTTTTTTCTTCAACTATTTTATTTTGCCTATTTGTGACATTTAAAAGCAAAAAAAATATAATTAGAAAAATTACTAATGACAAGTCTTATTTTCATTGAAAAGTTGGCTAAAAATACATCCTTTCATGTTCCAAGAATAACTGCCAAATTCAAACATCCTATCCCAGAACCTTAATTTGAGAGAAAAACCTCTCAATCATACAAAGGGAATTATTGCCGGAGATTAAACTGGTTGATGCTATGTATTGTTCTTGGTGTAGTCAGGAGGGAATATTAATTGAGATGTGCCTTGAATTACAGTTCGCTTTACATAATGGCTCACATGTTTCCTGGTGGTCTTGCCAACAGGAATAGAACAAATGAGTCCAATAAGATGGATCATTTTAAACCTCAGTAGTGAATCAATTGTTCTGTTTTGTTAAAAATAAGAAAAAAGTAATGCCTGACTGGTTTACTTTATGTCTGTGCTGTTCTGTTTTCTTCCCCATGCACCCTAATCTCTCCCACTTCCTTCCTGAGTCATCAGCAGCTGGACCTGGAGAGGCCACAGGAATTGGCTTTTGGTAAAGTTGTAATGGTGCTATTAGTCAAATTCAAATCCCTTGATTCCTGGCACGAATCATTATGGCACATCCACTTTGAATTATGCTCTCTCTCTCTCTCTCTCTCGAAATAACCAGAGAGATTAACTACTGTTATGTTCTCTCCATTGTTTAATGATAAGTGCAAATTATTTGTTTTGAAAAATAAAGACACTTTGATCTCAAATCCAAATAATAATATTAAAAAGAAAATGTACCAATTTATATGGAATTGAAATTTTTATACCAGTTTCACAATTTTCTATTGATTTTATTTTCTGGTTAGCCAATAGAGGTATCACTCCTAGAATACTTCTGTCATCATTGGGAAGAAAAGTATTCACTACAATTTTCTATAAATTTTCATTAAAATGTTTCCATTGCATTATTTTTATTCACAATAAATTGCATTAATTATTATTAATATTGTTATTATTAATAATGTTAATGAAAATATGACTCTTTCGTATTATCAGAATGTGTACTTCAGATAAGTCGCATACTGATAAAAGCCTGCATACACGAGGAAGCTATTACAGCAACATAACAACATTACAGCTTACAGACTGATAATATCATGTAAAGTAGCTTGTACAAGCCAGATATTCTGTTGAAGGAGAGGATGACATGACATTAGAAAGCAGAATAAATCACTCTTTAATATATGAAGGATAATTCCTTGGAACAAAAAAGGGACTTACTTCTACCTAGACCAGAAGGTCTTTGAAATTATGTGTCTCCATGGGGTAGCATTGTGGATTTTGTAAGCCCTGCACATTTGCTGAGCCAGACATTCATTCAAAATGATTTCTTTAGCATAGACAAGTGTTTTTTTCCCATTTTACTACTACCGAAGTAATTATTAGGTCTGGACATAGTGGCTCAAATTAATCTGATCCTCCTCAACCTATGCTGTCGACATCTATCAAAAGCCTGGGGATTCAGTCCAATGCTTGACAGGCCAAAATCTGTTGAACACCTTAGATTTGGAGAAAAATCATCATAATTACTGTTCTTACAGTATTTACTTAGTAAATGATAGGCACTAAGCCATACAGATGAGCAATTCAGTTGCAATGGAAAGGAAGCACACAGTCTATGAAGCCATATTTACTTTGAGCTTAGTAGATGTAAGTCTTTTTGCTCCTGCAAGCGTTATGACATTATAGCATGTGCAGGGGCAGTCTTAAGCTGTATGGCATGGAACAGTAATTCTATTTAGATTATAACTGTCTTCATTTTTTCTTGAGTGTCAATCAAAATTCAAATGATAATATATTATTTTTAGAGAAAAAGTTACAGGATCTAAAAGAAAACATGTTATTCTAGAAACACAAAATGTTTGGAGTTTTCATTCAGCAGGATCATTTGACTATTAAACTCTATGGGTATTGCAGCATTCTGTATGTTTACAGTGAATTAAAGTCAAAGTGTGTGTTTATTATATCGCCTAGGAGATAATCAATTTAACATAATAAGAAGCAAGTAGACTTCATCTTTTTGAAATAAGTTTACAAGAAGAAATAGCATAAATGAAAAATTAGGAGGCAACCGATCTAGATGCTTAAATACGTAGGTGAAAAGTAAAGCTTAGGCTCATGGTCTGTAAATGTCCATCAAAGTGGTCAAAAAATTTTATATTCACCAATTACCTGACCGGCCACTGCACTGCTCACATTCACGTATCCATCTTCCTATCCCAGGCTCTTGCGCTGAAATCCACATGCCTCTCACTATGAGATGGGTCTTCCAACTCTGATGAGGCCCAGGAGGACTTTGCACAGGCACGTGAAAAGGCACAATGCTTTGACGTCTCATGACATCACAACATGTGCCATAGCATGGCAAGGAACATGCGCAGAACCATCCTGGTTCTAATCAGAGCTGGAAGTCCAAGCTAAGCATGAGAGGATGAGTGTAAGAGCTTTTATATTTTTCTACCCTTTTGCAACTTCTAAGGGGCCATACAAAGACTAATATAGTATAGACATCTTGTGATATAGTACTGCGAAACTAAGTGCCACACCCTTGTATTTCAAACCCAACAGTTTTGGCAGACAGCAGTCAACTTTTAGTCATATTAGACAATCAATGGAAGTACTGTATATACTCGTGTATAATTCGAGTTTTTCAGTCCCTTTTTTTGGCTGAAAAGACACCCATCGGCTTATACACGAGTCACGGTCCTAGTGCGGAGGTCTGTGGCATTTCCGGAACATGTCTGTGCTCCGCTGCTGCCTAGGTAAGTGTTCCGGTGGCTGCTGACAGGGCCTGGAGATCGGCGTTGGCACTGGGACAAGTGCCGGTGTCCAGAGCAGGCGGGGACACTGGCATGCTATGGGGCCATGTGCCTGCGTCGACACTTAGTCAGGACACCGGCACTTGCGATATTCACCTGTCCCTGTTCCACCTCCACGCTGTGTCTTCCACGTCCTCTGACTGTGACATTCTGGTTGCAATGACATGGTTAGTGTGTGCCCTTTGCCGGAACAGTTACTGCAGAGAGCCAGCGATGCTGAGGAGCAGCGGGCAGCGACGAGAGGTGAGTTTGTCATTTCTTTTTTTAATTGCAGCAGCATATATACAGTACAGTAATCATATCAGCATAAACTGTACTGATATGATGGGCATTATATGTGGCATATTTTCTATGAAGCATCTTATTGGGCCGTAATCAACCTATATGCAGCATTACATGGGGCAAATTTTCTATGGAGCATCTTGTAGGGCCATAATAAACTTTTATGCCGCATTTTGTGGGGCAAATCTTCTATGGAGCATCTTATGGGGCCATAATCAACTTTATGGAGCATTATATGGGACCAAAATGAACTTTATGGAGTATTATATGGGTCCATCATGAATTTTATGGAGCATTACATAGGCCCATCATTAACTTTATGGAGCATTATATGAGCTCATCATGAACTTTATGGAGCATTATATGGGGTGTATTTTGTATGTAGCATCTTATGGGGCCCATCATGAACTGTATGGAGCATTATATGGGCCCATCATAAACTGTATGGAGCATTATATGGAGCCCCCTTGCTTTGCCCAAGCATTTCTGAGTACGCGTACTGGTAAATCTCTGGTCTAGGATATACAGTATGTACTGTATTTTGAGAACTTAATCACTATGTATTGATTTCTTTTTTAAAGTCTTTTTTTTAATCCCATTAGAAATCTATCCAAATACTTCTAATCCTGGACCAAAACAAAAATGCAGGTCATGCAATGCTGGTTTCAAACTTAAGGTTGTGTCAAGAGCAGAGGAAAGCAATAACAGTATTGCAAGTAGGGAATTTTGTGTTAATGAAAAACAAGTGAGGAAGTGGTGGAAAGCAGACTTGGAAAAGATTCCAAAAGCAAAAAAAGCTTGACGTGGTTTAAAGATGTCATACGAGGCTCTAGAGACTGAATTGCATAAATGGGTTATGGAGTGTCATCAAAATGGTTACTGCGTAACATGCATGGGAATTCGCTTACGTGCCCTTCAAATGTCTAAAGAAGACACATTGAAAGCACCAGACATTCAAAATTTTGTTGCATCAGCAGGATGGTGTGCCCGCTTCAAGAATAGATTTGGCCTATGTTTACAGCACAGAACAAAGATTTCAGAGAAGTTGCCAAAAGACCTTGATGAAAAAGTGATGTCATTCCATTCATTCATCATAAAAAAAGAAGGTTCCATAACTATGACCTGGGAGATATTGGAAATATGGATGAAACACCTATGACTTTTGATCTTCCGAGCAACAGAACGGTGGCAAATATGGGAGACAAAACTGTTTCACTCAGAACCACAGGAAATGAAAAAAACATTTTACAGTCATTCTTTCATGTTTGACTAATGGAACTAAGCTGCGGCCTGTCATTATTTTTAAAAGAAAGACCTTGCCTAAAAAGGGCAAATTCCCACCATGAATTACAGTGCGCGCACATGTTAAAGGCTGGATGGATGAAGATGGAACAAAAAATGGCTGAAAGAAATTTGGAATGGACGACCAGGAGCAACCTTAAAGAAAAAACCATCATTGCTAGTTTGGGATATGATGAGAGCCCACACATCTGATGACATAAAAAATTGCCAGTCTTCTCAAGTTACTTTGGCGGTTATTCCAGTTAGACTTACATCTGTATTACAGCCACTAGATGTGTGTTTAAATAAACCTTTCAAATACCGTGTGCGAAGGATGTGGCATGAATGGATGTCATCTGATCAAGCCCAACTGACAAAACTTGGAAACCTGATGAAGCCAGACATAGAATTAACTGCAAAGTGAGTTCGTGAAGCATGGGAAGAGATTCCAGAGTACATGGTGCAACGGGCCTTCAAGAAGTGTGGCATTAGTAATGCCATGGATGGCAGTGAAGACAACGCTTTGTATGAGAATAACAGAAGTGATGGTGATGACAAACTCAGTGATGATGACAATATCTATGCTGATAACTTCTTGCCAGCTGAAGTTGAAGCTCTGTTTGCACATACAGATGAGGAATCCAGTGAATTTGAAGCACTGTATTTTCCGGTGTATAAGACAACTTTTTAACCCCTGAAAATCGTCTCGAAAGTTTGGAGTTGTCTTATACGCCGGGTACGGCATGTGCAGGTAGCGGTCCTGGATGATTCCTAGGGTCTGTAGGAGAGGTGCAACGTCATCTCCGGTCCTTCGAACAATGCATCCTTGGGAACGGAGGCCGCCGCTTGCACCGCTGAGAGCTGGGGGCTGTCGGACGGTAAGTATATCCATCTTTTTTATTTTTATACTTTTTTTTACATGAATATGGATCAATAAGGCCTGAAGTATAGTCTCCTGTTCTCCAGACCCTGAAAACCATCCGGACTGCGCATGTCATATAAGACGACACCCGCCGTATAAGACGACACCCGTCTTATACGCCGAGTATATCCCAAACTCCATATTTTAAGTGGAAAAGTTGGGGGTCGTCTTATATGCCCAGTCGTGTTATACACTAGAAAATACGTTATTTTAACTCTTGTGTTTTAGCTTGGTTGCTGATTGAGCTAAGGTTTTTGTACTTTTAAAGTTATTGTTGTTACCATATTTGTTGTGAATTCTGTTGTCAAGCTCCCTCCTGTGGTCATGAATGGTACTTCGGCTGGTTCTGTCCATGGGCTTCCTCTGGTGGCTGTGAGTGGAGCTGCTGCTTATGAGTTTCCTTCCACAGGTGACGAGGTTAATTCGTTTAGCTGGCTGCTCTATTTAACTCCACCTAGATCTTTGCTCCATGCCGCCTGTCAATGTTCCAGTATTGGTCTAGTTCACTCCTGGATCGTTCTTGTGACCTGTCTTCCCAGCAGAAGCTAAGTGCCTGCTTGTTTTTCTCTGGTTTGCTATTTTTCTGTCCAGCTTGCTATTTTGATTGTTGTCTTGCTTGCTGGAAGCTCTGGGACGCAGAGGGAGCGCCTCCGCACCGTGAGTTGGTGCGGAGGGTCTTTTTGCGCCCTCTGCGTGGTCTTTTTGTAGGTTTTTGTGCTGACCGCAAAGCTACCTTTCCTATCCTCAGTCTGTTCAGTAAGTCGGGCCTCACTTTGCTAAGTCTATTTCATCTCTGTGTTTGTATTTTCATCTTTACTCACAGTCATTATATGTGGGGGGCTGCCTTTTCCTTTGGGGAATTTCTCTGAGGCAAGGTAGGCTTTATTTTTCTATCTTCAGGGCTAGCTAGTTCCTTAGGCTGTGCCGAGTTGCATAGGGAGCGTTAGGAGCAATCCACGGCTATTTCTAGTGTGTGTGATAGGATTAGGGATTGCGGTCAGCAGAGTTCCCACGTCCCAGAGCTCGTCCTATATTATCAGTAACTATCAGGTCATTCCGTGTGCTCTTAACCACCAGGTCCATTATTGTCCTGACCACCAGGTCATAACAGTACAGGTGGCCCAAAGTACTAATGCATCACAATAGAGGGATAAGAGAAGTTCTGAGACCATTTTTTTTTCTTTGCAGTGTGTTTTGTCTCTCTTTTCCCCTTTACCTCTGGGTGTTTCAGGATACAGGTGTAGATATGGACATTCAAGGTCTGTCCTCTTGTATGGATAATCTCACTGCAAGGGTACAAAACATTCAAGATTTTGTGGTTCAGAATCCAATGTTAGAGCCTAGGATTCCAATTCCTGATTTGTTTTTTGGGGATAGATCTAAGTTTCTAAATTTCAAGAATAATTGTAAATTGTTTCTTGCTTTGAATCCTCGCTCCTCAGGTGACCCTGTTCAACAAGTGAAAATCATTATTTCTTTGTTACGTGGCAACCCTCAAGACTGGGCATTTTCCCTTGCGCCAGGAGATCCGGCAATGCGTGATGTTGATGCGTTTTTTCTGGCGCTCGGATTGCTTTATGATGAACCTAATTCAGTGGATCAGGCAGAGAAAATCTTGCTGGCTCTGTGTCAGGGTCAGGATGAGGTAGAGATATATTGTCAGAAGTTTAGGAAGTGGTCTGTACTCACTCAGTGGAATGAATGTGCCCTGGCAGCAATTTTCAGAAATGGTCTGTCTGAAGCCCTTAAGGATGTCATGGTGGGATTTCCCATGACTGCTGGTCTGAATGAGTCTATGTCTTTGGCCATTCAGATCGATCGACGCTTACGTGAGCGTAAAGCTGTGCACCATTTGGCGGTATTATCTGAGCATAGACTAGAGCCTATGCAATGTGATAGGACTTTGACCAGAGCTGAACGGCAAGAACACAGATGTCGGAATGGGCTGTGTTTTTACTGTGGTGATTCCACTCATGCTATCTCCGATTGTCCTAGGCACACTAAGCGTTTCGCTAGGTCTGCCACCATTGGTACGGTACAGTCGAAATTTCTTTTGTCCATTACTCTGATCTGCTCTTTGTCATCCTATTCTGTTATGGCATTTGTGGATTCAGGCGCTGCCCTGAATTTGATGGACTTGGAGTTTGCTAGGCGCTGTGGTTTTTTCTTGTAGCCCTTGCAGTATCCTATTCCATTGAGAGGAATTGATGCTACGCCTTTGGCCAAGAATAAGCCTCAGTACTGGACCCAATTGACCATGTGCATGGCTCCTGCACATCAGGAGGATATTCGCTTTTTGGTGTTGCATAATCTGCATGATGTGCTCGTTTTGGGGTTGCCATGGCTACAGGTCCATAATCCAGTATTGGATTGGAAATCTATATCTGTGTCCAGCTGGGGTTGTCAGGGAGTACATGGTGATGTTCCATTTTTGTCTATTTCGTCATCCACCCCTTCTGAAGTCCCGGAGTTTTTGTCGGATTACCGGGATGTATTTGATGAGCCCAAATCCAGTGCCCTACCTCCTCATAGGGATGGCGATTGTGCTATCAATTTGATTCCTGGTAGTAAGTTTCCTAAGGGCCGACTGTTCAATTTATCTGTGCCAGAGCACGCCGCTATGCGGAGTTATGTAAAGAAATCCTTGGAGAAGGGTCATATTCGCCCGTCGTCATCACCATTGGGAGCAGGGTTCTTTTTTGTGGCCAAGAAGGATGGTTCTTTGAGACCTTGTATTGATTACCGCATTCTTAATAAGATCACAGTTAAATTTCAGTACCCTTTGCCGCTGCTGTCTGATTTATTTGCTCGGATTAGGGGGGCTAGTTGGTTCACCAAGATAGATCTTCGTGGTGCGTATAATCTTGTGCGTATTAAACAGGGCGATGAATGGAAAACGGCATTTAATACGCCCGAGGGCCATTTTGAGTACCTGGTTATGCCATTTGTGCTTTCCAATGCTCCATCAGTGTTTCAGTCCTTTATGCATGACATCTTCCGAGAGTACTTGGATAAATTCCTGTTTGTATATTTGGATGATATTTTGGTCTTCTCGGATGATTGGGAGTCTCACGTGAAGCAGGTCAGAATGGTGTTCCAGGTCCTTCGTGCTAAGTCTTTGTTTGTGAAGGGGTCAAAGTGTCTCTTTGGAGTTCAGAAGGTTTCATTTTTGGGTTTCATTTTCTCCCCTTCTACTATCGAGATGGACCCTGTTAAAGTCCAGGCCATTTATGATTGGACTCAGCCGGCATCTGTGAAGAGTCTGCAAAAGTTTCTGGGCTTTGCTAATTTTTATCGTCGCTTCATCAGTAATTTTTCTAGTGTTGCTAAACCGCTGACTGATTTGACCAAGAAGGGTGCTGATGTGGTCAATTGGTCTTCTGCGGCTGTGGAAGCTTTTCAGGAGTTAAAGCGTCGTTTTTCTTCTGCCCCTGTGTTGTGCCAGCCAGATGTTTCGCTTCCGTTTCAGGTCGAGGTTGATGCTTCTGAGATTGGAGCAGGGGCTGTTTTGTCGCAAAGAAGTTCTGATGGCTCGGTGATGAAACCATGTGCCTTTTCTAGAAAGTTTTTGCCTGCTGAGCGCAATTATGATGTTGGCAATCGAGAGTTGTTGGCCATGAAGTGGGCATTCGAGGAGTGGCGTCATTGGCTTGAAGGAGCCAAGCATCGCGTGGTGGTCTTGACGGATCACAAGAATTTTACTTATCTCGAGTCTGCCAAACGGTTGAATCCTAGACAGGCTCGTTGGTCGCTATTTTTCTCCCGTTTTGATTTTGTGGTTTCTTACCTTCTGGGCTCTAAGAATGTGAAGGTTGATGCCCTGTCAAGGAGTTTTGTGCCCGACTCTCCAGGTGTTCCTGAGCCAGCGGGTATTCTCAAAGAGGGGGTAATTTTGTCTGCCATCTCCCCTGATTTGCGGCGGGTGCTGCAAAAATTTCAGGCTGATAGACCTGACCGTTGCCCAGCAGAGAAACTGTTTGTCTCTGATAAATGGACTAGTAGAGTTATCTCTGAGGTTCATTGTTCGGTGTTGGCTGGTCATCCAGGAATCTTTGGTACCAGAGATTTGGTGGCTAGATCCTTTTGGTGGCCGTCTCTGTCGCAGGATGTGCGTTCTTTTGTGCAGTCCTGTGGGACTTGTGCTCGGGCCAAGCCCTGTTGTTCTCGTGCCAGTGGGTTGCTTTTGCCCTTGCCGGTCCCGAAGAGGCCCTGGACGCATATCTCTATGGATTTTATTTCGGATCTCCCTGTCTCTCAAAAGATGTCGGTCATTTGGGTGGTTTGTCATCGCTTCTCTAAGATGGTCCATTTGGTACCCTTGTCTAAATTGCCTTCCTCCTCTGATTTGGTGCCATTGTTTTTCCAGCATGTGGTTCGTTTACATGGCATTCCGGAGAACATCGTTTCGGACAGAGGTTCCCAGTTTGTTTCGAGGTTTTGGCGAGCTATTTGTGCTAGGATGGGCATTGATTTGTCTTTTTCCTCGGCTTTCCATCCTCAGACAAATGGCCAAACCGAACGAACTAATTAGACTTTGGAAACATATCTGAGATGCTTTGTTTCTGCTGATCAGGATGATTGGGTGTCCTTTTTGCCTTTGGCTGAGTTCGCCCTTAATAATCGGGCCAGCTCGGCTACTTTGGTTTCGCCGTTTTTCTGCAATTCTGGTTTCCATCCTCGTTTCTCTTCAGGGCAGGTTGAGTCTTCGGACTGTCCTGGTGTAGATACTGTGGTGGATAGGTTGCAGCAGATTTGGACTCATGTGGTGGACAATTTGACATTGTCCCAGGAGAAGGCTCAATGTTTAGCTAACCACCGGCGCTGTGTGGGTCCCCGACTTCGTGTTGGGGATTTGGTTTGGTTGTCGTCTCGTTATGTTCCTATGAAGGTTTCCTCTCCTAAGTTTAAGCCTCATTTCATTGGTCCGTATAAGATTTCTGAGGTTCTCAATCCTGTGTCGTTTCGTTTGACCCTTCCAGCTTCTTTTGCCATCCATAATGTATTCCATAGGTCATTATTGCAGAGATACGTGGCGCCTGTGGTTCCATCCGTTGATCCTCCTGCCCCGATGTTGGTTGAGGGGGAGTTAGAGTATGTGGTGGAGAAGATTTTGGATTCTCGTATTTCGAGACGGAAACTCCAGTACCTGGTCAAATGGAAGGGTTATGGTCAGGAAGATAATTCCTGGGTCTTTGCCTCCGATGTTCATGCTGCCGATCTGGCTCGTTCCTTTCATTTGGCTCGTCCTGGTCGGCCTGGGGGCTCTGGTGAGGGTTCGGTGACCCCTCCTCAAGGGGGGGGTACTGTTGTGAATTCTGTTGTCAAGCTCCCTCCTGTGGTCATGAATGGTACTTCGGCTGGTTCTGTCCATGGGCTTCCTCTGGTGGCTGTGAGTGGAGCTGCTGCTTCTGAGTTTCCTTCCACAGGTGACGAGGTTAATTCGTTAGCTGGCTGCTCTATTTAACTCCACCTAGATCTTTGCTCCATGCCACCTGTCAATGTTCCAGTATTGGTCTAGTTCACTCCTGGATCGTCCTTGTGACCTGTCTTCCCAGCAGAAGCTAAGTGCCTGCTTGTTTTTCTCTGGTTTGCTATTTTTCTGTCCAGCTTGCTATTTTGATTGTTGTCTTGCTTGCTGGAAGCTCTGGGACGCAGAGGGAGCGCCTCCGCACCATGAGTCGGTGCGGAGGGTCTTTTTGCGCCCTCTGCGTGGTCTTTTTGTAGGTTTTTGTGCTGACCGCAAAGCTACCTTTCCTATCCTCAGTCTGTTCAGTAAGTCAGGCCTGACTTTGCTAAATCTAGTTCATCTCTTTGTTTGTATTTTCATCTTTACTCACAGTCATTATATGTGGGGGGCTGCCTTTTCCTTTGGGGAATTTCTCTGAGGCAAGGTAGGCTTTATTTTTCTATCTTCAGGGCTAGCTAGTTCCTTAGGCTGTGCCGAGTTGCATAGGGAGTGTTAGGAGCAATCCACGTCTATTTCTAGTGTGTGTGATTGGATTAGGGATTGCGGTCAGCAGAGTTCCCACGTCCCAGAGCTCGTCCTATATTATCAGTAACTATCAGGTCATTCCGTGTGCTCTTAACCACCAGGTGTTAGGATTAGCGGAACGCACCAAGAAAGATGTAATAGATGCGTTCGCAGTCCGGGGTCCACCGTGCAGGTAAAAACCTGCTGCTAGTAAATGGCAGCGTAATATGGTGGTGGAAGTGAACCCGGTAAAACCACAGGTCCGCAATACCGCACTAAAGAGTGCAAGCAAGGAGTCAGCGAACACAACCCCAAGACACAGGATTGAAGTCCGATTAGACCACTTGCTGACACAACACCGCAACAGGGTGTGTTAGGCAACTCTTATAATTAGAGCACCGAAGTGCGAACTGTGCCGTGCTGGCAGGCACCACTAAGCACCCAGACGTGGGTCAGGAAGCGCACTACTGGTGCGTGGCGCCGCACTGGCGGTCATAGCAATAGACGCTGATACGTGTGTGACACGTTGAGAGATTAGTCGGGCGCTAGATAGCAGCCATACACCATACGCGAACAGTCATACAATAGGGTAGGGGTATTTAATGAACGACTTGCACTCACAACAAACACACGTATTCAATAGTAAGACAATACTAGCGAATGGCCGTGCGGTCATGCGCAGTTTATATAGCAGCAGCACAGGTAGTGGCTACAGTACCTTTGCCCTTCCAAGACCTGCCAAAAGGACCAATGGAATGTGCTGCAGAGCCTGAGCAAATGACCCTCGATCTCCAACGGGAGATCTTACCCTGGACATGCTCAGTACGTGCAGACAAGGACTTAGTCCCAGAGAAGTCCGCTCGCTGCTGACCAGCACTGACTTTAATGGCAGAGACTGGAGAAGCAGCAGTAACTCTCAGAACAGAGTGAGAATGAGCAAGACGCTGGGACCGACGTCTTTGCTGAGCAGACTCCACTGCGGCTGGACAAGAATGGGAGACCGCAGCGGAGGTGGCTCGAGATTCCCCCTGTGCAGAAGCGGGAACTCGACCCCTAACATTACCCCCCCTCCTAGGGCCCCCCCTCCTTGGGCCTTGCTACGTTCGAAGGCAGCAATGAGCTGCGGAGCCTGAATGTGCTCAGCAGGCTCCCAGGATCTATCCTCAGGACCGTAACCCCTCCAATCCACCAAATAAAATTTTTTGCCACGAACCACCTTGTACCCCAAGATAGCGTTCACCTCGTAATCGTCCGTAGACGAACCCGACGTCCCAGTAGATGACTCAGAAAACCGGGACATGTAGACGGGCTTAAGGAGGGACACGTGAAAGGTGTCGGTGATACCTAGGCGTGGAGGAAGGGCCAGACGGTAAACCACAGGATTAACCTGTTCGAGGACCTTAAAGGGACCTAAGTAGCGAGGTGCAAACTTGGTAGACTCAACTCGCAGCCTGATGTTACGGGCGGAGAGCCACACTAAGTCGCCAGGAGCAAAGGTTGGAGCGGGGCGCCGATGTGCGTCGGCGGAGGACCTCATTCTCTCCTTGGAAGCCTGAATGGCATCCTGAGTGCGATCCCAAATGTCCCGTGCGTCCACAGCCCAGTCTGCCACCCTGGAATCGGCGGAAGACACGGGCATGGGCACAGGTACCCGCGGATGCTGACCATAGTTAAGGAGGAATGGAGTCTGTCCAGTGGAATCAGCGACGGCATTGTTAAGAGCAAACTCCGCCCACGGTAGCAAAGATGCCCAGTCATCCTGCTTAGCCGAAACAAAATGTCGCAGATATGTGACCAAGGTCTGGTTGGCTCTCACTACCAACCCATTCGTCTCGGGATGATAAGCCGAAGAGAGATTCAACTCGATACTGAGAAGACGACAAAGCTCTCTCCAGAACCGAGACGCAAACTGGGGACCTCGGTCACTGACAATTTTGTCTGGCATACCGTGAAGACGAAAGATGTGTTTGACAAACAACGCTGCCAAGGCCCGTGCAGAAGGTAACCGGGGAAGCGGCACCAAATGCACCATTTTAGAAAAATGGTCGGTGATTACCCAAATAATGGTACAGCCACGAGACTTGGGCAGACCCACAACAAAATCCATCCCGACCATCTCCCAGGGCCTGTCTGCCACCGGCAGAGGGTATAACAAACCAGTTGGCCATTGTCGGGAAGACTTATTCTTGGCACAAGAGACACATGCCTGAACGTAGTCTCCGACGTCACGAACCATATGTGGCCACCAGTACGTCCTCGCCAGTAGCTCAGATGTCCTTTTTGCCCCAAAGTGTCCACCCACTCTGGATGAATGAGCCCAAGCGAGAACCTCCGGACGCAAATTGATGGGAACAAAAGTCTTGCCCGGGGGCACAGACTCCAGCGAAACCGGAGCTACAGTTCTCAGACTCTCCGAAGGGACAATGAGCCGAGACTCGTCCTCCTCCTCCTCAGCTGACACGAAGGAGCGAGAGAGAGCGTTAGCACGAATGTTCTTCTCCCCGGCGAGATAATGTAGGGTAAAGTGGAACCGGGAGAAAAACAAGGACCATCTGGCCTGACGAGAATTCAGCCGCTGGGCTGTTTGTAAATAGACCAAATTCTTGTGATCCGTGAAAACTTGGAATGGGAACCGAGCACCCTCCAAGAGATGTCTCCACTCCGAAAAGGCCAACTTCATTGCCAGCAACTCTCTATCCCCGATGGAGTAATTTCTCTCCGCTGGTGTGAAGGTCTTTGAGAAAAAGAAGCATGGGTGCTTCCGACCCTGAGCATCCTTTTGATAGAGGACTGCTCCAGCACCAACGGATGAGGCATCCACTTCCAAAAGGAATGGCTTACCCACATCGGGACGATGTAAGATAGGAGCACTGGCAAAATGGGACTTTATAGAAGAGAAGGCCTTGGAGACCCCTTCGGACCACGATTTGGGATTCGCTCCCTTCTTGGTGAGGGATACCAAGGGAGCTACCAAAGTTGAGAAGTGGGGAATGAACTGGCGATAGTAATTTATGAACCCCATAAAGCGCTGCACCGCTTTAAGAGAATGGGGTTCCTGCCAGTCCATCACTGCTTGTAGTTTGGCAGTATCCACAGCCAATCCCTGGGCCGAGATGATATAGCCCAGGAAAGGTAAGGACTCCTGTTCAAACACACACTTCTCCAACTTTGCATATAAGGAATTCGCCCGTAAGAGTTCGAAGACTCTGCCAACATCTCTCCGGTGGGAGTCAATATCTGGAGAGAAGATGAGAATATCATCCAGATAGACTACAACCGAGGTGGAAAGCATATCCCGGAAGATATCGTTGACAAAGTCCTGAAAAACGGCTGGGGCATTACAGAGCCCGAAGGGCATCACCAGGTACTCATAGTGCCCATCCCTGGTATTGAAAGCCGTTTTCCATTCGTCCCCCTCACGGATGCGAATTAAGTTGTAGGCACCCCGCAGATCTAGTTTGGTGAATATCTTTGCTCCCCTTAGCCTGTCAAAGAGCTCCGATATCAGGGGCAACGGGTACTTATTTTTAATGGTGATAGCATTGAGACCCCTGTAATCAATGCAAGGACGTAATTCCCCGTTCTTCTTCTGTACGAAGAAGAATCCCGCCCCTGCAGGAGACACTGACTTCCTAATGAATCCTCTTGCCAAATTCTCCTGGATGTATTGAGACATAGCCTCCGTCTCAGGGAGAGAGAGGGGATATACCCTTCCCCGAGGAGGTTCAGCTCCAGGCAAGAGGTCAATAGGACAGTCATAGGGGCGATGAGGCGGTAGAGTCTCTGCTGCCTTTTTAGAGAATACATCTGCATAGCACCAATAGTACCTTGGAAGAGATGAAAGGTCTGCGGGTACCTCGGTAGTAGAGACCTGTACACACTCACTCACACACCTGCCCATACAAGACTTACTCCAACCCAATATTCTCCCAGAGGACCACTCAATATGTGGGGAGTGGTAACGGAGCCAGGGTATTCCCAGTAAAATCTCATCCATTCCCTCGGGTAGGACTAGAAGGGAAATAATCTCCTGGTGGGAAGGGGACATGGACAATGAGAATGGAACAGTCTGATGTGTGATTTGTTGTGGAAGTGTCGACCCATTCACAACTCTAACAGTTACAGGTTTGGCGAGCATAACAAGTGGTACAGCGTGGCGCAGAGCAAAAGCAGAGGACATGAAATTTCCCTCTGCTCCTGAATCCACACAAAGCTCGACTGGTAGAGTGGATGAGTCAAACAGGATTGTCCCTTTAAAGGACAGTTTGGAGGAAAAAGCCGCTGTGTCTAGTGGACCTCCCCTTAAGGTTACTAGACGCGATCGTTTTCCCGACCGCCGTGGACATTTATTAATGTAATGTCCTCGTTGGTGACAATTTTTACAAACCATGGGTACTCGAGCAGCCTGAGACTTAGGTCCCGCTGGAGAAACCTCCATGGGCTCATGGGAGTCGGACGCCAAAACGGAAGATTCAAGAGGTCTGGCGAAGGTGGGAGCCAGTTTAAACCTCTGCCTACACTGGGTCTGCTCTAACCTTCGTTCGTGAAAACGGAGGTCGATGCGGGTAGATAGAGAAATAAGCTCCTCCAGTGTGGCGGGTATCTCCCTGGTGGCTAAGGCGTCCTTCACGTGGTCTGCCAGTCCCCTCCAGAACACCGGAATTAGAACTTTATCCGACCACTCTAACTCCGAGGCTAGAGTCCGGAACTGGATGGCAAACTGACTGACCACAGACGAACCCTGAGAGATTGTCAATAACTGGAGCGCGGTATCATGTGTAATACGGGGTCCCAAAAAGACCTGCTTCAGAGCGTCCAGAAAGAGCGGAGCACTCTGTACCACACGGTCATCACGCTCCCAAAGTGGCGTTGCCCACTCCAACGCCCTGCCCGACAAGAGAGATAACATAAATCCCACTTTCGCCCGTTCCGTAGGGAAACGCGCCGCCAGGAGCTCAAGGTGTATGGAGCACTGGCTTACGAATACGCGACATTGTTTACTGTCACCAGCAAACTTGTCAGGAAGCGGGAGACGGGATAAAGTCGGGGCAGAGGTGGCAGCGAACAAACTGGCTGCGGCTACACTTGCAGCCTGAACAGCGACAGCAGTGACATCTACAGCTGAGGTTGAACGCTCTAAAGCCGCCAACCTTCCCTCCAGCTGCTGGATGTACCGCTGTAAACGCTGATCGTCTGCCATTTGCTAGCCAGACCCTGGCGCTAGTATTCTGTTAGGACTGGCGGAACGCACCAAGAAAGATGTAATAGATGCGTTCGCAGTCCGGGGTCCACCGTGCAGGTAAAAACCTGCTGCTAGTAAATGGCAGCGTAATATGGCGGTGGAAGCGAACCCGGTAAAACCACAGGTCCGCAATACCGCACTAAAGAGTGCAAGCAAGGAGTCAGCGAACACAACCCCAAGACACAGGATTGAAGTCCGATTAGACCACTTGCTGACACAACACCGCAACAGGGTGTGTTAGGCAACTCTTATAATTAGAGCACCGAAGTGCGAACTGTGCCGTGCTGGCAGGCACCACTAAGCACCCAGACGTGGGTCAGGAAGCGCACTACTGGCGCGTGGCGCCGCACTGGCGGTCACAGCAATAGACGCTGATACGTGTGTGACACGTTGAGAGATTAGTCGGGCGCTAGATGGCAGCCATACACCATACGCGAACAGTCATACAATAGGGTAGGGGTATTTAATGAACGACTTGCACTCACAACAAACACACGTATTCAATAGTAAGACAATACTAGCGCATGGCCGTGCGGTCATGCGCAGTTTATATAGCAGCAGCACAGGAAGTGGCTACAGTACCTTTGCCCTTCCAAGACCTGCCAAAAGGACCAATGGAATGTGCTGCAGAGCCTGAGCACATGACCCTCGATCTCCAACGGGAGATCTTACCCTGGACATGCTCAGTACGTGCAGACAAGGACTTAGTCCCAGAGAAGTCCGCTCGCTGCTGACCAGCACTGACTTTAATGGCAGAGACTGGAGAAGCAGCAGTAACTCTCAGAACAGAGTGAGAATGAGCAAGACGCTGGGACCGACGTCTTTGCTGAGCAGACTCCACTGCGGCTGGATAAGAATGGGAGACTGCAGCGGAGGTGGCTCGAGATTCCCCCTGTGCAGAAGCGGGAACTCGACCCCTAACACCAGGTCCATTATTGTCCTGACCACCAGGTCATAACACATATTGTTTTTGTTGACCCTTTTTTCCACTTAGAGTGCTTGTTTAATGCTTTTCTTTTAAATACATATTCAAAAACATTTAACCTACTGATGTCTCAATTAATTTTACTTTTATTGGTATCTATTTTTATTTTTGAAATTTACCAGTAGTGCTGAATTTCACACCCTAGGCTTATAGTCGAGTCAATAAGTTTTCCCAGTTTCTTGTGGCAAAATTAGGTACCTCGGCTTATACTCGTGTAGGCTTATGCTTGAGTATATACAGTAATTTGGAAACAATGGTCCATCAAAATGGTCACAATAGCCTGACACTTGTTCTATGTGTATGATCTGATATGGATCAGTCAGAAATTAGGTACCTCGGCTTATACTCGGGTAGGCTTATACTTGAGTATATACAGTAAATTGGAAACAATGGTCCATCAAAATGGTCACAATAGCCTGACACTTGTTCTATGTGTATGATCTGATATGGATCAGTCAGCTTGTGATACTTAACTCAGATTTTACAGTTTTTGTATTGTTTCAACAAAAGTTTAACATGAAGAACCTATTTATACTTTTAAATAATAAAATGTACATGTGCAATTTGTGCAGAGTGAAGGGGTTTCTTTGGTATCTTACACCTTTTAATTATCTCCTTTTTTTCAGCTTCTTTCGTCATCAGTCAGGTTGGGTACACATATATCAGTTACATGAGGCTTAATGATTCAGGTTTCAAAACTGATACCAACTGAAAAAAATCAAAACACATATTTTCACCACTTTCTTCCTCCTATCTTATCCTAGACATCGCCAAGATGCCATCGTTTTTTCCATTGGTTTCTATACCTGGATGTAAAATACAATGGAAGGCCAACTATATTTGCACAGGCTTCAACCTCTTTACATCCGAGGGTGGTTTGCACGTTAATGACTTGGCCAATTTTTACAAATCTGACCTCTGTCCCTTTATGAGGTTATAACTCTAAAACTCTTCAATGGATCCCGGTGATTCTGAGATTTTTTTCTTGAGGCAAAATGTGGCTACTTTGAAGAACCTAGAATATAAGACATAATTTCAGTTGTTTCACACTTTTTTGTTAAGTATATAATTCCACATGTGTTAATTCATAGTTTTGATGCCTTCAGTGTGAATGTACAATTTTCCTAGTCATGAAAATACAGAAAAATCTTTAAATGAGAAGGTGTGTCCAAACTTTTGGTCTGTACTGTATGTAGGGGAATACTACTTTTGAAGCACAGTGCAAACCTCAAAAGGGAAGAGGAGCGATATTGTAGTTCAGAATTTGCTGGAATGGTTTGAGGGTGCCATGTCACATTGGCAGTGCCCCTGAGGTGCCAGAACAACAGAAACTCCTTATATGTGAACTTATTTTGCAAACTATACTCCCCAATGAATTTATCTAGGTGTGCAGTGATCATATTAACACCACATGTGACTCACAGAATTTTATACCACAGTTCAGCCAGGCTGGGAGCAGAGCCTCAGCGGCTGGAGGTAACATCTATGATGTCACTCCTAGTCACTGATGCTGTGTTCCCAGCAGCTCATTCATCAGTGGTTCTCATCCTGGACAGTCACATCTTGGCACCATCCAAGTTAAAAACTAATTATCCCCCAGACATGGATTACGGCATGGGACAGAATGACTGAGAGGTTAGGGATATTGTTGTTTTCTATTTTTGTTTTATTACAGGAGAATGAAGGTTTGGTGGAATAGGCGTTAGGTGAGTATAGCTGTGTTTGTCATTTTTAAATAAAAAAGTAAAACTGTGTTTTGTTTTATTTCTAATAAAAGACTTTATTCTGGCTGTGACTTTGTTTACAATGTAACTATAGTAATTAGTAATGGATTAGTAATGGATAGGTGTCTTATAGACGCATCTCCATTACTTACCCATGGGCTTGATGTCACCTGACAATACAAAAATGACATCAACCCCACAAATATGAACCCAACTTGCCACTGCTACAGGGCAAGTGGAAAAAGCTGGGCAATGTGCCAGAATTGGTGCATCTAATAGACGTGCCATTTCTGGGCGGCTGCTATTTTTAGGCTGGAGGGTCAATATCCATGGCCCCCGACCAGTCTGAGAATACCAGCCCCCAGCTGTGAGCTTTAGCAAGGCTGGTTGTCAAAAATGGGTGGAACCCCACGGCATTTTTTTAAATTATTTATTTAAATAATTTTAAAAAAAATACAGTGTAGGGATCCTTCTATTCTTGATAACCAACGTTGCTGAAGATGACATCTGAGGGTTGCATCCCCTAGCTGTGAGTTTTGCCTGGCTCGTTATAAAAAATACAGGGGAACCCAAACCATTTTTAAAATGTATTTATTTATTTATAGAACAGGCAGCGGCTGATGAATGCCCCCATATTAGCAGCAGCAGGTGTAGGCTGATGGGAGTAATAGTCCTGGCTGGCAGAACAGGGGAGAATGATGAGAGCCATATTCAGCACTTGGTGCCAGGGTACAGCGGCTACTATAACACTTTCCTGGTGCCTGTCATTGTGGTACCGATGGTTGACCAAAGTGTGCCACATGTATTACAAACACAGACACTGACATCTCCAGTTCCAGAAATATTAGGACGTGTGAAAGAGGGTATAAAGCGGGGTTTTATGTTTGGCTGCTGTCACACACTAATGATGCTTTTTATTAAAAAAAATAGTTTTTGCATCACCACATTTTGAGAACTAAAATTTTTTCATATTTTGGCCCACAGAGTTTTGTTATGCTTTGTTTTTGCGGGACGAGTTGACGTTTTAATTGGTACATTTTTCAGGCACATGACATTTTTTGATCGCTTTCTATCCCAATTTTTGGGAGAGAGAACGTACAAAAACAGCAATTCATAAATTTCTTTTCATGGGGAATTGATGCCATTCCGTGTCTAGTAAAATTGATAAGGCAGTTTTATTCTTCGGGTCAGTACGATTACAGCGCTACCTCATTTATATCTTTCTTTATGTTTTGGCTCTTTTATACAATAATAAAAACTATTTTATAGAAAAAATAGTTATTTTTGCATCCCTTTATTCTTAGAGCTTCATCTTTTTATTTTTCCACTGATTATTATTAATATTATATATTTTTATAGCGCCATTTATTCCATGGCCATTTACATGTGAATACGGGGCAAATAAAGACAAAAACATTAAACATGTGCAAATAACAAGGCACATGGGTACATAAGGAAGGAGGACTCTGCCCGCGAGGGCTCACAGTCTGCAGGGGATGGGTGATGAAACACTAGGAGAGGGTAGGGCAGGTTGTGCGGTAGTTCAGTAAGTTCAGGATCACTGCAGGCTGTAGGCTTGTCGGAAGAGGTGAGTCTTCAGGTTCTTTTTGAAGGTTTCTATGGTAGGCGAGAGTCTGATGTGTTGGGGTAGAGAGTTCCAGAGTATGGGGGAAGCACGGGAGAAGTCTTGGATGCGGTTGTGGGAAGAAGAGATGAGAGGGGAGTAGAGAAGGAGGTCTTGAGAGGATCGGAGGTTGCGTGTAGGTAAGTACCGGGAGACCATGTCACAGATGTATGGAGGAGACAGGTTGTGGATGGCTTTGTATGTCATTGTGAGGGTTTTGAACTGGAGTCTCTGGGTGATAGGAAGCCAGTGAAGGGCTTGACATAGGGGAGAGGCTGGGGAATAGCGGGGAGACAGGTAGATTAGTCAGGCAGCAGAGTGTAGGATGGATTGGAGTGGTGCTAGAGTGCTAGAGGGGAGTCCAGAGAGTAGGAGGATGCAGTAGTCGAGGCGGGAGATGATAAGGGCATGCACTAGTGTTTCTGCGGTGTCGCGGTCAAGGAAAGCACCGATCCGGGAAATATTTTTAAGTTTGAGATGGCAGGAGGAGGCAAGGGCTTGGATATGTGGCTAGAAAGAGAGGGCAGAGTGATGGAGCTGTATGGTGGCTTGTTTTCTGCGGGATAACATGACGTTTTCAGTGGTACCATGTTAATTTATATCCGTCTTTTTGATTGCGTGTTTTTCCACTTTTTGCTCGGCAGTATGATGATAAAGCATTGCTTTTTGTATTGTTTTTTATGGTGTTCACTAAAGAGGACCACTAGTGGGACAGTTTTATAAGTTGGGATGTTAGACACAGCGATACCAAATATGTGTATGTTTATTGTGTATATTTTTTTCATTCAAATATATAGTTATAGAGATACAATATATGTTGAATTTTTTATTAATTTTTTTAATTTTTTGACTTTGTCCCACTATGGGACAATCATTTTTTGCAGGCTCGTCGCTTCTATGGCATATAGATGAAGTAGCATCTGCATGCTATAGAAACTGCCAGTGCTGCACCGACAGAGAGACTTGCTGTTCATTCACTGCGCATGATCACCAAGTTTCCTAGCTCTGGTAACCCAGATGTTGTCATGATGACGTCGGGTCACCATGGCAATGATTGGGACCCCGCATCATGTCGCGAGGTATCCGATCCAAAGTTAGAGGGGCTGTCAGCCCACTATCAGCTTCCAGAATAACAAATAACAAAACGAAATAGACAAAATAATAAAGCTGGTCAATCACAGTATTTAATCGCACTATTTTGGGGGTTAAAATGTTGGGAGTGTCCACTCCTGGCACCTAATTCCAGGTGTCAGCTGTCAGAATCAGCTGAGACCCAGCAGATATCAACTGCGCACCCCACATGAGCGCAGGCGATCGCTATCATGTAATATTCCATCCATGGTCAAATGGGCACAGGTCACATGGATGGAATATTATGTCCACTGTCAAAAAGGGGTTAATGATGTTTATCCCATAATTATCCTATGTCCAAGGTTACGAAAGTCATCATGTTGCAAGCAGAGTGATCTATTTCAAGTGTTTATTTCTGTTATTGTTGATGATTATGGCTTACAGCCAATGAAAACCCAAAAGTCATTGCAACACCCCAGGATCCTGGTTGTTACAGTGGCATTGCTTTCCTCACGGGGAGAGTGATGTCACGCTTGGAAGCAAGGGAAAATCTCTTGTATGAGGTAAACATATACATGCAACATATTTGCACTCCAGGCCAGATAGGGAAGCTCTGAACCCAGCTTTCTGTGGAGCTGCTCTTGATATATATTCTGGCTGGAAGGGAAGTGTTGTGAATTCTGTGGCAGAGCTCCCTCCTGTGGTCACAAGTGGTACTTCGGCTGGTTCTCTCTGTGAGCTTCCGTTGGTGGAGGAAAGTGGTACTGTGGCTTCTGAGTTTCCTTCCTCAGGTGATGTGGTGAAGTCGTTAGGTGCTGCTCTATTTAACTCCACCTAGTGCTTTGATCCTGGCCTCCAGTCAATGTTCTAGTATTGGACCTGTTTCCTCCTGGATCGTTCCTGTGGCCTGCTGCTCTGCATAGCTAAGTTCCTCTTTGCTATTTGTTTGCTGTTTTTTCTGTCCAGCTTGTCAATTTGTTTTTTCCTGCTTGCTGGAAGCTCTGGGACGCAGAGGGTGTACCTCCGTGCCGTTAGTTCGATACGGAGGGTCTTTTTGCCCCCTTTGCGTGGTTTTTGTAGGGTTTTGTGTTGACCGCACTCACTCAGTGGTCCGTACTCACTCAGTGGAATGAAGGTGCGCTCGCAGCTATTTTCAGAAAAGGTCTCTCTGAAGCCCTTAAGGATGTCATGGTGGGATTTCCTATGCCTGCTGGTCTGAATGAGTCTATGTCTTTGGCCATTCAGATCGGTCGACGCTTGCGCGAGCATAAATCTGTGCACCATTTGGCGGTATTACCTGAGCTTAAACCTGAGCCCATGCAGTGCGATAGGACTTTGATCAGAGTTGAACGGCAAGAACACAGACGTCTGAATGGGCTGTGTTTGTTTCTACTGTGGTGATTCCACTCATGCTATCTCTGATTGTCCTAAGCGCACTAAGCGGTTCGCTAGGTCTGCCACCATTGGTACGGTACAGTCAAAATTTCTTCTGTCTGTTACCTTGATCTGCTCTTTGTCATCTTATTCTGTCATGGCATTTGTGGACTCAGGCGCTGCTCTGAATTTGATGGACTTGGAGTATGCTAGGCGTTGTGGGTTTTTCTTGGAGCCCTTGCAGTGTCCTATTCCATTGAGAGGAATTGATGCTATGCCTTTGGCCAAGAATAAGCCTCAGTACTGGACCCAGCTGACCATGTGCATGGCTCCTGCACATCAGGAGGTTATTCGCTTTCTGGTGTTGCATAATCTGCATGATGTGGTCGTGTTGGGGTTGCCATGGCTACAAGTCCATAATCCAGTATTAGATTGGAAATCCATGTCTGTGTCCAGCTGGGGTTGTCAGGGGGTACATGGTGATGTCCCATTTCTGACTATTTCGTCATCCTTCTGAGGTTCCTGAGTTCTTGTCTGATTACCGGGATTTAGTTGATGAGCCCAAGTCCGATACCCTACCTCCGCAAAGGGATTGTGATTGTGCTATCGATTTGATTCCTGGTAGTAAATTCCCAAAAGGTCGACTGTTTAATTTATCTGTGCCTGAGCACGCCGCTATGCGGAGTTATGTGAAGGAGTCTTTGGAGAAGGGGCATGTTCGCCCGTCATCGTCGCCATTAGGAGCAGGGTTCTTTTTTGTAGCCAAGAAGGATGGTTCACTGAGACCTTGTATAGATTACCGCCTTCTAAATAAGACCACGGTTAAATTTCAGTACCCCTTGCCGTTGTTATCTGATTTGTTTGCTCGGATTAAGGGGGCTAGTTGGTTCACCAAGATAGATCTTCGTGGTGCGTATAATCTTGTGCTTATTAAGCGAGGCGATGAGTGGAAAACTGCATTTAATATGCCCAAGGGCCATTTTGAGTATCTAGTAATGCCATTCGGACTTGCCAATGCTCCATCAGTGTTTCAGTCCTTTATGCATGACATCTTCCGAGAGTACCTGGAAAAAATCCTGATTGTGTACTTAGATGACATTTTGATCTTCTCGGATGATTTGGAGTCTCATGTGAAGCAGGTCAGAACGGTGTTTCAGGTCCTGCGTGCTAATTCTTTGTTTGTGAAGGGGTCAAAGTGTCTCTTTGGTGTTCAGAAGGTTTCATTTTTGGGGTTCATCTTTTCCCCTTCTACTATCGAGATGGACCCTGTTAAGGTCCAAGCCATCCATAATTGGACTCAGCCGACATCTCTGAAAAGTCTGCAAAAGTTCCTGGGCTTTGCTAATTTTTATCGTCGCTTCATCTGCAATTTTTCTAGTATTGCTAAACCATTGACCGATTTGACCAAGAAAGGTGCTGATGTGGTCAAGTGGTCTTCTGCTGCGGTGGAAGCTTTTCAAGAGTTGAAGCGTCGTTTTTCTTCTGCCCCTGTGTTGTGTCAACCTGATGTTTCGCTTCCGTTCCAGGTCGAGGTTGATGCTTCTGAGATTGGAGCAGGGGCTGTTTTGTCGCAGAGAAGTTCTGATTGCTCGGTGATGAAACCATGCGCCTTCTTTTCCAGGAAGTTTTTGCCTGCTGAGCGAAATTATGATGTGGGCAATCGAGAGTTGCTGGCCATGAAGTGGGCATTCGAGGAGTGGCGTCATTGGCTTGAAGGAGCTAAGCATCGTGTGGTGGTCTTGACTGATCATAAGAACTTGACTTATCTCGAGTCCGCCAAGCGGTTGAATCCTAGACAAGCTCGTTGGTCGTTGTTTTTTGCCCGTTTTGACTTTGTGATTTCGTACCTTCCGGGCTCTAAAAATGTGAAGGCGGATGCTCTGTCTAGCAGTTTTGTGCCCGACTCTCCGGGTGTATCTGAGCCGGCGGGTATCCTCAAAGAGGGAGTAATTGTGTCTGCCATCTCCCCTGATTTGCGGCGGGTGCTGCAAAAATTTCAGGCTAATAAACCTGATCGTTGCCCAGCGGAGAAACTGTTTGTCCCTGATAGGTGGACGAATAAAGTTATCTCTGAGGTTCATTGTTCGGTGTTGGCTGGTCATCCTGGAATCTTTGGTACCAGAGAGTTAGTGGCTAGATCCTTTTGGTGGCCATCTCTGTCGTGGGATGTGCGTACTTTTGTGCAGTCCTGTGGGATTTGTGCTCGGGCTAAGCCCTGCTGTTCTCGTGCCAGTGGGTTGCTTTTGCCCTTGCCGGTCCCGAAGAGGCCTTGGACACATATCTGTATGGATTTTATTTCAGATCTTCCCGTCTCTCAAAAGATGTCAGTCATTTGGGTGGTCTGTGATCGCTTCTCTAAGATGGTCCATTTGGTACCCTTGTCTAAATTGCCTTCCTCCTCTGATTTGGTGCCATTGTTTTTCCAGCATGTGGTTCGTTTACATGGCATTCCAGAGAATATCGTTTCTGACAGAGGTTCCCAGTTTGTTTCGAGGTTTTGGCGAGCCTTTTGTGGTAGGATGGGCATTGACTTGTCTTTTTCCTCGGCTTTCCATCCTCAGACTAATGGCCAGACCGAACGAACCAATCAGACCTTAGAAACATATCTGAGATGCTTTGTTTCTGCTGATCAGGATGACTGGGTGTCTTTTTTGCCTTTGGCTGAGTTCGCCCTTAATAATCGGGCCAGCTCGGCTACCTTGGTTTCACCGTTTTTCTGCAACTCTGGGTTCCATCCTCGTTTCTCTTCAGGGCAGGTTGAGTCTTCGGACTGTCCTGGTGTGGATACTGTAGTGGACAGGTTGCAGCAGATTTAGACTCATGTAGTGGACAATTTGACTTTGTCCCAGGAGAAGGCTCAACGTTTCGCTAATCGCAGACGCTGTGTGGGTCCCCGACTTCGGGTTGGGGACTTGGTTTGGTTATCTTCTCGTCATATTCCTATGAAGGTTTCCTCTCCTAAGTTTAAACCTCGTTTTATTGGTCAGTATAGGATTTCTGAGGTTCTTAATCCTGTGTCTTTTCGTCTGACCCTTCCAGATTCTTTTTCCATACATAACGTATTCCATAGGTCATTGTTGCGGAGATACGTGGCACCTATGGTTCCATCTGTTGATCCTCCTGCCCCGGTTTTGGTGGAGGGGGAGTTGGAGTATATTGTGGAGAAGATTTTGGATTCTCGTGTTTCAAGGCGGAAACTCCAGTATCTGGTTAAGTGGAAGGGTTATGCTCAGGAAGATAATTCCTGGGTCTTTGCCTCTGATGTCCATGCTCCCGGTCTTGTTCGTGCCTTTCATATGGCTCATCCTGGTCGTCCTGGGAGCTCTGATGAGGGTTCGGTGACCCCTCCTCAAGGGGGGGGTACTGTTGTGAATTCTGTGGCAGAGCTCCCTCCTGTGGTCACAAGTGGTACTTCGGCTGGTTCTCTCTGTGAGCTTCCGTTGGTGGAGGAAAGTGGTACTGTGGCTTCTGAGTTTCCTTCCTCAGGTGATGTGGTGAAGTCGTTAGGTGCTGCTCTATTTAACTCCACCTAGTGCTTTGATCCTGGCCTCCAGTCAATGTTCTAGTATTGGACCTGTTTCCTCCTGGATCGTTCCTGTGGCCTGCTGCTCTGCATAGCTAAGTTCCTCTTTGCTATTTGTTTGCTGTTTTTTCTGTCCAGCTTGTCAATTTGTTTTTTCCTGCTTGCTGGAAGCTCTGGGACGCAGAGGGTGTACCTCCGTGCCGTTAGTTCGATACGGAGGGTCTTTTTGCCCCCTTTGCGTGGTTTTTGTAGGGTTTTGTGTTGACCGCAAAGTTACCTTTCCTATCCTCGCTCTGTTCAGAAAGTTGGGCCTCACTTTGCTAAATCTATTTCATCTCTACGTTTGTCTTTTCATCTTAACTCACAGTCATTATATGTGGGGGCTGCCTTTTCCTTTGGGGTATTTCTCTGAGGCAAGGTAGGCTTATTTTCTATCTTCAGGCTAGCTAGTTTCTCAGGCCGTGCTGAGTTGCATAGGGAGCGTTAGGCGCAATCCACGGCTGCCTTTAGTGTGTGTTGGAGAGGATTAGGGATTGCGGTCAACAGAGTTCCCACGTCTCAGAGCTCTTTCTTGTTTTTTGGGTTATTGCCAGGTCACTGTATGTGCGCTGACCTCTATGTCCATTGTGGTACTGAATTACCTTTCATAACAGGGAAGTGAGTGAGCAGTCTTTCAGGAGGACAGGAAGAGAGCAGTCAGACAATGAGCGTTGGAAAGACTGAAGGGGCTGTGCAGCCAGAGTTGCTGCAGCTCCTGGGGAAAAAGAACTGAGAAGGAAAGAGCAGTTTGTAGAAAGTGTGCAGGAGAGCAAAGCACAGGAGAGTGACATCTAGGGAGGATAGCTGTGACTGGGCTACCTCCCTGGCAGAGAGCAGATTCCGGTATCCAGAACACCGAGGTTGTGTCGTACTCTAAGAGGCACAGCAGAAACTGGTAGGACAGCTGGATTACATATCACCTGTCTGCCCTAATACCCAGGAGGCACAGTGGCACAAAGAGCCTGGGTCATGATAGAGACCCTGTAAAAAGGCTCGAGCCATTCGAGTTTGTGTCCAACCTTTATGGAAGACAGAGAGGAACTATGAGGACCTTGCTAAAAGCCATAGGCATTAAGGGACTACAATATCACCACGCTTTGTGGAAGGCTTTCATCTCCACCTAATAGAGGGGACTCTGAACATATTTCCAAGCTGGCCAGACCCTGCCTTTACCTGTGATCTGGTGCTCTGGACTGTGGATACCTGAAGTCTTCAGTAAACCAGGTAAAGAGACTGCAAACCTGTGTCCTCGTTCTTTACTGCACCATTCACCATATTCATCTATACACCAGGAACCTAGGGGACCTACTTCACCTGTGGGAAGTTATATCATCTAGCTGCCATAACATCAACCCAGAGGACCCCTTTAAGCAGTGTTGGTCCTCACTGACCGAATACCACAGGTGGCGTCACGAACACAAACTTTATTCACTAATCCCTTTCAAGAACTTTCCCCTTTAATTGGGCACCCAGGGCTTCTGACCGGGTCGCAGCCACTGTGACATCCCCTTTAATTGCGACCAGACCCAGTACCGAGTACCCCACGACCCTGGTGGGCGACTCATCATTATCTCCGTAAATTAGAATAATTAACAAAAACACCTGCAAAGGCTTCCTAAGCATTGAAAAAGGTCACTTAGTCTGTTTCAGTAGGCTCCACAATCATGGAGTAGACTGCTGACTTAACAGATGTCTAGAAGGCAGTTACTGACACAATCCACAAGGAGGGTAAGCCACAAAAGTTATTGCTAAAAAAGCTGGCTGTTCACAGAGTTCTGTATCTAAGCATATTAATGGAAAGTTGAGTGGAAGGAAAAAGTGTGGTAGAAAAAGTTGCACAAGCAACCGGGATAACTGCAACATTGAAAGGATTGTTAAGAAAAGGCCATTCAAAAATTTGGAGGGGATTCACAAAGAGTGGACTGCTGCTATTCATTGCTTCAAGAGTCACCACTCACAGATGTATCCAGGACATGGGCTACAAGTCTTGCATTTCTTGTGTCAAGCCAAACATGACCAATAGCCAATGCAAGAAGTGTCTTACCTGGTCCAAGGAGAAAAAGAACTGGACTGTTGCTCAGTGGTCCAAGGTGTTGTTTTCAGATGGAAGTAAATTTTTTATTTCAATTGGAAAGAGTCTGGAGGAAGAGTGGAGAGGCACACAATCCAAGCTGCTTGAGGTCCGGTGTGAAGTTTCTACAATTAGTGATGGTTTCGGGAGACATGTCATCTGCTGGTGTAGGTGCACTGTGTTTTATCAAGACCAAAGTCAGCATAGCCTTCTACCAGGAAATTTTAGAGCATTTCATGCTTCCCTCTGCCGACAAGCTTTTAGGAGTTGGGAATTTCATTCTCCAGCAGAACTTGGTCCCTGTCCACACTGCCAAAAGTACCAATATCTGGTAACAACAGTAACACTTTATTTGATTAGCCAGTAAACTCGTCTGACCTTAACTCCATAGAGAATCTATGGAGCATTGTCAAGAGGAAAATGAGAGACAACAGACCCAACAATGCAGACAAGTTGAAGGCTGCTATCAAAGCAACCTAGGCTTCCATAACACCTCAGCAGTGCCACAGACGGATCACCTCCATGCCACACCGCATTGATGCAGTAATTGATGTAAACAGAGCCCTGTGTTAGGTGTCGAGTTCCGGCCACTGCACAGCGGGAATCTCGAACCATGTCCTCTGCTGTCTTCCACTTTTCCCCAGCTGCAGAGGAACCCGCTCAGCAGAGACGTCGTTCCCAGCATCTCGCTCAAGCTGATGCTGTATGTCTGGTTACTGCTGCATACACTCATCACTGATCTAAGGCTATGACTGGCAATAATCAGACAATGGCCACCAGCTGAGAAGCCAGGATATCACACAGAATACAAAACATCTGGAAGAAACCCAGCTCGCAGCTGCCCTGATAGGTGGTTGGACTGTCACTCACAATACTGACAGACAGTACGCCCCTTCCTCAGATTGTATGGCTGAGCTCTCACTCACAATACTGATACCCCAGCATGATCCTGATTCTACATGGCGGCTGAGCTGTCACTCACTGAATTCAGGACACAGTAAATGGTGAATTCATGACACTCAGCATGCAATGGGATACTTAATCGAATCGTCAATACACAGGAAGTGAGTAAAAAAATATAATTGCAGCTAGTGAACTTTTAATGTACATATATTAAAAATTAGTTAAGATTATTTTGCTAAATAGGTAAAGATTTAGGATGAAATTTACTTTTTAACATCCATTTGAGAAGACAATTATTTGGGCTTTGAGGACAGAAATGTTTTATTTCATATTTTTTTCGCAACTGTTTTCCAAGAGCTATAGTTTTTTCCTTTTTTTGTTGACATAGCTAAATAAGGATTTTGTTTTTGCAGGATAAGTTGTATTTTTGTTATGGTACTATTTTGTGCTACGTACAATATGTGAAAAAAGGTTGGCTTTTTTAGATTGGGAATAGAAAAAACTTTAAGGTTACATTTTATGAATAGGTGGGATCATTGATTATTGCAGATTAATGAGGATCCCAGTTATGTTTTTCAGCTACTGAAGTTCATTGCATGTGTACAGCATAGAGACAGTAACAGTCGATCAACATTTCATATACCGTATTTTTCGGACTATAAGACGCATCGGACTACAAGGCGCACCCAGGTTTTAGAGGTGGAAAATAGGGAAAAAAATATTGGAAGCAAAAAAATGTGGTAAAATATTTAATAACATACTATTATATGTGGTGTTATTATATATAATAGTATGTTATAATGTTGGAAGCTGCGGGACCAGTGTGGTGTCTGTGAAGTACTATATGAAGTCGCTGGAGGGTGAGTATAAGAATGGGGGCGCAGGGCTGATATTGAAAGCACCACTCCAGCACTGCAAAATAACACTGGAGTGCTGCTTTAAAATCCCATGGGAGAACTATAACTCCCAGCATGTCCTGCAGATCCTATGACATGCTGGGAGTTATAGTTCACTAAAGGAGTGGCAGAGTGCTTTATTGTGTTTTGGAAAGACTAACCTCTTAATTGTGGCAGCCAGCCACTGTGGTGAGGTAAAAGCATCCCATGACTGCACACACAGAGCCCTCCCTCTTGTTGCCTTTCCACAGCACAGGTAATGGAAGCCAGCAGATTCTAGTGTTGGAGTCTGAAGGACCTGTGATGATGTCAAGAAGAGGGAGGGCTCTGTGCTGCCATGTGATGACCCAGCCCACCCACTTCTGACATCATCACAGGTCCTCCTGCACAGCACTCAGCTCCAGCCCAGGAAGGTACCAGCAATCTCCTCTCCCCAGGACCCTGCTGCTGCTGCCTCCCCCGGACACATGGATCTCCCCAGCTGCTGCAGGAATCAGCGCTGAGGAATCCATGTGTGTCGCTGCTTAAGTGCAGTATTCATTTGCTGCTCCCGGCTCACCACTCAGCTAATAGGTGGGTGGGGAGTAGCTAATGAATATTCACTGCACTTAATCATTGGGACCACATGGTTTCCCCAGCAGCTGATTCCAGTGGGGACATTTTTCTGCCTCCTGAAGTGGGATATCATTGCGATCCTACTCGCTGCTGCCTCCCTCCCCACATGCTACATCCCTCCCATAAGATGCACCCACACTTTCCTCCCAAATTTGGAGGAAAAAAAGTGCGTCTTATGGTCAGAAAAATATGGTATCTGTCATAGAGTGTTTATTAGCAAGTAGTCATGACAGATATAAAAACGTGTTTTGGAGTTAATGTTTAAGGTCTAAAGTACACCTTTATTTTATTAGAGAAAAAAATCCTGTCCCTAGTGTAACTTACAAAAAATTTTTATTCCATGTTGAACTGCTTTGGAGGTTATGAAGTACTGTTTTGGGGTATTCTATATAGATAACCAGATTGACTTTGAGTTGAATTTCCTGAAATTCGCAAATTATGCAAATTCGAACACTGTAGATTTGATTGGTAAGTATCACAAGGAAAAAACTTTCCCAGCACCATTTCCCACACTGCTGAAGCATCAGAGAGCAGGCTAATAACATTTTGTTTGAAGAGTATACGCTGGCATTATCTGATCTCCAACGAACCTTTTATATCCTTGTGTGTGGCAGCCACAGCACAAGCCAAATGAAAGAGACTCCAGGTGCGTTCCTAAACAATATCAAGTCATCACAGCAGGAGGAAGTGGAATGAAATGGGTCACACTCACTGTCCCTTAAAATTCTTCTCTTTGTTGCAGAATTAAAACAGTGGATTGCAGGGATGGACAGAATGCATTATGGATATAATGTATTATGCGGCCAGACAAGCATCCCCATAATACTTAACACTTATGACATCACATGTTTTATTCCTAAAATTTGGGATAAAATATTACAATTATTATAGGTGAACTGAAGAAAAAATTCTCCAAAAAATAAAAAACAAGCATATACTGTACAGCGTAAATAAGTAAATAGTAATAGTACATGTAAATAACATGGGTACTTAGTCAATTTTATTTTGATCAAAAAAACATAAAAGCCATCCCTCCATGACAAGGTGTACCCATCGGGATGTCTCTAGTATTAAAACCAAACAATGTCGATATGAGTAAGGGCAGAGTGGGACAAGGCCCGACTGAGACACCCATCCATGGAAAGCTACACTAGTAACATAGTTAGTAAGGCCGAAAAAAGACATTTGTCCATCCAGTTCAGCCTATATTCCATCATAATAAATCCCCAGATCTACGTCTACACTGATGAAATGCTTAGCTCAGAAATAGGAGCCACGCCTTTAGGACTGTCACAATGGGTACACATTGTCATGGTAGGATTTCTTTTATGTCTTTTTGATCAAAATATCATGAACTAAACATTTTGTTATTTAAGTTTACTATTGCTATTTACTTATTTACTTGCTGTAGGATATATACTCATTTTTGCTTTTTTTGTTTTCTTCTTGTCTTTTAACTTGGAAATTGCAGCATTATGAACATTCTCTTACACAATGCAGGTAAGACAGTTTATAGTTCAGCTCAGTTTTTTTGTTAAGGTATTGTACAGGGTGGAGCACGGTAATTTGCTTTTTTGCACTTCATGCTGTGGCGGCACTGTCGGTCGAAGAGAGGGGAGAGTGGGTGTGGCTTACAGTGGCTGATGGGAGATTTGTATTCCTCTGCCTTTCAGTTGCCATCATGCAGTGGACACGTGAGGAGAGGTCATTTTGTGTTGAAGCGTATTTTTCAAATGCCCACTCGATCATTGCAGTGCAGCGTGCTTTTCGTTTACAATTCGCTGTTCCTCCACACGGACGTGTTCCTGGATGGCAATCAATTGTAAATTGGGTGAATGCATTCAGAACAGCAGGGAATGTGTCATGTGTATGAAGGGGACCAGAGAGAAGGATTACAACACCACAAAACATCGAGAGAGTTAGAGCAGCAGTACTGCAATCTCCGAAACGCTCTGCTCGGAAGCAATCATTTGCTCTTGGCATTTCAAGACGTTCTCTCCACCGGATTCTTCATGATGAACTGAATTTTCACCCGTATAAAATGTGCGTGGTCCAACATTTGTCAGCATGGGACTATTTGACACGGCGGACCTCTTGTGAAGACATGTTAGCAACGATACCCCATGACGCAATTGTGTTTTTTTCTGATGAGGCACATTTTCACCTCAGTGGGTGTGTAAACAAACAAAATATGCGTTACTGGAGTGAAACAAACCCCAGAGAAGTTCACGAGAGACCTCTGCATTCGGACCGCGTCACTGTGTGGTGCGCCATATCACGAGTAGGCATCATTGGTCCTTACTTTTTTCAGGATAATGGTCGTGCCATAACTGTGAACTCTGAACGGTACTTGTCTATGATACAGGATTATTTTCAGCCGGCTCTTGAGACAATGGAACTAGAGGATGCATGGTTCCAACAGGATGGTGCCACTGCACACACAGCGAGGGTTACCATGAATTGTTTGAGACAAATGTTTCCTGGACGGCTTATCTCTTTGAGGGGAGATGTGAACTGGCCAGCACGCTCACCAGATTTAGCCCCATGCGATTTTTTCCTTTGGGGTTACCTGAAGTCTAAGGTGTATATCAACCGTCCCAACACCTTGGAAGACCTAAGGAACAATATTGAAGCTGAAATTGGCAGAATACCAGTGGACATGCTTGTTAGAGTTCATGAAAACTTCAGAAAACGTATGCAGCAGTGTGTGGATAGCGAAGGTCGACATTTGCCAGATACACTATTTAAAACCATGTAATTTAAAAATTCCATTACTGTTCAGTATAATTAAAATATAAAATACATTTTTCTAATGATCATAATTTTTTTATTTCATTCCCAAATCAGCAAATTACCGCGCTCCACCCTGTATTATCATATCTTGTACTGTTGGCGGCCAGTAACTTCGTTATCAGAAATCATCAAGTAGATGCCAGCCAGGAGAAATTTGCATAGCAGACTAGTATTGCATCTACACATTCACTGGGTAAGTGGATTATACAGATCATATTGAAATGAAATGTATTATTCTTGGGTTCTGCCTCTCGCTATCGCTTTCTAATTTTCTCCTCCCACACCAAACTCCATCTATACTCCCACTTCCAAATCTTTTCTGAATAGTTAGAAGCTTTTGCGCTTCACTGCAAATTTATTCAACATGAACTAAATTTTGGGAGAAAATTTGTTGACACCAGCATATTTTTATTTTAAAAAATATGCTTGTCGGTAGTAGTAATCTACAAGTACTGTAAATGGGTGCCTGTGCTATGTTCACTGGCACACTGGCTAAAATGGACAGGTGTGCACTCCATGTGAGGTAAATACCACCTATGTATTGTACAGAGACCAATTATACACTTGTCTGAACCTTTATCTTCCATCTGTATTTTTCATATCTTAATGCACAACTTAAAAGGAACCTTACAACTTATACATGCTGCCCGATCCACAGGCAGCATGAATCAGACAGTGATTGCATGATTTTAGACATATACACCATGTTCCATATTATTATGCAACTGATATTTTTCTGGGATGGTTATCTCTGAAAAGCTGTAGCATTAATATCTGCTGAGGATTGAGCCACATGGTCATCTCCAGCTTCTCCCCATCATTTTCTCCCATAGTGACACCTCTCTACCTGCCTGTTTATATAGGGAGAGAACTGTCAGTCACTGGCAGCAAGTGAGGAGAAGCCACCTGGGACCCACCTATCCAAATAGTCTCCCATGGGTTATGGCCCCTGGCAGATATTAACCTGTGTTGTAATGCTGAAGCATTTTTAAAGTTGAACATACATGGCTGAAATCATACAGCCAGTACCTGATATATGTTGATTCGGGATCAGGCCGCATCTATCAGATGTCAGGTTCACTTTAACATATAACAGAAAATAAGAGGAAATCAACTTCAAAGTCATTTCAGCTGCTGGCCAGACATGAACTATCTATGTATTTTTTTTTCTGTATTGTATGATAAGAATGAACCATTAGATGGGTTGCTTATTATCTCTTCAATTCCTGCAAACAAATGAGTGGAAATCTTATATTCACAAATTGGTTTAATAAATACTAAGGCGAAAGCTCAGTTCCAGCAGCACTTACTGTACATTAAAAGTATTTTCAATTTGATCATGGATTATGAAGAACAACACATCTTGTCAACTTGCTTTTTATTCTATTTGCTAGGTCAAAGAAGTGAAAACTAAAGCTGTTTCAATTTTGTTCCAGAGTTTAATTAATTAGAATTGTAGAACATCCATTTATAACAAATTTTATTTTCTAATCTTGAATACTGTGCCATAAAGTCAGAAGAAATCACTGCACTCGTATGATTTTCAGATGCATAAATTGAAAAGTTTATTTAAATTGAAGAAGAAGAGATACTAGGCGAATTGACGTTTCGGCCAACCCGTGGCCTTGTTCACAAAACCTCCTGAATACTGTGCCGCCACACAACTTCATACTCATTGAGATGTGTTTACTAATCACACCATAGAACAAAAGAGTTTCCTCCATCAATTAATTGATCATGTCTCTTGGGCCTCGAGCACATGTTGTATGGCTCAGTAATACAGCACATACAGTGTAGACTGCTATGGACTGTTATTTTATTTTTTTTAGAATTTTAAACAGGTTTATACAGAAATATACTGTACTGATATTTTCTTCCCACAGATTCAGTATGAACCTTTCAGCAATCTTGATGTGGCAAGCGTTAAGAGACAAGATACAATACCGTACATTCAAAATCTTTACTACATTATAGTATCATATTGAGTTAATTGTCAAGTTAATAATTGATGAATCTATAAATATGAGATATTTCTCCATCTATTTCATGACAGGCCACACCCTTTTAATGAACATATCTAGAAAAAAGTAAATGCGGGAGAATGCATAAATTGGCACATATTAAGCCACATTTGTGGTGCTTGTAGCTAAGTATATCAGCCCTATATATTTAATATTAGTTCTAAAGTCCCCTGAATTGCTCATTAGATGCAATTTAGTTTTAACTAGTAATATAAGGCCATAAAAAATTAACTGTAAGTTGGTTCTTTCTGGTTGGTGTAAAATAGCACTCTGTATCTAGTAAAACAACTCTTCTTTATTGTGAAAGCATTACAGGATGGATGCAGGGGGAGAGGGTCATGGTATGGACAATGGCCGATTCACGTACCACTGATGATTCAATGGGTTCCTGGGTGTTAGATCTGTCCCTGCTGGTCTAATAAGGGAAAATATCCTGTACTATAAGAATGAAAAAGAATGTAATATGTAATTATATCTTAACCATATTCATAAGAAAAGTAACAATTTTACTCAAGTCCATGAAGATTAATATGAATTGCTCATAAGTGGTCCATTATATACTTAAGGCGGGTGGAGTACGATGCTCCAAAATGTGATTGGATTGTTGCAGGCCATAATAGGGAAGTCTGTGCTGCCATGTGGAACCAGGAAAAGAACAAAGACCATCTGGCCTGGCAAGAATTTAATGGCTGGGCTGTCTGTAAACACCCCAAATTCTTGTGGTCTGTGAATACTTGGAAGGGAAAGTGAGCCCACTCTAAAAGATGTCTCCACTCTGAGATGGCCAATTTTATTGCTAGCAACTCCCTGTCCCCGATGGAATAATTCCTCTCCACTGGTGTGAAGGTCTTGGAAAAGAAGAAGCAAGGATTCCTCCAACCTTGGGCATCCTTTTGAAAGAGGACTGCTCCAGCACCAATGGAAGAGGCATTCACCTCCATTATAAACGGCTTATCTACATCGGGGCAATGTAGGATAGGAGTGCTAGAAAAATGGGACTTAATAGAAGTGAAGGCCTTGGAGAACTCCTCAGACCACAATTTGGGATTTGCTCCCTTCTTGGTGAGGGCTACCAAAAGAGCTACCAAAGTTGAGAAATGAAGAATGAACTGGCAATAATATTAATGAACCCCATAAAGCGCTGCACCACTTTAAGAGAATGCGGTTCTTGCCAGTTCATCACAGCCTGTAGTTTGGCAGGATCCATAGCCAATCCCTGGGCGGAGATGATATAGCCCAGGAAAGGTAAGGACTCCTGCTTGAACACACACTGCTCCAACTTGGCATAGAGGGAATTAGCTCGTAAGAAGTCGAAGACTTTGCAAACATCTCTCAGGTGGGAGTCAATATCTGGAGAGTAGATGAGGATATCATCCAGATAGACTACGACCGAGGTGGAAAGCATATCCCGGAAGATATGGTTTACAAAGTCTTGGAAAATGGCTGGGGCATTACAGAGCCCTAAGGGCATTACTAGATATTCATAGTGCCCATATCTGGTGTTAAAAGCCGTCGTCCATTCGTCCCCCTCATGGATGCGAAACAGGTTGTAAGCACCCCGCAGATCTAGTTTAGTAAACACCCTTGCTCCCTGAAGCCTATCAATGAGCTCAGATATCAGGGGCAGGGGATATTTATTCTTAACGGTGATGGCGTTAAGACCCCTGTAGTCTATACATGGACGTAGTTCTCCGTTCTTCTTCACGAAGAACCCAGCCCCTGCCGGTGACACTGACTTCCTAATGAATCCTCTTGCCAAATTTTCCTGGATGTACTGTGACATTGCCTCCATCTCCGGGAGAGATAATGGATAGTCTCGACCCCTGGGAGGCTCAGCACCAGGCAAGTGGTCTATAGGACAGTCATAGGGGTGGTGAGGCGGAAGGGTCTCCGCAGCCCTTTTGGAGAACACATCAGGATAGGGCCAATATTACTTGGGGAGAGAGTATAGATCTGCAGGTACCACGGTAGTAGCAAATAGGGTTGAGCGAAACGGATCGGACAAATTGAAAAATCGCCGACTTTCGTCAAAGTCGGGTTTCGTGAAACCCAACCTGATCCTAGTGTGGGATCGGCCATGAGGTCAGCGACCAGCATGCCAAAGTCACGTTTCTTATGACGTTTTCAGTGCCATTTTTTATCCAATGAAGGAGGACGCAGAGTGTGAGCAGCGTGATGACATTGGTCTTGGTCCCCACCATCTTAAAGAAGGGCATGACAGTGATTGGCTTGCTTTCTGTGGTGTCACAGGGGCTATAAAGGGGCGTGCACGCCGACCGCCATCTTACTTCTGCCGATTTTCGCATAGGGAGAGGTTGCTGCAGCTGCATCAGAAGAAGGGATAAAGTTAGGGAGGGAAGATTAAACCCCGAAACTGCTTGTGCTGTAGCGATTTCCACTGTCCAACACCACCTTTTCTTTGCAGGGACAGTGGAGTTTATATTTTTGTGCATCAGCACTGTAGCTTATTAGGCTGCCTTATAATTCTCCCTGATAGCTGCAATGCTGTTTGTACACTTCTGTGCAAACCAACTGCTTTTTTAACCCCTTAGTGACAGAGCCAATTTGGTACTTAATGACCAGGCCAATTTTTGCAATTCTGACCACTGTCATTTTATGAGGTTATAACTCTGGAACGCTTCAACGGATCCCGCTGATTCTGAGATTGTTTTTTCGTGACATATTGTACTTCATGTTAGTGGTAACATTTCTTCGATATTACTTGCGATTATTTATGAAAAAAATGGAAATATGGCGAAAATTTTTAAAATTTTGCAATTTTCAAACTTTGTATTTTTATGCCCTTAAATCAGAGATATGTCACGAAAAATAGTTAATAAATAACATTTCCCACATGTCTACTTTACATCAGCACAATTTTGGAAACAAAATTTTTTTTTTTTAGGGAGTTATAAGGGTTAAAAGTTGACCAGCAATTTCTCATTTTTACAACACCATTTTTTTTAAGGACCACATCACATTTGAAGCATTTTGAGGGGTCTATATGACAGAAAATAATGAATTTCAAAAACCTGACCTGCACATCCAAACATAGACTCAGTGTGAACAGGTGCTGAACCTAGAGTCGCCAACTCGTATATAGTTAAGTAAATAAGGCAGCACACTGCAGCGCTAAAACATGCAAACTTGAAAACTCGAAATTTGAACTGCATTACTGCACTAGAAATATGAAAAATGAGAGCTTTTAGCGCATAAAAATGGCCAATTTTATGTGTACCTGGTAGCCCCTTTACGGCATCTCTCTTATACCAGGTCCTACGCTTGCCTTACCTCGCTGAGAATAAACGTCTCCATCTGAATGGGTACATGTGAAACCTCTTCTTAGACTAAAATTCTCTCTCTCTGTGGAGGGGTACCGGACCCGCTGTAATTAAAACACCTGAAGCTAGGAGGCGGAGTGCACGATTAGAAGGCTAGAGAATACATTTCAAAAACCTGACCTGCACATCCAAACATAGACTCAGTGTGAACAGGTGCTGAACCTAGAGTCGCCAACTCGTATATAGTTAAGTAAATAAGGCAGCACACTGCAGCGCTAAAACATGCAAACTTGAAAACTCGAAATTTGAACTGCATTACTGCACTAGAAATATGAAAAATGAGAGCTTTTAGCGCATAAAAATGGCCAATTTTATGTGTACCTGGTAGCCCCTTTACGGCATCTCTCTTATACCAGGTCCTACGCTTGCCTTACCTCGCTGAGAATAAACGTCTCCATCTGAATGGGTACATGTGAAACCTCTTCTTAGACTAAAATTCTCTCTCTCTGTGGAGGGGTACCGGACCCGCTGTAATTAAAACACCTGAAGCTAGGAGGCGGAGTGCACGATTAGAAGGCTAGAGAATACATTTCAAAAACCTGACCTGCACATCCAAACATAGACTCAGTGTGAACAGGTGCTGAGCCTAGAGTCGCCAACTCGTATATAGTTAAGTAAATAAGGCAGCACACTGCAGCGCTAAAACATGCAAACTTGAAAACACGAAATTTGAACTGCATTACTGCACTAGAAATATGAAAAATGAGAGCTTTTAGCGCATAAAAATGGCCAATTTTATGTGTACCTGGTAGCCCCTTTACGGCATCTCTCTTATACCAGGTCCTACGCTTGCCTTACCTCGCTGAGAATAAACGTCTCCATCTGAATGGGTACATGTGAAACCTCTTCTTAGACTAAAATTCTCTCTCTCTGTGGAGGGGTACCGGACCCGCTGTAATTAAAACACCTGAAGCTAGGAGGCGGAGTGCAAGATCAGAAGGCTAGAGAATACTCTCTAGCCTTCTGATCTTGCACTCCGCCTCCTAGCTTCAGGTGTTTTAATTACACCGGGTCCGGTACTCAGTGTGAACAGGTGCTGAACCTAGAGTCGCCAACTCGTATATAGTTAAGTAAATAAGGCAGCACACTGCAGCGCTAAAACATGCAAACTTGAAAACACGAAATTTGAACTGCATTACTGCACTAGAAATATGAAAAATGAGAGCTTTTAGCGCATAAAAATGGCCAATTTTATGTGTACCTGGTAGCCCCTTTACGGCATCTCTCTTATACCAGGTCCTACGCTTGCCTTACCTCGCTGAGAATAAACGTCTCCATCTGAATGGGTACATGTGAAACCTCTTCTTAGACTAAAATTCTCTCTCTCTGTGGAGGGGTACCGGACCCGCTGTAATTAAAACACCTGAAGCTAGGAGGCGGAGTGCACGATCAGAAGGCTAGAGAATACATTTCAAAAACCTGACCTGCACATCCAAACATAGACTCAGTGTGAACAGGTGCTGAACCTAGAGTCGCCAACTCGTATATAGTTAAGTAAATAAGGCAGCACACTGCAGCGCTAAAACATGCAAACTTGAAAACACGAAATTTGAACTGCATTACTGCACTAGAAATATGAAAAATGAGAGCTTTTAGTGCATAAAAATGGCCAATTTTATGTGTACCTGGTAGCCCCTTTACGGCATCTCTCTTATACCAGGTCCTACGCTTGCCTTACCTCGCTGAGAATAAACGTCTCCATCTGAATGGGTACATGTGAAACCTCTTCTTAGACTAAAATTCTCTCTCTCTGTGGAGGGGTACCGGACCCGCTGTAATTAAAACACCTGAAGCTAGGAGGCGGAGTGCACGATCAGAAGGCTAGAGAGTATTCCCATTCAGATGGAGACGTTTATTCTCAGCGAGGTAAGGCAAGCGTAGGACCTGTATATAAATAACACTGATGCATACCACACAAGAATCTCACATAGGGATACACCCTAGGAATGGACATCAGTAACAGGGAGCAACTCCACTACCAGATTTATCCTACAACTAAAAGGAGTAGTAACAACCCATAACGCATATAAAAATGCAAAAAGTAACAATTTTATTAAATATATATAAATACAAATCAATAAACATAATACAGACAAGGTACACGCAGAGCATATGTACGTAGGACCGACGACACTAAAAGTTCCACATGGGTAATAAGATATAGCCGAGGTCTATCACCTCTAAATACTAAACAGGGACGACTGTTCTGGCATCTGAAAATGCATAGTGTCTAGCTCAATATTGCTAGTATAAGGTGCAATTCAACCATTAGCCCAAGTGGGCACAAAAACAATCAATACCCCATGTCTTTCTTACCCATAAACATGTGCCAGTGTCCGTCCAGCTAGCCCCGACGCGCGTTTCGCGTTGGCTTCCTTGGGGGGCGTATGTTTGTGTGTAAACTGGGCTGTCATATATAGGATGTAATCAGCTGTGACTACTTAGCGGCGACTCTAATGGCGCATGCGCGCCGCCAAATTGGGGACGCCTAATACATGCCTGCCGGCTCTCCCAGTGCACGCAGCGGGGAGAAGAAATTCTCAAGACGTCATTTCCCGCTCCGTCACTTCCGGATGCCAGAGAGGAATGATCGGCAAATACCCCACTGTGGCGCGCATGCGCACGCGCCGAGAACGCCATGATATTTAAGGGAAAGACTGTGGGCAATAAGTATATAATATGTTTCTCAGGAAAACTCCTAATAAGAATCAAATATTGTGATGTAACAGTGAAATATGTGAACACTGATTAGTACGGTGATATAGTATCAACAAACAGAAAAATAAGAACCACTGATAACACAGGGGCATATACAGTGAAAACATTATATAGAGCGCCAGTATTCTAGCGCGTCCCAAACTGCAAACACACATACTATACAATGTGAAATGGTCCTGTGCTTGGTACAGGTAAATATGGACCACTATATTCTACAACATATATACCCTGTGAAAAATACCCCCCACATACGAAGAATATATACATATCACACTACCCTCAAACTATAAAAGAAAAAAACATACATCGGATATAAAATCAATTAAGCATATACTTGAAGCCCATAATATAGTGTATTCCCTTTGCAGGACGGACTTTCTTAACTCTTCCATGTGATCATATCCATGGGAGGTAAACTCTGTTTACATTTGATCTTTGTCTTCTCAGCCGATACATAATCCAGATATCTCATGGATGCCCAGAAACAAGCAGATGGAGATAGATACGTGTAAAGGAAATTCTAAAATAACATAAAAAACACACAAAACATTAAAATCTAGAACACAAAAAATCCAAAACAGACCTGAGAGAACAAATCTATAAAAAAGACGCAAAGCTAAGTTGTTCATTGAGCCCATATGGAGCCATAGTTCCCAACACCGCTATCCAGCGGCATTCTATTTGCGCAAGTTTTTTCCTTACATCACCACCTCTTATACCACTCCTAACATGATCAATACCGTAGATTTTAAGGTCCTTAGGGTTACACGCATGATATTGTTTAAAATGACGCGGTAACGTTTTTAAAGTAGTACAATCATTCACATCTTTAGCTGCCATGATGTCTCGGACATGTTCACGGGTTCTAATCCTCAGCTCCCGTGAAGTCAGTCTGACATATGATAAACCACAACTGCAGCTGGCCATGTATATCACACATGTAGTGCTACATGATATGTAGTCAGTGATTTTGAATTCTCTTGTCCCATCAGCGGAGACAAAGGATAATGCTCTTACATGGTTACGGCATGCCAAACAGTCTCCGCATGGATAGAATCCCCATCTCCTTTTCCCAGTCCCAAAAATTGTTGGAGTCTTGGCCACATAATGACTCTTAACCAAGATATCTCTTAGGTTTTTGGATCTCCTGGCTGTCATGAGGGGTACCTCTGGGAGACATTTGGCCAAAGTAAGATCTGTTTTCAGAATCGGCCAGTGTCTCCTCAGGATGTCCCTCATAGTCCCCCACTGATGATTGAATGTGGAGATATACCTAATTTTATCTCCTTCTTTTTTCTTAGCTTTTGGTGGACACGACAAAAGATCACATCTCCTTTGTTTCTTGGCCTGAACATAGCCTCTTTTGATGCTTCTGTTGCTGTATCCACGCGACCGGAATCTCTCCCCAAGGTCCACAGACTGTCTCTCAAATGCCTCCTCCGTGGAACATATCCTCCTCATCCTTAAAAATTGTCCAATAGGAATAGCTCTAACGGTAGAGCTATTGTGGGATGAGGAGGCGTGGAGGAGTGCATTCACTGAGGTTTCTTTTCTAAATACATCAGTGTTAATAGATCCATCACCTTGGATCTGCAGCATGATATCAAGGAAAGAAATACTTTCATGGCTGTAATTATAGGTGAGCCTGATGTTGAGGCCGTTACGGTTCAAATCCTGCATAAAAAGATGTAACTGTTCCACAGACCCCTGCCATATAAACAAAATATCATCTATGTACCGATACCACCCCAGCACTTGGGGAGCGGCGTGTACGCCTTCCTGGAAGAGAGTCCTCTCCCAGTATCCAAGAAACAAATTAGCATACGAAGGCGCACACGCCGCCCCCATAGCAGTCCCACGGCTCTGGAGGTAGTATCGGTCCCTGAAAGTAAAACAATTGTGTGTAAGGATGAACCGCAAGAGCCTCAGCACCAGGCCCACCACATCTGAATCAATGCTGCTAGATCCAAGGAAAAATGATACCGCCTCCATACCATCATCATGGTTAATTGAGGTATATAATGTTTCGATATCTGCTGTAACTAGCAACATATCCGGCTCTAATATCAAGCCATCCAATCGCCTCAGGACGTCCGTAGTGTCCCTGACATAGGAGGGTAAGGTTTCCACTTGCGATCGTAAGTAATGATCAATGTATTTACACACAGGATCGCACAGCCCTCCTATGCCAGAGACAATCGGACGCCCTGGGGGATTAACAGAGTCTTTGTGGACCTTGGGGAGAAGATAGAACGTGGGGACTACAGGACACTCTACCATAAGGCCATCAAATGTTTTTTTATTGATAATACCCTGATAGAGGGATTCCTCCAAAATCTCAGTTAGTTCGGCACAAAACTTGGGTAGGGGATTATGGGGGAGTAGGGTATACGTTTCTTTGTTGCGTAACTGTTTGAATGCCTCCCTCTCGTACTTCTCTATTGGCTAAACAACCACGTTCCCCCCCTTATCAGACGGTTTAATAACCACATCTTCCATTGCACGAATTTCCTGCAGTGCTTTTCTCTGACACCATGTAAGGTTGTCCCTCTTTTTTCTATTACTGATCTTTTTAAGATCAGCCGCTACTAAGTTGGTAAAAATTTCCACTTGGGGACATAATGACAATGGGGGGAACGTGGTTGATTTGGCAAAAATAGCTGGGGGAGGTATACCTGTGGGAGGATTTGTAGATTCGTTTTCCAGTTCTTCTAGGATAGAAATAGCCTCCTGTTCAGTAATCTCTGCTCCTCTGATGAAGAGCGAGAGTGTAGTTTCTTCAAGACTAGTTTCCGTGAAAAGAGGTTCAAATCTTTTAGTGCTGTAAAATAATCGTAGTTATTGCATGGAGAAAAGGAAAGACCGAGACCCAGAACCTCACATTGCATCTCAGTAAGAGTATGGTGTGATAGATTTATTACCTCCAATGTGGTGTTCTTGGGTCTCTTGTCTTTCTGAGGGGATGTGGGAACTTTTCTTTTTTTATTATTATTACCAAATCTCGTCACCCTCTGCCACCGATCTTTGTATATATCAGTTTTCTCCAGTCCCAGATTTCCCTTATCTGTTGTACTTGTTTTCTCATCAGCAGATGATACAGATGATACAGATGAGAACGACACAGATCTACCTCTTGATATCGATCTCCTATTAGTCTGATGGTTTCTCCATCTGTATACTCTGTTGTTCTGAGTGTCAGAAACATCACGTTGATATTTTTTCGTTTTCAGGGCTACTATTTCTTTTTCCCATTTCTGGATATCCAACTCAATCTCATTTCTAAACGAGATATTTGTTTCAGGAGTAAAAGTTTTGTTAATTTCTTCCTGGATAACCTCCAACTCTTTATCAAGTTCATCAATGGTTTTCTCATTATTCTTTATCAGGAGAGACATAAACCCTTTGGAGCATGTTGCTGAGACCTCCTCCCACTCATTTTTGAAAGAATCATCATCAATATTGAATGATGGGAACACTTGAACGCGTAACCCCCTTGGGATAAGACCGCAGGCAATGTAACGTTCTAAAAATGATTTATTCCACCATAAGCGGGTTTTTTTCTGTAAAAGATCCTTAAATTTATTCGTCAGGTCTGTCAGATCCTTGGATCTAGAGTCTAAAATCGTACACGTGCTACTGCTAAACACCTTGTCGAGTTGTAACAGCCACGTCTTTTCGCGTGCTTTAAAGTCCATATCACCAGCGACACAAGCTGTGAACACACAGAAAAATCCTATATATAAATAACACTGATGCATACCACACAAGAATCTCACATAGGGATACACCCTAGGAATGGACATCAGTAACAGGGAGCAACTCCACTACCAGATTTATCCTACAACTTAAAGGAGTAGTAACAACCCATAACGCATATAAAAATGCAAAAAGTAACAATTTTATTAAATATATATAAATACAAATCAATAAACATAATACAGACAAGGTACACGCAGAGCATATGTACGTAGGACCGACGACACTAAAAGTTCCACATGGGTAATAAGATATAGCCGAGGTCTATCACCTCTAAATACTAAACAGGGACGACTGTTCTGGCATCTGAAAATGCATAGTGTCTAGCTCAATATTGCTAGTATAAGGTGCAATTCAACCATTAGCCCAAGTGGGCACAAAAACAATCAATACCCCATGTCTTTCTTACCCATAAACATGTGCCAGTGTCCGTCCAGCTAGCCCCGACGCGCGTTTCGCGTTGGCTTCCTCGCGTAGGACCTGGTATAAGAGAGATGCCGTAAAGGGGCTACCAGGTACACATAAAATTGGCCATTTTTATGCGCTAAAGGCTCTCATTTTTCATATTTCTAGTGCAGTAATGCAGTTCAAATTTCGTGTTTTCAAGTTTGCATGTTTTAGCGCTGCAGTGTGCTGCCTTATTTACTTAACTATATACGAGTTGGCGACTCTAGGTTCAGCACCTGTTCACACTGAGTCTATGTTTGGATGTGCAGGTCAGGTTTTTGAAATGTATTCTCTAGCCTTCTGATTGTGCACTCCGCCTCCTAGCTTCAGGTGTTTTAATTACAGCGGGTCCGGTACCCCTCCACAGAGAGAGAGAATTTTAGTCTAAGAAGAGGTTTCACATGTACCCATTCAGATGGAGACGTTTATTCTCAGCGAGGTAAGGCAAGCGTAGGACCTGGTATAAGAGAGATGCCGTAAAGGGGCTACCAGGTACACATAAAATTGGCCATTTTTATGCGCTAAAAGCTCTCATTTTTCATATTTCTAGTGCAGTAATGCAGTTCAAATTTCGTGTTTTCAAGTTTGCATGTTTTAGCGCTGCAGTGTGCTGCCTTATTTACTTAACTATATACGAGTTGGCGACTCTAGGTTCAGCACCTGTTCACACTGAGTCTATGTTTGGATGTGCAGGTCAGGTTTTTGAAATGTATTCTCTAGCCTTCTGATCGTGCACTCCGCCTCCTAGCTTCAGGTGTTTTAATTACAGCGGGTCCGGTACCCCTCCACAGAGAGAGAGAATTTTAGTCTAAGAAGAGGTTTCACATGTACCCATTCAGATGGAGACGTTTATTCTCAGCGAGGTAAGGCAAGCGTAGGACCTGGTATAAGAGAGATGCCGTAAAGGGGCTACCAGGTACACAGAAATTGGCCATTTTTATGCGCTAAAAGCTCTCATTTTTCATATTTCTAGTGCAGTAATGCAGTTCAAATTTCGTGTTTTCAAGTTTGCATGTTTTAGCGCTGCAGTGTGCTGCCTTATTTACTTAACTATATACGAGTTGGCGACTCTAGGTTCAGCACCTGTTCACACTGAGTCTATGTTTGGATGTGCAGGTCAGGTTTTTGAAATGTATTCTCTAGCCTTCTGATCGTGCACTCCGCCTCCTAGCTTCAGGTGTTTTAATTACAGCGGGTCCGGTACCCCTCCACAGAGAGAGAGAATTTTAGTCTAAGAAGAGGTTTCACATGTACCCATTCAGATGGAGACGTTTATTCTCAGCGAGGTAAGGCAAGCGTAGGACCTGGTATAAGAGAGATGCCGTAAAGGGGCTACCAGGTGCACATAAAATTGGCCATTTTTATGCGCTAAAAGCTCTCATTTTTCATATTTCTAGTGCAGTAATGCAGTTCAAATTTCGTGTTTTCAAGTTTGCATGTTTTAGCGCTGCAGTGTGCTGCCTTATTTACTTAACTATATACGAGTTGGCGACTCTAGGTTCAGCACCTGTTCACACTGAGTCTATGTTTGGATGTGCAGGTCAGGTTTTTGAAATGTATTCTCTAGCCTTCTGATCGTGCACTCCGCCTCCTAGCTTCAGGTGTTTTAATTACAGCGGGTCCGGTACCCCTCCACAGAGAGAGAGAATTTTAGTCTAAGAAGAGGTTTCACATGTACCCATTCAGATGGAGACGTTTATTCTCAGCGAGGTAAGGCAAGCGTAGGACCTGGTATAAGAGAGATGCCGTAAAGGGGCTACCAGGTGCACATAAAATTGGCCATTTTTATGCGCTAAAAGCTCTCATTTTTCATATTTCTAGTGCAGTAATGCAGTTCAAATTTCGTGTTTTCAAGTTTGCATGTTTTAGCGCTGCAGTGTGCTGCCTTATTTACTTAACTATATACGAGTTGGCGACTCTAGGTTCAGCACCTGTTCACACTGAGTCTATGTTTGGATGTGCAGGTCAGGTTTTTGAAATGTATTCTCTAGCCTTCTAATCGTGCACTCCGCCTCCTAGCTTCAGGTGTTTTAATTACAGCGGGTCCGGTACCCCTCCACAGAGAGAGAGAATTTTAGTCTAAGAAGAGGTTTCACATGTACCCATTCAGATGGAGACGTTTATTCTCAGCGAGGTAAGGCAAGCGTAGGACCTGGTATAAGAGAGATGCCGTAAAGGGGCTACCAGGTACACATAAAATTGGCCATTTTTATGCGCTAAAAGCTCTCATTTTTCATATTTCTAGTGCAGTAATGCAGTTCAAATTTCGTGTTTTCAAGTTTGCATGTTTTAGCGCTGCAGTGTGCTGCCTTATTTACTTAACTATATACGAGTTAGCGACTCTAGGTTCAGCACCTGTTCACACTGAGTCTATGTTTGGATGTGCAGGTCAGGTTTTTGAAATGTATTCTCTAGCCTTCTGATCGTGCACTCCGCCTCCTAGCTTCAGGTGTTTTAATTACAGCGGGTCCGGTACCCCTCCACAGAGAGAGAGAATTTTAGTCTAAGAAGAGGTTTCACATGTACCCATTCAGATGGAGACGTTTATTCTCAGCGAGGTAAGGCAAGCGTAGGACCTGGTATAAGAGAGATGCCGTAAAGGGGCTACCAGGTACACATAAAATTGGCCATTTTTATGTGCTAAAAGCTCTCATTTTTCATATTTCTAGTGCAGTAATGCAGTTCAAATTTCGTGTTTTCAAGTTTGCATGTTTTAGCGCTGCAGTGTGCTGCCTTATTTACTTAACTATATACGAGTTGGCGACTCTAGGTTCAGCACCTGTTCACACTGAGTCTATGTTTGGATGTGCAGGTCAGGTTTTTGAAATGTATTCTCTAGCCTTCTGATCGTGCACTCCGCCTCCTAGCTTCAGGTGTTTTAATTACAGCGGGTCCGGTACCCCTCCACAGAGAGAGAGAATTTTAGTCTAAGAAGAGGTTTCACATGTACCCATTCAGATGGAGACGTTTATTCTCAGTGAGGTAAGGCAAGCGTAGGACCTGGTATAAGAGAGATGCCGTAAAGGGGCTACCAGGTACACATAAAATTGGCCATTTTTATGCGCTAAAAGCTCTCATTTTTCATATTTCTAGTGCCGTAATGCAGTTCAAATTTCGTGTTTTCAAGTTTGCATGTTTTAGCGCTGCAGTGTGCTGCCTTATTTACTTAAGAAAATAATGAAGTGTGACACCATTCTAAAAACTACACCCCTAAAGGTTCTCAAAACCACATTCAAGAAGTTTATTAACCCTTTATGTGCTTCACAGGAACTGAAACAATGTGGAAGGAAAAAATGAACATTTAAATTTTTTTTGCAAACATCTTAATTCAGAACCATTTTTTTTATTTTCACAAGTGTAAAAACAGAAATGTATCCATAAATTTTGTTACGCAATTTCTCCTGAATACGCCAATACCCCATATGTGGGGGTAAACCACTTTTTGGGCGCACCGCAGAACTTAGAAGTGAAGGAGCGCCGTTTGACTTTTTCAATGCAGAATTGGCTGGAATTGAGATCGGACGCCATGTCACGTTTAGAGAGCCCCTGATGTGCCTAAACAGTGGAAACTCCCCACAAGTGACACCATTTTGGAAACTAGACCCCTTAAGGAACTTATCTAGATGTATGGTGAGCACTTTGAACCCCCAAGTGCTTCACAGAAGTTTATAATGTAGAGCCGTGAAAATAAAAAATCGCTTTTGTTTACACAAAAATGATCTTTTCGCCCACAAATTCTTATTTTCACAAGGGTAACAGGAGAAATTAGACCACAAAAGTTGTTGTGCGATTTCTCCTGAATACGTCGATACCCCATATGTGGAGGTAAACCACTGTTTGGGCGCACGGCAGAGCTCGGAAGGGAAGGAGCGCCTTTTTGGAATGCAGACTTTGATAGAATGGTCTGTGGGCATTATGTTGCGATTGCAGAGCCCCTGATGTACCTAAACTGTAGTAACCCCCCACAAGTGACCCCATTTTGGAAACTAGACCCCCCAAGGAACTTATCTAGATGTGTGGTGAGAACTTTGAATGCCCAAGTGCTTCACAGAAGTTTAGAATGCAGAGTCGTGAAAATAAAAAATTTTTTTTTTTTCACAAAAAAGATATCGTAGCCCCCAAGTTTTTATTTTCACAAGGGTAACAAGAGAAATTGGACCCCAGAAGTTGTTGTACAATTTATCCCGAGTACGCTGATGCCCCATATGTGGGGGTAACCCACTGTTTGGGCGCACGGCAGAGCTCAGAAGGGAGGGAGCACCATTTGACTTTTTGAGCGCAAAATTGGCTGTCGTGTTTGGAGACCCCCTGATTTACCTAAACAGTGGAAACCCCCCAATTCTAGCTCCAACCCTAACCCCAACACACCCCTAACCCTAATCCCAACCTGATCCATAATCCTAATCACTAACCCTAACCATAATCACAACCCTTACCCCAAAACAACCCTAATGTCAACCCTAACCATAACCCTAATCAAAACCCTAAATCCAACACACCCCTAATCCTAATCTCAACCCTAACCTCAAACCTAACCCTAATCCCAATACACCCCTAATCACAACCCTAACCTTAACCCTAATCCCAAACCTAACCCTAATCCCAAGCGTAACCCTAATGCCAACCCTAACCCTAATACCAACCCTAATCCAAACCCTAACACTAATCCCAGCTCTAACCCTAACTTTAGCCCCAACCCTAGCCCTAACTTTAGCCCCAACCCTAACCCTAGCCCTAAGGCTACTTTCACACTTGCGTCGTTTGGCATTCCGTCGCAATCCGTTGTTTTGGACAAGAAACAGATCCTGCAAATGTGCCCGCAGGATGCGTTTTTTGCCCATAGGCTTGTATTGCCGACGGATCGTGATGGATGGCCACACGTCGCGTCCGTCGTGCACTGGATCAGTTGTGTTTTGGCGGACCGTCGGCACAAAAAAACGTTCAATGAAACTTTTTTTGTACGTCGCATCCGCCATTTCTGACCACGCATGCGTGGCCGTAACTCCGCCCCCTCCTCCCCCTCCTCCCCAGGACATAGATTGGGCAGCGGATGCGTTGAAAACTACAGCTGCTGCCCACGTTGTGCACAATTTTCACAACGTGCGTCGGTATGTCGGGCCGACGCATTGCGACGGTCCCGTACCGACGTAAGTGTGAAAGAAGCCTAACCCTAAATTTAGCCCCAACCCTAACCCTAAATTTAGCCCCAACCCTAACCCTAAATTTAGCCCCAACCCTAGCCCTAACCCTAGCCCTAACCCTAGCCCTAACCCTAGCCCTAACCCTACCCCTACCCCTACCCTTACCCCAAACCCTAACTTTACCCCTAACCCTAACCCTACCCCTAACCCTACCCCTAACCCTAACCCTACCCTTAACCCTACCCCTAACCCTAACCCTACCCCTAACCCTAACCCTACCCCTAACCCTACCCCTAACCCTAACCCTACCCCTAACCCTAACCCTAATTTTAGCCCCAACTGCTGTTCTCCTGCCGGCCGGCAGATGGAGACAGATGGCGGGCGCACTGCGCATGCGCCCGCCATTTTCTTCTGCCGGCGGCCAGGAGGAGCAGCAAGAGGATCCAGGGACACAGGTGAGTATTGTAGGGTCCCCGAATCCCCCTATTTCTCTGTCCTCTGATGTGCGAACATCAGAGGACAGAGAATTACACTTTACTTTTTTTTTTTTTTGCGGTCGCCGGTAAACAGTTAATTACCGGCGATCGCAAAACAGGGGTCGGTAAAACTGACCCCGGTCATGCTCTTTGGGGTCTCGGCTACCCCCGGCAGCCGAGACCCCAAAGATTCTCGCGGGGCAGGCCGGCGGGCGCACTGCGCATGCGCCCGCCATTTTGAAGATGGCGTCGCCCACCGGGAGCCACGAGGAGCATCGGGGGAGCTAGGTGAGTATTGGGGGGCCACCTGGGACCCCTTTTCTCTGTCTTCCGATGTGCGGTCACATCGGAGGACAGAGAAATTAAAAAGAGATCGCGTTTTTTTTTTTTTTTTTTGCGATCGCCGGTAAACGGTTAATTACCGGCGATCGCAAATGCGGGGTGGGTTAAAAACCCCCTGAATCATGTTCTCTGGGGTCTCGGCTACCCCCGGCAGCCGAGACCCCGGAGAAAATCGGCCTCTGGGGGGCGCTATTTACTTTTTCCACAGCGCCGTTAATTAACGGCGCTGTGGTTTAAGTACCCTTAGCGGCCGCCGTTAAAAGGCGTATCGGCGGTCGCTAAGGGGTTAAAAGCAAAAATCCTGTTGCTCTTTTCTGCACAGTTATCAAGTTTATTTGTCCACACTTTTGTGTGCAGCAGTCCTTTTTATTGCTGCCATACTTGTCCTGAGATCATTGTAGGGAGATTTAAATTGTACTACAGCCCTTGTATTTTTTTATATATCTTCCAGCCACGTTCTGCAACTTACATTGTGTAGTGTAATACACTGGGCCAGAGTTTTGTTGCAGTCTCACCCCCAAAAAGGGGAGATTTAAATTGGCACTAAGTGGATCTACGTCACAGTTCTGTTAGTTTGTCGTACATCTTCCAGCCACGTTCTGCCACTTACACTGTGTAGTGTAATACACTGGGCCTGAGTTTTTTTGCAGTCTCACCCCCAAAAAAGGGAGATTTAAATTGGCACTAAGTGGATCTACGTCACTGTTCGGTTAGTTTGTCGTACATCTTCCAGCCACGTTCTGCCACTTACATTGTGTAGTGTAATACACTGGGCCTGAGTTTTGTTGCAGTCTACCCCCCAAAAAGGGGAGATTTAAATTGGTCCCACTTATGTATCTACGTCACAGTTCGGTTAGTTTGTCGTACATCTTCCAGCCACGTCCTGCCACTTACATTGTGTAGTGTAATACAATACACTGGGCCTGAGTTTTGTTGCAGTCTCACCCCCAAAAAAGGGAGATTTAAATTGTCACTAAGTGGATCTACGTCAAAGTTCTGTTAGTTTGTCGTACATCTTCCAGCCACGTTCTGCCACTTACATTGTGTAGTGTAATACACTGGGACTGAGTTTTGTTGCAGTCTCCCCCCAAAAAAGGGAGATTTAAATTGGCACTAAGTGGATCTATGTCACAGTTCTGTTAGTTTGTCGTACATCTTCCAGCCACGTTCTGCCACTTACATTGTGTAGTGTAATACACTGGGCCTGAGTTTTGTTGCAGTCTCCCCCCCAAAAAGGGGAGATTTAAATTGCCACTAAGTGGATCTACATCAGAGTTCTGTTAGTTTGTCGTACATCTTCCAGCCACGTTCTGCCACTTACATTGTGTAGTGTAATACACTGGGTCTGAGTTTTTTTGCAGTCTCACCCCCAAAAAAGGGAGATTTAAATTGGCGCTAAGTGGATCTATGTCATAGTTCTGTTAGTTTGTCGTACATCTTCCAGCCATTTTATGCCACTTACATTTGTAGTGTAATACACTGGGCCTAAGTTTTGTTGCAGTCTCCTCCCAAAAAAGGGAGATTTAAATTGGCACTAAGTGGATCTACGTCACAGTTCTGTTAGTTTGTCGTACATCTTCCAGCCACGTTCTGCCACTTACATTGTGTAGTGTAATACACTGGGTCTGAGTTTTTTTGCAGTCTCACCCCCAAAAAAGGGAGATTTAAATTGGCGCTAAGTGGATCTATGTCACAGTTCTGTTAGTTTGTCGTACATCTTCCAGCCATTTTATGCCACTTACATTTGTAGTGTAATACACTGGGCCTAAGTTTTGTTGCAGTCTCCTCCCAAAAAAGGGAGATTTAAATTGGCACTAAGTGGATCTACGTCACAGTTCTGTTAGTTTGTCGTACAACTTCCAGCCACGTTCTGCCACTTACATTGTGTAGTGTAATACACTTGGCCTGAGATTTGTTGCAGTCTCCCCCCCCAAAAAAAGGGAGATTTAAATTCTCAACAAGTTTATATACACCTTCTACCTTGTTTCACAGTACCATATAACGGTTGGTATTTTGGTTAGATTTTTCCAAAAATGAGGAAGTCTGGTGGAAGAGGCCGTAGGCGGTCGTTGTGAGCTGGTGCTGATGGTGGTGGTGGTGGTGGAGCATCTGGTGGTAGTGGGAAAAGCAAAATAGCACCAAAGGTTCAAGGTGTTGAGCCAGAGTCATCGTCTGGCTACACAAGACCTCGAAGGCTCCCTTATCTTGGAGTAGGAAAACAGCTTTTAAAGCCGGAGCAGCAGGAAAAAGTTTTGGCTTTCCTTGCTGACTCAGCCTCTAGCACTTTTGCCTCCTCTTCCGAAAGTTCGAAATATAAAAGCAGCGAGTCGTCAGTGGATGCTCCCAGTCAGGAACAAGTCGCTTCCTTGTGTCCTTCACCCACCCAAAAGTGAAGGATGCGGCAGGCGACACTACAGTTTACTCCATGGAGCTCTTTACACATACCATGCCTGGGTTAGAGAGGGAAATTGTTAAAAGCCCATTACAAGATGAATCGGACATGGAGTGCACAGATGCACAGCCACAGCTAGATTATTATGCTGTTTCATTGACTCAGATAACTACATTGCCCTCGCAGTGTACTGAGCCAGAATCTGACCCTGATGAGACTATGATGCCCCACCCCGAACGCTATAGCACCTTACATGATGACACAGAGGAAGGTGCACATGAAATTCAAGAGGAGGTGATAGATGACCCAGTTGTTGACCCAGATTGGCAGCCATTGGGGGAAGAGGGTGCCGCTGCCAGTAGCTCAGAAGCGGAGGAGGATGATCCGCAGCAGCCATCTACATCGCAACAGCTTTCATCTGGCAGGCCCGTCTCTGGCCAAAAACGTTTGTCAAAACAAAAAACAGTTTTAGGACAGCGTGGCCATCCGGTTAAAGTAGCACAGCGTGCAATGCCTGAAAAGGTATTCCATAGTAGTAAGAGTGCAGTGTGGGAATTTTTTAACCAACATCCGAATGATCTGTGCAAAGTTATCTGTAAGAAATGCTCAAAGACCTTTAGCAGAGGGAAGAATCTCCAAAATTTAAATACAACGCGCATGCTTAGACATTTAACCAGCATGCACCTGCAAGCCTGGACTAACTACCAAATGTCCCGTACCGTTGGTGCACATGCTCAGAATGAAGGTAGTCAGCAACGCTGCATTGATTCCCTTACTGTAAGCCAACCAGTTAGGACAACACCAGCAACGAATGTGGAGGTATCATCGTAAGACCAAAGCAGTTTGGGAATCACAAGATTCTTGGTAGGAAACAATGTATGTAGGCCAACATCAAGAATACTATCACCAACCCTCTCTCAATCTGCCATGTCCACCACCACCCCCGCTAGTTCCACCATATGCAGCTCTCCAGTCCAGCTCACCCTACAAGAGACTCTCGTTAGGAAAAGAAAGTACTCATCCTGTCAGAAGCGTACACAGGGTTTGAACGCCCACATTGCTAGACTAATCTTGTTAGAGATGATGCCCTACCATTTGGTTGAAAGCAAAGCTTTCAAAGCCCTGATGGCTTACGCAGTAACACGCTATGACCTACCCATTCGACACTTCTTTGGGAGAAAAGCCATCCCAACCCTCTACCAGCATGTCAAAGACCGCATTGTCCATGCACTGAGGCAATCAGTCAGTAGAAAGGTGCACCTCACAACAGATGCATGGACTTGTAGGCATGGCCAGGGACGTTATGTGTCCATCACGGCGCACTGGGATAATGTGATGGATGCAGGGTCCACAAGGGACAGCCATAGTGGGACAGTTCTGCCTAGCCCACGGTCTAGGAAACAGTTGGCTGTAGGCGTTCGCCACCCCTCCTCCTCCTCCTCCTCCAGAAGCAAAAGCTCGTCCACAGAGCGCAGTCGCACAACCACTCCATCCGCAGCTGCCAGTGTTGCACACGAGGTGTCCCATTATGGAACAGCTAGTGGTCATCGTCTGCAGGCTGTGCTACAAATGAAGTGTTTGGGCGACAATAGACACACCGCGGAAGTACTGGACGAGTACTTTCAGCAAAAAACTCAGTCATGGCAGGGCAGTGTACATCTTGAGGCAGACAAGGTAGTCAGTGATAACGGAAGGAATTTTATGGCTGCCATAGCCCTTTCAGAACTGAAACACATTCCTTGCTTGGCTCACGCCTTGAACCTGGTGGTGCATTGCTTTCTGAAAAATTATCCGGAGTTACCAGGCCAGCTCCTGAAGGTGCGAAGACTTTGCTCGCACATCTGCCGGTCGCCCGTACACTCCAGCCGTATGCTGAACCATCAGCGATTGCTGAATCTTCCCCAGCACCGCCTAATATTCAACATTGCAACAAGGTGGAACGCCACACTGCACATTCTTTAGAGGCTGTGCTAACAGAGGCGTGCTGTCATTTTTTTGTGGGAGGATACATATACACGGGCAAGCAGTTGGATGGCAGACATGGAGTTGTCTGGTGTGCAGTGGTCGAAGCTACAAGACCTCTGTCAAGTCCTTCAGCTGGTGTGCAGTGGTCGAAGCTACAAGACCTCTGTCAAGTCCTTCAGTGTTTTGAGGAATGCACATGGCTGGTAAGTGCAGACGACGCCATCATAAGCATGAGCATCCCACTAATGCGTCAGCCGATGCAAAGTTTGATGCACATTAAGGAGCAGACATCTGCACCTGAGGAGGAGGGAAGCCTTGATGACAGTCAGCCATTGTTTGCTCAGGGAACTCTCCTGGACGAGGTGGCAGATGAAGAGGAGGAGGAGGATGATGGGGATGAATATTTATGAGAGAAGGATGCTTCTCAGGGGGCAATAGAAACTGGTGGTGTTGCAAGGTCAGGTACAGGGTTTTTGCGGGCCACAAGTGATGTTAATTTGCAAGAAAGTGCTCCTCAACCCAGCACAAGCAGTGAATTGACACCTGGAACATTGGCCCACATGGCTGAGTATGCCTTGCGTATCCTAAAAAGGGACCCCCGCATTACCAAAATGATGACCGATGACGATTACTGGTTGGCCTGCCTCCTGGATCCACGATACAAAGGAAAATTACAAAATATCATGCCACATTAGAACCTTGAGCAAATATTGGCTACCAAACAAGCAACTCTTGTAGACCGTTTGGTTCAGGCATTCCCAGCACACAGCGGCGGTGATGGTTCTCACACGAGCTGTAGGGGGAAACATGGCAGAGGTGTTAGAGGTGCACAAATCCGAAGTGGCATTGGACAGAGGGGTTTTATGACCAGGTTGTGGAGTGATTTTGTCATGACCACAGACATGACAGGTACTGCTGCATCGATTCAAAGTGACAGGAGACAGCATTTGTCCAGTATGGTTACCAACTATTTTTTCCTCCCTTATCGATGTTCTCCCTCACAGGTCATTCCCCTTTGATTACTGGGCATCTAAAATAGACACCTGGCCTGAATTGGCAGAATTTGCATTACAGGAGCTCGCTTGCCCAGCTGCTAGCGTGCTATCAGAAAGAGTCTTCAGTGCTGCTGGTTCAATACTGACCGAAAAAAGGACACGTCTGGCTACCCAAAATGTTGATGATCTAACCTTCATTAAAATGAACCAATCATGGATATCTAATTATTTTGCCCCACCTTCCCCTGCTGACATGTAGCTTGCCTGAGAAATGTCTTGCTTTTGGCCTCCTCTTACTGACTGCTCCAATCCCATTTGCAGCTGCTGAATGTCCACCATAGGCCATTTTTATACCTCCCTAAATGGGCTGACTCCCCCCATTGGGCCGTGGTCACCACTTGGCGCAAGCACCCGAGCGAGTGCCATTTGCCTGGCCAGGTGGGTGTGCCCACTCTTGGGCGACGGCACTGGCACAGGGTCCCTCATAGTACAATGAAGTGTCTCTGATGGTGGTGGTGCGCAACCAACGTCAGACACACCATCGTAATATGAGGGGCCCTGTGCGAGTACCGCCGCCCACGAGAGAGTGTTCCCCCCAGCTCGAACAGTGCTCTACCTCTTGCAATACTTACCTCTACCTGCTCCACCACTGCGTAGTCTGTGCTGTTAAATCCTTCAATGGCATTGCCAATACAAATTTGTTAAAATGATAGATGATAGTAAAAATATACAGGGGCCCTGGCCTCCATTTAGACCAGTTAATACTTTGCACCAACTACCACTGCCTGCTACTCAGCAGAGGAGCCCACCCCTGTACCTAGCTATGCCACCAGTTTATTTATGAAAAAAAATTTGGCAGACATTTAGCTCACTTTATTATTTTGGCCTACTAACTGTGTCAGCCACTTATTACAGTTGTCCTCCGCTGAACAAAGCTATGCCGCCTGTGTACTCCTCTTAACAATTTTGAACTGAATTTAGCTTACTTTTTTATTTTAGGCCTACAAAGTCTGTCTGAGCCACTTATTACAGTTGTCCTGCACTGAACAAAGCAATGCCGCCTGTGTACTCCTGTTACCAATCTTGAACTGCATTTAGCCTACTTACTTATTGGGCCTAGTAACTGTGTCAGCCTCTCATTACAGTTGTCCTCCACTGACCAAAGCTATGCCGCCTGTGTACTCCTCTTACCAATTTTGAACTGCATTTAGCTTACTTTTTTATTTTAGGCCTACTGAGTCTTTCTGAGCCACTTATTACAGTTGTCCTGCACTGAACAAAGCAATGCTGCCTGTGTACTCCTGTTACCAATTTTGAACTACATTTAGCCTACTTTATTATTTGGGCCTAGTAACTGTGTCAGCCTCTCATTACAGTTGTCCTCCGCTGACCAAAGCTATGCCGCCTGTGTACTCCTCTTACCAATTTTGAACTGCATTTAGCCTACGTACTTATTTGGGCCTAGTAACCGTGTCAGCCTCTCATTACAGTTGTTCTCCGCTGAACAAAGCTATGCCACCTGTGTACTCCTCTTAACAATTTTGATCTGCATTTAGCCTACTTTTTTATTTTAGGCCTACTAAGTCTGTCGGAGCCACTTGTTACAATTGTCTTCCACTGAACAAAGCAATGCCGCCTGTTTAGTCCTGTTACCAATTTTGAACTGCTTTTAGCCTACTTTTTCATTTTGGGCCTATATCTGTGTTTCCTCCTCATCCTGCCCTTTGCCCAGCCACTGCTAGATGAGTCTGCTGGTACATTGACCCAGACTACATTCCCCTTGCACTCTACACAGCCAGAATCTGACCCTGCTGAAAGTCAGGTTCTCCTTCCCGCATACTATACCACCTTACACGGGGACAAAGAGGAAGGTGCAGATGAAAGTGAAGGTTCCTTCATCAGGTGGGGGGCATACTCGTTGGCAGTGGCACAGGGTCCCTCATAGTACGCAAAAAGTGTCTCTGGCAGTGGGAGGCGCCGCCCGCCTTCAAACACACCGCCGTACTATGATGGGCCCTGTGCCAGTGCCAACTAGTGGGCCCCCCTGCTTGCTCAGGATCGCAGCACTTGCAAAGTTGAAATACTTACCTCTCGCTGCTCCACCGCCGTGACGTATTCCGCGTTTCCTGGGCCCACAAAAATCTTGAGCCAGCCCTACCCCCCACAACTTTAGCCAAATGAGCCCCTGTTTTCAATGCCTAACTATTATTATAAAGTAAATTAAGATTGACAAGCTTCAGTAATACGAATTGATGTTTTTGGCATTAAAATGGGCACTGTAGGTGTTTTCCTGTCCTCCACTCACTGCCGACTTTGATTCCCCATTGACCTGCATTGGGTTTCGTGTTTCGGTCGGCCACCGACTTTTTGCAATAATCGGCCGATTTCACCCGACCCGACTTTTGAGAAAGTTGGGTTTTGCGAAACCCGACTCGATCCTAAAAAAGTAAAAGTCGCTCAACTCTAGTAGCAACCTCAATACATTCTCTCTGACATCTACCCCCACAAGATTCACCCCATCCCAAAATTCTGCCTGTGGACCATTCAATATATGGAGAGTGGTACCGTAGCCAAGGTACCCCAAACAAGACCTCATCAATTCCCTCAGGAATGACGAGCAGAGATATAATCTCCTGATGAGATGGCGACATGGAGAGAGTGAAAGGGATGGTCTGGTGTGTTATCTGAGAGGGCAGTGTCGACTCATTCACCACTCGTACGGTAACTGGTTGAGCTAGCATTATCAGGGGAATTGCATGAAGTTGGGCAAAGGCAGAAGACATAAAATTGCCCTCCGCCTTAGAATGTCTAGTGTACCTCCACCTAATACCACTAGATGCTGACGTTTCCTCGACCACTGGGGACATCTGGCGGCAAGATGTCCTGACTGCTGACAAACATGACAGACCATGGGTGTACGAGAGGTCCGGGACTTAGATCCCGCTCGTGACACTTCCATGGCCTCATGTGACTCAGGGACCAGAACTGGAGATTCCAGAGGTTTGGCGAAGGAGGGAGCCAGCCAAAACCTCTGCCTACACTGGGCTCGCTCTAACCTCTGCTTGTGAAAACGGAGTTCAATACGAGTGGATACAGTTATTAACTCCTCCAGTGTGGCAGGAATCTCCCTAGTGGCCAGACCATCCTGCACATGGTCAGCCAGCGCCCTCCAAAATATAGGAATAAGGGCTTTATCCGATCACTCTAGCTCAGATGCTAGGGCACGGAAGTGGATGGCAAAATGGCTGACCAAGGATGAGCCCTGAGTCAATGCCAACAGTTGGAGCTCCATATCATGGGTGACTCGAGGTCCTCAAAAGACCTGTTTCAGAGTGCTCAGGAACAGCGGAGCACTCTGCACCACATGATAGCCATGCTCCCACAGCGGCGTAGCCCACTACAACGCCCTGTCAGAGGGCGTGACACACTATAACTCCCACCTTTGCCTGCTCTGTGGGGAAACGTGAGGCCAGAAGCAACTGCGGTAACATCCACTGCTGAGGTTGAGCACTCGAGAGCCGCCAACCTACCCTCCAGCTGCTGGTTGCACTGCAAAGATTGCTGTTTATCCACCATTTACTAGCCAGACCCTGGTGCTAGTATTATGTTAGGGTTTGACAGAACGCATCAAATATATATTCATGGAGTAATAGGTGCGTTCACAACCCGGGGTCCACTGTGCAGGAGTAAAACCCGCTGCTAGTAAGTGACGGTACTAAATGGTGGTATAAGTGAATTCTGTTACTTCACAGAGTCACTTCAGACCAGAGAACTCTGTGCCCTGTTAACCTCACAGAGGAACACAGCTACCAAATAGAGAGAACAGAGGTCATGCAGTCAGAATAGCACACGCAAAACTCCTCACAGGAGGTGGCGGTATTCTAGGGCAGGGGTGTCAAACTGCATTCCTCGAGGGCTGCAAACAGGTCATGTTTTTAGGATGTCCTTGCATTGCACAGGTGATAATTTAATCACCTGCAGAGAATGATTCCAGCACCTTGTGCAATGCTAAGGAAATCTTGAAAGCACGCATGGTTTGAGGCCTTCGAGGAATGCAGTTTGACATGCCTGTTCTAGGGGCTTATTTCAGCTGGGCGCTGAATCCACACACACAAAAACTCCTCACCGGAGGTGCCGGTATTCTAGGGGCTTATTTCAGCTGAACCCTGAAACCACATACACATGACCAAACTGGCGCTGAACACAAAGCTTAGATGATACTAGCGCATTGCCGTACGGCCATGCAATCCTTTTATAGCTGCAGCAACTTCAGGACCTTCCTAGAGGACCAATGGGAGCTGCTACAGTACCTGAGCCACCTCAGGACCTTCCTAGTGGACCAATGGGAACTGCTGTAGTACCTGAGCATGTGACCCTCAACCTCCAATGAGAGGTCTTACCCTGGGCATGCTCAGAGGGGGAAAAGCAGGACTTAGTCCCAGAGACATCTGCTCAGCGCTGACCTGTACTGGCTACAATGGCTGAGCCTGGAAAGGCAGCAGTAACCATCCGCACCGTATCAGGCTGAGCCAGACACTGGAACCGACGTCTCTGCTGAGCAAGTTCCACTGTGGCTGGAGAAGAATGGGAGACCGCAGCAGAGATGGCTCAAGATTCCCCCTGTGCAGAGGTGGGAACTCGACCTTTAACACACATTCTACTATTCTATGAATCCCTTTTGACCTCTTTAAAGGGAATTTAACACCAGAATTTTGCCATGTTAATTGAGAGCAGTACGATTTAGGGAAAAGGACCCTGATTCTATCGATGTGTCACTTACTGAACTACATGCTGTAATTTTAATATAACATCTGTTATATAAGATGTAAATGTAGCAGTTCTTGAAATACTTACTTCTGTTGAACATTTTTGACATCGTCGATTGGAAGCTTTCTGTGTAAACTATACATTCGCATAAAGCTGTCAATTAGTGGTGCGAGCGGGGTATTTCAGAGTATGAGGACAGCATAGAGTAAGGCAACTAGTCCTCATCTTACATAATGGCTGTAATGGACCTTCTTGATTGGTTGCAGTAGACCATGATCTACAACTCATTATGGGGAAGCGTGTGAAATAGCACATGGCTTTTTTGTGATCCTCGAGTATCAAATCTCAAATTGTTCGAATTTCCAAAAAGTTCAGGAAATTCATTAAGAAGTTGATCCACAACAGGTCAATCTAATTACATATCAATTATATTTGTGACAATTTTTTTAATTCGCTATGATTAAAAATGTAACATAGGAGCTGTAACCTAGGCTTTCTTTCACTGAGGACATAAATCAAATAATAATGGCTTACTTTCCACTTGCTCCCCCAAGTAGATTGGTGTCTTTTCTATTTATAGAAATGGAGTTGTCGTTCTATGTTGGGACAAAACATGCATTCAGTGCTGAAATTCTTTTACCTGAAGATGCTGTAACATCATTTTTATAAGCAGCATGTTGGCTTTGTAGGTAGAGAAAAAGGGTAAAATATCTTCTAGGTATGATTTCATTCAGAAGGACGGGGCAAACCTAATCATATGTATGACAAACTATGTATTTGTCATAACAATATGTCTAGTATTATATACAGTCATGGCCAAAAGTATTGACACCCCTGCAATACTGTCAGATAATACTCAATTTCTTCCTGAAAATGATTGCAATCACAAATTGTTTGGTATTATTATCTTCATTTAATTTGTCTTAAATGAAAAAACACAAAAGAGAATGAAGCAAAAAGCAAAATATTGCTCATTTCACACAAAACTCCAAAAATGGGCCAGACAAAAGTATTGGCACCCTCAGCCTAATACTTGGTTGTACAACCTTTAGCCAAAATAACTGCAACCAACTGCTTCCGGTAACCATCAGTGAGTTTCTTACAATGCTCTGCTGGAATTTTAGACCATTCTTCTTTGGCAAACTGCTCCAGGTCCCTGATATTTGAAGGGTGCCTTCTCCAAACTGCCATCTTTAGATCTCTCCACAGGTGTTCTATGGGATTCAGGTCTGGACTCATTGCTGACCACCTTAGAAGTCTCCAGTGCTTTCTCTCAAACCATTTTCTAGTGCTTTTTGAAGTGTGTTTTGGGTCATTGTCCTGCTGGAAGACCCATGACCTCTGAGGGAGACCCTGCTTTCTCACAATGGGCCCTGCATTATGCTGAAACATTTGTTGGTAGTCTTCAGACTTCATAATGCCATGCACATGGTCAAGCAGTCCAGTGTCAGAGGCAGCAAAGCAACCCCAAAACATCAGGGAACCTCCGCCATGTTTGACTGTAGGGACCGTGTTCTTTTCTTTGAATGCCTCTTTTTTTTCTCCTGTAAACTCTATGTTGATGCCTTTTCCCCAAAAGCTCTACTTTGGTCTCATCTGACCAGAGAACATTCTTCCAAAATGTTTTAGGCTTTTTCAGGTAAGTTTTGGCAAACTCCAGCCTGGCTTTTTTATGTCTCGGGGTAAGAAGTGGGGTCTTCCTGGTTCTCCTACCATACAGTCCCTTTTCAGTCAGATGCTGACGGATAGTACGGGTTGACACTGTTGCGCCCTCGGACTGCAGGGCAGCTTGAACTTGTTTGGATGTTAGTCGAGGTTCTTTATCCAACATCCGCACAATCTTGCATTGAAATCTCTTGTCAATTTTTCTTTTCCGTCCACATCTAGAGAGGTTAGCCGCAGTGCCATGGGCTTTAAACTTCTTCATGACACTGCGCACAGTAGACACAGGAACATTCAGATCTTTGGAGATGGACTTGTGGCTTTGAGATTGCTCATGCTTCCACACAATTTGGTTTCTCAAGTCCTCAGACAGTTCTTTGGTCTTCTTTCTTTTCTCCATGCTCAATGTGGTACACACAAGGACACAGGACAGAGGTTGAGTCAACTTTAATCCATATCAACTGGCTGCAAGTGTGATTTAGTTATTGCCAACACCTGTTAGGTGCCACAGGTAAGTTACAGGTGCTGTTAGTTACACAAATTAGAGAAGCATCACATGATTTTTCAAACAGTGCCAATACTTTTGTCCACCCCCTTTTTTATGTTTGGTGTGGAATTATATCCAATTTGGCTTTAGGACAATTATTTTTGTGTTTTTCATTTAAGACAATTAAATGAAGATAATAATACCAAAGAATTTGTGTTTACAATCATTTTCAGGAAGAAAATGAGTATTATCTGACAGAATTGCAGGGGTCAATACTTTTGGCCATGACTGTATAATGTTGTATAATTTTGTACATGTCAGTTTGTTATTGCATGATTATTTTAACTTTCATGTCAGGTATTTCTAAACAGTCTATTTGTATTTAAACACATGTTGTGGGTCTATCCAATTTCTGCTTGCTTGACTAATTCTTATGAGGAAATACAAGGCCGGTCTCAATTAGACTATTTCTATTTAGCTTGCTTTTAATAAATATACAGGTGCTTCTCACAAAATTAGAATATCATCAAAAAGTTAACTTATTTTAGTTCTTTAATACCAAAAGTGAAACTCATATTATATAGAGTCTTTACAAACAGAGCGGTCTATTTCAATTGTTTATTTCTGTTAATGTTTATGATTATGGCTTGCAGCCAATGAAAACCCCAAAATCATTATCTCAGTAAATTAGAATAATTAACAAAAAATACCTGCAAATGCTTCTTAAGCATATAAAAAGGTCCATTAGTCTGTTTCAGTAGGCTCCACAATAATGGGAAAGACTGCTGACTTGACAGAAATCCAGAAAGCAGTCATTGACACACTCCACAAGGAGGGTAAGCCACAAAAGGTCATTGCTATAAAAAGCTGGCTGTTCACAGTGTTCTGTATCCAAGCATATTAATGGAAAGTTGAGAGGAAGGAAAAAGTATGGCAGAAAAAGTTGCCCAAGCAACCGGGATAACCATAGTCTTGAAAGGATTGTTAAGAAAAGACCATTCAAAAATTTGAGGGTGATTCACAAGGAGTTGACTGTTGCTGGAGTCATTGCTTCAAGAGCCACCACTCACAGAGGTATTGAGGACATGAACTACAAGTGTCGCATTCTTTCAGTCAAGTCACTCATGACCAATAGACAATGCCAGAAGCATCTTTCCTGGGCCAAGGAGCAAAAGTACTGCACTGTTGCTCAGTGGTCCAAGGTGTTGTTTTCAGATGAAAGTAAATTTTGCATTTCATTTGGAAATCAAGGTCCAGAATCTGGAAGAAGAGTGGATAGGTACACAATCCCAGCTGCTTGAAGTCTAGTGTGAAGTTTCCACAATCAGTGATGGTTTGGGGAGCCAAGCCTTCTGCTGGTGTACATCCACTGTGTTTTATTAAGACCAAAGTCAGCACAGCTGTCTTCCATGAAATTTTAGAGCACTTCATGCTTTCTTCTGCCAACAAGCATTTTGGAGATGGATGGAAATTTCATTCTCCAGCAGTACTTGGCTCCTGTCCACACTGCCAAAAGTACCAATACCTGGTTTAAAAACAACAGTTGACTGGCCAACAAACTCACCTGACCTTAACTTTATAGAGAATCTATGGGGTATTGTTAATAGGAAGATGAGAGACACCAGACCCAGCAATGCAGACGAGCTGACGGCTGCTATCAAAGCAACCTGAGCTTCCATAACACCTCAGCAGTGCCACAGGCTGATCTCCTCCATGCCATGCTGCATTTATGCAGTAATTGATGTAAAAGGAGCCCTGACCAAGTATTGAGTGCATTTACTGAACATACATTTCAGTAGGCCAACATTTTGGATTTTAAAATCATTTTTCAAGCTTGTGTTATAAATTATTCTAATTTACTGAGAAAATGACTTATGGGTTTTCATTGGCTGTAAGCCATAATCATCAACATTAACAGAAATAAACACTTGAAATGGATCACTCTGTAATGAGTCTATATAATATATGAGTTTCACTTTTTGTATTGAAGAACTGAAATAAATAAACTTTTTGATGATATTCTAGTTTTGTGATAAGCACCTGTATATGAAACGTTATTTGCATAAAGTCCAGCAGGATTTTGATGCTTGCAGAAAATAAAACATTAGCCACCAAAACAACACATTCACATAAACTGGATTTGTTTCCAGTCTCAGAAATTTCTACAACAAATCTGTCACATGTGAATATATCCTAAAACAAATTTTATTGCATATATATTACTAGTGAGCTTGAGAAGCCAACATGAATTTCAACACAAAAAGTGGACATTTCCCGAAGTCTTTGCCTGTTTCTATGGTTTGTGCTCTTATGAACTCATTTCCTAGAATACATTATTATGTATGTAGCAAATCTGTGTAACTGTGTTCTGATGTGTTCTACTACATTTAGCCAGCAATGTGTGTTCTACATGAGATAAGTAAAATCTCCCTAATCATTTTATTAAATGGTAAGCTGAATACCTACATTCCAAATGAACAATTTCACATTTGGCTGTTACTTAGCAATTCAGTAAGATGCCCATTTTTTGGCACGTGAAAGCAAAAAAGCCTGCCTCTTCCATCCATATGGGTATGTGTCCATCTGCTATGAGCAGAGTTTTATTTGTTTGTGTTGCCAGTCAGTAAGAGCAGCCAAACAGCAGCCAGTCATCCCAAACATATGAGGTCTGATTCACACATCTAGTGAACAAGTCTAGCATAAGGCCATAGTAAAGTGAAAGTGTTGCCAGCAAATCCAAATGAAATCCAGAATAAAGTGACAGATTGTATTCAAATGAATGGACATTGACTTCCTATGAAAGGAAAATTCTGTGCAGGCTGGAATATCAGTGAAGAGGTATGAGGGGTGGTTTTCAGATGTCCATAACACTGGCATATTTTGCAATTAGTATTATGACTGCATCTGAAATTATGACATATTGGCAACACTTCCCCATCAAATTTCATGACGCCAAACCTTAAAGAGTAATTATTGTTTTAATTTTTTTTAAATATATCAGCACACTTGAAAATATGAAACTTTTTGCAATAAATCTAATTATATCAATGTACAAATTGTGGAGATCTTGCAAAGGCTTGGGAGAGTTATATATAACAAATATTTACAATTTGGGATGACCCAACATGAACCCTCACTAACAAGTCGTAAAACTTTACTTTTATTATGGATTAAAATAGTGGTGTAAAACTAAACATGAAACTTTATGTCCCTATACTGACTAAATGATTCTAATATAAAGCAAAGGCAATTGCCAAATATCACTTAGTGACACCCTGGGTTTTCAACATTATAGGGCAAATAGGACAGTTTTTCCTAGAGCATATGTCCCCCAACTTGTTTCACTGCAGATGTGGTGTCATTAAGGGATGGAACTAAATATTTTTAAAAACTCAAGACTTGGTTCTGCTGATGTATTCATTTACTTTTTTGTGGCCTTTTGGGTTGGTTCAATATGACAATGTGGCCCTCAAATCAATAAATGTTGTGTACCCCTGTCAATGTATTCATTAAAAGAGCCACAGAGTCTATGCATACTGTATGTTAGGATACCGTCACACAGTGGCACTTTGGTCGCTAGGACAGCACGATCCGTCACGTTCCAGCGATATCCTTACGATCTTGCTGTGTCTGACACGCTACTGCGATCAGGGACCCCACTGAGAATCGTACGTCGTAGCAGATAGTTTGAAACTTTATTTCGTCGCTGCATCTCCCGCTGACATCGCTGAATCGGCATGTGTAACGCTGTTTCAGCGATGTCTTCACTGGTAACCAGGGTAAACATCAGGTTACGAAGCACAGGGCCGCGCTTAGTAACCCGATATTTACCCTGGTTACCAGTGTAAATTTAAAAAAAAACAACACTACATACTTACATTGCCAGTGTCTGGTCATGTCCCTCGCCTTCAGCTTCCCGCACTGACTGGTGAGCGCCGGCCAGACGTAAAGTACAGCGGTGACGTCACCGCTCTACTTTCCGGCTGTCCGGCGCTCACTGTCAGTGCAGAGAAGCACAGCGCCGAGGGACGCGACAGGAATGTAAGTATGTAGTGTTTGTTTTTTTACGTTTACGCTGGTAATCAGGGTAAACATCGGGTTACTAAGTGCGGCCCTGCGCTTAGTAACCCGATGTTTACCCTGGTTACCGGGGACTTTGGGATCGTTGGTCGCTGGAGAGCTGTCTCTGTGACAGCTCTCCAGCGACCAAACAGCGACGCTGTAGCGATCGACATCGTTGTCGTATCGCTGCAGCGTCGTTTTAGTGTGACGGTACCCTAAGAGTGTGACAGAAGCTGTCATGTGCATCTCCCCCTATTGTTTATGTGCATACAATTAATATGTTGTAATGTAAATGATGCTTACGTATACCTTATGTATAATAATATAGTTGTTATATTGTGTATGGGCTTTATATATATTTTGTGTGCTTTGATATTGTGACATTAGGGAAATATGTGAGGGATAAGATAAAAGGGTAGCTATAAATTAGGATTGGGTTTAGTTTAGTGGGGGGCACAATAGTGTCAGGAAAACTAGTATGCCAGTATAGGAATAGTTAAGGAAATAAGGGGATTTCCAATTTGGGAGGGGTAAGAGTGAGTACAGGAAAGCACAGAACACTTGGGAAAAGCAGAATGCGGTTGGCCACCACTAGGTACCACGGTATCCCTTAGAGAATTCGGGGCCTATGGCTCGAATCAGGATAGAGGAACCTATTCACCTCCCAGTGAAGGGGAGCCAGTGTGGGAACCAGTAAGGGATACTGAACACAGGAATATGAAGACCCCAGAGCCAGAATGAGCATCTCAGAGGCTAGAGGAACCAGCATTGACAGGAAAAGCTCAGGCTGAGTATGGGATCGCAGTGCAAGGAAGAGCATTTCAGAGGCTAGAGGAGCCAGCATTGAAAGGGAAAGCTCAGGCTGAAACATGAACGTGTGCTGCACTGAAACTGCCATGGATTCTTTGTTATCAGGTAAATTTGCACTTTTAAAGCAGGATACGGTGTCTGTTCCTGAGTGTGTGATATCGTCTGGTGACGGGACTATGGGATCAGCAGAATCTGCAAATGCAAATGTGAGTTTTGTGCAATAGTCCCACACCACACAACAGAAGGGACATTATATTTTCTTTGTGGGGTGCCAGGGTGTGGGAACACAACAGCCCCTAGCCATGAATACCACCCTGGCACCTCATAAAATTGGCGTAGTCAGCATGATTTAGACTCCTCATGTTCAGAAAGTAGAGGAACCCCTGGAATGGCAAAGATGGCAGCCGCTAGAGACTTTATAATGGTGGTTGATGGCATGGAGGCTGGTGATAGCTCCACCCTTCGTGGGCATTCTCAAATGAAAGTGGCATGAAAATCCGCCTGGCAGAAGCAATGGCCTGAGCCCAAGTCACATCTCCTTGTGATTGGTGCCCACCTACAGTGGGCATAGCAAAGATAGAAGAAGCCCCAACCTTTGCAGCAGATCCCTGAGGAACAGGAGGAGTCCGAGGCTGAATGGGTGGAGCAACCGGGAGCGGCTCCACCCATTAAAGTGCAGAGTCTGAAAGAAGGAGTTCACGTGGAGAACAGAGCGGCACCATTGCTGAGATGCAGCTGAGCAGATGGCCACCCCAATTGAGTGCATCACAGGCAGTGAGTCTGGCATCCACCTCAGCCCCCGACCCCTCCCCACAGCCCGTCAGCTACCAAAGAGGTCCCTGGGTCCCCACCACTGAGGAAGCTAGGTGGATAATGAGAGAGGCCCAACATATTGTCCGGTCATCTGTTACAGCTGCAGCTCAAGTGACGACCCCTATACCTGAGGGCCTCACAACCCCGAGAGCAGTGACTCATCCAAACGAAAAGGTAGCCGCAGCAGGGCCACATGAGCAGGTGGCTTCAAGGTCGCCGGGTCTGCTGGAGGGAGGAGTAGGAAATGCAGCAGAGAGTCCTCCGCCAGGATCTTCCGGTCATACTTTTATTAATATGCAGTGTTCTGGAGTGGCTCAGTACATCAGTTAAAAAGGCGTTTTACATTTTTGCTGTTGTGTTAGTTGCAGGAAAAAAATAGGACTGTTCTGCTTCCTGAGGGCAGGAACCTGAGTATCTGTTTACAGCCAGTGTTGGCCAGTGTGGTCGAAATCTTTTTAAAAGGTTTTATATTGTTTTTCCCCCTCCAAGTTCTTTAGCGCATGATTGCGCTTTCACCTGCTGGATTACGGTACTAAGACCTTAATGAGGTCGATCATCCTATGAGAAAAAGGTCTGTGTGTGGCTACTCTCTTGACTGTACTCTTTGATTGTGAACTTTCTTCCTAGGAGCTTAGAGCAGCACATTTGCTTTAAAAGAGCCATACTCTGAAAAAAGGAGGGAGAGGAAAACCTGAACAAGAAGAACCGAGGAGTGAGCCAGGTAAGGACCACATGGACTGTGAATGATCCTGGACTGGTGGAACTGTCATTAGTTGGCCACTGGGCCATTAAAGGACTTCCTGTGTTTGAACACCCAGAGCAGGAAAGGACTGGCCAACGGGCCTGGACTGTTATAAGTGAGCATGATGTGTGTCTGGGTCCCAGGAGCAAAGGCACCGGGTCAGTTAGACCAATGTTAAAACAGGAACTTGGATACTGTGACAGGGGTTCCTAAGGAGAGGGATCAGGGTCAGTCGAACCCAAGTTTGAAGAAAAAGGAGCTTGGACCCTTTTGTGTCGGTGTCCCTAAGAAAAGGGATCGGGTCATGTGGACCTTTGCCTGCAAAGGTACTTAGATACACTGTGTCATGGTCCATATGGCGGAACTACCAGTGTCAAATTGACCCATTCCACTGGACGGACAACCCGGGAGTAGTGCTGGGTTAAAAGGGACTATGACCATGAGTATTAAGGCAAATGTATATTGTTGGCCAAAGGGCCAGGTTAATAAAGAAAGTATTGATTTTATGTGTATTAAAAGTAGTTGCCAAATGTTTTAAGTGTAAATTTCTGTCTTACAGGTGCCGTTTTGGTTGGGGATGACCATATTTTAGGAGGGAAGAATGCAAGAGTGTGACAGAAGCTGTCATGTGCATCTCCCCCTAGTGTTTATGTGCATGCAATTAATATGTGGTAATGTAAATGATGCTTACGTGTACCTCATATATAATGTGGTTGTTATATTGTGTATGGGTTTTATATATATTTTATGTGCTTAGATATTGTGAAAACATTAGGGAAAGTTGTAAAGGATCTTTTTTCCCCCCCTTTGAAGAAGAGGAGGAACAAAACAAAAATGGAAAAAATTACTGATAATGTCACTACAAGGCATTATGTCACCACACTAGTTGCTTGTAGTCATTGATAGGTTAATACCATATTTCAAAGTGTTAGGAGCTTATTAATATATCTGATTGGAAAAAGGTGGCATGAATTTGCTTCAAAGCAAAATATAACGCCAATTACAAGAACAAAAAAAGACTAAATAATAATAGAAGAGAACTGGGGTCAAATAAATACAAATAGAGAAATTGACTTCTGATCTTTCATTATTGACCTGACACCACTTTTTCCTAATATTGGAAGTAAATATTTACAATCTCCTACCAGAATTGGATTTTAATATATCTTTAACCTTTATGACAGCTCTAATAATTACTATCTTCTTCTTGCTGATGTGAAAGCATACCTTGAGTTGAGAAAGAGGTGTCTCCATTATCGGTAAAATGCCTGTGCTAAGATTGTGCTTAGAATTCACAGAAGCAGCGAGATTAAGAAAGTCAGGGGTAGATGAACTGCAATTACTAAACCAGAGAAAGGGGATAACATTGCAAGTACATATGATTTTTTTACCTCTATTTATAAAGAAATACAGAGTACAATAATTATTACCCCATTAAATCAAAATAAATCTGATTTTCTTGAATGGCCAATATATATATATATATATATATATATATATATATATATATATCACACTGTATAGATACAAGCAAAGAAAAGCATATTTGACTTGGCTATCCCTCTTTGCCGTAACTATTGATTTTACTCACCATTTCCAGAAACAGATATTTGAAAAATGTTTGATAGAATTAATAATTTAAAGGTTTTTTTTTTAAACATATTGTTAGGAGAGGTCATCAATAGAGTTGAGCGACCTTGATCTTTTTAGAGTCGAGCCGGGTTTCGCGAAACCCGACTATCTCAAAAGTCGGGTCGAGTGAAATCGGCCGATTATGACGTAAAGTCGGGATCGACCGAAACACGAAACCCAATGCAAGTCAATGGGGCAGCATAGTCGGCAGTGAGTGGGGGCCAGGAAAACACCTAGAGTGCCCATTTTAATGTCAAAACCATCCATTCTTCTTAATGAAGCTTGTCAAGCGTAATTTACCTTATAATAATTGGAAGGCATTTGAAATTGGGGGTCATTTGGCTAAAGTTGTGGTGGGTAGGGCTGGTTCAAGTAATTAGTGGGCCCAGGAAATCTGGACCACATCACGGCAGTGGAGCAGGGAGAGGTAAGTATTTCAACTTTGCAAGTGCTGTGAACCTGAGCAAGCAGGGGGGGCCCACTCGTTGGCATTGGCACTGGCACAGGGCCCCTCAAAGTACAGCGGTGTGTTTGCACGGCGGGGGCGCCTCCCACCGGCAGCAACACTTTTGCGTACTATGAGAGGCCCTGTGTCAGTGACGTCGCCAACTAGTATTCCTCCCCCCACCTGATGAAGGAACCTGCACTTTCATCTGCACCTTTCTCTTTGTCCCCGTGTAAGGTGGTATGGTATGCGGGAAGAGCAACCTGACTATCAGCAGGGTCACAATGTTGTTGTGTAGTGTGCACGGGAAATGTTGCGTTATGGGTCAATGTACCAGCAGACTCATCTATCACTGGCTGGGCAATGGGCAGGATGAGGAGGAAACACAGATATAGGCCCAAAGAATAAAGTTGGCTAAATGCAGTTCAAAATTGGTAACACAGGAATAACCAGGGGGCATTGCAGTGGAGGACAACTGGAATGAGAGGCTGACACAGAGAGTAGGCCCAAATCAGTAAGTAGTCGAAATGCAGTTCAAAATTGGCAACCGTAGTAAACAGGCGGCACAGCTTTGTTCAGTGGAGGAGAACAGCAAGGAGTGGCAGACACCGATAGTAGGCCCCAACCCAACTAGTAGGCCAAATGCAGTCTAACATTAACAACTACTTAACGAGCGCCTGAAAACGGAATTTCAGGACAGGAAACCAGGAGAACAGCAAGGAGTGGCAGACACCGATAGTAGGCCCCAAACCAACTAGTACGCCAAATGCAGTTGTTCCGTTTAACCACAATTTAATGAGAGCCTGAAGATAGAAGTTCAGGAAAGGCAACCTGGAGAACACCTTGGAGTGGAACACACCATCTCTCTACACCCCATACCCAATTTGTAGGCCTAATGCAGTGTAGTTTCCAAGAACTACTAAACAAGAGCCGGAAGATCGAAGCTCAGGAAAGGCAACCTGGAGAACACCTTGGAGTGGAACACACCATCTCTCTACACCCCATACCCAATTTGTAGGCCTAATGCAGTGTAGTTTCCAACAACTACTAAACGAGAGCCGGAAGATCGAAGCTCAGGAAAGGCAACCTGGAGAACACCTTGGAGTGGAACACACCATCTCTCTACACCCCATACCCAATTTGTAGGCCTAATGCAGTGTAGTTTCCAAGAACTACTAAACAAGAGCCGGAAGATCGAAGCTCAGGAAAGGCAACCTGGAGAACACCTTGGAGTGGAACACACCATCTCTCTACACCCCATACCCAATTTGTAGGCCTAATGCAGCGTAGTTTCCAACAACTACTAAACGAGAGCCGGAAGATCGAAGCTCAGGAAAGGCAACCTGGAGAACACCTTGGAGTGGAACACACCATCTCTCTACACCCCATACCCAATTTGCAGGCCTAATGCAGTGTAGTTTCCAAGAACTACTAAACGAGAGCCGGAAGATCCAAGCTCAGGAAAGGCAACCTGGAGAACACCTTGGAGTGGAACACACCATATCTCTACACCCCATACCCAATTTGTAGGCCTAATGCAGTGTAGTTTCCAAGAACTACTAAACGAGAGCCGGAAGATCGAAGCTCAGGAAAGGCAACCTGGAGAACACCTTGGAGTGGAACACACCATCTCTCTACACCCCATACCCAATTTGTAGGCCTAATGCAGTGTAGTTTCCAACAACTACTAAACGAGAGCCGGAAGATCGAAGCTCAGGAAAGGCAACCTGGGGTACACCTTGGAGTGTAACACACCATCTCTCTCCACCCGATACCCATTTTGCAGGCCTAATGCAGTGTAATTTTCTACAACTACTAAACGAGAGTCGGAAGACCGAAGCAATGGCAAGGAAACCTGGGGAACACCTTGGAGTGCAACACACCATCTCTCTCCACCCCATACCCAATTTGTAGGCCTAATGCAGCCTACTTTCCGACAACTACTAAACGAGAGCATGAAGATCGAAGCTCAGGAAAGGCAACCTGGGGAACACCTTGGAGTGTAACAAACCCTCTCTCTACACCACGGAAGGGCTGATTCTTAGGAAGGAAGGCTGTCGGAAAGAAGCAGGGCGCGTCCGAGGGTGATTATATTCTTATTAGGTATATACTCACCCTCGGACGCGCCCTGCTTCTTTATTTGTAATGAATGTTTATTTGCAATGTGGTTTTGACTTACTCTATTTTTTTGGTAAATAATGATTTTATTATTTTCATTGTTTTGCATCTTCTTGGCAATAATATAAAGAAGACGCGACAGGACAACACTCGGTGGATGCCATATCTGTGTTTTAAATTGAAAAAAACTTTCAGTTAACTACTTGCAGGAGAAAGTTATTGTAGCTGGTGGCCATTTTTAGTACTGTACCAGATTTTTGTTGTATGTGTTTGTTTTTAATGTTAAAATGTCTGCATTTGATATCTCTCCAGTATTTTCTTTTTTATAAGCAAAATACTTATTTTTATATTTTCTGATGTTGGTTCAAGGGGTACACGGGCAGCAGTAGACAGGTCAGTGGAGGCCTAGTGGAAGGAGGGACCGCAGACAGGCTTCGAAGCCCTAACATAATAAATTGGGCTGGCTGTAGGCAATTTAAAATTGGTTCCAGGGGAACACGGGCGGCAGTAGCCAGGTCAGTGTAGTAGTAGTGGAAAGAACGGGCCGCAGACAGGCTTCGAAAGCCTAACATAACAAAAATTGGGCTGTAGGCAATTTAAAATTGGTTCCAGGGGAACACGGGCGGCAGTAGCCAGGTCAGTGTAGTAGTAGTGGAAAGAACGGGCCGCAGACAGGCTTCGAAGGCCTAACATAACAAAAATTGGGCTGTAGGCAATTTAAAATTGGTTCCAGGGGAACACGGGCGGCAGTAGACAGGTCAGTGGAGGCCTAGTGGAAGGAGGGACCGCAGACAGGCTTCGAAGCCCTAACATAATAAATTGGGCTGGCTGTAGGCAATTTAAAATTGGTTCCAGGGGAACACGGGCGGCAGTAGACAGGTCAGTGGAGGCCTAGTGGAAGGAGGGACCGCAGACAGGCTTCGAAGCCCTAACATAATAAATTGGGCTGGCTGTAGGCAATTTAAAATTGGTTCCAGGGGAACACGGGCAGCAGTAGACAGGTCAGTGGAGGCCTAGTGGAAGGAGGGACCGCAGACAGGCTTCGAAGCCCTAACATAATAAATTGGGCTGGCTGTAGGCAATTTAAAATTGGTTCCAGGGGAACACGGGCGGCAGTAGACAGGTCAGTGGAGGCCTAGTGGAAGGAGGGACCGCAGACAGGCTTCGAAGCCCTAACATAATAAATTGGGCTGGCTGTAGGCAATTTAAAATTGGTTCCAGGGGAACACGGGCAGCAGTAGACAGGTCAGTGGAGGCCTAGTGGAAGGAGGGACCGCAGACAGGCATCGAAGCCCTAACATAATAAATTGGGCTGGCTGTAGGCAATTTAAAATTGGTTCCAGGGGAACACGGGCAGCAGTAGACAGGTCAGTGGAGGCCTAGTGGAAGGAGGGACCGCAGACAGGCTTCGAAGAGCTAACATAATAAATTGGGCTGGCTGTAGGCAATTTAAAATTGGTTCCAGGGGAACACGGGCGGCAGTAGACAGGTCAGTGGAGGCCTAGTGGAAGGAGGGACCGCAGACAGGCTTCGAAGCCCTAACATAATAAATTGGGCTGGCTGTAGGCAATTTAAAATTGGTTCCAGGGGAACACGGGCAGCAGTAGACAGGTCAGTGGAGGCCTAGTGGAAGGAGGGACCGCAGACAGGCTTCGAAGCCCTAACATAATAAATTGGTCTGGCTGTAGGCAATTTAAAATTGGTTCCAGGGGAACACGGGCAGCAGTAGACAGGTCAGTGGAGGCCTAGTGGAAGGAGGGACCGCAGACAGGCTTCGAAGCCCTAACATAATAAATTGGGCTGGCTGTAGGCAATTTAAAATTGGTTCCAGGGGAACACGGGCAGCAGTAGACAGGTCAGTGGAGGCCTAGTGGAAGGAGGGACCGCAGACAGGCTTCGAAGCCCTAACATAATAAATTGGGCTGGCTGTAGGCAATTTAAAATTGGTTCCAGGGGAACACGGGCGGCAGTAGACAGGTCAGTGGAGGCCTAGTGGAAGGAGGGACCGCAGACAGGCTTCGTAGCCCTAACATAATAAATTGGGCTGGCTGTAGGCAATTTAAAATTGGTTCCAGGGGAACACGGGCGGCAGTAGACAGGTCAGTGGAGGCCTAGTGGAAGGAGGGACCGCAGACAGGGTTCGAAGCCCTAACATAATAAATTGGGCTGGCTGTAGGCAATTTAAAATTGGTTCCAGGGGAACACGGGCAGCAGTAGACAGGTCAGTGGAGGCCTAGTGGAAGGAGGGACCGCAGACAGGCTTCGAAGCCCTAACATAATAATTTGGGCTGGCTGTAGGCAATTTAAAATTGGTTCCAGGGGAACACACGCAGCAGTAGACAGGTCAGTAGAGGCCTAGTGGAAGGAGGGACCGCAGACAGGCTTCGAAGCCCTAACATAATAAATTGGGCTGGCTGTAGGCAATTTAAAATTGGTTCCAGGGGAACACGGGCAGCAGTAGACAGGTCAGTGGAGGCCTAGTGGAAGGAGGGACCGCAGACAGGCTTCGAAGCCCTAACATAATAAATTGGGCTGGCTGTAGGCAATTTAAAATTGGTTCCAGGGGAACACGGGTGGCAGTAGACAGGTCAGTGGAGGCCTAGTGGAAGGAGGGACCGCAGACAGGCTTCGAAGCCCTAACATAATAAATTGGGCTGGCTGTAGGCAATTTAAAATTGGTTCCATGGGAACACGGGCGGCAGTAGACAGGTCAGTGGAGGCCTAGTGGAAGGAGGGACCGCAGACAGGCTTCGAAGCCCTAACATTATAAATTGGGCTGGCTGTAGGCAATTTAAAATTGGTTCCAGGGGAACACGGGCAGCAGTAGACAGGTCAGTGGAGGCCTAGTGGAAGGAGGGACCGCAGACAGGCTTCGAAGGCCTAACATAAGAAAAATGTCAATACAATGGTATTGACAGTGCCAGGCATTGAAGGATGTCAGCGCATAGACTAAACATTGGTGGAGCTGTGAGAGAAAATTTTGCAAGTCGTAGAGCACTGTTTGACCTGGGGGGGACTGTCTTGTGGCCGGCGGTACAGGCCCAGGGCCCCTCATATTACAACGGTGTGTCTGACGTTGGGTGCGCACCACCACCGCCAGACACTTTATTGTACTATGAGGGACCTAGTGGCAGTGCCGTCGAACAAAAGCGGGCACACCCACCTCTTCAGACAAACAGTACTCTCACGGGTGCTGGCGCCAAGTGGCGATACCACGGCCCCGTGTGGGGACTTTGGCCATTTAGGGAGGTGTTAACATGTCGGATGCTGGACAATCAGGTGCTGCAAATTACGAGATTGGAAAAGTCGTTCAGAATAGTCCACAGGCAAGACATTTACATAGGAAAGCTAGGTGTCAGCCGGGCAAGGTGGGGCAAAAGATTTCGAAATCCAGTTGTGGTTCATTTTAATGAAGGTTAGATCATCTACATTTTGGGTAGCCAGACGAGCCCTTTTTTCTGTTAGTATTGAACCTGCAGCACTGAATACTCTTTCTGATAGGACACTAGCTGCCGGGCAAGCAAGCTCCTGCAATGCATATTCTGCGAATTCTGGCCAGGTGTCTAATTTTGATGCCCAGTAATCAAATGGGAATGACGGTTGAGGGAGAACATCGATAAGGGATGAAAAATAGTTTGTAACCATACTGGACAAATGTTGTCTCCTGTCACTTTGAATTGATGCTGCAGTACCTGTCTGCGGTTATAGCAAAATCACTCCACAACCTGGTCAGAAAACCCCTCTGGCCAACGCCACTTCTGATTTCTGCCCCTCTTACTCCTCTGGTCTGCTGGCCCCTGCAGCTCGTGTGAGAACGATCACGGGCGTTGTGTGCAGGGAATGCCAGAAGCAAACGGTCAACAAGAGTTGATTGTTTGGTTGCTAATATTAGTTCCAAGTTCTCATGTGGCATTATATTTTGCAATTTGCCTTTATAGCGAGGATCAAGGAGGCAGGCCAACCAGTAATCGTCATCGTTCATCATTTTAGTTATGCGTGTGTCCCTTTTGAGGATACGTAAGGCATAATCTGCCATGTGGGCCAAAGTTCCAGTTCTCAAATCTCCGGTTGTGCTTGGTTGAGGGGCAGTTTCAGGCAAATCCACGTCACTTGTGTCCCTCCAAAAACCAGAACCCGGCCTTGCCGCGCCACCAATTTCCAGTGGCCCCGGAAAAGCTTCCTCATTACAAATATAATCATCCCCATCATCCTCCTCGTCCTCCTCCTCCTCTTCGTCCGCTAACTCGTCCTGTACACTGCCCTGGCCAGACAATGGCTGACTGTCATCAAGGCTTTCCTCTTCCTCAGCTGCAGACGCCTGATCCTTTATGTGCGTCAAACTTTGCATCAGCAGACGCATTAGGGGGATGCTCATGCTTATTATGGCGTTGTCTGCACTAACCAGCCGTGTGCATTCCTCAAAACACTGAAGGACTTGACACATGTCTTGAATCTTCGACCACTGCACACCTGACAACTCCATGTCTGCCATCCTACTGCCTGCCCGTGTATGTGTATGCTCCCACAAAAACATAACAGCCCGCCTCTGTTCGCACAGTCTCTGAAGCATGTGCAGTGTTGAGTTCCACCTTGTTGCAACGTCTATGATTAGGCGATGCTGGGGAAGGTTCAAAGAACGCTGATAGGTCTGCATACGGCTGGAGTGTACGGGCGAACGGCGGATATGTGAGCAAAGTCCACGCACTTTGAGGAGCAGGTCGGATAACCCCGGATAACTTTTCAGGAAGCACTGCACCACCAGGTTTAAGGTGTGAGCCAGGCAAGGAATGTGTTTCAGTTGGGAAAGGGAGATGGCAGCCATGAAATTCCTTCCGTTATCACTCACTACCTTGCCTGCCTCAAGATCTACAGTGCCCAGCCACGACTGCGTTTCTTTCTGCAAGAACTCGGACAGAACTTCCGCGGTGTGTCTGTTGTCGCCCAAACACTTCATAGCCAATACAGCCTGCTGACGTTTGCCAGTAGCTGCCCCATAATAGGAGACCTGGTGTGCAACAGTGGCAGCTGCGGATGGAGTGGTTGTGCGACTGCGGTCTGTGGACGAGCTCTCGCTTCTGCAGGAGGACGAAGAGGAGGAGGAGGGGGTGCGAACGGCTACAGCCAACTGTTTCCTAGACCGTGGGCTAGGCAGAACTGTCCCAAACTTGCTGTCCCCTGTGGACCCTGCATCCACCACATTTACCCAGTGTGCCGTGATGGACACGTAACGTCCCTGGCCATGCCTACTGGTCAATGCATCTGTTGTCAGGTGCACCTTTGTGCTCACAGATTGCCTGAGTGCATGGACGATGCGCTCTTTAACATGCTGGTGGAGGGCTGGGATGGTTTTTCTGGAAAAAAGTGTCGACTGGGTAGCTCGTAGCGTGGTACAGCGTAGTCCATCAGGGCTTTGAAAGCTTCGCTTTCAACTAACCGGTAGGGCATCATCTCTAACGAGATTAGTCTAGGTATGTGGGCGTTCAAACCCTGTGTACGCGGATGCGAGGCTAAGTACTTCCTTTTTCTAACCATAGTCTCATGTAGGGTGAGCTGAACTGGAGAGCTGGAGATCGTGGAACTAGCGGGGGTGCCGGTGGACATGGCAGACTGAGAGACGGTGGGAGATGGTATTGTTGCCGCCGGTGTCATAGATGCAGTGTTTCCTACTACGAAACTGGTGATTCCCTGACCCTGACTGCTTTGGCCTGGCAAAGAAACCTGCACAGATACTGCAGGTGGTGCGGAAAATGGTGGCCCTACACTGCCGGAAGGGATGTTGCGTTGCTGACTAGCTTCATTGGCCGAGGGTGCTACAACCTTAAGGGACGTTTGGTAGTTAGTCCAGGCTTGCAAATGCATGGTGGTTAAATGTCTATGCATGCAACTTGTATTGAGACTTTTCAGATTCTGTCCTCTGCTTAAGGTAGTTGAACATTTTTGACAGATGACTTTGCGCTGATCAATTGGATGTTGTTTAAAAAAATGCCAGACTGCACTCTTTCTAGCATCGGATACCTTTTCAGGCATTGCAGACTGAGCTTTAACCGGATGGCCACGCTGTCCTCCAACAGGTTTTGGCTTTGCCACGTGTTTTGGGCAAGATACGGGCCCAGCAGATGGAACCTGTTGCGATGTTGATGCCTGCTGCGGCCTCTCCTCCTCTGCTTCAGAACTGCTGCCGCCTGCACCCTGTTCCCCCAATGGCTGCCAATCGGGGTCAAGAACTGGGTCATCTATTACCTCTTCTTGTAGCTCGTGTGCAACTTCGTCTGTGTCACCGTGTCGGTCGGTGGTATAGCGTTCGTGATGGGGCAACATAGTCTCATCAGGGTCTGATTCTTGATCATTACCCTGCGAGGGCAATGTTGTGGTCTGAGTCAAAGGACCAGCATAGTAGTCTGGCTGTGGCTGTGCATCAGTGCACTCCATGTCAGATTCAACTTGTAATGGGCATGGACTGTTAACTGCTTCACTTTCTAAGCCAGGGACGGTATGTTTAAAGAGCTCCATGGAGTAACCCGTTGTGTCGCCTGCTGCATTCTTCTCTGTTGTTGTTTTTGCTGAAGAGGACAAGGAAGCGACTTGTCCCTGACCGTGAACATCCACTAACGACGCGCTGCTTTGACATTTACCAGTTTCACGAGAGGAGGCAAAAGAGCTAGAGGCTGAGTCAGCAAGATAAGCCAAAACTTGCTCTTGCTGCTCCGGCTTCAAAAGCGGTTTTCCTACTCCCAGAAAAGGGAGCGTTCGAGGCCTTGTGTAGCCAGACGACGAACCTGGCTCCACAGCTCCAGACTTAGGTGCAATATTTTTTTTCCCACGACCAGCTGATGCTCCACCACTACCACTACCCTCATTACCAGCTGACAATGAACGCCCCCGGCCACGACCTCTTCCACCAGACTTCCTCATTGTTTTAAAAATGTAAACAAACTAACGGTATTTGTTGCTGTCACACAAATTACACGGTGAGCTATAACTTCAGTATGATTTAGCTACCCCTTTACAGGTGAGTGAGACCACAACGAAAATCAGGCACAATGTTACACACTCTGTTGTTGGTGGCAACAAATGAGAGAGATGCCACACACGCAGGACTGTCACTGAAGCACAAATGTAAATATTAATCTCCCACTGATTTGATTTTTTTTTTTCAGGGAGACTTAAGGAAAAAAAAATAATAGAATAAAATGATTTTTTCAGGAAGAAGTTAGAAACCAAATAAAATAAAATGATTTTTTCAGGGAGAATTTAGAAAACAAATAAAACAAAAAAAGGCTTTCTATGGCCCACTGAGTGAGAGATGACGCACACAGGAGTCAGGAGTGGCACACAAGCCCAGAGGCCAATATTTATCTCCCACTGATTGATGTAGTGATTTTTTCAGGTAGATTTTGGAACCCAAATCAAGCTAAAAAAATAATAGGCTTTCTATGGCCCACAATTGGAGAGAGAGAGAGAGATGGCACACCCAGGAGTCAAGACTGGCACACAAGCAGAAAGGGCAATATTAATCTCCCACTGATTTGTTTCTTTTTTTTTTTCAGGGAGACTTTAGGAAAAAAAATAATAGAATAAAATGATTTTTTCAGGAAGAATTTAGAAACCAAATAAAATAAAATGATTTTTTCAGGGAGAATTTAGAAAACAAATAAAACAAAAAAAGGCTTTCTATGGCCCACTGAGTGAGAGATGACGCACACAGGAGTCAGGAGTGGCACACAAGCCCAGAGGCCAATATTTATCTCCCACTGATTGATGTAGTGATTTTTTCAGGTAGATTTTGGAACCCAAATCAAGCTAAAAAAATAATAGGCTTTCTCTGGCCCACAATTGGAGAGAGAGAGAGAGATGGCACACCCAGGAGTCAAGACTGGCACACAAGCAGAAAGGGCAATATTAATCTCACACTGATTTGTTTTTGGTTTTTTTTCAGGGAGACTTTAGGAAAAAAAAATAATAGAATAAAATGATTTTTTCAGGAAGAATTTAGAAACCAAATAAAATAAAATGATAACCAAACCAAACCAAATAAAACAAAAAAAGGCTTTCTATGGCCCACTGAGTGAGAGATGACGCACACAGGAGTCAGGAGTGGCACACAAGCCCAGAGGCCAATATTTATCTCCCACTTTTTTTTTTTTGTTCCAGGGAAAATTTATAAACCCAATAAAAAAAATAATAAATAGGCTTTCTATGGCCCACTATCTGAGAGAGAGAGAGAGATGGCACGCTTAGGACTGGCACACAAGCCCAAAGGCCAATATTAATCTCCCTTTATTTTTTCAGGGAGAATTTATAAAACCAAAAAAAAATAAATAAATAGGCTTTCTATGGCCCACTATTTGTGAGAGAGATGGCACGCTCAGGACTGGCACACAAGCCGAGAGGCCAATATTAATCTCCCACTTTTTTTTTTTTGTTCCAGGGAAAATTTATAAACCCAATAAAAAAAATAATAAATAGGCTTTCTATGGCCCACTATCTGAGAGAGAGAGATGGCACGCTTAGGACTGGCACACAAGCCCAAAGGCCAATATTAATCTCCCACTGATTGATTTATTGATTTTTTCAGGTAGAATTTAGAACCCAAATAAAGCAAAAAAAAAAAAAAAGGGCTTTCTATGGCCCACTGAGTGAGTGATGATGCACACAGGAGTCAGGAGTGGCACACAAGCCCTGAGGCCAATATTTTTCTCCCACTGATTGATCTAGTGATTTTTTCAGGTAGATTTTAGAACCCAAATCAAGCAAAAAAATAAATAGGCTTTCTATGGCCCACTATTTGTGAGAGAGATGGCACGCTCAGGACTGGCACACAAGCCCAGAGGCCAATATTAATCTCCCACTTTTTTTTTTTTTGTTCCAGGGAATATTTATAAACCCAATAAAAAAAATAATAAATAGGCTTTCTATGGCCCACTATCTGAGAGAGAGAGATGGCACGCTTAGGACTGACAAAGTATAAGGCACTAGCGCACTACCAATACTATATAGTAAGAAGGGAGGGGTGCAGCAAAGTGGTAATAGGATAACTATGAAAAAACAGAAAAGGAGAACCACTAGAAAATGCTGCACACCACAATAAGTATCAATAAATGTAAAAAGGCAAACTTTATTGACGCAATAAAAACATTAAAAACAAGTAACACACCACAATTCCCCACAATGATCCATGACTATTACAGTGGCCAAACCAGGGCAAATACCCTATAGAATAAAGTGTCATATACCTAAGCAATATACACATAAAAAAAATAGCACATCAATATAATAATCATATACTAGATGTAACACAGGTATAGCACAGATATAACACATACAAATGGCCCTTTATAACTATGCCTCCTACATGAATACAGGGTACCCTGAGCAGAAAGAATATATATATACTATATGTTCAGGTAAAAACACAGACCCTGTTAACGGATATAGACAGATATGGCAAAGATGGTAAGTACCTATATGTCAGCACACAGTCTAATGGCCCTATAAGGCTTATGCCGAGTAACAAATCCAAGGGCAAAATGCCCAAAAAGGAGGAGAAGAGGCAAATGCACAAAGTACCCAGGTGTATAGGGCTATAGTGGCCACATACCCACAATATAAGTGAGAATCCTAGGTCCAGCCATGCAAAACATAATCAAAAGGCATCGCCAGGAGCACAGTGTGCAGAGAGACAAGGATCAGAGCGGGGAGAGACCCCACGCGTATCGCCATTACAGGGACGGCTTCGTCAGGGGAAGGGTGCCAGACGATCGTCAGAAACAGTTTAAATACCTTTACAACAAGGAGAAAGACAACGGGAGCATATGGTAAATATATCCATAAAACATCTTTATTATTACAACCCAATAAAAAACAGTAATTGGACATCAGTAATTGTACCCACGACCATACACATGAAAAAGGGGGAAGACGACCCCCCCACACCTAACAACCCCAACCTACAATACAAGGTACTATAATTGTAAAACACATCACATGATATGTGTACTAGAAAATGAGAAGGGGAACAAAGCAATCAAAGCAGGGCCTGGCACCTAACTAGGAATCAATAAAATAAGCTATAATAACTGCTGTGACTAGAAATGTGCCCCCACCCCAGGCATGTGTAGAGCCTAATGGACAGAATGGGGCCAGTCCAAAGTAACAGCCATAATGGCCCTATATAGAGGTGCAGACCAACATGCCGTGACAGCTGAGAAAACCCCAACGGCCAAAGTAAAGCCCCCTTGAGGAAGCGGCGTGTGTACGCCGCGAAACGCGCGTCGGGGCGTTCCCACCGGTGGGATTCCTTTCCCCCCTTCATCTCCTTCCCCTCCAGTTACACGGGTAAGCAATTATCCTTGGGCTTTACTATGGCCGTTGGGGTTTTCTCAGCTGTCACGGCATGTTGGTCTGCACCTCTAATCTAGATACTGTCTCCTGCTCTTACTTCTTTATTTCTCCACCGCTTCCCCATCCTTGTTGGGCTATTGATAGGCAGTTTTTCCTTGGGGTACATATAGGGCCATTATGGCCGTTACTTTGGACTGGCCCCATTCTGTCCATTAGGCTCTACACATGCCTTGGGTGGGGGCACATTTCTAGTCACAGCAGTTATTATAGCTTATTTTATTGATTCCTAGTTAGGTGCCAGGCCCTGCTTTGATTGCTTTGTTCCCCTTCTCATTTTCTAGTACACATATCATGTGATGTGTTTTACAATTATAGTACCTTGTATTGTAGGTTGGGGTTGTTAGGTGTGGGGGGGTCGTCTTCCCCCTTTTTCATGTGTATGGTCGTGGGTACAATTACTGATGTCCAATTACTGTTTTTTATTGGGTTGTAATAATAAAGATGTTTTATGGATATATTTACCATATGCTCCCGTTGTCTTTCTCCTTGTTGTATAAGTAGCTTTTGGAGCGGATATATGATCCGGGTGTTTTCTATAGAGATTACTTTTCTTTCTCTTCCCGGATTTTTGTTAATATGCATTCAGAATTTTGTTTTATAGTTTAAATACCTTGTAGTGATGACCAGATTTAGGTGAGGACGCCGGAGACCGGAACCGGAAATGACGCACGAAGAGGGCGGAAGTATGTACAAGGCAGACGTCTCTGCCCATATTGCGCAATGCGCATGCGCCAAACCTCAGCAGCGCAGCGCATTGTGCACATAATAAGAAGATCACCAGGAGTACGGAAACAAGTATAACACATAAAAGATATCGAAAGGGGAGGTACTCCTATCACAGCCACTCAAGGGGAACCTGATAGAGTACGAGGGAACAGTAAACAATCATGGACAAACGTAGAAGGACACAAAAGGAATATAACACATAAACAAACAGAAGATAACTGGAAAAAACGAATATTGAAATGAAAATATATAGATAAAAAATACAAACCAAAAAATAACAATGAATCAATTTAAATAAAGAGACATAGCCCCCATACCTACTGGATCATATATTTATTGGAAATAGCTGAGCCCGAAGGGTTCAATGGCCAAAAGAATGTAGGTATTTACCAAAAACAACAGGGCTATATGCCATATAAAATACAGAAGAGCAAATAATGATGATCAATAGAGACTGTGGAAGGATCGACCCTAGTAACAGGAGTACCCCTATAAGAGGAAAAGCCATACCCTTGGAGCAATCTGATAATTGTAAACCATGAACCACCTGAACGTGTACCAATACCAAAAATATGGCTGGTAGTGGTGAAAAAATCAAAAAAAGAGACCATAATGTGGTACTATATTGCACATACATGATGTAAAATAAAGCATGAGTATGTCTCATAACTGCTAATACCCCACATGAAATATACATGCATAAATCGACTATTGCCCATATCTGCAATGTTTAGTCCTGGATATTTAGTCCATATTTTCACAGAATTCCTCATCACAGCTAGTCCACTCTCCAAATCAGCAAGGAGGCATGTTGAGGACCATACATGGAGACCACATAGTATGGTAAAGTGTGGTCCGATTAATCTATCATTCACAAAATGTGGACGTTGTGATGTCGTTCAAATGTTCAGAAAATCTTCATCACTGTCGTCCTTCTGCCACCGCTGGCGGAGATGGATGTAGAAACATGTGATAAAAACTAGATCATGCTTGAGTCCCAATATTATTAAAAGAACTACCGTGGATTGTCCGTATATGGAGACCACATCGTATGGTAATTCGTGGTCCCGTTGATCTATCAAACACAATATGTGGGCGTTATGATGTTGTTCAAGTGTTCAGGATTTCTTCATCACGAGCGGCATGCTGCCACCGCTAGCCGAGATACATGTTGAACCATATGATAAAAACTAGATCATGCTAGAGTCCCAGTTTCTCGAACTGCCATGGATTGTCCAAAAGGCACAAAGATGACCAAGTGATACTAGATCAACCTAAAAGGGGACATAAAAGAACACATATGGTAACAGGGTTATTTAGCCTAGAAAGCCCGAAAAGAGGAGATCCTCATTGATGCCTCGAGGTGCAGTGGAGTGTAGTAAAAAAATCCAACGGGCCTCAATTTGTAAAAGTTTACGTTCGAGGGATTCCCCTCTCCCCGAACTCTTAATATGTTCAAGACCTACAAACCTAATGCCCGTATGCCTACCTGCATGATGTGACAAAAAATGAGAAGCCACTGAAGTAAGAGGCTTCTCCCTATGGGCATCAGCCATCGCAGTACCAATAGTGGAAACATGCTTCTGCATGCGACGGCGCAATTCTTGAGATGTTTGTCCCACATAAATGAGTGGACATGGGCAAATGATAGCATATATCACATTGTTAGTCTTACAGTTAATGTATGACTTTAGTCCATGCTTAGTGCCGTCAATGGGATTGCAAAAGCAATCCCTGACTGGATACATATACTGACAGATATTGCAGTCTCCGCATGGAAAAGAGCCCCTCAATGTAATACCGCGATTCAGTCTGATAGTGGGCCTGATGTAATGGCTCCTCGTGAGAATATCTCTTAAATTTGGTGCCCTTCTTGCAGTAATCAATGGCCGTTCACTAACGACTTGCGATGTTGCCAAGTCTGTGGTGAGAATGCCCCAATGTTTCTGTAAGATATCTCTTACCTTGGACCAATGGGTGTTGTATCCGGTAATGAAACGGACAAACTTATCCGGTGGTTTTTTCTTTGACTCCAACAGGGAAACCTACGACTGGCCTCTGGCTCTCTGGTACGCTTGAGAGACGCACTTTTTAGGATAGGTTCTTCTTTTAAATCTCCTGGTCAAATCTTGTGCTTCTTTCTGAAAATCATCGTCGAGTGTACAGTTTCTCCTAGATCTTAGAAATTGCCCGATGGGTATCCCCTTTTTTGTATGGAATGGATGGAAACTGCGAAATTCCAAAAGATTATTAGTGGCTGTGGGTTTCCGATAAAGGCAAGTTGTTAGATTGCCATTACGACACATGATGTTGAGGTCTAAGAAACTCACCGAGGAGGAAGAATACGAAAATGTCAAAAAAATGTTGAACAGATTGTCATTAAGCGAATCAATGAAGGTCCGAACTTCCTCCTGGGTGCCTGACCAAATAAAGAACACGTCGTCAATGAACCTATACCAACAACGTACCTTAGATTTAAACCACGTGGAAATGTAAACACTCGTTGACTCCCACCACCCTAAAAAAAGGTTAGCTAGAGCCGGGGCACAACGGGCCCCCATTGCCACACCAGAGACTTGGAGGTAAAAATTCCTATCAAATAAAAAGAAATTATGTTTAAGAATAAAGCCAAGCAAGTCCACGATGAAGGAGTCATGTAGCCTGTCTGAATGTTGTTGTTGGTCCAAAAAAAACAAAACAGCTTGTAGACCATGATCATGGTCAATATTTGAGTAAAGAGACTCAACATCACATGTGACCATGATCTCATCTTGGGCCAGGGTAATGCCCTGTAATGATGTAATAAAATGTGACGTATCCCTGATGTAAGAAGGGAGCTCCAAAACCAAAGGCTGTAGAAAGAAGTCAATGTAAGTGCAGGCCTTTTCACACAGGCTCCCTATACTGGAAACAATGGGGCGCCCGGGTGGCCTGCTGATGTTTTTGTGCAATTTGGGCAACATATAGAACGTTGAAGTGGTAGGATGTTTAACCCAAATAAAATCCCGTTCTCCTTTATTGATGATGCCCAAATCCAAGGCTCTATCCAGTAACGATCTTAATTTAACTGAGTACACACCCGTAGGGTCTGATGGAAGTTTGTGGTAATATTTAGTATTGTCTAGTTGTCTACGTGCTTCTTCCACATAGAGGTTGTGGGGCCAAAGGACGATATTACCCCCCTTGTCAGCCTCACGAATCAAAAACTCATTGTTAGCTTTAAGGTCTGACAGGGCACGCTTCTCAAGTAATGTCAGGTTTTCAGTCACCGGGATTTTGGTAGGTAATACCTCAATATCTCTTTTAGCCATTTCAAAGAAAATTCTGACTGCGGGGACAATAGAGAATGGTGGCGAAACCAAAGATTTATTCCTATGCGGAAATTTCGACCTACCTGCAACATTCTGTCCTTCATTGAGCAAGTCCATAAGATCTTGGAACACATTCTGCTCAGTCTGGTCCAAAAATGGGGTAGCTTGTGGCTTATTATGCAGAACTTGCAAAATAATTTTTCTGCAGAACAAAAATAAATCCTTAATTAACATAAATTTATCCACCTGTTGAACTGGCGAAAATGTTAAACCCCTAGACAGGACAGAAGTCTCATATGTAGTGAGAGTATGACTCGAAAGATTAACAATCTGAAAAGCATCCTCCTGATCATACTCACGGGTATCTCCCACATCGGATAAAATCACTTGCGAGGTTCCCTCCGTGGGGGATTGCGGCGCGGTGGTCTGTAGTTGTGATTCCTGATGGTCTGAGCGAATCTGCTTCCTGTGTCCCCGCCTGGTCCTGGGTCGATATCGCTTTCGGCTGAGGATAAAAAATCGCTCGAAGTATGTGTCTCTGCAGATAATGCTGGCATCTCAGCATTGATGGTTCTTTCCCTGCGATTCAAGCCTCGGCGTCTGTTGCCCTGATGTGTCCAGGAAAATGCGGTTTTGTCCTCGAAATCCCATTTGTCTCTTATAAATTTTGAACCTTTTTTTGACATAATTTCCTTGTCATATTTGTCCAATATGTCCTTCAGTGTCACTCTGAAGGGCTGTACCTGTGACACCTCATCAAATTTGCTCAGCTTGGACTCCAGATTATTAATATCCGTTTTAACAGTGGTCAATAATTCTCTATCATGTGTAATCAACAGATTGATTAAGATACTTGAACATCGTGTCAGACCCTGCTCCCATGCTGTACGAAAAGTGGGAGATGGTTCCCAAGCGGGAAATATAGACACTCTAAGTCCCCTGGGTACAATATTTAATTTCAAATACTCCTCTAAGCATCGGATATTCCAGAGTAGCCTAATACCATGTTTTTGTGAGGCAATTAACTCTGTAGTCAGGCCCGAAAAATCTGAGTCAGCATTGGAAGCAATATTGGTCTCCACAAAGGCCTGAGAAGAGGCGGCCCTCCATGCTGTCTCTCGTGCGTCCCAATCCATGGGCCCAGGCGTAACTCACGCAATACCTGAATAGTAATGCTATCACAATATAATAAATAAGAAAGCTATAATAAGCTGTGTGCTGCTAGCTAAGAAAAAGGCACCAAAAAGAAATGCCTAAACAACAGTACTGACAAAGTATAAGGCACTAGCGCACTACCAATACTATATAGTAAGAAGGGAGGGGTGCAGCAAAGTGGTAATAGGATAACTATGAAAAAACAGAAAAGAAGAACCACTAGAAAATGCTGCACACCACAATAAGTATCAATAAATGTAAAAAGGCAAACTTTATTGACGCAATAAAAACATTAAAAACAAGTAACACACCACAATTCCCCACAATGATCCATGACTATTACAGTGGCCAAACCAGGGCAAATACCCTATAGAATAAAGTGTCATATACCTAAGCAATATACACATAAAAAAATAGCACATCAATATAATAATCATATACTAGATGTAACACAGGTATAGCACAGATATAACACATACAAATGGCCCTTTATAACTATGCCTCCTACATGAATACAGGGTACCCTGAGCAGAAAGAATATATATATACTATATGTTCAGGTAAAAACACAGATCCTGTTAACGGATATAGACAGATATGGCAAAGATGGTAAGTACCTATATGTCAGCACACAGTCTAATGGCCCTATAAGGCTTATGCCGAGTAACAAATCCAAAGGCAAAATGCCCAAAAAGGAGGAGAAGAGGCAAATGCACAAAGTACCCAGGTGTATAGGGCTATAGTGGCCACATACCCACAATATAAGTGAGAATCCTAGGTCCAGCCATGCAAAACAAAATCAAAAGGCATCGCCAGGAGCACAGTGTGCAGAGAGGCAGGGATCAGAGCGGGGAGAGACCCCACGCGTATCGTCGTTACAGGGACGGCTTCGTCAGGGGAAGGGTGCCAGACGATCGTCAGAAACAGTTTAAATACCTTGTAGTGATGACCAGATTTAGGTGAGGACGCCGGAGACCGGAACCGGAAATGACGCACGAAGAGGGCGGAAGTATGTACAAGGCAGACGTCTCTGCCCATATTGCGCAATGCGCATGCGCCGAACCTCAGCAGCGCAGCGCATTGTGCACATAATAAGAAGATCACCAGGAGTACGGAAACAAGTATAACACATAAAAGATATCGAAAGGGGAGGTACTCCTATCACAGCCACTCAAGGGGAACCTGATAGAGTACGAGGGAACAGTAAACAATCATGGACAAACGTAGAAGGACACAAAAGGAATATAACACATAAACAAACAGAAGATAACTGGAAAAAACGAATATTGAAATGAAAATATATAGATAAAAAATACAAACCAAAAAATAACAATGAATCAATTTAAATAAAGAGACATAGCCCCCATACCTACTGGATCATATATTTATTGGAAATAGCTGAGCCCGAAGGGTTCAATGGCCAAAAGAATGTAGGTATTTACCAAAAACAACAGGGCTATATGCCATATAAAATACAGAAGAGCAAATAATGATGATCAATAGAGACTGTGGAAGGACCGACCCTAGTAACAGGAGTACCCCTATAAGAGGAAAAGCCATACCCTTGGAGCAATCTGATAATTGTAAACCATGAACCACCTGAACGTGTACCAATACCAAAAATATGGCTGGTAGTGGTGAAAAAATCAAAAAAAGAGACCATAATGTGGTACTATATTGCACATACATGATGTAAAATAAAGCATGAGTATGTCTCATAACTAGGGTTGAGCGAAACGGGTCGAACATTTTCAAAAGTCGCCGACTTTTGGCTAAGTCGGGGTTTCATGAAACCCGATCCGACCCCTGTGCGGGGTCGGCCATGCGGTACGCGACTTTCGCGCCAAAGTCGCGTTTCAATGACGCGAAAAGCGCCATTTCTCAGCCAATGAAGGTAAACGCAGAGTGTGGGCAGCGTGATGACATAGGTCCTGGTCCCCACCATCTTAGAGAAGGGCATTGCAGTGATTGGCTTGCTGTCTGCGACGTCACAGGGGCTATAAAGAGGCGTTCCCGCCGACCGCCATCTTAATGCTGCTGATCTGAGCTTAGGGAGAGGTTGCTGCCGCTTCGTCAGAAGCAGGGATAGCGTTAGGCAGGGTCCATTAACCACAAAACCGCTTGTGCTGCAGCGATTTGCACTGTCCAACACCACCCTCGGTGTGCAGGGACAGTGGAAGTTTTTTTTTTTTTTTTTCCCCTCAGCGCTGTAGCTCATTGGGCTGCCCTAGAAGGCTCCCTGATAGCTGCATTGCTGTGTGTACGCCGCTGTGCAAACCAACTGCTTTTTTCAAAGCACAAATCCTCTTGTTCCTTCCTTTCTGCACAGCTATCTTTTTTGTTTGTCCACACTTTTTATTTCATTTGTGCATCAGTCCACTCCTTATTGCTGCCTGCCATACCTGGCTGAGATTACTGCAGGCAGGGAGATAGTAGCTGCCTGCCATACCTGGCTGAGATTACTGCAGGCAGGGAGATAGTAATTGTAGGACATTCCCTGTTTTTTTTTTTTTTTTTTTTTTGGTGGGAGATTAAGATTGGCAATTTGGCATTTCTGCTAGAGTGCCATCCCTGTGTGTGCCATCTCTCTCACATAGTGGGCCATAGAAAGCCTTTTCATTTTTCTGTATTTTTTTTTGTGGGGTGTATAAATTCTCCCTGATAAAAATACAGTGGGAGATTAATATTGGCCTTTGGGCTTGTGTGCCAGTCCTGAGTGTGCCATCTCTCTCACAAATAGTGGGCCATAGAAAGCCTATTTTATTTTTTTTTGGGTTTTATAAATTCTCCCTGAAAAAAGGGAGATTAATATTGGCCTCTGGGCTTGTGTGCCAGTTGTGAGCGTGCCATCTCTCTCACAAATAGTGGGCCATAGAAAGCCTATTTAATTTTTTTTTTGGTTTTATAAATTTTCCCTGAAAAAAGGGAGATTAATATTGGCCTCTGGGCTTGTGTGCCAGTTGTGAGCGTGCCATCTGTGCCAGCCCTGAGCGTGCCATCTCTCTCACAAATAGTGGGCCATAGAAAGCCTATTTAAATTTTTTTTTTGGTTTTATAAATTCTCCCTGAAAAAAAGGGAGATTAATATTGGCCTCTGGGGTTGTGTGCCAGTTGTGAGCGTGCCATCTGTGCCAGCCCTGAGCGTGCCATCTCTCTCACAAATAGTGGGCCATAGAAAGCCTATTTAATTTTTTTTTTTGTTTTATAAATTTTCCCTGAAAAAAGGGAGATTAATATTGGCCTCTGGGCTTGTGTGCCAGTTGTGAGCGTGCCATCTGTGCCAGTCCTGAGCGTGCCATCTCTCTCACAAATAGTGGGCCATAGAAAGCCTATTTAATTTTTTTTTTGGTTTTATAAATTTTCCCTGAAAAAAGGGAGATTAATATTGGCCTCTGGGCTTGTGTGCCAGTTGTGAGCGTGCCATCTGTGCCAGTCCTGAGCGTGCCATCTCTCTCACAAATAGTGGGCCATAGAAAGCCTATTTAAATATATTTTTGGTTTTATAAATTCTCCCAGAAAAAAAGGGAGATTAATATTGGCCTCTGGGCTTCTGTGCCAGTCCTGAGCGTGCCATCTGTGCCAGTCCTGAGCGTCCCATCTCTCTCACAAATAGTGGGCCATAGAAAGCCTATTTTTTTTTTTGGGGGGTTTTAGAAATTCTCCCTGAAAAAAAAAGGGAGATTAATATTGCCCTTTGGGCTTGTGTGCCAGTACTAAGCGTTCCATCTCTCTCTCTCTCTCAGTCAGTGGGCCATAGAACGCCTATTTTTGGTTTTATTTGTTTTCTAAATTCTCCCTGAAAAAATCATTTTATTTTATTTGGTTTCTAAATTCTTCCTGATAAAATCATATTTTTTTTATTACTTTTTTTTTCTAAAGTCTCCCTGAAAAAAAAAAAAAAAAACCAGTGGGAGATTAATATTGGCCTTTCTGCTTGTGTGCCAGTCTTGACTCCTGGGTGCGTCATCTCTCAGTCAGTGGGCCATAGAACGCCTATTTTTGGTTTTATTTGTTTTATATATTCTCCCTGAAAAAATCATTTTATTTTATTTGGTTTCTAAATTCTTCCTGATAAAATCATATTTTTTTTATTATTTTTTTTTCTAAAGTCTCCCTGAAAAAAAAAAAAAAAAAAAAAAAACAGTGGGAGATTAATATTGGCCTTTCTGCTTGTGTGCCAGTCTTGACTCCTGGGTGCGTCATCTCTCAGTCAGTGGGCCATAGAACGCCTATTTTTGTTTTTATTTGTTTTATAAATTCTCCCTGAAAAAATCATTTTATTTTATTTGGTTTCTAAATTCTTCCTGATAAAATCATATTTTTTTTATTATTTTTTTTTCTAAAGTCTCCCTGAAAAAAAAAAAAAAAAAACAAACCCAAAAAAAAATGGGAGATTAATATTGGCCTTTCTGCTTGTGTGCCAGTCTTGACTCCTGGGTGTGCCATCTCTCTCTCTCTCTCTCTCTCTCTCTCTCTCTCCAATTGTGGTCCATAGAAAGCCTATATTTTTTTTCCTTGATTTGGGTTCCAAAATCTACCAGAGAAAATAACTACATCAATCATTGGTAGAAAAATATTGGCCTCTGGGCTTGTGTGCCACTCCTGATTCCTGTGTGCGTCATCTCTCACTCAGTGGCCCATAGAAAGCATATAGTTTGTTACATTTGTTTTCTAAATTCTCCCTGCAAAAATCTATTTTTTTTTTTTTGCGGTTTCTAAAGTGTTCCTGAAAAAAATAAAAATAAAAAAAAAATAATAGTGTGACATTAATATTAACATTTGTGCTTCAGTGACAGTCCTGCGTGTGGGGCATCTCTCTAATTTGCAGCCACCAAAAAAAGAGTGTGTAACATTGGGCCTGATTTTCGCTGTGGTCTCACCAACCTGTAAAGGGGTAGCTAAATCATACTGAAGTTATAGCTCACCGTGTAAGTTGTGTGACTGCAACAAATAACGTTAGTTTGGTTACGTTTTTAAAACAATGAGGAAGTCTAGTGGAAGAGGTCGTGGCCGGGGGCGTTCATTGTCAGCTGGTAATGAGGGTAGTGGTAGTGGTGGAGCATCAGGTGGTCGTGGGGAAAAAAATATTGCACCTAAGTCTGGAGCTGTGGAGCCAGGTTCGTCGTCCGGCTACACAAGGCCTCGAACGCTCCCTTTTCTGGGATTAGGAAAACCGCTTTTAAAGCCGGAGCAGCAAGAGCAAGTTTTGGCTTATCCTGCTGACTCAGCCTCTAGCTCTTTTGCCTCCTCTCGTGAAACTGGTAAAAGTAAAAGCAGCGTGTCGTTAGTGGATGTTCACGGTCAGGGACAAGTCACTTCCTTGTCCTCTTCAGCAAAAACAACAACAGAGAAGAATGCAGCAGGCGACACAACGGGTTACTCCATGGAGCTCTTTACACATACCGTCCCTGGCTTAGAAAGTGAAGCAGTTAACAGTCCATGCCCATTACAAATTGAATCTGACATGGAGTGCACTGACGCACAGCCACAGCCAGACTACTATGCTGGTCCTTTGACTCAGACCACAACATTGCCCTCGCAGGGTGCTGATCAAGAATCAGACCCTGATGAGACTATGTTGCCCCATCACGAACGCTATACCACCGAACGACACGGTGACACAGACGAAGTTGCGCAGGAGGTACAAGAAGAGTTATTAGATGACCCAGTTCTTGACCCCGATTGGCAGCCATTGGGGGAACAGGGTGCAGGCGGCAGCAGTTCTGAAGCAGAGGAGGAGGAGGGGCCGCAGCAGGCATCAACATCGCCACAGGTTCCATCTGCCGGGCCCGTATCTTGCCCAAAACGCGTGGCAAAGCCAAAACCTGGTGGAGGACAGCGTGGCCATCCGGTTAAAGCTCAGTCTGCAATGCCTGAAAAGGTATCCGATGCTAGAAAGAGTGCAGTCTGGCATTTTTTTAAACAACATCCAATTGATCAGCGCAAAGTCATCTGTCAAAAATGTTCTACTTCCTTAAGCAGAGGTCAGAATCTGAAAAGTCTCAATACTAGTTGCATGCATAGACATTTAACCACCATGCATTTGAAAGCTTGGACTAACTACCAAACGTCCCTTAAGGTTGTTGCACCCTCGGCCAATGAAGCTAGTCATCAACGCAACATCCCTTCCGGCAGTGTAGGACCACCATTTAGCGCACCACCTGCTGTATCTGTGCAGGTATCTTTGCCAGGCCAAAGCAGTCAGGGTCAGGGAATCACCAGTTTCGTAGTAGGAAACACTGCATCTAGGGCACCGGCGGCAACAATACCATCTCCCACCGTCTCTCAGTCTGCCATGTCCACCGGCACCCCCGCTAGTTCCACGATCTCCAGCTCTCCAGTCCAGCTCACCCTACATGAGACTATGGTTAGAAAAAGGAAATACTTAGCCTCGCATCCGCGTACACAGGGTTTGAACGCCCACATAGCTAGACTAATCTCGTTAGAGATGATGCCCTACCGGTTAGTTGAAAGCGAAGCTTTCAAAGACCTGATGGACTACGCTGTACCACGCTACGAGCTACCCAGTCGACACTTTTTTTCCAGAAAAGCCATCCCAGCCCTCCACCAGCATGTTAAAGAGCGCATCGTCCATGCACTCAGGCAATCTGTGAGCACAAAGGTGCACCTGACAACAGATGCATGGACCAGTAGGCATGGCCAGGGACGTTACGTGTCCATCACGGCACACTGGGTAAATGTGGTGGATTCAGGGTCCACAGGGGACAGCAAGTTTGGGACAGTTCTGCCTAGCCCACGGTCTAGTAAACAGTTGTCTGTAGCCGTTCGCACCCCCTCCTCCTCCTCCTCCTCCTCGTCCTCCTGCAGAAGCAAGAGCTCGTCCACAGACCGCAGTCGCACAAACACTCCATCCGCACCTGCCACTGTTGCACACCAGGTCTCCCATTATGGGGCAGCTACTGGCATACGTCAGCAGGCTGTATTGGCTATGAAGTGTTTGGGCGACAATAGACACACCGCGGAAGTTCTGTCCGAGTTCTTGCAGCAAGAAACGCAGTCGTGGCTGGGCACTGTAGATCTTGAGGCAGGCAAGGTAGTGAGTGATAACGGAAGGAATTTCATAGCTGCCATCTCCCTTTCCCAACTGAAACACATTCCTTGCCTGGCTCACACCTTAAACCTGGTGGTGCAGTGCTTCCTGAAAAGTTATCCGGGGTTATCCGACCTGCTCCTCAAAGTGCGTGGACTTTGCGCACATATCCGCCGTTCGCCTGTACACTCCAGCCGTATGCAGACCTATCAGCGTTCTTTGAACCTTCCCCAGCATCGCCTAATCATAGACGTTGCAACAAGGTGGAACTCAACACTGCACATGCTTCAGAGACTGTGCGAACAGAGGCGGGCTGTAATGTTTTTGTGGGAGGATACACATACACGGGCAGGCAGTAGGATGGCAGACATGGAGTTGTCAGGTGTGCAGTGGTCGAAGATTCAAGACATGTGTCAAGTCCTTCAGTGTTTTGAGGAATGCACACGGCTGGTTAGTGCAGACAACGCCATAATAAGCATGAGCATCCCCCTAATGCGTCTGCTGATGCAAAGTTTGACGCACATAAAGGATCAGGCGTCTGCACCAGAGGAAGAGGAAAGCCTTGATGACAGTCAGCGATTGTCTGGTCAGGGCAGTGTACATGACGAGGTACCGGGCGAAGAGGAGGTGGAGGATGAGGAGGATGATGGGGATGAGTATATTTTTAATGAGGAAGCTTTCCCGGGGGCACGGGAAATTGGTGGCGTGGCAAGGCCGGGTTCTGGTTTTTTGAGGGACACAAGTGACGTAGATTTGCCTGCAACTGCCCCTCAACCAAGCACAACCGCAGATTTGACAACGGGAACTTTGGCCCACATGGCGGATTATGCCTTGCGTATCCTCAAAAGGGACACACGCATTACAAAAATGATGAACGATGACGATTACTGGTTGGCCTGCCTCCTTGATCCTCGCTATAAAGGCAAATTGCAAAATATTATGCCACATGAGAACTTGGAACTAATATTAGCAACAAAACAATCAACTCTTGTTGACCGTTTGCTTTCCCTGCACACAGCGCCCGTGATCGTTCTCACACGAGCTCCAGGGGCCAGCAGACCAGAGGTGTTAGAGGGGCAGAAATCAGAAGTGGCGTTGGCCAGAGGGGTTTTCTGACCAGGTTGTGGAGTGATTTTTCTATGACCGCAGACAGGACAGGTACTGCAGCATCAATTCAAAGTGACAGGAGACAACATTTGTCCAGTATGGTTACAAACTATTTTTCATCCCTTATCGACGTTCTCCCTCAACCGTCATTCCCATTTGATTACTGGGCATCCAAATTAGACACCTGGCCAGAATTGGCAGAATATGCATTGCAGGAGCTTGCTTGCCCGGCAGCTAGTGTCCTATCAGAAAGAGTATTCAGTGCTGCAGGTTCAATACTAACAGAAAAAAGGACTCGTCTGGCTACCCAAAATGTAGATGATCTAACCTTCATTAAAATGAACCACAACTGGATTTCAAAATCTTTTGCCCCACCCTGCCCGGCTGACACCTAGCTTTCCTATGAAAAGGTCTTGCCTGTGGACTATTCTGAATGACTTTTCCAATCTCGTAATTTTCTTCACCTGATTGTCCAGCATACGACATGTTTCCACCTCACGAAATGGCCAAACTCCCCACACGGGGCCGTGCTATCGACACTTTGCGCTTGGACCCTTGAGAGTGCTGTTTGTCTGAAGAGGTGGGTGTGGCCGCTTTTGGTCGACGGCACTGCCACTGGGTCCCTCATAGTACAATAAAGTGTCTCTGGCGGTGGTGGTGCGCACCCAACGTCAGACACACCGTTGTAATATGAGGGGCCCTGTGCCTGTACCGCCGGCCACAAGACAGTTTCCCCCCCCCCAGCTCAAACAGTGCTCTACCACTAGCAAAATTATCTCTCACAGCTTCACCAATGTGTAGTCTAGGCGCTGACATCCTTCAATGCCTGGCACTGACAATACCATTGTTTTGACATTTTTGTTATGTTAGGCCTTCGAAGCCTGTCTGCGGTCCCTTCTTTCTACAACTACTACACTGACCAGGCCACTGCTGTCCGTGTTACCCTGGAACCAATTTAAAAGTGCCTACAGTCAGCCCAAGTTTGTTATGTTAGGCCTTGGAAGCCTGTCTGCGGTCACTCCTTCCACTAGACTTCCACTGACCAGACCACTGCTGCCCGTGTACCCCTGGAACCAATTTAAAAGTGCCTACAGCCAGCCCAAGTTTGTTATGTTAGGCCTTGGAAGCCTGTCTGCGGTCACTCCTTCCACTAGACTTCCACTGACCAGACCACTGCTGCCCGTGTACCCCTGGAACCAATTTAAAAGTGCCTACAGCCAGCCCAAGTTTGTTATGTTAGGCCTTGGAAGCCTGTCTGCGGTCACTCCTTCCACTAGACTTCCACTGACCATACACTGCTGCCCATGTACCCCTGGAACAAATTTAAAAGTGCCTACAGCCAGCCCAAGTTTGTTATGTTAGGCCTTCGAAGCCTGTCTGCGTCCCGTTCTTTCAACTACAACTACACTGACCAGGCCACTGATGGCCGTGTTCCCCTGGAAACAATTTTAACTTGCCTACAGCCAGCCCTATGTTATTATGTTAGGCCTTCGAAGCCTGTCTGCGTCTCGTTCTTTCAACTACAACTACACTGACCAGGCCACTGATGGCCGTGTTCCCCTGGAACCAATTTTAACTTTCCTACAGCCAGCCCAATTTTAGGCCTTTGATGCCTGTCTGCCGTCACTCCTTCCACTAGGCCTCCACTGACCTGTCTATTGCTGCCCGTGTACCCCTTGAACCAACCTAATAAAATATTTAAAAAATTAATTTGATTATAAAAAATAAGATCGTGTTGAGATCTCAAATGCAGACATTTTAACAATCAAAACAAACACACATCAAATATCTGGAACTGTACTACAAAGGTCCAACAGCTACAATTTCTTTCTCCTGCAAGAAGTTAACTGAAAGTTTTTTGGAGTTGTTAACACAGATATGGCATCCACCGAGTGTTGTCCTGTCGCGTCTCCTTTAAATTATTTCCAATAAGATGTTAAACTATTAATTTAATAAAATCAATAATTAAAAAATTAATTGAGTAAGTCAAAAGCACATTGCAAATAAACATTAATTACAAATCAAGAAGCATGGCGCGTCCGAGGGTGAGTAGATACCGAATAAGAATATAATCACCCTCGGACGCGCAATGCTTATTTAAAACAGCCTTCCTTCCTAAGAATCAGCCCTTCCGTGGTGTAGAGAGAGGTTGTGTTACACTCCAAGGTGTTCCCCAGGTTGCCTTTCCTGAGCTTCGATCTTCCGGCTCTCGTTTAGTAGCTGTTGGAAACTACGCTGCATTAGGCCTACTAATTGTGTATGGGTGAAACAGTGGCGCATCTGCGGTCCCTCCTTCCACTAGGCCTCCTCTGACCTGTCTACTGCGGCCCGTGTACCCCTTGAACCAACCTAATAAAATATTTAAAAAATTAATTTGATTATAAAAAATAAGATCGTGTTGAGATCTCAAATGCAGACATTTTAACAATCAAAACAAACACACAACAAATATCTGGAACTGTACTACAAAGGTCCAACAGCTACAATTTCTTTCTCCTGCAAGAAGTTAACTGAAAGTTTTTTGGAGTTGTTAACACAGATATGGCATCCACCGAGTGTTGTCCTGTCGCGTCTCCTTTAAATTATTTCCAATAAGATGTTAAACTATTAATTTAATAAAATCAATAATTAAAAAATTAATTGAGCAAGTCAAAAGCACATTGCAAATAAACATTAATTACAAATCAAGAAGCATGGCGCGTCCGAGGGTGAGTAGATACCGAATAAGAATATAATCACCCTCGGACGCGCAATGCTTATTTAAAACAGCCTTCCTTCCTAAGAATCAGCCCTTTCGTGGTGTAGAGAGAGGTTGTGTTACACTAAGGTGTTCCCCGGGTTGCCTTTCATGAGCTTCGATCTTCCGGCTCTCGTTTAGTAGTTGGTGGAAACTACGCTGCATTAGGCCTACAAATTTGGTATGGGGTGTAGAGACAGGTTGTGTTACACTCCAAGGTTTTCACCAGGTTGCCTTTCCTGAGCTTCGATCTTCATGCTCTCGTTTAGTAGTTGTAGAAAAGTACGCTGCATTAGGCCTACAAAATGGGTATGGGGTGGAGAGAGATGGTGTGTTACACTCCAAGGTGTTCCCCAGGTTGCCTTTCCTGAGCTTCGATCTTCCGGCTCTCGTTTAGTAGCTGTTGGAAACTACGCTGCATTAGGCCTACTAATTGTGTATGGGTGAAACAGTGGCGCATCTGCGGTCCCTCCTTCTACTAGGCCTCCTCTGACCTGTCTACTGCGGCCCGTGTACCCCTTGAACCAACCTAATAAAATATTTAAAAAATTAATTTGATTATAAAAAATAAGATCGTGTTGAGATCTCAAATGCAGACATTTTAACAATCAAAACAAACACACAACAAATATCTGCAACTGTACTACAAAGGTCCAACAGCTACAATTTCTTTCTCCTGCAAGAAGTTAACTGAAAGTTTTTTGGAGTTGTTAACACAGATATGGCATCCACCGAGTGTTGTCCTGTCGCGTCTCCTTTAAATTATTTCCAATAAGATGTTAAACTATTAATTTAATAAAATCAATAATTAAAAAATTAAATGAGTAAGTCAAAAGCACATTGCAAATAAACATTAATTACAAATCAAGAAGCATGGCGCGTCCGAGGGTGAGTAGATACCGAATAAGAATATAATCACCCTCGGACGCGCAATGCTTATTTACAACAGCCTTCCTTCCTAAGAATCAGCCCTTTCGTGGTGTAGAGAGAGGTTGTGTTACACTAAGGTGTTCCCCGGGTTGCCTTTCCTGAGCTTCGATCTTCATGCTCTCGTTTAGTAGGTGTCGGAAAGTAGGCTGCATTAGGCCTAAAAAATGGGGAATGGGGTGGAGAGAGATGGTGTGTTACACTCCAAGGTGTTCCCCAGGTTTCCTTGCCATTGCTTCGGTCTTCCGACTCTCGTTTAGTAGTTGTAGAAAAGTACACTGCATTAGGCCTAAAAAATGGGTATGGGGTGGAGAGAGATGGTGTGTTACACTCCAAGGTGTTCCCCAGGTTGCCTTTCCTGAGCTTCGATCTTCATGCTCTCGTTTAGTAGGTGTCGGAAAGTAGGCTGCATTAGGCCTACAAATTGGGTATGGGGTGGAGAGAGATGGTGTGTTACACTCCAAGGTGTTCCCCAGGTTGCCTTTCCTGAGCTTCTATCTTCAGGCTCTCATTAAATTGTGGTTAAATGGAACAACTGCATTTGGCGTACTAGTTGGTTTGGGGCCTACTATCGGTGTCTGCCACTCCTTGCTGTTCTCCTGGTTTCCTGTCCTGAAATTCCATTTTCAGGCTCTCGTTAAGTAGTTGTTAATGTTAGACTGCATTTGGCCTACTAGTTGGGTTGGGGCCTACTATCGGTGTCTGCCACTCCTTGCTGTTCTCCTCCACTGAACAAAGCTGTGCCGCCTGTTTACTACGGTTGCCAATTTTGAACTGCATTTCGACTACTTACTGATTTGGCCCTACTCTCTGTGTCAGCCTCTCATTCCAGTTGTCCTCCACTGCAATGCCCCCTGGTTATTCCTGTGTTACCAATTTTGAACTGCATTTAGCCCACTTTCTTCTTTGGGCCTATATCTGTGTTTCCACTTCATCGTGCCCATTGCCCAGCCAGTGATAGATGAGTCTGCTGGTACATTGACCCATAACGCAACATTCCCCGTGCACGCTACACAACAACATTGTGACCCTGCTGAAAGTCAGGTTGCTCTTCCCGCATACCATACCAACTTACACGGGGACAAAGAGGAAGGTGCAGATGAAAGTGCAGGTTCCTTCATCAGGTGGGGGGAGGAATACTAGTTGGCGACGTCACTGGCACAGGGCCTCTCATAGTACGCAAAAGTGTTGCTGCCGGTGGGAGGCGCCCCCGCCGTGCAAACACACCGCTGTACTTTGAGGGGCCCTGTGCCAGTGCCAATGCCAACGAGTGGGCCCCCCCTGCTTGCTCAGGTTCACAGCACTTGCAAAGTTGAAATACTTACCTCTCCCTGCTCCACTGCCGTGACGTGGTCCAGATTTCCTGGGCCCACTAATTACTTGAACCAGCCCTACCCCCCACAACTTTAGCCAAATGACCCCCAATTTCAAATGCCTTCCAATTATTATAAGGTAAATTACGCTTGACAAGCTTCATTAAGAAGAATGGATGGTATTGACATTAAAATGGGTACTCTAGGTGTTTTCCTGGCCCCCACTCACTGCCGACTATGCTGCCCCATTGACTTGCATTGGGTTTCGTGTTTCGGTCGATCCCGACTTTACGTCATAATCGGCCGATTTCACTCGACCCGACTTTGGACATAGTCGGGTTTCGCAAAACCCGGCTCGACTCTAAAAAGGTCAAGGTCGCTCAACTCTACTCATAACTGCTAATACCCCACATGAAATATACCTGCATAAATCGACTATTGCCCATATCTGCAATGTTTAGTCCTGGATATTTAGTCCATATTTTCACAGAATTCCTCATCACAGCTAGTCCACTCTCCAAATCAGCAAGGAGGCATGTTGAGGACCATACATGGAGACCACATAGTATGGTAAAGTGTGGTCCGATTAATCTATCATTCACAAAATGTGGACGTTGTGATGTCGTTCAAATGTTCAGAAAATCTTCATCACTGTCGTCCTTCTACCACCGCTGGCGGAGATGGATGTAGAAACATGTGATAAAAACTAGATCATGCTTGAGTCCCAATATTATTAAAAAAACTACCGTGGATTGTCCGTATATGGAGACCACATCGTATGGTAATTCGTGGTCCCGTTGATCTATCAAACACAATATGTAGGCGTTATGATGTTGTTCAAGTGTTCAGGATTTCTTCATCACGAGCGGCATGCTGCCACCGCTAGCCGAGATACATGTTGAACCATATGATAAAAACTAGATCATGCTAGAGTCCCAGTTTCTCGAACTGCCATGGATTGTCCAAAAGGCACAAAGATGACCAAGTGATACTAGATCAACCTAAAAGGGGACATAAAAGAACACATATGGTAACAGGGTTATTTAGCCTAGAAAGCCCGAAAAGAGGAGATCCTCATTGATGCCTCGAGGTGCAGTGGAGTGTAGTAAAAAAATCCAACGGGCCTCAATTTGTAAAAGTTTACGTTCGAGGGATTCCCCTCTCCCCGAACTCTTAATATGTTCAAGACCTACAAACCTAATGCCCGTATGCCTACCTGCATGATGTGACAAAAAATGAGAAGCCACTGAAGTAAGAGGCTTCTCCCTACGGGCATCAGCCATCGCAGTACCAATAGTGGAAACATGCTTCTGCATGCGACGGCGCAATTCTTGAGATGTTTGTCCCACATAAATGAGTGGACATGGGCAAATAATAGCATATATCACATTGGTAGTCTTACAGTTAATGTATGACTTTAGTCCAGCAATCCCTGACTGGATACATATACTGACAGATATTGCAGTCTCCGCATGGAAAAGAGCCCCTCAATGTAATACCGTGATTCAGTCTGATAGTGGGCCTGATGTAATGGCTCCTCGTGAGAATATCTCTTAAATTTGGTGCCCTTCTTGCAGTAATCAATGGCCGTTCACTAACGACTTGCAATGTTGCCAAGTCTGTGGTGAGAATGCCCCAATGTTTCTGTAAGATATCTCTTACCTTGGACCAATGGGTGTTGTATCCGGTAATGAAATGGACAAATTTATCCGGTGGTTTTTTCTTTGACTCCAACAGGGAAACCTGCGACTGGCCTCTGGCTCTCTGGTACGCTTGAGAGACGCACTTTTTAGGATAGGTTCTTCTTTTAAATCTCCTTAGGAAGCTTAGGACTGGCACACAAGCCCAAAGGCCAATATTAATCTCCCACTGATTGATTTATTGATTTTTTCAGGTAGAATTTAGAACCCAAATAAAGCAAAAAAAAAAAAAAAGTTCTTTCTATGGCCCACTGAGTGAGTGATGATGCACACAGGAGTCAGGAGTGGCACACAAACCCTGAGGCCAATATTTTTCTCCCACTGATTGATGTAGTGATTTTTTCAGGTAGATTTTAGAACCAAAATCAAGCAAAAAAATAAATAGGCTTTCTATGGCCCACTGACTGAGAGATGGCACACACAGGAGTCAAGAGTGGCACACAAGCCCTGAGGCCAATATTTTTCTCCCACTGATTGATGTAGTGATTTTTTCAGGTAGATTTTATAACCCAAATCAAGCAAAAAAATAAATAGGCTTTCTATGGCCCACTGAGTGAGAGATGGCACACACAGGGATGGCACTCTAGCAAAAATGTCAATCTTAATCTCCCACAAAAAAAACAAAAAAAAAAAACAGGGAGTGTCCTTCAATTACTATCTCCCTGCAGTAATCTCAGCCAGGTATGGCAGGCAGCAATAAGGAGTGGACTGATGCACAAATTAAATAAAAAGTGTGTACAAACAAAAAAGATAGCTGTGCAGAAAGGAAGGAACAAGAGGATTTGTGCTTTGAAAAAAGCAGTTGGTTTGCACAGCGGCGTACACACAGCAATGCAGCTATCAGGGAGCCTTCTAGGGCAGCCCAATGAGCTACAGCGCTGAGGTGAAAAAAAAATGTAGCTTCCACTGTCCCTGCACACCGAAGATGGTGTTGGGCAGTGGAAATCGCTACAGCACAAGCGGTTTGGTGGTTAATGGACCCTGCCTAACGCTATCCCTGCTTCTGACGAAGCGGCAGCAACCTCTCCCTAAGCTCAGATCAGCAGCAGTAACATGGCGGTCGGCGGGAACGCCCCTTTATAGCCCCTGTGACGCCGCAGACAGCAAGCCAATCACTGCAATGCCCTTCTCTAAGATGGTGGGGACCAGGACCTATGTCATCACGCTGCCCACACTCTGCGTTTACCTTCATTGGCTGAGAAATGGCGCTTTTCGCGTCATTGAAACGCGACATTGGCACTAAAGTCGCGTACCGCATGGCTGACCCCGCACAGGGGTCGGATCGGGTTTCATGAAACCCGACTTTGCCAAAAGTTGGCGACTTTTGAAAATGAACGACCCGTTTCGCTCAATCCTAGTCATCAATATTAGATGTTTGGAGGTTTGACATCCCTCACCCACACTGCTAAGCTTATTACTGCTATCATGGCTACTGGAAGTTCCCACTGTACAATGATGGTACATCACAAGGGCTCAGGTCACCCTTCTAGCTATGTACATTGTGAGACTCTGGCTAAAAAAGTTCAAAGCTATCAACTCAGTAATAGATCTGGCAGGTGCTAGCCTCCACACTGGTCTGAGATTGATAACCTATCCATTGGATAAGTCATTAATAGCTTATTCTCTGAAATGACCTTAAATGAAGTGGTTGATGCAAGTCCACTACGGTGGCATAATTGAAAAGAGTTGGCCCCATTGCAAGGATCAAAATTAGCCCCAATAAAGGTGCTGGTTTTCCTACACAGAACAGAAAAACCTAGTGTTACTTACCCTCCATGCAATTTCTACTATCCTTAGCTTATTTCTGAACTGCTATGTTTACTAACAATGCAGTCCCTATAGAGAAAGAAGTCCTTCCCTGATTATTAACTTTTGCTAGCATAGAAATATGATCAAGCAGGGCTGGACCTTGCTGTGACTTTGTAGAGGGGTATATTGTGTAGGGTTGCACAACCTAAAGAAATGGAGAGAGCAAAAGACAGAACTGAGACTTCCATTTGAAAACTAAATGTATTTCCCCTATAATATATACAAACTTATTGTGATGAAAATTATTACTAAGATGCTTATCATACCTATTTTCTTCTATGAAAGAGGACCTGTTGGCAGGATATTTGACCCCTTACTAAATGTATGAGGGTAAAGCTCCTTTAATACTTATTGCGTTCATACCACTTTATAGCATTTCATTTTTGAGAAGTCTATTTTTTAAGTTTTCTTCTCAAGTGTATTGGCTTGGGCACTTCACTTATCAGCTCTTCTGTACTTCGCTGCCCACCGCTGGCCTCCAGTCGTTGATTGACAGTTCTCTCTTCCCTTAGTAACCTGTCTCCACTGCACAGTTGCTGTCATTGCCCAGGTTCATATTTTCAGAAGGAATGTCATCTTCAGAGTTAACTCCTAATGATGTTGTGACTTCAAAAATACTTGCTCTCACAAGAGCTGACTTTGTAAGCATCATCATTGCAACAAACCTGGATAATGAGAGTGCCTGAACAGTGATCTCTTAACTGTGCTGCAGGAGAAGGTACATTGACCTTGCAGCATCATCAGAAGCTCTCTGTGCAGTTGCAGTCTTTTTTGAAGAAACTCACCTGGGCATTGATGGGAGGCAGGTCACTGAGGGAAGAGTTACCTGTCAGTCACCATCTAGAGGCTGGCAATGGGCAACGAATTACAGCAGAGCTGATGAGTGCAGTGGCCGTTCTGATGCACTTTGGATAAAAATCTACTAGAAAGTTATGGCAGTAATAAGCATTAAAGAGACTCTACACTTATAACTTGAGATGGGGGACACATTTTTTTTTCACATTTACGATACTCTTTAACCCCTTTACCCCCAAGGGTGGTTTGCACGTTATGGACCGGGCCAATTTTTACAATTCTGACCACTGTCCCTTTATGAGGTTATAACTCTGGAACGCTTCAACGGATCCCGGTGATTCTGACATTGTTTTCTCGTGACATATTGTACTTCATGATAGTGGTAACATTTCTTTGATATTACCTGCGTTTATTTGTGAAAAAATGGAAATATGGCGAAAATTTAGAAAATTTCGCAATTTTCCAACTTTGAATTTTTATGCAATTAAATCACAGAGATATGTCACACAAAATACTTAATAATTAACATTTCCCACATGTCTACTTTACATCAGCACAATTTTGGAACCAACATTTTTTTTTGTTAGGGAGTTATAAGGGTTAAAATTTGACCAGCAATTTCTCATTTTTAAAACACCATTTTATTTTAGGGACCACATCTCATTTGAAGTCATTTTGAGGGGTCTACATGATAGAAAATACCCAAGTGTGACACCATTCTAAAAACTGCACCCTTCAAGGTTCTCAAAACCACATTCAAGAAGTTTATTAACCCTTCAGGTGTTTCACAGGAATTTTTGGAATGTTTAAATAAAAATTAACATTTAACTTTTTTTCACAAAAAATTTACTTCAGCTCCAATTTGTTTTATTTTACCAAGGGTTACATGAGAAAATGGACTCCAAACCTTGTTGAACAATTTGTCCTGAGTATGCCGATACCCCATAAGTGGAGGTAAACCACTGTTTGGGTGCATGACAGAGCTTGGAAGCGAAGGAGTGCCATTTGACTTCTCAATGCAAAATTGACTGGAACTGAGATGGGACGCCATGTTGCGTTTGGAGAGCCACTGATGTGCCTAAACATTGAATCCCCCCACAAGTGACACCATTTTGGAAAGTAGACCCACTAAGGAACTTATCTAGAGGTGTGGTGAGCACTTTGACCCACCAAGTGCTTCACAGAAGATTATAATGCAGAACTGTAAAAATAAAAAATCATTTTTTTTCACAAAAATTATATTTTCGCCCCCAATTTTTTATTTTCCCAATGGTAAGAGAAGAAATTGGAACTAAAAAGTTGTTGTACAATTTGTCCTGAGTACGCTGATACCCCATATGTGGGGGTAAACCACTGTTTGGGCGCATGGGAGAGCTCGGAAGGGAAGGAGCGCCGTTTGACTTTTCAATGCAAAATTCACAGGAATTGAGATGAGACGCCATGTTGCGTTTGGAGAGCCACTGATGTGCCTAAACATTGAAACCCCCCACAAGTGACACCATTTTGGAAAGTAGACCCCCTAAGGAACTTATCTAGATGTGTGGTGAGCACTTTGACCCACCAAGAGCTTCACAGAAGTTTATAATGCAGAGCCGTAAAAATCAAACAAAAATTTTTTCCCACAAAAATTATTTTTTAGTCCCCAGTTTTGTATTTTCCCGAGGGTAACAGGAGAAATTGGACCCCAAAAGTTGTTGTGCAATTTGTCCTGAGTGCGCTGATACCCCGTATGTGAGGGGGAACCACCGTTTGGGCGCATGGGAGGGCTCGGAAGGGAAGGAGCACCATTTGGAATACAGACTTAGATGGAATGGTCTGCAGGCGTCACATTGCGTTTGCAGAGCCCCTAATGTACCTAAACAGTAGAAACCCCCCACAAGTGACCCCATATTGAAAACTAGACCCCCAAGGAACTTATCTAGATGTGTTGTGAGAACTTTGAGCCCCCAAGTGTTTCACTACAGTTTCTAACACAGAGCCGTGAAAATAAAAAATAAAAATTCCCCCCAAAATTATTTTTTAGCCCCCAGTTTTGTATTTTCTCGAGGGTAACAGGAGAATTTGGACCCCAAAAGTTGTTGTCCAATTTGTCCTGAGTGCGCTGATGCCCCATATGTGGGGGGGAACCACCGTTTGGGCGCATGGGAGGGCTTGGAAGGGAAGGAGCGCCATATGGAATGCAGACTTAGATGGAATGGTCTGCAGGCATCACATTGCGTTTGCAGAGCCTCTAATGTACCTAAACTGTAGAAACCCCCCACAAGTGACCCCATATTGAAAACTAGACCCCCCCACGAACTTATCTGGATGTGTTGTGAGAACTTTGAGCCCCCAAGTGTTTCACTACAGTTTATAACGCAGAGCCGTGAAAATAAAAAATCTTTTTTTTCCCACAAAAATTATTTTTTAGCCCCCAGTTTTGTATTTTCCCAAGGGTAACAGGAGAAATTGGACCCCAAAACTTGTTGTCCAATTTGTTCTGAGTACGCTGATACCCCATATGTTGGGGTAAACTCCTGTTTGGACACACGGGAGAGCTCGGAAGGGAAGGAGCACTGTTTTACTTTTTCAACGCAGAATTGGCTGAAATTGAGATCGGACGCCATGTCGCGTTTGGAGAGCCCCTGATGTGTCTAAACAGTGGAAACCCCCCAATTATAACTGAAACCCTAATCCAAACACACCCCTAACCCTAATCCACACGGTAACCCTAACCACACCTCTAAACCAGACACACCCCTAACCCTAATCCCAACCCTATTCCCAACCATAAATGTAATCCAAACCCTAACCCTAACTTTAGCCCCAAATCTAACCCTAACTTTAGCCCCAACCCTAACTGTAGCCTTAACCCTAGCCCCAACCCTAACCCTAGCCCTAACCCTAACCCTAGCCCTAACCCTAGCCCTAGCCCTAACCCTAACCATAGCCCTAGCCCTAACCCTAGCCCCAACCCTAACCTTAGCCCTAACCCTAACTCTAACCTTAACCCTAGCCCTAACCCTAGCCCTAACCCAAACCCTAACCCTAGCCCTAACCCTAACCCCAATGGGAAAATGGAAATAAATAATTTTTTTTAATTTTTCCCTAACTAAAGGGGTGATGAAGGGGGTTTTGATTTACTTTTGTAGCGGGTTTTTTAGTGGATTTTTATGAATGGCAGCCGTCACACACTGGAAGACGCTTTTTATTGCAAAAAATATTTTTTGCGTTACCACTAGTGTTGAGCATTCCGATGCCGCAAGTATCGGGTATCGGCCGATATTTGCGGTATCGGAATTCTGATACCGAGTTCCGATATTTTTGTGATATCGGGAATCGGTATCGGGATTAAGAATCATGTGTAAAATAAAGAATAAAAATAAAAAATATTGATATACTCACCCTCGGACGCGCCCTGGTTGTCACCGCTGCAACTGCCATGCTTCCGTTCCTAAGAATGAGCGCGTTAAGGACGTTCGATGACGTCGCGGCTTGTGATTGGTCGCGTGAGCGTCATGTGACCGCTCACACGACCAATCACAAGCCGCGACGTCATCGAACGTCCTTAACGCGCTCATTCCTAAGTAAAAATAATTTCCTGTGTAAAAATAATTTCCTGTGTAAAATAAAGAATAAAAAATATTGATATACTTACCCTCGGACGCGCCCTGGTTGTCACCGCTGCAACCGCCATGATTCCCTTCCTAAGAATGAGCGCGTTAAGGACCTTCGATGACATCGCGGCTTGTGATTGGTCGCGTGAGCGTCATGTGACCGCGATGTCATCGAAGGTCCTTAACGCGCTCATTCTTAGGAAGGGAATCATGGCGGTTGCAGCGGTGACAACCAGGGCGCGTCCGAGGGTAAGTATATCAATATTTTTTATTTTTATTCTTTATTTTACACATGAATATGGATCCCAGGGCCTGAAGGAGAGTTTCCTCTCCTTCAGACTCTGGGAACCATAGAGGATACCTTCCGATATTTGTGTCCCATTGACTTGTATTGGTATCGGATATCGGTATCGGCGATATCCGATATTTTTCGGATATCGGCCGATACCATCCGATACCGATACTTTCAAATATCGAATGGTATCGCTCAACACTAGTTACCACATTTTGAGAGATATAATTTTTACATATTTGAGTCCACAGAGTAATGTGAGGTCTTGTTTTTTGCGGGACGAGTTGACGTTTTCATTGGTAACATTTTCAGGCACGTGACATTTTTGGATCGCTTTTTATTCCAATTTTTGTGAGGCAGAATGACCAAAAACCAGCTATTCATGAATTTCTTTTGGGGGAGGCGTTTACACAGTTGCGCATTTGGTAAAATTGATAAAGCAGTTTTATTCTTCGTGTCAGTACAATTACAGCGATACCTCATTTATATCATTTTTTTATGTTTTGGCGCTTTTATACGATAAAAACTATTTTATAGAAAAAATAATTATTTTGCATCGCTTTTTTCTGAGGACTATACTATAACTTTTTTATTTTTTTGCTGATGATGCTGTATGGCGGCTCGTTTTTTGCGGGACAAGATGACGTTTTCAGCAGTACCATGGTTATTTATATCTGTCTTTTTCATCATGTGTTATTCCACTTTTTGTTCGGGGGTATGATAATAAAGCGCTGTTTTATAGGTTGGGTCGTTACGGACGCGGCGATACTAAATATATGTACTTTTATTGTTTGTTTTTTTATTTAGATAAAGACATGTATTTATGGGAATAATATTTTGTTTTTCTTTATTAAGGAATTATTATTATTTTATTTTTTTTACACATGTGGAAATTTTTTTTTAAACTTTTTTACTTTGTCCCAGGGGGGACATCACAGATCACTGATCTGACAGTTTGCACAGCATCAGATCAGCAATCTGACTTACAGCGCTGCAGGCTTACCAAGCGCCTGCTCTGAGCAGGCACTTGTTAAGCCACCTCCCTCCCTGCAGGACCCGGATGCCACGGCCATTTTGGATCCGGGGCTGCTGCAGGGAGGAAGGTAAGAGACGTGATGTAGGTAGTGAGGAAGGTAAGAGATGTGATCACGTTGCTGCGGGGGTCTCAGGGAAGCCCACAGGTAGCCCCCTCCCTGCACGATGCTTCCCTATACTGCTGGCACACCGCGATCATGTTTGATCGTGGTGTGCTGGAGGTTAATGTGCCGAGGGCTGTCCGTGACCGCTCCTGGCACATAGTGCCGGATGTCAGCTGAGATAGGCTGCTGACACCCAGCCGCGATCGGCCACGCTCCCCCCGTGAGCGCGGCCGATCGCGCTGGACGTACCATTCCATCCTTGGGAATTAAGGCCCACCCCACATGGACTGAATAGTACGTCCAATGACAGAAAGGGGTTAAGCTCCAGTAGGTGTGAGAGCAGTGCAAGGGGTCCATTATTTTTTTGATTGCAATAACCACATCCCACTGGGCAAAGGGGGAAAAAGATGAATGACTTTGGATATGTCTATGTCTTTCACAGCATTCATCCCTTGGGAAAGGAAATGAGTGTATGAATGTTTCACTGCAACATTTTAAGAGAGGAATTGTCACAATACAGTAAGGGCTAATAGGAGCCAAAAAGAAAGATTTTGATCATACATCTAAGTAGTGAACAAGAGCTTTGTCCAGAGTAGAAGTTTCCAGTCGATACAAGGTCTAGGAAAAAAAATAAATAGGGGCTGATACTATGCTTAATTTCTGAGTGTTTTGTGGCATTGTGCCTCCTGACTAAGCTAGACAATGTTGTGTTTCGATTAAGAATGTACGGGTTAAGCAGGTTCGGCCGAACGATAGTTCTTCAAAGTTTGGTTTGGCCTCTGAACTTGACCCGAACTTGACCCTTAACCAGATCCCAATTGAAGTACATTCTCACAAAATGAGAATGCTTGGTCTGGGGGAAAATGTGTGTAAATGGGTTAGTAACTGGCTTAGTGATAGAAAGCAGAGGGTGGTTATAAATGGTATAGTCTCTAACTGGGTCGCTGTGACCAGTGGGGTACCGCAGGGGTCAGTATTGGGACCTGTTCTCTTCAACATATTCATTAATGATCTGGTAGAAGGTTTACACAGTAAAATATCGATATTTGCAGATGATACAAAACTATGTAAAGCAGTTAATACAAGAGAAGATAGTATTCTGCTACAGATGGATCTGGATAAGTTGGAAACTTGGGCTGAAAGGTGGCAGATGAGGTTTAACAATGATAAATGTAAGGTTATACACATGGGAAGAGGGAATCAATATCACCATTACACACTGAACGGGAAACCACTGGGTAAATCTGACAGGGAGAAGGACTTGGGGATCCTAGTTAATGATAAACTTACCTGGAGCAGCCAGTGCCAGGCAGCAGCTGCCAAGGCAAACAGGATCATGGGGTGCATTAAAAGAGGTCTGGATACACATGATGAGAGCATTATACTGCCTCTGTACAAATCCCTAGTTAGACCGCACATGGAGTACTGTGTCCAGTTTTGGGCACCGGTGCTCAGGAAGGATATAATGGAACTAGAGAGAGTACAAAGGAGGGCAACAAAATTAATAAAGGGGATGGGAGAACTACAATACCCAGATAGATTAGCGAAATTAGGATTATTTAGTCTAGAAAAAAGACGACTGAGGGGCGATCTAATAACCATGTATAAGTATATAAGGGGACAATACAAATATCTCGCTGAGGATCTGTTTATACCAAGGAAGGTGACGGGCACAAGGGGGCATTCTTTGCGTCTGGAGGAGAGAAGGTTTTTCCACCAACATAGAAGAGGATTCTTTACTGTTAGGGCAGTGAGAATCTGGAATTGCTTGCCTGAGGAGGTGGTGATGGCGAACTCAGTCGAGGGGTTCAAGAGAGGCCTGGATGTCTTCCTGGAGCAGAACAATATTGTATCATACAATTATTAGGTTCTGTAGAAGGACGTAGATCTGGGTATTTATTATGATGGAATATAGGCTGAACTGGATGGACAAATGTCTTTTTTCGGCCTTACTAACTATGTTACTATGTTACTATGTTACTATGTACATGGGGACCCAAAGTTCAGTGCTTTTAAATGCCTTTAAAATGGTCATAAAAAGTGCTAGAGGGCTGCAAAAGGAAGCTACATGGGGGTAAGATCAGGACAATTTCCGTGCATACAAATATGGACAAGGAAATTACTTTAAATAGCATAGAATATAAAGAAATAAAACATTTTTAATATTGAACCATGAGGTAGTGTAGGTGGAAGAGGCATAGGAGGCAGGGGTGGACTAAGGGTAGCCAGGGCCCCGGGCTGTTCAGACACTGTGGGCCCCCCGGTCATGTGACGGGGTCATGTGATGGGGGTCATGTGACAGGGGTCATGTGACGGGGGTCATGTGATGGGGGTCAGGGTCATGATATACCCGAACCAGATTATTCCAGAAAAATGGCCGGGCCCTACTCTACTGTAACCTATTAAATATTTGTTAAAATCTGCAATACAATTTAGGTATATTTTGACCAATAATATCACATACAAGGAACAAATACCACCGCAGAATGACCAGACCACAAATTACAACCACAGTGATCGAATAATATCACATACAAGGAACAAATACCACCGCACCATGTCAAGACCACATATTACCACCACTTGGTGACCAAATAGCACATACAAGGGACAAATACCACAACACCATTTCCAGACCACATATTACCACCACATAGTGACTGAATACTACAATACTGATCAGTAATGAAAAAAAAAACACAATACTATCACCATAAGTGCCAGTATTCACAGGAGATCTGTACTTAGTATGCAGTGTCAGTGTAGAGGTAATACAGAGATCACTGGTGGCATTATACACAGGAGCTCTGTATATAGTATACAGTGTATAGTGTTAGTGTATAGGCAACACTGACTCACCAGTGACATCTCTAGGTGAAGTCCTTCATCTTTCATCCAGCACAGACCGCCATCATTTCTTCCAGCCAGGACTCATTTCTGCAGGAAATAACAGTTATCTTGAACTTCGCTTGCAGAACACATTACTTAATTTTTCACAAATTCTTCATTACACCACATGAAGAAAAAAAGGCAATATAGTGTCACTCTGCACAGTAACAGGACCGCCCCCCCATTTAAAACAGTATACTCAAAAAATAAAATAAATACATCACTGCAGTAATAATATCCCTTAATTAGCCCCTATGGTAATAATATTCCCCACCCTGGCCCTGTGTGTCTCATTCTTGGCTCCAGCCATATGTTCTCGCATCCTACCCTCAAGAGTATCCATTCTACCCCATATGATCTCCACATCCTGCCCCATCTGTCTCCATCGTATCCATCCTGCCCCATGGTCCTGGACGATCTGTCTCCAATCCTGCCCCTGGTGTCTCCAATTCTGCCCCATATCTTTCATTCTGCCCCGTGTCTCCAATCATGCCCCGTGTCTACATTCTGCCCATGCCTTCAGTCCTGCCCCCAGTGTGTCCAGCAATCTGCCCCAGTTTGTCCAGCATATTACCCCCAGTGTGTCCAGCAATCTGCCCCAGTATGTCCAGCATATTGCCCCAGTGTCCAGCAATCTGCCCCAGTGTGTCCAGCATTGCCCCCAGACAGTGTGTCCAGCATATTGCCCCCAGTGTGTCCAGCATATTACCACCAGTGTGTCCAGCATTGCCCCAGTGTGTCCAGCATTGCCCTAGTGTCTCCATCATTGCCCCAGTGTCTCCAGCAATCTGCCCCAGTGTCTCCAGCAATCTGCCCCAGTGTCTCCAGCAATCTGCCCCAGTGTCTCCAGCAATCTGACCCAGTGTCTCCAGCAATCTGACCCAGTGTCTCCAGCATTGCCCCAGTGTGTCCTCCAGCATTGCCCCAGTGTGTCCTCCAGCATTGCCCCAGTGTGTCCTCCAGCATTGCCTCAGTGTGTCCTCCAGCATTCATCTGCCCCAGTGTGTCCTCCAGCATCCATCTGCCCCAGTGTGTCCTCCAGCATTCATCTGCCCCAGTGTGTCCTACAGCATTCATCTGCCCCAGTGTGTCCTCCAGCATTCATCTGCCCCAGTGTGTCCTCCAGCATTCATCTGCCCCAGTGTGTCCTCCAGCATCCATCTGCCCCAGTGTGTCCTCCAGCATTCATCTGCTCCAGTGTGTCCTCCAGCATTCATCTGCCCCAGTGTGTCCTCCAGCATTCATCTGCCCCGCCCCCAGTGTGTCCTCCAGCATTCATCTGCCCCAGTGTGTCCTACAGCATTCATCTGCCCCAGTGTGTCCTCCAGCATTCATCTGCCCCAGTGTGTCCTCCAGCATTCATCTGCCCCAGTGTGTCCTCCAGCATCCATCTGCCCCAGTGTGTCCTCCAGCATTCATCTGCTCCAGTGTGTCCTCCAGCATTCATCTGCCCCAGTGTGTCCTCCAGCATTCATCTGCCCCGCCCCCAGTGTGTCCTCCAGCATTCATCTGCCCCAGTGTCCTCCAGCATTCATCTGCCCCAGTGTGTCCTCCAGCATTCATCTGCCCCAGTGTGTCCTCCAGCATTCATCTGCCCCAGTGTGTCCTCCAGCATTCATCTGCCCCGCCCCCAGTGTGTCCTCCAGCATTCATCTGCCCCAGTGTGTCCTCCAGAATTCATCTGCCCCAGTGTGTCCTCCAGCATTCATCTGCCCCAGTGTGTCCTCCAGCATTCATCTGCCCCAGTGTGTCCTCCGTTATAAAAAAAACAAAACAAAAAAGCAAACAGTCTCCTCACCTGACCTGTCCGCTCCAGCGGCGAGCTCCAGCAGCGCACACTCGCCGGCGACTGACAATTATGTCAGACGCCGGCGACGTGTGCGCTGCGGCCGACTTCAGCTGCCAGCCTCCAATTGGCTGGCAGCTGTTAACTATTGATGTGCGGGCGTGCGCCCGCACGTCAATAGGAAACTGCCGCAGCGCCGGAAGGGGCCCGGTGAGCAGATGGGAAGGGGCCCGATGCGGGCCCCCTCTCTCTGCCCACTGGGTCCAGGGGCACACAAATGCCGGCGGGCAGTCACACTCGGGCGAGTCGGGCGGATTATCAGAGGGTCAATCTGTGAGGTAGCCCAGGGCCCCCCCACACCACTTGGCCCTGGGCTATCGCCCATATTGACCCTCTGATAATCCGCCCCTGATAGGAGGCGGTAGCCAACACTGTTTTTGTGTTTACTTATTTTTAACTATTTAAGGCATACTCTGAATACCGGCAGTGTAATAATCTGCTGGTAGCTCTCTCTCTCTCTCTATATATACAAGCTGTGTAATAATCTGCAGTTTTTTTTAATTGATTAGGAGAGCATCAAATAGGGGATCAGACTGTGTTGCTGCTGGTGGTTGTGTAGCTGCTGCAGGGAGAGAGAGGATGTGGTCGATCTGTGCCAGCTATGCACTAAAATGAAACACCTTCCTCTGGTGCACGAGGCTACATGAATTCTAAGGCTACTTTCACACATCAGGTTTTTGCCGTCAGGCACAATCCGGTGAGTTTTGAAAAAACGGTTTCTTTTTCTTTTTGCATCGGATGATCCACTTTTTTCTCAGAGTTGTATAAGCACCTGATGGCCCCAAGTTTCATCCATTTTTTGCCTGATCCATCAAAAATTATTTTCTGGCGGCCAGAGAAACGTTCATAGGAATGTTTTTTCTGTCCGGCAAAAAAATACCAAGCGAAGGATCCAGCGATAAACGGATGAAACTGACATGTGAAATGATGAATCCGGCTCCGAATCCAGTTTTCTATGCATTCTCCATACAATCATGCCCAATTCTGGGGTCTCTCTCTCTCTCTCTTCCCCGGAACTGGGAGTTGTCCCCGGGTTAAAAACAAAAACCGGGATCCAGCAGAAAAACTGACCCACCGCATTGGTTTTTCACTATTTGCGAAGGATCCGTTGCCAACTGCTGTGTGTAAACCGGCAAGAAGGGCAGGGGTGAGAACAGAATGGGTGGAACATAATTAGGGTATTATTATTATTATTATTATTATTATTATTTTTAGAGCACCATTCATTCCATTTTGCTGTACATGAGGAGGGGTTACATAGAAAACACAAAATGAAATTACAATGAACCAACTAATAGTGACAGACAGGTACAGAGGGGAGAGGACCCTACCCTTGTGGCCTTGCATTCGACAGGATAATGGTAAAGGAGACAGAAGTTTTAAGGGTTGTAGTGGCTCCAGCATTGATGAGGCAACAGCTCGAATAGTAGTGAGGTGGCAGCAGGGTCACTTCAGGCTGTAAGCTTTTCTGCAAAGATGGGTTTTCAAGTTCCACTTGAAAGTTCAGAATGTAAGAGATAATCAGATGTGTTTTGACACAGAATTCTACAGAATGGGGTATACTCGGAGAAGTCTTGCAGGCAATTAGATGCGGAATGTACGATTGTTGAGGAGAGAAGGAGGTCTTGGGAGGACCAGAGATTATGTGGTGGGTAGTGTTAAGCATTCCGATAACGCAAGTATCGGGTATCGGTCAATATTTGCGGTATCGGAATATTTTTGCGATATCGGGAATCGGTATCGGGATGAAGATTGATGTGTAAAATAAAGAATAAAAATAAAAAATATTGATATACTTACCCTCGGACGCGCCCTGGTTGTAACCGCTGCAACCGCCATGCTTCTGTTCCTAAGAATGAGCGCGTGAAGGGAATCATGGCAGTTGCAGCGGTTACAACCAGGGCGCGTCCGAGGGTAAGTATATCAATATTTTTTATTTTTATTCTTTATTTTACATGAATAAAAGAGTTTCCTCTCCTTCAGACCCTGGGAAACATAGAGGATGCCTTCCGATATTTGTGTCCCATTGACTTGTATTGGTATCGGATATCGGTATAGGCGATATCCGATATTTTTCGGATATCGGCCGATACCATCCGATACCGATACTTTCAAATATCGGACGGTATCGCTCAACACTAGTGGTGGGAGATATTGGGAGCTTAGTTCAGAGATATATGTGGTAGACAAATTGTAGATGGCTTTGTAGGTCAGTGTTTGTAGCTGAAGTGGATATGTTGTGGAATTGGAGATGAAGAGATTTGCAAAAGGGAGAAGTGGAGGGGTAGCAAGGACAGAAGTGGATTCGTAAGGCAGAAGAGTTAAAGACAGACTGGAGAGATGTGATGATGCAATTGGCGATGACGAGGTTCTAGACTCTACATGGAGTCAAGGCCATCCAACTGACCTGGGCAATTGGGAGGCAGGGGTGATGGTCACGGTGCCCAAGCTGCATAGCAAAAGAGGGGTAAGGGTGGAAAAGCTCAGAGGCCAACCCATTAAGTTGAATGTAACTGTGCACCGCAGCTTGCCCCTAGCTATTGCTATTATGTCAGCTGCTACAAAGCGCCAAGACCAGACCCTAGCTATTACATCAGTGGCTCTTTAAGGAAGGTCACTAGCCATTAGTTTGGCTGCTACTGTGCACCATGGCTGGCCGCTAGCTATTACATCAGCTGATGCAAAGCACCAAGGTCGTCCCTTAACTATTAAGTTGGTTACTTCAATGTACTGTAGCATTCCCCTAGCTATGACGTCAGCTGCTCTTTAAGCACGGAGGTCGGACATTAGCCATTAAGTTGGCTGCTACTGGGCACCTCGGCCAGTCGCTAGCTATTACATCAGCTGCTACAAAGCACCAAGGCCACCCCCTAGCTACTAAGCTGGCTTCTACCATAACTGGCCACTAGCTATTATGTCAGATGCTCATTACGTGACGACGACGGGCCCTAGCCATTACTTTGGCTGCTGCTGTGCACTGTAGCTGCTCGCTACCTATTTAGTCATCTGTCTTTGTCCATGTTGCCTCCTACTCTGCATCCTGCATTGTCTCCTCATGTGGTCAGAATGTGTGGGCTGTCTTGTGCACACTTATGGCATTCTGCTACTTGCCTGTCTTGCCCTGCAGCACTTGTACTGTCAGAACATGTGTTTAGCACAGCAGGAGGTGTGATTGCAGACAGGTGCATGTGCCTTTCCATGGACAACGTGAGCAAGCTCACATTCATTAAAATGAACTAGGCGTGGATTCCGCAGGACTTGTCTGAATAGAGAAGCATACCAGCTGCACCCTGCCATTGTTAGACTCCACCACAGTTTGTGGGCGCCACAGATATGGTTGCTGAGTACACACAGTGACTTTTTATCACAGTACTCCCATAGATGGGGTTGCAGCATGCACAGAGGTATTTTGGCACAGTACTCCCATACACAGGGTTGCAGAGTACACACAGCTGCTTTTTTGGAACAGTACTCTCACATATAGGGGTTCAGAGTACACACATCTGCTTTTTGGCACATTAATCCGACAGACAGGGGTGCAGAGTATATACAGAGGCTTAAATGCACAATACTCCCATATGCGTGGTTGCAGAGTACACACATTTCGCACAAGTGAGAAAAGTGCAGAGTAAGCACAGTGGCATTTTGTAAGAGTGCACTTTCTTACATAGTCACTAGCTCCAGTTGTGTCCTGTCCCTATACTAATTAGTGCAGAAAGGTGGTGGAACTCATTTTCCGACCTTTATACTGGCCGGGTCACGTGGTGCATCGGCCCAATCACAGCCATGTCAATTCTTGGCATGGTTATGATGGCTCTCGTTTTGCTCTAGCGCATGCTGTGAAATTAACTGATGAGTCTTGTCTTCATTTTATTTCCTGCCTATGTTTACGTACAAACTCCAGATAAAATTTAATAATTAGTAAAATGAACATACTGGGGTCATTTGGCATACTCGAAAAGATAAGTGTTTTATCCAGTGACCCCAAATGTTCTTAACCATATGAACCAATAACTCTACAGGAAATAAGGCTGCATTTTAGTTGGCTGTACAAAGCCAGGTTCCAAAATAATTCTATCCAACTTTGTAAGTATGCAAACATTGTATTTGTGTAAAGGTGTAATGTAAGTGTTAGCCTTTCTGGTCTCAAAAAGCCTTACACCAGTCGAATCATTTAACTGGAACCCCAGGGTGTAATGATCCTCCTTCTGGAGAGTTACACGTCAAGCCTGACATGCAATGGGAGGAAACTTTTAGGCCATGTTCACACTATGCGGTTTTTACTGCGGAACCGCGGCAATTTTGCCGCTGCGGGTCCGCAGCTGTTTTCCATGCAGGGTACAGTACAGCTCCAGCGCTGTACTTTATTTATTCCATGGCGCTTTACATGTGAGGAGGGGTATACATAATAAAAACAAGTACAATAATCTTGAACAATACAAGTCACAACTGGTACAGGAGGAGAGAGGACACTGCCCGCGAAGGCTCACAATCTACAAGGGATGGGTGAGGATACAGTAGGTGAGGATAGAGCTGGTCATGCAGCAGTTTGGTCGATCAGTGGTTACTGCAGGTTGTAGGCTTGTCGGAAGAGGTGGGTCTTCAGGCTCTTTTTGAAGGTTTCGATGGTAGGCGAGAGTCTGATGTGTTGTGGTAGAGGGTTCCAGAGTAGGGGTGATACGCGAGAAAAATCTTGTATACGATTGTGGGAAGAGGAGATAAGAGGGGAGTAGAGAAGGAGATCTTGTGAGGATCGGAGGTTGCGTGTAGGTAAGTACCGGGAGACGAGGTCACACATGTATGGAGGAGACACCAGAGTATGAGTATAAGATAGGGGCAAGGACCTTACTTTAATAGCACCACTCCAACGCTGAAAAAAAAAAATGCTGGACTGGTGCTTTAAGAACTTTACATAAACTATTGCTAATGAGGCCATCAGAATTTAAGCGTCACAAATGCTTTGACATGACTGAGTAAGTAAGTTGCATTTTTATAGTAAAATCACAGTACATAAATCCTTAAATATAAGGTAGTGCGTTACAGTACTAGAAAGTATAGCCGTCTTTGTGCGAATATTGTAGAATTGCTTGGATTCAGGCCAACTGTATTCCATGATATTCAAAGACTAGGCTATTTTCGTTTCAGTCCATATTCAGGAGACAATGTGCATGATTTCAATAGAGACCCAGGTCTTTTTTATTTGTCTGCCTCACAGATGTTGAACCTGGCAGTGGTTGTGTGGCTGACTGAATGAATGTATCTGAAAATGCTAAAATAGGTCAGGGAGAAAGTGCTAGAAAAATAAAACATTTCAATTCCTACACCATGCTGTCAGGCCTATAGTTTATCAGAAGAATGGGCCATCATTATAATCCATTACAGCTGGATAATAAAAGTATTACAAACATAAATTTGAATGTAAATTAACCTTGATCTCATGAATTGTAGCTTCCTTGTCAGCAATATTACCATTATGCAATATGAATGTCTTTTATTTTTATTTCTGATGATTTTCCTTTTCCATCAGCTCACTGCCGATGATATTTATTTGTTAACGACGAATCCTATACAGTATGTCACTTTTTACATAAGAAGAAAAGAAAAAAAAATCCCTTTCTCCGTGGATTATCACATTGAAGTGAAAAGAGTAAGGAAATAAAACGGCGCGTTTCACTGGCTAGGTTCTGGTTGAATGAGATCTGGGATGTGTGCCAAATTAAAAAGAGAAGAAAAAAAAAATCTTGTTCTTCTTCTAGAATAGCCACAATGTTCATTATTACGAAAAGCATATGAACCACAGGATTTGATTTTAATAACGTCAATGTCTTCATTAATCTTAGCTTCCTGTTTAGCCTCATTATGCCTTAAATGCAGAGTTAATGTTTTACCTATTATTGAAGGATTTTACTTTTACCTACTTGTGTATTGTTTTCTCAAGGACTATCAGGTGTATGTGCCAGATATCTTTAAATAGGCCGCTACTGAGAACAGATGCCTTGTTTATTTGGTTGGAACTAAAGTCGGAAAAAAAAAATCATAGAAAAGTGTAAAATCTATGTTTTTTGCTTGCTCTTGTGTCAAGAAGCCTATTGCTATCACCTGCAATTGAGCTGATCTTTCCTGTATGCTCTTTGGGCCCCGGATCTAAATCACCATCGCTGATAGCCTACGCCGCTTTGTATCTGCAGAACAAATAATGGCCTTTGTTCCGCGCAAGTTCCTAAACAAACTTAATCTTTCCAGCACTGTGACAGATGACATTTAGATGTCCTTGTTACCCTTAAAATGAGTTTTATTGACAATCAGGGAACAAAAAGAAGGCCTTGATAAAGCCCAGTGTTTTATAGTCTTGCTAACAACATCTTAGCTCTAAGTGCAAGGGCTAGAGAAAGCCTGAAGTTGCCCCCATTTCCCCCCGCTTTGCTATATCACCATGACAACAGATATAGAAATCACTTAGTGACTCCAAGAAAGAAAACACTGTCACACAGTACCCCTTGTATAGCGAATCAAACTAAAGCTTTCATTCAAATGGCTATTCAGCTTGGGCATTCATGTAGAGGATGGGGTGGATTTTACACAGGTAACTACAACAGAAAGGCCAGCACGCACTCCAGCCAGAGCATATGGTAAAGTCTCTGCTTAATTAATGCATCCTCAATGGAATTTATTCATTTAAATGTGTTTTCTTTTTACTTGAAACATCATCGTTGTAAAGGTCAACATTAATCAACATCTTGAAACTTTAAAGGACATTAAATAGTAATGCTTTTTTTATTCATATGGAAGAGATTCCTTTTTTTTCAAGTAGTTTTGTTAACTGTGTCAGATGCAACGGACAATCCCGTTTCCTAAAAGGAAAAAAAAAAAAACCAAATCTAGAGAGGCCTCTACTGGTAGATATATGTATGTGTACCTTTGTGCTTTCAAAAGTTCCCATAACACTTTCTTTATGTTTTTCTTTAAGATCAGCAATGTAATTAAACGAATATTGCGATACTTATTCTTTTTTCATGTATTTTTTTTATATTAATAAATTAACATTTGATAAATAAATATCTAATGCAAGGTGAAACAACTTTTTCTTTTCAATAAATGTGATTTAAAATGATGTTTTACATATCTTACTTATTAAAGTACAAACATATAAATTACTTGTTTTGAATGCCAGAGTTATATAATTCAGTGTATTATTCGTGAGAAATAATTCATGCGAGTTCCAGTTTTTGACCATCTCTAGTGTTTAGATATATTTTTGCTCTATTCTCATTCATTAATGCATTAGTATATGTACACACGATTCACCTGTCAATAAAGACATATTAGGTTCTTAAGTATTTGTAAGGTAAGTAAAATAATGTCAATATACACATTTACTAGAAACAATAATTAAGCAATTCGGTACATATTTATTTACTAAAAGTAGAAAGCTATCAAAAACATACATTGATTTATAATTATAACAAAGAGAAATAGACAAAATATTCCTATATAAATATATGAAATAAATGAAATATATGCGTTATAGATGCAACATTGAAATCAATTTTAAGAAAAATTTTCATTATCAGACAAAGAATGCAAAATGTGTGTGTATATATATATATATATGTATATATATATATATATACATATATATATATATATATATATACACACATATATATATATATATATATATATATATATATTCATACATTACTTCACCGGCTGATAATTTTAAATAAGTATAATACTATATATATATATATATATATATATATATATATATATATATATATATATATATATATATATATATATATATATATATATATATATAGTAGGAGATCTTAAAATATGAGTCAATATTTAATTTCCAGCTTTAAATGACACCTCACTATTTTAATTTAGTTTTTAAGTATGTGTCCTATATTATGCTAATTCCTATTTATGATGCTTGTGTATCAACAAAGATATTACATTTTTAATTTTTATTTAGATTTCGTACTTTTACTAGATTGTAACCTTTATGGCCATAGATTTTAATCTGTTTATATCAATTGTTTGTTCGTATGTTTCTTTTTTTCATTCTGCTTGATTTTTAAATCCCTAATTATAAAGTACTAAGGAATATGTCATCGTCAGTATGAAAATAGTGCTGATGATAATTATTATTGTGCTGCTCTTATGTATGTATTTACTTACGTATTTAGCTGAGAACTAATATTTGCAATATCTGAACTAGTGTTGTGATGATCTGACCTTTTTTATGTTTTATTATTAAATAATATTGCATTTAAAAACGCTGCAAACTTTTATTCATTTAATTAATTTGCATTTAAAAATGTTTTATTAGCTTATATATTACATTGTATCAATAGATTGTTTTTTTTTTCCTGAACGCATCCATGCAGTACAAGCTAATCCTTAGTATACTTTTGTACTGCACAAACTCAGGGATTTAATGGATGACTGTTTCCCCCTAGTGACTGAGATAAGAATAGACCTAAAAATGTATATCTGAATTTTGCTAAATACGCCTTTTTTGAAGTTAACGATAAGTCTAATTTTTTTTTTAAAACTAATATGAGAAGGTATACTCTGATATCTTTAAATATTCTGTTGTTAATTATTGTCATAAATTAATGGTAACAAGTAGACAAATGAATTGTGACTTTTAGTTTATGGCATAAAATCTTCTATTTAAAATTCAAATTGTTTGAAAAACTAAATGGTTAAAACACCACATATTGCATGCCAAAGTTGCTTAAAGTTATTGTACAAAAATATTACCAAAATGTGTCCTCTCTGCGTTTCAGGATTTGTTCCCAAACTTACAGATTTGATCCAGACATTTCTATAATTGTGCCATCCATTTCAATAAATTATATAAAAAAATCTGTTTAAATGTTGCAGGCATAACTCCATTAATATCTATGTAACAGATATTAAGTTGCAGACATTTCTACAACAACCTGAACTACAGATGGACACAATCTAACTATATCAACAACATTAAAATCCTATACACTATCATAACGTATATTGTAAAGAATTGAAAAGTAAGTCACCCACTGGGTTATTATATGATTTTACAGTATGTCTGAATAGGAGCAATTTTCATTTAAGGCACTAAAATGATAAAAGAATAGTTTTATTTTTATTATTTATCGAAATTGTATATATTTTTAAGGCTTTTATTTTATATTGTAAGCACATCTTTTTAAACATTACACACGTGAAGCATTTTTTTCAGTGAGTCGGAATATTTTTAATTAAAAGAGAATGTGACAATAATCCATTATGTGATCATTCAATCATAACTGAAAGTTGTCTGTGACTAATATTTAGAACTTCAATGTAAAATCAATGAAAGTAATTTATTTTAAACAATGAGCAACGTACAGATTAATTAAAAAAAAAGAAAACAAAATCATAATATTTTGCAAGATAATATCATTAGCTATTATTTTTATGATTATGTATTTGCAAGAATATTAATTGTTTTAGGGCATAGAAACATGTCTGTTAATTGACTGACAGCAATTTTAGAACAGTGCTATGAGATAAATGAAAAAATGGAATTCGTTGACAATTTGTAATGCAGCTAAATAATTTCTAAGAAATAAAACAAACAAAAAGAGACAAAAAAAAGAAAATGAAAATGTAACAAGCAATATCTAAACCAAAAACAATCTTAACTAATTCATATAGTCAGTAAATGAAAAAAAAAATACATTTATATCAATTTTGACTTTTATAGCAGGTAGAATTAAAATATCTGTACAAACCTCAATAGCAGGTAGAGTTTTTAGGAAACATAGAAACACAGTCATTTCTACAAGTTGAAATCATATCTTTTTATTTTATTTTGGGGCTTATTTTGTGAGATCTCTTTGTTAGGTATTGGTTATATTGACTATATTAAAGTAGATTTTGACAAACTTTAGTTATATTTTAAAATACAGTATTCTATGAAACAGTCAATTATTTTCCCAAAATGTGTATTATCAGATTCAATATTGCATTTAAATTTAACAGAACTATCTGTGAAGTTTTAAATAGATCAATAATAAGTTTTCAATAATTAATTCACATAAAGAAACACAGATGTTACTGTTTTTATTTTAAATAAAAATATGTATACATATATATGTGTATGTATATATATATAAATATATATATATATATATATATATATATATATATATATAATGTATAAATATATTGTCTTCTGTTCATTAACATTATGCTCATCCTAACTAACCTTTTAGACATAATACACTTTCAACTGTTGTCTTTATTCATTAAATATAATGCTCTATGTAATATTATGTGCACAGTCCAATGGAAAACCACAGAAAACACACAGACGCCACATAATATTCTGCGCCAAATAAGTTTGCTCTATTGACAAATTATAATCCTCTACTTCTTTGACATCTTACCTATGCATATATTTAAGTATCAATATAGACGCATTAGTTATTTTTATTAACTTTAGTCAGTGCTCATAACAGTCTCACCACGTAAGCAAACAATATACAATTCATCACTGTGAAAACGTCAGATATTTCTATTGTAAAATGTAGACAGCAACACAATTGCATTTCTCCTTTTTTAATATTGCAGAAGTTTGTTTTTTTTGCAGAGAGAAACAGTATGAACATTCTGTAACATAGATAAAGTGTTCAAACCTTGCCATACATACTAACATTTCAATTCTCCTTAATCATTTTCCGATTTTTAGTATCAACTTGATAGCAAAATAATTTGTTGCTTTGATATGAATGATTTTCTCACTGACACTTTCCTGACGTTAGCGCTTAAAAAGCCATGATATACAAATATCAGTCCAATCATCCTTAACTTGCTGATAGTCTCTTACGGTAACCTTCGGCATGATAAAAGAAAAGTCCTATATGTAATACTATATAGATTTCCATTGATAATTTTGTTACTGTAGATGCTTTGGTGGTCGTTCATGGTTCTGCCCAAATTATCAATAAAAGCTTGCTAACGTGATCAATACCAGATTTGTTGCAATGTTTAGGTTTCTGGGTGATCATGGTGATAATTGTCAAGTCTGCGCTAACAAAGATGAACAAGATACAATAAAGCGGTCATTGATAAAAATTGAGCACGCCTGCATGAAAATCATTTCTGACATTAAATTCAATTAAATTGGAGTTAGAAGCTATAATGATATATGTATGATAATTGTATGGGTGAAATTGTGCTTCTGAAAAAATTAACAACTTTGTAAATTATCGGTTGTTTAACGGTGGCTTGAAAAATTGTGAAATTTAAACTTGACATGAGTTGGAAACATTTATATAGACTGTATAATTTGTATAACTTAGGCTACTATAATATCTATAAAATTAGAACATTATCTTCAAGGGTTTTTCCATAATACTCAAATGGAATATTGCTAAGATATGGCATCATTTACTAATCATGGAGATTTGATTGCCACTAATCCTCAGAATGGAGGAGCAGCATATCTGTTGGTGTGCAGGAAGAACCTATGAGGAATCTGCAGCACCCAAACAACCTTCTCCACCAATCGATTTGAAGGGAACTACAAAACAGCACCATTTACAGGTGGCGGGGAGCTCTGCTGTGCGAGGAATAAGCCGAAGGAACCCCAACTTGGTTCACATCATGTATAACAAAAATGTTTAAAAAGTACTGTTAAAAGTATGTCATCAGCACTTACCCTTTATGTCAATATGTTGCATGGATCTGGCAGGTAGTCTCACATTCACCGATTGACGCTATGTTTGCGACAAACGTATACCAATGTACACCAGATAAACATTTGCCAAATATGCTCTGTACACTGTACAAACTGAATGTTACCTAAATAGGAAAAACATAGAAAGAAATAAAAAATAAAGATATGTTTCAAGGAAACCTTACTGTATATTGTCATTTGCTACGTTTTACTAACATTTTTGGAACAGACAAAGTGAAGAAATCCTAATAACCGACTACAAGTGCATTTTCACCTTATGTATCCATCAGCTAAACAATGGTGGCTGTGGACTTTAGCAGCACAATAGAAAACAGGAAAAGAGCTTAGTAGTACAACATGCACGTTAAATTGGTTTATACATAATTGCTGGACCACATCGGCAAAGCCTAAGATCCTAATAAAATTTCAAACAGTCAACAAGAACATACAATAATGTGCTTTTTTGTTCTTAATATTTTGGTATTCTTATTTCAACATAAAAAAATAAAACAATCCAAACCAATACAAGCAGAGACTTGGCTGAGGATCCCTACACTTGCTGTTTCAAATTTGCATTTCAATTAAAGTCTTTTGGCTTGCTTTACATCTCTAACTGATTCATGTCTAATATTATTTGCACGGCACAAAGCAAACATTACGTCGTAAGACCCTGAAAATGGAGTTTGCTATTGTTGTCCCAACATCTACGTCTGCACTACATCTGTGTATCAGCAAGTGACTCCTGGACTGGACTCCCCTATTTTAAAGCCAAAGCCTTTCTTGTTTGAAATTGGCTTTAGAAGTGGGAATTTAGCAAAAAACTTTCATGTAGCAGGCTCATACCAACATCAATACAGATAATAACATTGGAAAAATTTTGCTCTTAAAGGGTTTTGTAATGGTATGATTTCTTGAGCGATCTGTTATTTCTGAAGGTTAAATAGAATTAAATATTTATTTATTCTATTTATTTTCAATATGATATTGTCACGATCCATGTTTGGATATGTGGCAGATCTGGTTTCTTTCAGATTAAAACCTTTTTTTCCTTTCAGGTCATCGGGGGTTAATGCAGTTTTTTTTCCCTGTGGCCGCTGGTGTAATTGCATTGCAGCTTGTTCTGTTGTTGTGGGTGGTGACCACTCCCACCTTCCTTTAAAAGGTCAGCTGGTTCATCAGCTGACTGTTGGTTATACAGGTCCTTTGGATACCAACCTTGCTGGAATAGGAGCTTGCTGAGTGCTGTTGTTCTACAGCTGAATACTCATTCCTGTGCCTTACTCTGCTGTGTGGTGCATTGCAGCAGAGAAAGCTAAGTGTGGTGTTTATTGTTTCTTTGTCCCTTTGTTGTTTGTAACTTTCCCAGTGTTATATTAGTGCAGCGTTGGGACCAGTGCTTTCACCTGCCAGTTCCCTATATAGGGATTAGAGCAGGGCAAGTGAGGGACTAGGTATCCTGATCGGAGACTGGTTGAAAGAACCCGTATAGGGACAGTAGCAAGATCAGGGCACAGCCTCAGGTGAGTTCAGGAGGTGCCCATTCCCCGTTCCCTACCAACAGGGCCACCATTGTTAAAGTGTCCCCGGTCTACCCTTGTGTGTTTCATCGTTTTGTGACCGACCTCCCGCCAGGTCGTGTCACACCAAGACAGTCACAGCGTGACAGATATGCATGATATGCAAGGGTAAAAACAATTCATAGATTTAAAAAGGTTGCTTCATGTAGAAAGCACATTTTCAGGATGAAGGTCAGCTGATCAGCTGATCAACATGAGCTTAGATTTTTCCAATACCTGGCACCCAAGAGATTGGGATTTGTCTTTTCTTACCTTTGCTCTTAGCTCAACATTTTATGAGATTAGCAGCTTTGACAATAACATTATTTTGAGATACATCATCAGGAGTTGTATATAATATATTAGTCTGTATATGACCATCCATCTAGTGCTTGTGTTGAGAATTGCAGCAAGTCGACCTTTTAAAATAAATTTGTTCTTTGAGAGACTGTAGAACTTAAAGGGAGTCAATGCATATGTAAGAGTGTGACAGAAGCCGTCATGTGCATCTCCCCCTAGTGTTTCTGTGCATACGATTGATATGTTGTAATTTGATAAAAAAACAGTGTTTACTAAGTGCCCTATGTTAATTATTTAATGCACTTGCTTTTTTACTTATTTATTTTCATTAGGGTATATGCACATATTGTTTTTTTCTTTGGTTTGGTTTGTTTCCATGGCCAGTGTGAACATGCTCTTATATCATGCATGTTTTCAAGACATGTTTTCTGTTTCTTTTTATTATTTTTGTATTCAGTACAAATAGGGTGTGGCCCCTTTTCACTGAGCTGGCAGTTAATATATTGTTCCTCCAAAGCTGGGTGTTCGGTTGGGACCCTGTGACTCTCAGCCACTATTCACAATAGGTAGGTTTTAACATTAGAGAGTGTAGTTACTGTCCCAATTTGGTACACCTTGCCGCGGTGGGACAGCTTTAGGCTATATGCACACATTGCAGATTTGACTGTGGAATTTTCTGTGCAGATTCTGCATTTCTTGGCAGAAAACGCAGGTCAGAATCTGCGCCTTTTGTGTAGTTTTTTTTGCAGATTTGCCATGGATTTTGTGCGGATTTCTTCCTTTTTATACCGGATTTCTGGATTTCTATTATGGAATGGGTGCAGAAACGCAGCAGATCCGCAAAAAGAATTGACATGTTACTTTTTTTGAATCTGCTGTGTTTTCCATGCTGAATTTTCCACAATATTAGCACAGCATTTTTTTTTGCCTTTGATTTACATTGTACTGTCACTGACTTGCAGACCTGTAGCGTTTCTGCTCGTTAAAAAAAGCTGTGGATCCGCAGGAAATCTGCAACATGTGCACATACCCTTATGCTTTTTTTTAATCAAAAACAGTGTTTACTAAGTACCCTATGTTAATTAATTCACTTGCTTGTTTACATTATTATTTTCATTAGGGTATATGCAGATATTGTATTTTCTTTGATTTTGATTGTTTCCATGGCCAGTGTGGACATGTTCTTACATTATGCATGTTTTCAAGTCATACTTTGGCTCAGTATTCTGCTTTTCTTCACTATTTTTGTATTCAGTACAAATAGGGTGCGGCCCCCTTTTACCTGAGCTGGGCAGTTCATATATAATTTCTCCAAAGCTGGGTGTCCGGTTGGGACCCGGTGACTCTCTGCCAGTATTCACACTAGGTAGGTTTTAACATTAGAGAGTGTAGTTACTTTCCCAATTGGGTACACCTTGCCACGGTGGGACAGTTTTATACTTTTTTGAGCACGGTGGGCAGCATGGTGGCTCAGTGGATAGCACTTCAGCCCTGCAGCGGTGGGGTCCTTGGTTCAAAGCCCACCAAGGACAACATCTGCAAGGAGTTTGTATGTTCTCCCCGTGTTTGCGTGGGTTTCCTTTGGGTACTCCGGTTTCTTCCCACATTCCAAAGACATACTGATAGGGATTCTAGGTTGTGAGCCCCATCGGGGACAGCGATGACAATGTGTGCAAACTGTAAAGCGCTGCGGAATATGTTAGCGGTATATAAAAATAAAGATTATTATTATTTTGATCAAAAACAGTGTTTACTAAGTAAACTATGTTAATTATTTAATGCATTATTACTTATTTTCATTAGGGTATATGCACATATTGTTTTTTCTTCAGTTTTGTTTGTTTCCATTGCCAGTGTGAACATGCTCTTACATCATGCATGTTTTCAAGTCATACTTCTTCTCAGTTTTCTGTTTTTCTTGCATTGAGAATTGCAGCAAGTAGACTTATTAAAATAAATTTGTTCTTTGAGGGATTGTAGAACTTAAATGGAGTCTGTTACCAGATTTTTGCTAACTCATCTGAGAGCAGTACAATGTAGGAAAGATGCCTTTATTCTAACGATGTATCACCTAGTTTACTGGGTGCAGCAGTTGTGAAACAGAGTTTTTAGATGTAGCTTGAGGCAAAGCTCAAAAGCTAACCTCACCAACACCACTTTCTGTGCAAATTGTGTACAGACAATGAGCTGCTTATAGAGAGAAGGGGGCATGATTGGACCAGTGGTTGTTTGCACTGTGTTCAAGGCAATGAATATCTCCTAGTGAAAATTGTCAATGTAAGTAAATAATAGCACCAAGCCTAATAAATCACACATTGCTGAATTGAGTGCCTCAGCTATTACTTCATGGTGTCCTTAGATTACATATCAAAACCAGCTGACAGATTACCTTTAACAAATGAAAGAGAAGACACATCAGTATGCATATCAAGCATTTCACTCTGGCACATATATCATAAAATACCAATATCAGGTGACATGGACAAGGGTTGACATTCTTAGAAAACCCTTATAAATATCTTCAACCAAAACATCTGTTTATTGCATTGTTCAAGTTTAACGCACTCATGACACATGCCGTATATGTACTGCTCATCTCCTGTATCGCCCTTTGAAGTAAGCTCCAGCGCTGAGCACACATGTTTTGAACAGCTGAAATGTGCCCCTAACAGCCGTGGGTGGAATCGCATCCCATTAATTAGCGCTGTCAAACTCTGACAGCGGTATTTAATGAGCGCTTCCCGTGGAAATCCCACCCATCGGTGGCCCGTCACGTGATTACAGGTGACCGATATGTTTGTATCACAACCAGAGGTCTCCAGCAGACCTCTATGTTGTCAATGCCAGATTGCTATGAGCACCCTCTGGTGGTCAGCACTCACAGCAAGTTATCATTTCTGCTACATACAGGTGATCTGATCATCGCCTGTGTGTAGCAGATCCGATTGGGTTATGACAGCTACTAGTCTCCCATGAAGACTATTGAAGCATACCAAAAGTAAAAAAAAAATACTAAAAAGATTAAAAAAGTTCAAATCACCCCCTGTTTGCCTTATTTAAATAAAACAATTTAAAAAAAATCAAACATACACATATTTGGTATTGCCACATTCAAAATCACCCGATCTATCAAGCTATAAAAAGAATTAATTAGATCGGTAAACGGTGTAGCAAAACAAAAGTCAAAACACCAGAAGTCCTTTTTTTTGGTCACCACAACATTGCATTAAAATGCAGTAACGGACAATAAAAAGATTGCATCCACGCCAAAATGGAACCATTAAAAACGTCAGCTTGGCACTCAAAAAAGAAGCCATCACCCAACACGAGATAACGAAAAATGGACACGCTATGGGTCTCAGAAAATGACACAATTTTATTTTTTTTATTTTAACAAATTTGGATTTTTTTTTTTACCACTTAAATAAGCAGCCTATACATGTTTGGTGTCTATAAACTCATAATGACCTGGAAAATCATAATGCCAGGTCAGTTTTAGCATTTAGGGAAAAATCTTTAAAAAAATGCAATTTTTTGCAATTTTACCGCACTTGGAATTTTTTTTTCACATATTTGAGAACACAATACGGTAAAACCAATGGTGTCGTTCAAAACTACAACTTTTCCCGCAAAAAACAAGCCCTAATATAGCCATATTGATGGAAAAATAAAAAAGTTATGGCTCTGGGAACAATGGGAGTGAAAAACAGAAACGCAAAAATGAAAAAGGGCTCCATCATGAAGAGGTTAAATAAATCTTAACATACTGTAGGTATGCTATACATGAATGTTCAATATTGTTCCTGTGCATTCACTGACAGTACTTTTTGCAAATCCTCTAGCATGCAGTTTATGTTCTGTTCATAAACTTTTTATATGTTGTGAGCCCTCGCGGGCAGGGTCCTCTCTCCTCCTGTACCAGTTGTGACTTGTATTTTTCAAGATTATTGTACTTGTTTTATTATGTATACCCCTCCTCACATGTAAAGCGCCATGGAATAAATGGCGCTATAATAATAAATAATAATAATAATAATATATGTGTGTTGTTCAGTCCTGCATAATTTTCCCTGTGTTTACGTGCTGCACATTCACAGTCTCCTTTCATAAAGTGATATCTCCCATTTGAAGCAGAAAGCTTTTTACAACCGATTTTAGTCTCCTTTTCTTTAAAAAAAAACCAAAGCTTTCTCTATTAATTTAGATAAGAATTCTTCACTGTTCTTCAATGTACTTAAGTAGCCAAGGTTATTACGAATCACAATGCCTGATCTTCATAACATGTTGCAGAACGTTATCTCTTTTAATGCGATTTGAGAAAACTTAAAGAATAACTAAACTTTATATATATATATATATATATATATATATATATATATATATATATATATATATATATATATGTATATATATATGTATATAATTTTATCTAAGATGGAAAGCTGTAAAACTTTGCAAATCACTTTATTAGGTGATTTGTCATCATTCCTGTTAAAAATTGCATGTGAGTGGCTTCCAAATTCTGCTTTTCCCCAGTTTATTTCCATGTCCTTAGTAGCATTGATATCAAAACCTACTCATTTTGAGTACAGATGGTGGCAGTAAAAGGGTCAGCTGCTCAGCCCCTGTGCCTCAATATCTCTGAGGATAAGCTGCTGCAAGAGAATATTCTGATAAGGGCAGAGACAGACTGCTGTATTTCCCGTGGGAGAATCGCATCGTAAACCTCGCACTCGCTGTCGGCTCTCTTGACCTGAGCTTGACAGCTGCATAGAAATAAAATCATAGTGTCCTGCTCAGGTCAGGAGAGGTGCCAGGCCAGTGCGTACAGTGTGATTCTCGCATGAGAAATACGGCAGTCTGTCTCTGCCCTAAACACAACACTCAGAAAAGGAGACAGGTGCTAACCCTTTCACTGCCATCATCTGTACTTCAAATGAGTATACTTTGTTAGGCCAGTCTCACACGTCCAGATAATTCCGGTACCGGAAAAATCGGTACCGGAATTATCTGTGTGTCGTGTGCTAACATTGAACATCAGTGTCACCACGTGACCGCTCATACAGGACAAGCAGCGACGCTGAAAGGATGTAAGCACCGAGGGAGCTGGGTAAGTATTTTAATGCCAGCGGGGGGGCACACAGGGGGTGTGAGGGGGCAGATTACCGGCAACCTTATTTTAAAAACAAAAAAAAATAAAAAAAAAGATTATTCATTCCTTCTTTTCAGCAAACGCTGCTGGAGAGAAGAAATGAATGGGGCTTCAGCACCACACGCGGGGGGGACAGCGCTTACAGTAGAGCTGTCTACTGCACGGCACATGGACAACATCCGTGTGCGGTACGTGTTTTACACGGACCCATTGACTTTAATGGGTCCGTGTGATCCGTGCGCTCCCACGAACACTGACATGTCTCCGTGTTTTCCAAACGGACGTGTTTTCCAAACACGATGACATGTGCAGAGACACATTGATTTTAATGTGTCTTCGTGAGTCAGTGTCTCCGGTACGTGAGGAAACTGTCACCTCACGTACCGGAGCCACTGACGTGTGAAACCGGCCTTAGCAATGCAGCTCAAGGCAGGCAAAGAGACTGGAGAAAAGCAATGCATTATTTTCACAAGAATGAAAATAAAAACTCTAAGGCTATGTGCCCACGTTGCAAATTCCTGTGCAGATCTTTCCGCACCGTTTTTGAAAAATCTGCAGGTAAAACGCAGTGCGTTTTACCTGCGAATTAACTGTGGATTTCCTGCATTTTTTGTGTGGATTTCACCTGCGGTTTTACACCTGTGGATTCCTATTGAGGAGCAGGTGTAAACTGCTGCGGAATCCGCACAAAGAATTGACATGCTGCGGAAAATAAACTGCAGCGCTTCTGTGCGGTATTTTCCACAGCATGGGCACTGCAGATTTGGATTTCCATACCCTTACATGGTACTGTACACCGCGTGGAAAACTGCTGTGAATCCACAGTGGCCAATCTGCTGCGGATCCGCAGCCAACTCCACAACGTGTACACATACCCTAACAAAGTGATGGGAGAAGTTTTATGACATTTATTATTTTTAATAATTTTGTCTAGCAAGGAGAGTTTAATTCATCTTTAACAACGCAGAAGCCATTAATGTGAACTTAGTATCTACACTTTTTTTCTGTAATATCTAGTTCTGTGTCATCTAAGTCAAGGCAACCTTTCCTTTAGTAAATCTTTATATATTTGAGAAAGGTTTTATGTTTTGGTCTCTTTTTACTTTATAAAAGTTTCTAAGAGGTGAAAGGTCTTCTTTAAAGGGGTTGTGCAATACTTATTGTGTCCTTAATAAATATTTATCTTTAAACCCTAACCACTTTTATAATTTGCTTTAATATAAAATTCCCGATTATTCCTCCTATCCTTCTATATTTGTTTTTCATACTTCCAGCGACATTTCGTTTGACTGCAGTCTCAAACAGTGTGTCGCTAAAGATGGCCCTGCAGTCACTTCCTCACTGCCACAGCTTTTAGAACCCCACTTGGAACAGGACATCATTATAAAGTCCTGTTCCAACAGCGTCGAGAAGTGACCGCAGCTCCATTGCTGCCACTACACTTCTGTTCCTGACACACACCTCTTCAGTGGCTGCTGCAACCCTTCTTTCCCCACCACTCACATTGTCAGTTGCCGCTGCTATAGTTCCTGCATCTGATATTGCCACCTCTTTCTCTGAAAGGAGACATCATCAAGGTGCGGTGATATAATCAGGGTACGTGACACTTGCATCATTCCCTGATGTCGATCCATTTGAGGGTAGTGACAGAAGCTGTGGGTCAGCACTGCTGTGAATCACTCTGCTTCAATCCCCTCCCCTGAGGAATTCTGGTTACATCTTAAAAAGGCTGCAGTGTCAGAATCAGGGACTGTGGTTACAACTCTAGATGTGGGTGCTCGGGACAGAAGAAGCATGGCAAAGGCCCTGAGAATACATGGTCAGAAGCTGTGCTTGCTTATCCATTACCGCTACTGAAATAAAATGTCATCAGATTGACGGCAGTGACAGAGGCTGTGGAAAGTAACCTCAATGCTGCCTTTAATGATGTCCTATTCCAGGAGTGATGATAGAAAGTGCAAAAAAGTGACTGCAGGGTCATTCCCCAGTGACATTCCATTTGAAATTTCACATGAAGTAAAGTAAATAAAATAAAGGTACGGGCAGGATAAGGAGAATGGTAGGGAATGTTATAATGAAGCAAATTCCAAAAGTGGCTAGGGTAATCCCTTTAATTAGCAACCAAATTATGGATTGTAGCGGGGAGAAAATTAAGTTAGGTACATGCACATTGTATCTGTTCTTGTACATATACAGGCTGGCGACTAGTTCATTCAGTGATATTTGAATACTCTATTCATTATATTGTTATATTGATGGCTAGACGTTATATAACAAGCATTTAACATTTACCTTTTGTGTCCCCTCTAGGGTTGAGCGAAACGGGTCGGCCATTTTCAGAAGTCGCCGACTTTTGGCAAAGTCGGGTTTCATGAAACCCGACCCGACCCCTGTGTGGGGTCGGCCATGAAGTCGGCGATCTTCTGAATCTGGTATCGGAATTCCGATCCCGAGTTACGATATGTTTGCAATATCAGAAATCGGTATCGGAATCCATATTTAAGTGTAAAATAAAGAATCAAAATAAAAAATATTGCTATACTCACCCTCTGACGCGCCCTGGTACTAACCGGCAGCCTTTCTTCCTTCGAATCAGCGCGTGAAGGGCCTTAGATGACGTCGCGGCTTGTGATTGGTCGCGCGACCGCCCATGTGACCGCTCGCGCGACCAATCACAAGCCGCGACGTCACCGCAAGGTCCTTCAAGCGCTGATTCTTAGGAAGGAAGGCTGCCGGAAAGAAGCAGGGTGCGTCCGAGGGTGAGAATATACCTAATAGGAATATACTCACCCTCGGACGCGCCCTGCTTCTTGACGGCAGCCTTCCTTCCTAAGAATCAGGGCTTGAAGGACCTTGCGGTGACGTCGCGGCTTGTGATTGGTCGCGCGAGCGGTCACCTGGGCGGTCGCGCAACCAATCACAAGCCGCGACGTCATCTAAGGCCCTTCACGCGCTGATTCGAAGGAAGAAAGGCTGCCGGTTAGTACCAGGGCGCGTCCGAGGGTGAGTATAGCAATATTTTTTATTTTGATTCTTTATTTTACGCTTAAATATGGATCCCAGGGCCTGAAGAAGAGTTTCCGCTCCTTCAGACCCTGGGAACCATTGGAAACCCAATGCACTGCATTAGGTTTCGAGTTTCGGCTGACCCTGACCCCGACTTTTTTATAGGATCGGCCGATTTCACTCGACCCAACTTTTGAAAAAGTCGGGTTTCGTGAAACCCGACCCGATCCTATAAAAGTAAAAGTCGCTCAACCCTAGTCCCCTCTATTACCTCATAGATTGTAAGCTTGCAGGCAGGGCTATCACTCCTTTTGGTATCTGTTGAACTATATGTTGCTCTGTAATGACTTATCTTGCTTGTACGAGTACCTTATGATACCTTTCTCAAAGTCGGGTCGAGTGAAATCGGCCGATCCTATAGAAAAGTTGGGGTCGGCCGAAACACGAAACCCAATGCAGTGCAATGGGATACTATGGTTCCCAGGGTCTGAAGGAGCGGAAACTCTCCTTCAGGCCCTGGGATTCCTATTAGGTATATACTCACCCTCGGACGCGCCCTGCTTCTTTCCAGCAGCCTTCCTTCCTAAGAATCAGCGCTTGAGTGACGTCGCGGCTTGTGATTGGTCGCGTGAGCAGTCACATGGGCAGTCGCGCGACCAATCACAAGCCGCGACGTCATCTAAGGTCCTTCACGCGCTGATTCTAAGGAAGGAAGGCTGCCGGTTAGTACCAGGGCGCGTCAGAGGGTAAGTATAGCAATATTTTTTATTTTCATTCTTTATTTTACACTTAAATATGGATTCCGATACCGATTTCCGATATTGCAAACATATCGGAACTCGGTATCGGAATTCTGATACCAGATTCAGAAGATCGCTGACCTCATGGCCGACCCCACACAGGGGTCGGGTTTCATGAAACCCCACTTTGCCAAAAGTCGTCGACTTCTGAAAATGGCCGACGCATTTCGCTGAACCCTGTTACGGTACGGTGGTCTAGGAGCAACATGGAACGAGCTCTGAAGGAAGTGGTAACTGTACTGACCGCAGTCCCTGAGCTCAACACACCATGAGCTCAACACAACACTAGAAGTAGCCGTGGGATGCTCCTAACTCTCCCTAGGCACCTCGTCACAGCCTAAGAGCTAACTACCCCTAAAGATAGAAGCAGGATAACTATCTTGCAATTGTTACCATCCACCTCTCGTGTCTCCCCTTTTCCCCATAGTTTGTAAGCTTGCGAGCAGGGCCCTCACTCCTCTTGGTATCTATTTTGAACTGTGATCTCTGTTATGCTGTAATGTCTATTGTCTGTACAAGTCCCCTCTATAATTTGTAAAGCGCTGCGGAATATGTTGGCGCTATATAAATAAAAATTATTATTATCATTATTATTATCTTGCCTCAGAGACAATCCCCAAAGGATAGATTAGCCCCCCACAAATAATGACTGTGAGTGGAGAGGGAAAAGACATACACAGAATGAAACCAGGATGAGCACAGGAGGCCAGTCTAGCTAAATAGATAGGATAAAATAGAATACTGTGCGGTCAGTATAAAACACTACAAAAATCCACGCAGAGTTTACAAAAAATCTCCACACCTGACTAAAGGTGTGGAGGGTAAATCTGCTTCCCAGAGCTTCCAGCAAGACAGAATTAATTGATACTAATAAGCTGGACAAACATAGAAAGCACAGAACGGATAAGTCCACAATCTATGGACAGAAAAGAGCAAGCAAAAACTTAGCTTTGCTGAACTGGTCAGGATAACAGGGAAATCCAAAGAGATGTGAAGCCAACCAGGAACCATTTACAAGTGGCACTGGCTGAGGAAAAGAGCCAGGCATAAATAGCCGAGCAGAAAAGATGATCAGTGGAAGCAGCTGAAGACAGCTAAATCCAAGGAGCAGCCATACCACTAGAAAGAGGTAGCCCAAGAACATAACCCACAAAAGTGCCACTTACAACCACCGGAGGGAGCCCAAGAGCGGAATTCACAGCAGAACCCTACCTTATGAATTGTAAAATGCTACAGAATATGTTGGCAGCATTATACAAATATAAATTATTATTATTATTATTATTATTATTATTATTATTAACAAGCAAATTGGGCCAGGAAATGTCATTTGCATTAAACTTGTTCAATGCAAAATTAAATGTATCCTAATCGGTAAAAAATATTTAAAAAGTAAAAACAAAATTAGACTTGTCTCCCTTTTCACATATGCTATGACTGCAGTACCCCATTCAATCCTTCACTGGATCCCTCTCTTTTGCTCCCCTCTTCTCTTTAGTCTTCACTCTGAAGCACCGCTGTCAATATCAAGGCTCACATGACATCAGGACTTCTAACGTTTTTCTGAACGAAGCTGTCCTAAATTAGAGAATTGTTTTCATTCCTTGGCTCACTAGTCAATATGTTCCTAATGTTGCTAATCATCAAATCTACTTCAACAACATTTTCTATGAGTCTAAAGTTGCAAAACTAGTAGATGGCTATGACCGGAGGCTAATATTGTGCTTCATTGTTCTACAAATAAGACATCTGCATTTATGCAGATTACATTACAATTGTTATTACTAGTATCATTTCATGAGGCTGTATTATACCCTTCCCACATCACAATGTGAATAAACCTTCTAGGTCTGCAAGTGTGAAAAGGCTTAGAGATGGGCTCCTTCTACACGCCAACTATATTAAGTGGCATGTGTCTAACTAATGTGGCCAGAGCTAATATCTGGCCATGGCTATTATGCAATTTGACACTGCTGCATGTTAGGTGTCGAGTTCCCATCGCTGCACAGGGGGAATCTCAAGCCATCTCCGCTGTGGTCTCCCATTCTCCTCCATCCGCAGTGGAGCCTGCTCAGCAGAGACATCAGTCCCAGCATCTGGCTCAAGCTGATACTGTGCGGCTGGTTACTGCTGTCCTTCCAGGCTCAGCCATTGTAACCAGTACTGATCAGTGGCAAGCAGTCGTCCGTGGGACTAAGTCCTGCTTTTCTTTTTCTGAGCATGCCCAAGGGACAACCTCTCATTGGAGGTAGGGGTCTCATGCTCAGGTCCTATAGCAGCTCCTATTGGACCACTAGGAAGGTCCTGGAGAGCTTCCGCTATAAAAGGTTGGCCTTCTCGGAGTGGAAACACCTCCTGGAGGGGGCTCATTTTCCCTTCCAAGTGTATACCGACCACAATAATTTGCTTTATTTACAGACTGCCCAGCGGCTAAACTCTCACCAGGCTAGATGGTCCTTGTTCTTCTCCCGCTTCCACTTCACCCTTCATTTTCTTTCCGGGGAGAAGAACATCCATGCCGACGCTCTCTCCTGCTCCATAGTGTAATCAGTAGAGGAGGAGCCTTGGTTAACTGTCCCTTCAGAGAGCCTGAGGACCATGGCCCGGGTTTTGCTAGAGTTTCTGCCCCTGGGCAAGACCTTTGTCCCATCTAATTTGTGACCGGAGGTTCTCTCTTGGGCTCACTCGTCCAGGATGAGTGGGCATTTTGGGACCAAGAGGACATCTGAGCTTTTGGCGAGGACATACTTGTGGCCGCATATGGCCAGTGACATTGGAGACTATATTCAGGCGTGTTCTCCATTGCCAAGAATAAGTCTCCTCGACAATGGCCTGCTGGGCTACTTTAGACCCTGCTGGATGACAGGCCCTGGGAAATGGTCGGGATGGACTTTGTGGTGGGCTTACCAAAGTCCCTTAGCGGCACCTTTATTTGGGTAGTCACAGACCATTTTTCCAAAATGGTGCACTTGGTGCCTTTCCACGACTACCTTCTGCACGGGCCTAGGTGGCGTTGATTATTAAGCACATTTTTCGCCTACACGGTATGCCAGACAAAAGTGTCAGTGACCGGGGTCCCCAGTTTGCATCTCGGTTCTGGAGAGAGCTTTGTCATCTTCTCAGCATTGAGCTGAATCTCTCTTCAGCATACCATCCAAAGACAAATGGGTTGGTAGAGAGGGCCAACCAGACCCTGGTCACATACCTGTGACATTTTGTCTCAGCCAGGCAGAATGACTGGGAATCCTTGCTACCATGGGCGTATTTACACTGAACAATGCCATAGCTGACTTCACTGGGCAGAACCCATTCCTCATTAATTACTGCCGGCATCGGCGGGATCCTGTACCCATGCCCGTGTCTTCCACTGACTCCAAGGTGGTAGACTGGGCTGTGGAGGCACATGACATTTGAGACCGCACATAGGATGCTATCTGGGTCCCCAAGGAGAGAATGAGGGCCTCCGCTGATGTACATCGGTGCCCCGCTCTGACCTTTGCTTCTGGCTATTTAGTGTGGCTATTCCCCCGTAACATCAGGCAGTGAGTTGAGTCCACTAAGTTTGTGCCTCGCTACCTAGGTCCCTTCAAGGTCCTGGAATAGTTTTATCCTGTGGTCTACCAACTGGCCCTTCCTCCATGCCTAGGCATCACCAACACCTTTCATGTGTCCCTCCGAAAGCCCGTCCACATGTCCCGGTTTTCCGAATCATCTGGTGGGACTTCAGGCTCGTCCATGGATGAATACGAGGTGAATGCCATCTTGGGGTGTAAGGTGGTACGTTGCAAAAAATTCTATTTGGTGGATTGTAAAAGTCATGGCACAGAGAACAGGTCCTGGGAGCCTGTTGAGCACATTTGGGCTCTACAGCTCATTGCAGCCTTCGAGCGTAGCGATGCCCAAGGAGGGGGGCCATGTTAGGTGTCAAGTTCCTGCTGCTGCACTGGGGCAGATTCGAACCATCTCCGCTGCAGTCTCCCATTCTCCTCCAGCCGCATTGGAGCCTTCTCAGCAGAGATGTCGGTCCCAGCATCTGGCTCAAGCTGATACTGTGCGGCTGGTTACTGCTGTCCTTCAAGGCTCAGCCATTGTAACCAATACTGATCAGCATCGAGCAGGCTTCCCTGGGACTGATTCCTGCTTTTCCTCTTCTGATCATGCACAAGGGAAGACCTCTCATTGGAGGTCGGGGGTCACATGCTCAGGTCCTATAGCAGCTCCTATTGGAACACTAGGAAGGTCCTGGAGAGCTTCCACTATAAAAGGTTTGCATGGCCGTATGGCCATGCACTAGTATAAACTTATTATTGTGTGTGTGTGGATGTATGCCTGTCGATGGCTGAAAGTTCCGAATCATTCCCATCCCTAGTGTCGTTGACTGTTCGCGAATGGTGGAAGCTACCTAGGTCCTGAAAGTGCTATCCGCACAGCTAGCACACGATACAGCAACTGATAGCAGTGACCGCCAGTGCGGCGCCGTGGGCTAATAGAGCGCTTTCCTGGCCCAAGTCTGGGTGGTTAGTGGCGTTCGCCAGAGCGGCACTGCACGCACTCTTGTGCAGTAAATTATTAGTTCTGTAAATCTCTGACACCCCAGTAGCGGTGTCGAGCACAAGAAGTCTAGAGGAACTCGTTCCCTGAGTCTTGGGACAGACTTTTGTGACTCTTTGCTTGCACTCTTTGTGCGGTACCGTGGCCCTGAGACGCAACAGGGTTAGCTTCCTTCATACCAGGTGAAGCTAACCCATGTGTGTATCCACATTATACCGCCATATAGTCCATCATTACTCAGCAGCAGGTTCCATATCTGCACGGTGGACCTCGGGCTGCGAACGCACCTTATACCATACTTATAATTATTTGGTGCATTCTGCTAGCCCTAACACTGCCAAACTCTGACAGCATCATTTAAGTGCAGTATCCAATGTTGGCTTCCATCAGCACCTGCACCATGAAGAACAGTAGTAACCGATGGGTTACCAAGGCATCCAGGAATCTGCTTAAAGAAACACTCCCATCAGTTTTTATCCTCTTTATATATTGCAATTATCACATTATTTAGCACAGTGTACTTACAAATGCTCATTTTGCCTTTCTAACCAGTTAATTCTTCTCTTTTCCATTAGGTGTATGACATCACATAATTGTAAATAGATTTGCTAAACCTGTAAAATCCAACTTAAAACCTATGCTCAATGATGACATTGGGGGAAGATGCGACAATGTAGAGTCAGTATGCGTACATGGGGATGGCAATAATGGAAAGCTGCTAATTGGAGTTTGCTACGATAGTTAATATCCCCCATAATAAGGACCCTAATATTACATGCTGCCTTTTTAATAATAATAATCTTTATTTTTATATAGCGCTAACATATTCCGCAGCGCTTTACAGTTTGCACCTATTATCATCACTGTCCCCGATTGGGCTCACAATCTAGAATTCCTATCAGTATGTCTTTGGAATGTGGGAGGAAACCGGAGTGCCCGGAGGAAACCCACGCAAACACGGAGAGAACATACAAACTCTTTGCAGATGTTGTCCTGGGTGGGATTAGAACCCAGGACCCCAGCGCTGCAAGGCTGTAGTGCTATCCACTGAGCCAACGTGCTGCCTTTTTAATTTGTTGCAGCATTTCATCCTTTTCCTGTTCAGCTATGTTAGGAGACATAGCTGAACAGGAAAAGGATGAAATGCTGCAACAAATTAAAAAGGCAGCATATAATATTAGGGTCCTTATTATGGGGGATACTATCCAGACATTCAATGGGACATAGAATTTTCTGGTTTTGCTAAAAACCGCAAATTTTTATCAACAGTTCAGGGCAATTACCTCTGTCAGCTGGCAGATGTACCAACCAGGGGAGGTAATCTGCTGGATCTTTTTCTGTCAAAAAGACCAGATACAATTTCATATCTAAAGGTCTGGGAGCATTTGGAAAGCAGTGAGCATAATAAGGTAAGTTTCAATGTAATTTTCAATCAAACATTCAAAAGGGGTAATGCAAAAACCTGTAACTTTAGGAAAGCTGATTTCAACAAATTAAGGGAAGAGCTTAATCGAGTAGACTGGGACCATGTCATGGTAACTGGGGATACCAAATATAAATGGGGCATGTTTGAGGAAATGCTACTAGGAACCTGTAGAAAACTTATACCATTTGATAATAAAATGTCAAGAAATAGAAATCATTATGAATAAATAAGGTAGTACAAAAACTAAGGACTTTCAAAATACTGAAGTCCAAGAATACAGAAATAGTATTTCCAGAGTATATTGATCTAAATAAGAAATGTAAAAAAGAAATCAAGCAAGAAAAGCTAGCTACAGAGAAACAAATAGCCAGAAACATTAAAACAAATCCCCCAAATTTTTATAAATACATCAATGTCAAAGAGAACAAAAACTGATGATATCGGCCCTTTAAGACTATAAGAACAGTATAATTATAGAGGACAAAAATGGCTGAGACATTAAATTGTAACTTTTCATCCATGTCCACCAATGACCTGATTGTTCTAGTGATCTTTCAACAAGGCAAAAAAAATCAAAGTTCACCACCTGATATAACTAGTTTAACGCAAAAAAAAGAAGTAAGCTTGCGTCTGAACAAATTAAACATTGACAAATCGCCTGGCCCAGATGGCATTCATCCACAGAAACTGAGGATATTGAGCTCAGTAATTGATAGACCAATGTATCTCATATTCTTCAATTCACTTGTGACAGGGGTAGTACAATATAATTAGAGATTGGCTGATGTGGTACTGATATTTAAGAAATATAAGAAGGTGGATCCATGTAACTGCCATCTGGTAAGTCTGACATCAGTAGTGTGCAAAGTTTTTGAGGGCCTCATAAGGTATGACCTGCAGAGATATATTTCAAATAGTAATATAATATATGACAATCAATCATATATTAATCAATATGACTTTAAAAGGGATCAACCACTGAGGACTATCAATTCTAAATATTTTTCCAAAAAAAAATGGAAATTCATATACATTTATTTTGCTTGTGTTGTCATGCACTGAGACCCATAATGTTTTAATTTTTCTATCAATGGAGCTATGTGAGAGCTTTATTTTTTCAAGGCCAACTAACATTACTATTGATACCACTTTGAACTACATACAATTTGTGATGGGCGAACAAGTTGATGTTCTTGTCCGGGGAAGTTCGGCAGAACATTAAAAAAATATTTGGTTTGAGTGCCAGAACAGTACTTAAGCTGGAATCCGGAGCTGGACCCCATTCACATGAATTAAAGGGCCCAAACTTCTGTAGTTTGCAATGTTGTCATCTGTATAACAGCGCGGCAAACACAGGCTTTGATCGGCAGTAAGATCATTACTGCTGGTCAGAGAGCTGCAGTTCCCATGCTGTCATACAGATGATAGCAAGTGAGATAGCTGCTTTGACCTTGTGAATTTTGCCACAATCTTCACTACTTTGACATCATATAAACATTAAGAACATGAAAGAGGCCAGTAGTCATTTGGTAAGCTGCATTGCATGCTACATGTTTACAAACTTACCAGTGGAAAATCCAAACTTCACCTGCCAGAAATGCAAGCTTGTGTCCTTGTGAGAAGAAAAGTACTTATCAAAATAGCTATAACACTTACCAAATAACTGCATCGGGAACCCGGATACCTGGAGCACTCCCGATAATCAGCCTTTCATCTCCATAGCTGCATTTGTTGCAGCTGTGTGACAGTCACAATACACAGGCTCTCAATGCATGTGTTGTGACTGTCACACAGCCGCGACACAAGCAGCTGCAGCTCTGGACAGCTCATTATCGGGAGCAATCCAGATATCCGGGTTCTCGATGCAGCTATTCGATAAGCGCTATAGCTATTCGGATAAACACTTATCCAAAGCTATTCAATCAAGCCTAGTTGCAAAGTCTTGAAGAGAGAATAGCTATATTGAAAATTAATGAAGGTGAGGAGTTTTTAGACAGAACAGAAGTATCTCTTCAGAATACAAATGGAGAAGAAATTTCTGGGTGCACTTGGAGGAATGGAAGAATGTGACCTAGAGAAGCAGAAGGATCGAGAGGCAGTCAGCACTCATATAGCTTAGGATCCAGAACCAATCTCTCACACAGGAGAACGATAATCAAATATTTCAAGAGAAGAGTATGCCCACAATGAACAACTTTGTAAGCACTCAAAGTCCTTTTGGATGGAGAAAGAAAATGTTGTGTAGAAGAAACAGAGAGTGGTGGTCATGGAAGATTCCCTGTTGAGATGAAAATAGGCTGCTATTTGCAAACCATATATAACCTCAAGAGACATGTGCTGTCTTCCAGGTGTAAAAATCAAGGATGTGTCTGACAGGGTATTGGGACTCTTCAAAGCTACCTGTTCCTGCTAATTCATATGTGGACAAATGACACCACAAAAATGGACCTGAAAACCATCTGTAGTGACTTTGAAGACTTCACAAAAAGTGAAAGAACTAGGTGTTAGGGGTCGAGTTCCCACCTCTGCACAGGGGGAATCTCTGTTCATTTCCGCTGTGGTCTCCCATTCTTATCCTGCCGCAGTGGAGGCTGCTCAGCTGAGACCTCAGTCCCTACGTTTTGCTCAGTCTGACTCTGTGCAAAGAGTTACTGCTGCCTCTCCAGCTTCTGCCATTGTAGCCAGTACTGGGCAGCGGCGAGCAGACATTTTTGGGAATAAGTCCTGCTTTATCCCTTCTGAGCATGCCCAGGGCAAGATCTCTCCTTGGAGATCAAGGGTCACATGCTCAGATACTGCATCAAATCCCATTGGTCCTCTAGGAAGGTCCTGAAGGTGCTCAACTTCTGAGGCAGCTGTTGTGAATTCTGTTGTCGAACTCCCTCCTGTGGTCGTGAATTGTACTTCGGCGAGTTCTGTCTATGGGCTCCCTCTGGTGGCTATGAGTGAAGCTGCTGCTTCTGAGGTTCCTTACACAGGTGACGTGGTTTATCCTTTGGTTGGCTGCTCTATTTAAATCCTCTCAGATCGATACTCCATGCCAGCTGTCAATGTTTTTGCATTGGTTCAGTTCCCTCCTGGATCTCTCTGGTGACCTGCCTTCTCCTGCAGAAGCTAAGTTCCTGATAGTCATTATTTGTTCACTGTTTTCTTGTCCAGCTGGTTATCATGATTTTGTCTTGCTAGCTGGAAGCTCTGGGATGCAGAGTGGCCCCTCCGCACCGACTCTTGGTCTTTTCTGCACACTCTGCGTGGTCTTTTGTAGGTTTTTGTGCTGATCGCAAAGTTACCTTTCCTATCCTCTGTCTATTTAGTAAGTCTGGCCTCCCTTTGCTGAAACCTGTTTCATTTTTGCGTTTGTGACTTTCATTTTTACTCACCGTCAATATATGTGGGGGGCTTCCTTTACCTTTGTGGAATTTCTCTGAGGCAAGGTAGGCTTTATTTTCTATCTCTAGGGCTAGATAGCTCTTAGGCTGTGACAAGGCGCCTAGGTCTGGTCAGGAGCGATCCACGGCTATTTCTAGTGCGTGTGATAGGATTAGGGATTGCGGTCAGCAGAGCTCCCACATCCCAGAGCTCGTCCTGTATGAGGTTTTACTATCAGGTCATTCCGGGTGCTCCTAACCACCAGGTCATAACAGTACAGCTGGCCCAAAGTATTAATGCATCTCAATAGAGGGATAAGAGAACTTCTGAGACCATTTTTTTTTCTTTGCACTGTGTTTTGTCTTTCTTTTCCCCTAGACCTTTGGGTGGTTCAGGACACAGGTGTAGATATGGACATTCAAGGTCTGTCCTCTTGTGTGGATCATCTCACTGCAAGGGTACAAAACATTCAAGATTTTGTGGTTCAGAATCCTATGTTAGAGCCTAAAATTCCTATTCCTGACTTATTTTCTGGGGATAAATCTAGGTTCTTGAATTTCAAAAATAATTGTAAACTGTTTCTAGCTTTGAAACCCCGCTCCTCTGGTGACCCCGTTTAACAGGTAAAAATCATTATTTCTTTGTTGCGTGGTGACCCTCAAGACTGGGCATTTTCCCTTGCACCAGGAGATCCGGCATTGCGTGATGTTGATGCGTTTTTTCTGGCGCTTGGATTGCTTTATGATGAACCAAATTCAGTGGATCAGGCAGAGAAAATCTTGCTGGCTTTGTGTCAGGGTCAGGATGAAGCGGAGGTGTACTGTCAGAAGTTTAGAAAGTGGTCTGTGTTTACTCAGTGGAATGAATGTGCCCTGGTGGCAATTTTCAGAAAGGGCCTTTCTGAAGCCCTTAAGGATGTCATGGTTGGATTTCCCACGCCTGCTGGTCTGAATGAGTCTATGTCTTTGGCCATTCAGATTGATCGGCGCATGCGTAAGCGCAAAGCTGTGCACCATCTGGCGGTATTCTCTGAGCATAGGCCTGAGCCTATGCAGTGTAGTAGGACTTTGACCAGAGCTGAACGGCAAGAACACAGACGTCAGAATGGGCTGTGTTTTTACTGTGGTGAATCCACTCATGCTATCTCCGATTGTCCTAAGCGCACTAAGCGGTTCGCTAGGTCTGCCACCATTGGTACGGTACAGTCTAAATTTCTTTTGTCCGTTACTCTGATTTGCTCTCTGTCATCCTATTCTGTAATGGCATTTGTGGATTCAGGCGCTGCCCTGAATTTGATGGACTTGGAGTTTGCCAGGCGCTGTGGTTTTTTCTTGGAGCCCTTGCAGTATCCTATTCCATTGAGAGGAATTGATGCTACGCCTTTGGCCAAGAATAAGCCTCAGTACTGGACTCAATTGACCATGTGCATGGCTCCTGCACATCAGGAGGATATACGCTTTTTGGTGTTGCATAATCTGCATGATGTGGTCGTTTTGGGGTTGCCATGGTTACAGGTCCATAATCCAGTGTTGGATTGGAAATCTATGTCTGTGTCCAGCTGGGGTTGTCAGGGGGTACATGGTGATGTTCCATTGTTGTCTATTTCGCCTTCCACTCCTTCTGAAGTCCCTGAGTTTTTATCAGATTACCGGGATGTATTTGAAGAGCCCAAATCTGGTGCTCTACCTCCTCATAGGGATTTCGACTGTGCTATTAATTTGATTCCTGGTAGTAAGTTTCCTAAGGGTCGTCTGTTTAATTTATCTGTGCCAGAGCACGCCGCTATGCGGAGTTATATAAAGGAATCCTTGGAGAAGGGTCATATTCGTCCGTCGTCATCACCATTGGGAGCAGGGTTCTTTTTTGTGGCCAAGAAGGATGGTTCTTTGAGACCTTGTATTGATTACCGCCTTCTTAATAAGATCACAGTCAAATTTCAGTATCCTTTGCCGCTGCAGTCTGATTTGTTTGCTCGGATTAAGGGGGCTAGTTGGTTCACCAAGATAGATCTTCGTGGTGCGTATAATCTTGTGCGAATTAAACAGGGTGATGAATGGAAAACGGCATTTAATACGCCCGAGGGCCATTTTGAGTACCTGGTTATGCCATTCGGGCTTTCTAATGTCCATCTGTGTTTCAGTCCTTTACGCATGACATCTTCCGAGAGTACCTGGATAGATTCATGATTGTATATTTGGATGACATTTTGGTCTTTTCGGATGATTGGGAGTCTCATGTGAAGCCGGTCAGAATGGTGTTCCAGGTCCTTCGTGCGAATTCCTTGTTTGTGAAGGGGTCAAAGTGTCTCTTTGGAGTTCAGAAGGTTTCATTTTTGGGTTTCATTTTTTCCCCTTCTACTATCGAGATGGACCCTGTTAAAGTTCAGGCCATTTACGATTGGACTCAGCCGACATCTGTGAAGAGCTTGCAGAAGTTCCTGGGCTTTGCTAATTTTTATCGTCGCTTCATCGCTAACTTTTCCAGTATTGCTAAACCGTTGACTGATTTGACCAAGAAAGGTGCTGATGTGGTCAATTGGTCCTCTGCGGCTGTAGAGGCTTATCAGGAGTTGAAGCGTCGTTTTGCTTCTGCCCCTGTGTTGTGCCAGCCAGATGTTTCGCTCCCTTTTCAGGTGGAGGTTGATGCTTCTGAAATTGGAGCAGGGGCTGTTTTGTCACAAAGAAGTTCTGATGGCTCGGTGATGAAACCCTGTGCCTTCTTTTCTAGAAAATTCTCGCCTGCTGAGCGCAATTATGATGTGGGCAATCGGGAGTTGTTGGCCATGAAGTGGGCATTCGAGGAGTGGCGACATTGGCTTGAAGGAGCTAAACATCGCGTGGTGGTCTTGACGGATCACAAGAATTTGACTTATCTTGAGTCTGCCAAACGGTTGAATCCTAGACAGGTTCGATGGTCGCTCTTTTTCTCCCATTTTGATTTTGTGGTTTCATACCGTCCGGGATCTAAGAATGTGAAGGCTGACGCCCTGTCAAGGAGTTTTGTGCCTGACTCTCCGGGTGTTCCGGAGCCAGCGGGTATTCTTAAAGAAGGGGTAATTTTGTCTGCCATTTCCCCTGATTTGCGGCGTGTGCTGCAAAAGTTTCAGGCTGATATACCTGACCGTTGTCCTACGGAGAAACTGTTTGTCCCTAATAGATGGACTAGTAGAGTTATCTCGGAGATTCATTGTTCAGTGTTGGCTGGTCATCCTAGAATCTTTGGTACCAGAGATTTGGTGGCTAGATCCTTTTGGTGGCCTTCTTTGTCACGGGATGTGCGTTCTTTTGTGCAGTCCTGTGGGATTTGTGCTCGGGCTAAGCCCTGCTGTTCTCGTGCCAGTGGGTTGCTTTTGCCCTTGCCGATCCCGAAGAGGCCCTGGACGCATATTTCCATGGATTTTATTTCTGATCTCCCTGTTTCTCAAAAGATGTCGGTCATTTGGGTGGTTTGTGATCGCTTCTCTAAGATGGTCCATTTGGTACCCTTATCTAAACTGCCTTCCTCCTCTGATTTGGTGCCATTGTTTTTCCAGCATGTGGTTCGTTTGCATGGCATTCCAGAGAACATCGTCTCGGACAGAGGTTCCCAGTTTGTTTCGAGGTTTTGGCGGTCCTTTTGCGCTAAGATGGGCATTGATTTATCTTTTTCTTCGGCTTTCCATCCTCAGACTAATGGCCAAACCGAACAAACTAATCAGACTTTGGAGACATATCTGAGATGCTTTGTTTCTGCTGATCAGGATGATTGGGTGTCCTTCTTGCCTTTGGCTGAGTTCGCCCTTAATAATCAGGCCAGCTCGGCTACTTTAGTTTCTCCTTTTTTCTGTAATTCTGGTTTCCATCCTCGTTTCTCTTCAGGGCAGGTTGAGCCTTCGGACTGTCCTGGTGTGGATGCGGTGGTGGACAGGTTGCAGCAGATTTGGACTCATGTGGTGGACAATTTGACATTGTCCCAGGAGAAGGCTCAACGTTTCGCTAATCGCCGGCGTTGTGTTGGTCCCCGACTTCGTGTTGGGGTTTGGTTTGGTTGTCATCTCGTCACGTTCCTATGAAGGTTTCCTCTCCTAAGTTTAAGCCTCGTTTCATTGGACCATATAAGATTTCTGAAGTTCTTAATCCTGTGTCATTTCGTTTGGACCTTCCAGCTTCTTTTGCCATCCATAATGTGTTCCATAGGTCGTTGTTGCGGAGATACGTGGCGCCTATGGTTCCCTCCGTTGATCCTCCTGCCCCGGTGTTGGTCGAGGGGGAGTTGGAGTATGTGGTGGAGAAGATTTTGGATTCTCGTGTTTCGAGACGGAAACTCCAGTACCTGGTCAAGTGGAAGGGTTATGGTCAGGAAGATAATTCCTGGGTTTTTGCCTCTGATGTTCATGCTGCCGATCTTGTTCATGCCTTTCATTTGGCTCATCCTGATTGGCCTGGGGGCTCTGGTGAGGGTTCGGTGACCCCTCCTCAAGGGGGGGTACTGTTGTGAATTCTGTTGTCGAACTCCCTCCTGTGGTCGTGAATGGTACTTCGGCGAGTTCTGTCTATGGGCTCCCTCTGGTGGCTATGAGTGAAGCTGCTGCTTCTGAGGTTCCTTACACAGGTGACGTGGTTTATCCTTTGGTTGGCTGCTCTATTTAAATCCTCTCAGATCGTTACTCCATGCCAGCTGTCAATGTTTTTGCATTGGTTCAGTTTGCTCCTGGATCTCTCTGGTGACCTGCCTTCTCCTGCAGAAGCTAAGTTCCTGATAGTCATTATTTGTTCACTGTTTTCTTGTCCAGCTGGTTATCATGATTTTGTCTTGCTAGCTGGAAGCTCTGGGATGCAGAGTGGCCCCGCCACACCGTGAGTCGGTGCGGAGGTCTTTTTTGCACACTCTGCGTGTTCTTTTGTAGGTTTTTTTGCTGATCGCAAAGTTACCTTTCCTATCCTCTGTCTATTTAGTAAGTCTGGCCTCCCTTTGCTGAAACCTGTTTCATTTCTGCATTTGTTACTTTCATCTTTACTCACAGTCAATATATGTGGGGGGCTTCCTTTGCCTTTGGGGAATTTCTCTGAGGCAGGGTAGGCTTTCTTTTCTATCTCTAGGGCTAGATAGCTCTTAGGCTGTGACGAGGCGGCTAGGTCTGGTCAGGAGCGCTCCACGGCTATTTCTAGTGTGTGTGATAGGATTAGGGATTGCGGTCAGCAGAGCTCCCACATTCCAGAGCTCGTCCTGTATGAGGTTTAACTATCAGGTCATTCCGGGTGCTCCTAACCACCAGGTCATAACAGGCAGCCTCCCATTGGTTCTTCTGGGAAGGTCCTGTACTTGCTGCAGCTATGAAAGGTTTGCATGGCTGCATGGCCATGCGCTAGTGTACATTTGAAAACGTGTGTGTTGATGAGTGCAAGTTCTTTAAACATCCCCTCCCTTGTGTATGACTGTTCGCAAAAGGTGGATGTATGCTGTCTAGCACCCGGCTGAGCTATCAGCATTACACATACATTACAGCGTCTTTTGCTATGACCGCCAGTGCGGCGCTGTGCATTATTAAAGCGCTTTCCAACCCAAGTCTGAATGGTTAGTGGCGTCCGCCAGTGCGCACTGCTCGCACTCTTGTGCTTAAAATTACCTTTTGTTTATTCTGACACCCAGTAGCGGTGTCGAGCGCAAGTGGTCTAGACGAACTCAATCCCGAGTCTTGGAATTGAGTTCTTTGACTTCTTGCTTGTGATTTTGGTGCGGTACCACGGCTCTGTGACTTAACAGAGTTCGCTTTCACCACCATGTAGTGCTGCTATTTGCCAGCAACGGGTTTTCTCCTGCATGGTGGACCCCGGACTGCGAATGCACCAAATATCATCTTATTATTTACTTGGTGCATTCCGCCAGTCCTAGCACTAGGAGTGCAGTTGGTGTTATCATCCATCCTCCTACTGGATGGCCATAGAATAAGGAGGAGGAATAAAAATGTACTGATAAAAACTGGCTACGTTGATGATTCCATCAGCAAGAAATTTGATTTGTGATCAGAAAGTGAATTACCTCACAAAATTATATCATCAAAAAGTTAATATTTTTGGGGTTCTTCAATGCTAAAAATGAAACTCATATACTGTATTATATAGAGTAAATGCAAACAGTGATCCATTTCAATTGATTATTTCTATTAATGTTGATGATTATGGCTTATAGCCAATGAGAACCCAAATGTCATTATCTCAGTAAATTATAATTAACAAAAAACACCTGGAAGGCTTCCTAAAAGTTTTAAATGGGCTCTTAGTCTGTTTCAGTAGGCTCCACATTCATGGGGAAGACTGCTGACTTGACAGATATCTAGATGGCAGTCATTGACACACTCCACAAGGAGGGTAAGCCACAAAAGGTCACTGCTAAAGAAGCTGGCTGTTCACAGAGTGCAGTATACAAGCATATTAATGTAAAGTCGAGTGGAAGGAAAAAGTGTGGAAGAAAAAGGTGTACAAGCAACTGAGATAAGCGTAGCCTTGAAAGGAATGCTCAGAAAAGGCCATTCTAAAATTTTGGAGAGATTCACAAAAGAGTGGACTGCTGCTTGAGTCATTGCTAGTGTTGAGCGATACCTTCGGATATCAAGGAGTATCGGTATCGGATTGGATCGGCCGATATCCAAAAAATATCGGATATTGCCGATACCGATACCCGACACCAATGCAAGTCAATGGGACACAAATATCGGAATGTAAATAAGCCCTTTCTGTCCTTCTACATCCTGTTCCGGAAGGGGGGAAGAGTGTGGGCGGTGAGTGAGCGGACACTATGCGTGTCTGCATGTGTGGGCGGGGTCTGTGTGGGCCTGCCGTGGATCTGTACGGGAGCCTCAGGGGTCTGTGCATGCCTCCTGGGGCTCTGTGCATGCCTCCTGGGGCTCTGTGCATGCCTGCTGGGGCTCTGTGTGGGCTGCCGGGGATCTGTGCGGCATGCTGGGGGTCTGTGCGGCCTGCCGGTGCACTGTGCGTGCCTGCTGGGGCTCTGTGCATGCCTGCCGGGGCTGTGTGCGGCCTGTCAGGGCTGTGTGCGGGCTGCCGGGGCTCTGTGCGGCCTGCTGGGGGTCTGTGCGGTATGCCGGGGCTCTGTGCAGTCTGCCATGGCTCTGTGTGGCCTGCCGGGGCTCTGTGAGGGCTTGCAGGGGCTCTGTGCAGGCCTGCCGGGGCTCTTTGCAGCCTGCCGGGGCTCTGTGCGGGCCTGCCGGGGCTCTGTGCGGGCTTGCCGGGGCTCTCTGCGGGCTGCCGGGGGTCTGTACAGGCATCATCCGATGGAACTACAAGTCCCATCAGACGATGCCTGTGACAGTAATTGACACATTAGCCAATGATGGGTCAGTAGTAGTCCCATCATCCAGCTAATGTGTTGAATGTAAAAAGAAAAAACATACATACTACATACATTACATACAATACATACATAAAGACATACAGTACATATACCATAGAGTAAATACTCACCATTGCTTGTCATTTTGATCCCCGAAGCCAGTGTCACCTGTAAAAAATATTAAAATAACAAACAATATACTCCCTGTCCGCAGAAATCCACGAGTGTCCCACGACGATCTCCCGGGGAGAACGGCAGCATCAGCTGATGCGACCGCTCTCCAGGGGCTCCAGGAACACAATGACGGTAGGAAGGTATCCTTCCGCACTGTATTCTTCCGCTGCTGTAAAAAAAATTGTCCCTAGTCTCACTTTCGGCATTGCTGTATGAAAAATTTTCCCATGCAGCAATTACCATAAAATGAGACTTTGTCCTAAGGTAACCTCTCAGTGATGCACTGCAGGAGCCATTGTCTCCTGTCAGTGTGTCACTGAGGGTCCTATAGAGCAGTGACATCACCTGATGTCACTGTTCTACAGGGGAGATCGTCGTGGGACACTCGTTATTAATTGGACTACGGCGGACAGGTAGTATACGGTTTATTATTTTACGTTTTTTGCAGGCGCTGAAGTATGATAAGTATGGTTAAATAAAGAATATTAAAATACTTTTTTCTTAATGTGTGCATGTTTTATTAACCCTTTATAACTATTGGATTAATAATAGATAGGCATCTTATTGACGCCTCTCCGTTATTAACCTGGCTTAATGTCACCTTACAATAGCAACGTGACATTAACCCCTTATTACCCCATATCCCAAGGCTACACGGGAATGGGAAGAGAGGGGCTAAGTGCCGGAATTGGCGCATCTTACAGATGCGCCATTTCTGGGGCGGCTATGGACTTTTATTTGGAGCTGGGGGGCAATATCCATGGCCCCTCTCTAGGCTATGAATATCAGCCCGCATCTGTCTGTGTAGCCTTCCTGGCTAAAAAATATAGGGGTACCCAACGTCATTTTTTGAGGGGGGTCCCCCTTTTTTAATAGCCAGTAAAGGCTACGCAGACAGCTGCGGGCTGATATTCATAACAAGCAACAAATATTGACCCCCGGCCGTCGGCTTTCCCCCTCTGGCGCAGAAAATTGCACGGGAGCCCACGCCGTTTTTTTCCCTTTTTAAAAAAAAATATAATGCTCATTAAGGAATCTTTCACACTTGCGTTGGTACGGGTCCGTCGCTATGTGTTGGGCCGACATACGACCCACATTGTGAAATTTGTGCACGATGTGGGCAGCGGATGCAGTTTTTCAACGCATCCACTGCCCATTCTGAAGTCCGGGGAGGAGGGGACGGAGTTTTGGCCGTGCATGCGTGGTAGAAAATGACTGACGCGACGGAGAAAAAAAGTTCACTTGAATGTTTTTTCGCGCCGACGATCTGCCAAAACATGACGGATCCATTGCACGACGGGCGTGACGTGTGGCCATCTGTCGCGATCTGTCACTAATTCAAGTCTATGGGTAAAAAATGCATCCTGCGAGCACATTTGCAGGATCCGTTTTTTCCCAAATCGACGTATTGTGACGGATTGCTAAAAACACATGTGCAAAAGTAGCCTTAGAAACATCCGCCTTTCTATTATATATCTATGGATATATTTATCTATAGATATATTTATAGATAGAATCAAAAAAGGAAAGCAGTACAAAAAAATGAAAATAGGTGGACTTTAATGCCTGAACGGCGTGGGAACGTTTCGCATGTAATATCCTTTTTCAAGCAGTGAATACATAAGTGAAGCAGCCTTTTATAAAAAAACACATACATCTCATTAAAGGAACTCATTATTTGCAATGTTATAAAAAATGTCATAAAATACATAAATTATCAATCAATATAAATTTGCATCTGTGCAGATTGAACTACGTCTTAAAATTCAATATTAAAAAATATAGTACATTACGTGTTACGTGATTGTGATTAAAAAATGACTAAATACTCAATTAACAATAAATGAAAATCAGGTGTCCCTATCCCATAAATCATGATTAAAACACACTTACTCATAAGAATTTATTTTGCACGCCGCGATCTCCGGCGTCCTCATGCATCAACTGCGCATGTCAGTGACATCTTAGTCAAAGACCCACAGTGCTTAGAGCCGCTTTTGCGCAGGGTCATTTTGGAGATCGCCGCGCCATGTTAGTTAAGAGAACCTTTGCCCAAACAGGTGACGGACCCAACAGTACATAATTCTGCCTAAGATTAAAACAAAAAAATATATACCAAGCGCTGCATCTCTGAACCTTATCAAAGAAAAGATCTTTTTTACAACTAGAATTAAACTGAAGAGGAAGCACAAATATCATCATACTTCACATAATTGAATTTAATTTAAAATCCACATTCAGGCCCTGAGGTTTTAAAGTATTGAGTCTCATTATCCATTCCAATTCTCTCCTCTTAAGTAACCGTACACGGTCTCCCCCTCTCCTTTGGACAGGTATCAGGGGAGACTGAACGGTTACTGTCACTGTTGCAGGCATCGTCCAAGGGGACTTGTAGTCCCCTCGGACGATGCCCGCACAGAGCCCCGGCAGCCCGCACAGAGCCCCGACAGGCCGCACAGAGCCCCGGCAGGCATGCACAGAGCCCCCACAGGCATGCACAGAGCCCCCACAGGCATGCACAGAGCCCCGGCAGGCCGCACAGAGCCCCGGCAGGCCGCACAGAGCCCCGGCAGCTTGCACAGAGCACCAGCAGGCCGCACAGACCCCCGGCAGGCCAAAGAGAGCCCCAGCAGGCCACACAGAGCCCTAACAAGCATGTACAGAGCCCCAGAAGGCCGCTCAGAGCCCCGGCAGGCCGCACAGAGCCCCAGCAGGCATGCCCAGATCCCCGGCAGGCTGCACAGAGCCCCGGCAGGCACATATAGAGCCCTGGCAGGCACACATATAGCCCCGGCAGGCTGCACAGGGCCCCTGCAGGCCGCACAGAACCCGGCAGGCCACACAGAGCCCCAGCAGGCACGCACAGAGCCCCGGCAGGTCGCCCAGAGCCCTGGCATGTCGCACAGAGCCCCGGCAGGCATGCACAATGCCCCGGCAGGCTGCACAGAACCCCGGCAAGCACGTACAGAGCCAAAGGCAGGCTGCACAGAGCCCCGGCAGGCTGCACAGAGCCCCGGCAGGCACGCACAGACCCCCCCACGGTGTCTCACAGACCCCACCCGCACACACACATGCAGTCTCTGCCCACGCACCGCCCACACTCTATTATAGTGCATCATTGCACTATGGAAACTTCTGATTCCGGTATCCGATATCGCAAAAATATCAGAACTCATTATCGGAATTCCGATACAGCGAATATCGGCCGATATTTCTCAACACTAGTCATTGCTTCAAGTGGCACCACACACAGACTTATCCAGGACATCGGCTACAAGTGTTGCATTCCTTGTGTCAAGAAACTCATGACCAGTGGACAACGCTAGAAGCATCTTACCTGGGCCAAGAAGAATAATATCTGGTGTAAAGCTGCAGTAGCATCGTACGCAGTGAAGAAGCAGTGACCCACAAATTCAAACACAAAAGTCTCTTTTAATGTGTTTCTTTATAGCATTAAAGTCCAGTTCACATTAATGCATATAACTTCAGTGGATATTATCAATGACCAGTTTACACCAGTTCAAAGCAATGCATATCACGTGGCTTTAGATTTGCGGTCCCTAAACAGGCCAGACTTCCCTTGTCCAGTTTCCCTGGGCAACCGAACGCCATCTCACATTCTCCATACGTCTCCATACACACAGCCTCATATGTTGCAGACACTACACATGCCAGCCCTCCTCTGACTAGTTCTCGTGGGTGTCCTGCATCGCTGTATCACAGTCTCTTTACAGACTCTTTACTCACACAGTCGTAAACAGTTCAGGATATCCTCCGGATAGCAGCCGGGCACCATATCCACCTGTTTGCAATCGTTGCACATGCTAGTCCTCTTTCGGGTACAGAACATCCACCTCCGGACACAGGACTGTCCACATCTGACTCCTACGGGCACAGGACATCCACCTCCAGGCACAGGACTGTCCACATCTAAGACCAGTACCATGGACGACTTGCATCTCTCTGCACGCTGCGGGTGCCAGGCTATTCAGCTGCCCTGGGTGCTGGCTCTGCTGGCCTCCATGCATTCTGCAGACCAGCACACACCAGACTGACACTGACGTGCACCTCGCACACCTGGCTTGACCTGGCCAGACACCTGACCCACCCATACCCCTTACTGCAGGGCTTTTAAACACACACAAACCTGTGGCCTTCAGCCACCTGGAAAGCCTGGACCGGAGATCCGTGACTCTCATGCACACCTATGGACTTCATCCATCTGCATGCACATTCTGGGGAGAACAAACAGCGCCCCTTAGCTGTATCAGAGGCCACAGCCTCACACTGGACTGTTGCTCAGTTGCAAGGTGTTGCTTTCAGATGAAAGTAAATTTTGCATTTCTTTTTAAACTCAAGGTCCCAGAGTCTGGAAGAAGAGTGGATAGGCACACAGTCCAAGCTGCTTGAGGTCTAGTGTGAAGTTTCCACAATCAGTGATGGTTTGGGAGCCATATCATCTGCTGGTGTAGGTCCACTGTGTTTTATCAAGACCAAAGTCAATGCAGCCATCTACTAAGAAAATTTAAAACACTTCATACTTCCCTCTACTGACAAGCTTTATGGAGACTAAAATTTCACTCTCCAGCAGGACTTGGTACCTGTCCACACTGCCAAAGTATCAATACTTGGTTTACCAACAACAGTATCACTATGCTAAATTGGCCAGAAAACTCGCCTGACCTTAACCCTATAGAGAATCTATGGGGTACTGTCAAGACAAAGATGAGAGACACGAGACTCAACAATACAGATGAGCTGAAGGTTGCTATGAAAGCAACCTGGGTTTCTATGACACCTCAGCAGTGCCACAGGCTGAGCGCTTCCAAGCAGTGCCACATTGATGCAGTAATTGATGCGAAAGGAGCCCCGACCAAGTATTGAGTGCATTTACTGAATATACATATCAGTAGGCCAACATTTCAGATTTCAAAATAATTTTTCAAGCTAATGTTATAAAATATTTTAATTTGCTGAGATAATGACTTTTGGGTTTTCATTGGCTGTAGCCATAATCATCAACATAAACAGAAATAAACACTTGAAAAAGATCACTCTGTTTGTAATGGCTTTATATAATATGAGTTTCACTTTTTGTATTAAAGAACTGAAATAAATAAAAAATTTTATGACATTCTCATCCTGATTCTAATCCATTTCCTAGGGCTGATAGTCACACTGCCCCCATATCACTGTCTCCCAACGTTTGGCCCACAGATTTCATATCTCCCACCAGGATAGTCTATAGTCACAGTCCAGGCTCCTTCAAATAACAGATAACAGAACCAAAATCTATGTATCTAGCAGCATTGGTTCCTGAAATCCAGACCACAAATTTCTCAACAGTAGCACGTGTTCAGCCCAGCAAGCAACTGATCTAAAAACTTCATAGTCCATCCATATATGTCTTTCATGACATCGTCCTGAATTGTCTCTCTTCAATGTCATTCCAACAATTGCCTTACTAAACATGTGTGTCTTTTTCTACCCTCCACTTTCTGGACGTCCGTCTTGAGATCGACAACCATCGTCGCATCCAGGCGGATGTCTTCAGGAAGTCGACCTCTGTTAACGCACTGTTGCATGCCTCATCGGCACATGATCCGTCCACGGTTAGGGCCGTCCCGATCGGACAATTCCTGAGGATGCGGCGAATCTGTTCCTCTGAGTCAAAGTTTGAGGCACAGGCCTCTGATCTCAGGGACCGATTCTTGGCTCGGGGGTATAGCCGGCGATCCATAAAACATGGTTATGATCGTGCCAGAAAGACCCCACGTGAGACTCTACTGCATCCACGTGACCGGCAGATTGGCAGGGATGGGGCTGGCACCATTCGCTTTATTTCTACGTACAATCATGAGTGGAATGGGATGCGCTCCATCCTTGCCAAGCACTGGTCAGTTCTTGGGGCTGAGCCCTCTCTGGCGGCCTCCCTTGGCCCATACCCTCAGATGACCTCTAGGAGATGCAAAAATTTGAATGACCTGCTGGTGCGTAGCCACTATGTCCCCAGTCCGAGTAACCCATTTGGTTCGAGGGGCCCCACTTTGGGGTGTTTCCCCTGCGGTCACTGTCTTGCCTGCACCAATGTCCTACGATGCTCTAGTTTCACTTCTACTGATGGAACGAGAGAATTTGACATCAGGGAACGGATTTCATGCGGCACAACCAATATAATCTACTATGCGACATGCCCGTGTCCCATGATTTACATAGGTCTTACCACACGGGAGCTGAGAGTCCGTGTCCGTGAGCATGTCCGGGACATTGGTGCTGCCAAGACAGTGACCGACACGTCAGATCTGAAACCCATTCCACGACATTTTTTGCGGCACCATAAGTGCAATGCAAATCTATTAAAGGTGAGGGGTATTGATGCCTTGCACTTGGGTATTCGGGGTGGGGACAATAAAAAACTTCTAGCACAAAAGGAAACTAGGTGGATAGTTAGACTTGGTACTATGTCACCAGCGGGTCTGAATGAGGCTCTGAGCTTTGCTCCCTACTTATGAGTACTTAACGGCCACACTAAGCAGAATGTGCCTGCCCTCGTCAGAATGCTAAGCAGCTTTAGGCTAGGCAGGGACCAGCATGGGAGACTGGCTGGGAATCCCTGGTACCCTTTGTACTCCTTATTATTTATTCCTTATTTGTGTGTGTGCCAAGGTGTCATCCTCTGCCTCCTTTTGTATTTAAATATATGACCCTTCCAGCCCTGGGCGTCCTTAACCCCTGTATGGTTCGGGATTTTTTGGTTTTAGCATTTGTTTTTATGTTTGTGTTTGTGATTTTAACCTCTGGTTTATTTACATTATTAGTGATAATAATTGATCCGTGGCCTTAAGGTATGCCTTTTGAATATGTCCTTGGCTCCATTTAAGTAACCAGCGTGGATACCATCCAAACCGGGGCAAAGTGGACTCATCAAGACATCTGCTTCAGAGAGAATGGGACAAATATTCTTACTATGAAGACTGTTAAACTGAAGCGATGCACTTTTTCCACTATAATGTGATGCCGATGTATAGAAAACGGTTTAGATCCACTTTGTATACTTGTTCATTTACCGGTTTTTATTGTGAGCTGTATTTTTGATGGGTCCCCAATTGTCCTGTATTGGTAGCAGCTATGAGTAATGGATGTGGAGGGAGTAGCTTTTATACTTATATTGTGCACTTTTAGTATTTTCCCTCACCAGTGGCCGTGCGCATTGCGCTGTGATTCGTCCTGTCCCTGTGTGGACCGGCGTCTTAGGGCTCGGTGTGTGCGCTCCGGACTTTTTTTTTTTTTTTTTTCTTTGTCCTGGGCGTGCGCACCTGGTCTGACGCTGATTTCCACTGCTGGGACTTGCCGGACACAATGCACATGTGCCGATGGCGCCACTGTGATTGGCTGCTGTGTACCATGTGACCGGGGCCAAGGGCTATTTTAAGGTCCTGTTAGGCAGTACATGGTTATCCCCCTGAGGAAGTGGCACTGGTGGCCACGAAACGTGCGTTGGGGACCATCGCCTGACCGCCCCCCCCTACCTCTGTGTAGTGGTAAGTGCTAGCACCCTTTTTCCACCACCATACTTAATGGCATTACTATAGAGTCCCACTGCTTTGGGGTGACTTTGGTTGCATAGTGTAGGTGCTTTTTCTTATGCATACCATTACAGGGGTATTTACATCTGGGGGAGCGGGGGGATGGGCGCTTTTCCAGCATTCCTGGGACATTCATCCTGTGCTCTAGTCATTAGATAGTGTAATATTTTGATATATGTTTTTGTATTATTTATGACAATTAAAGTTTGTTTTATAAATCATTGCTCTGAATTGCTCTCCTTTTGGCATGGTTTGTTTTGAGCTGATTTGGTGAGGTCGGGGTCTTTTGGCGTATTTACTGCCAGACCCCGTGCGCTCACAATATGTATTTGGGAGTTTTGTATTCAACATTTTAATTAAGCTCACAGAATTAAGCATATTCCATAAGCCCATCACCTGGGGCTGCATCTGAGACCTCCTGTGTTGACATCTCCCCTGGGTCTACTATCTCCATCCACACAATAGGAATACAACTTAAGGTACCTTCACACTCAGCAACTTTACAATGAGAACGACAACGATCTGTGACGTTGAAGCGTCCTGGATAGCGATCTCGTTGTGTTTGACACGCAGCAGCGATCTGGATCCCGCTGTGCCATCGCTGGTCAGAGCTCGAAGTCCAGAACTTTATTTCGTCATCAGGTCGGCGAGTATCGTCATGTTTGACAGCAAAAGCAACGTTGCCAGCAATGTTTTACATGGAGCTAACAACCAGCGAGAACGATAAGTGAATCGCCGTTACGTCACTGGATCACTCCTGCATCGTTCTGGAGTTGCTGTGTTTGACGTCTCTACAGCGACCTAAACAGTGACGCTCCAGCGATCGGCTCGTTGTCTATATCGCTGCAGCGTCGCTGAGTGTGACGGTTAGTGTTGAGCATTCCGATACCGCAAGTATCGGGTATCGGCCGATATTTGCGGTATCGGAATTCCGATACCGAATTCCGATACTTCCCGCGTATTGGATACCGGAATCGGAAGTTCCCAGAATTCAAACTGAACGCAGCAGCCAATGAGGAATGATTGGAAGTGTGGGCACATCCTGTTTAGCATGGTGGGCATGTAAGTACTGGCAAGGCTTGGATTGGCTGCTGAAATGATGTCACTCTGCACTATAAAAAACGCTGCCGCCATTTTGCGCTCACTCTGCTGTGATTTCAGTTAGGGACAGGACGCTGTGTTCTAACTGAGGGCCAGTCGAGCTAGCTAATTGCTTTATTTTCCTTTCCAAAGGCTAATTTAGCAAAACGCTGTGTGTTCTTCACTGTTCACCTTGCTCTTGCCTTGCAGCGCTGTTTTAACAGCGTTCTGCAAGGTCTCTGTGTGTGTGTGTGTGTGTGCAGCTCACTCTGTAGTCTGTGTGCAGCCATATACCCGGTTGTATTCAGCTCAGGGGGGGTTCACACTGCCTCACACAGTTGTCCTTTTTTGCTCTTAGTGCAGCCTGCTGCACATTTTTTCTCAAATTTCCTATTAGTGTTTTTCCACCAGTCTCCAGCTCTATTGTGGAAAAACACTACATAGGATAACCTAGAGGGGGTTTTTTGGGCCTTGCAGCGCCGTTTACGGCTGTCTGCACGGTCTCCGTGTGAGCCCAGCTCGCCCTGTAGTCTGTGTGCAGCCATAGTCGGTTGGATTCAGCTCAGGGTTCGTTACTGGCTCATACCTTGAGAAAAATTTTACTTTTTTTCAAATAGTGCAGCCTGTTTAAAATTTGAAAAAAAAAAATTCCTACTAGTGTCTTTCCACTCATATCCAGCTAAATAGTGGAAAAACACTATATAGGATAACCTAGAGGAGGGTTTTTTGGCCTTGCAGTGCCGTTTACGGCTGTCTGCACGGTCTCCGTGTGAGCCCAGCTCGCCCTGTAGTCTGTGTGCAGCCATAGCCGGTTGGATTCAGCTCAGGGTTCGTTACTGGCTCATACCTAGAGAAAAATTTTACTTTATTCGGACTCCCATGACAGCACTACGAGAGAGAGGGGATCCGCCCTTCAGGAACAGGAAACCTACAGATACAAAAGGGCGGTACCTCTCCCCATGCATCAGTTGGTTTCCTGTTCCTGGAGGGGCAGGATCCTACAGATGAATCTCGTAGATGGATCCCAGGCCGGCCGGTCGAATCAGGTAGCGGGGGGGTCTCCTACCTCGACCGGTGCGGAAGCTCCTGGAAGACATCACGGTGGTCCTGGCTGGACTGCACGTCAGTGATGTAGACAGCAGGGAGCAGAGTCCAGAGGATTCCTGATCTCCGTTAGCGCCGGCGCCGGTAAGTATATCGCTCCTTCGGTGTGGTGGTGCAGCACGGTGGTGATGTAGCGGTGCCAGGAGGGGAACGCTATCCGGAACGCTGCTGCGTGCTCTTCGGCGTCCTGCATCGCTCTCAGCGTTAGCTGGAGCGTTTCCGGTGCAGTGACGTCGAGGGGGCGGAGTCAGCAGGCGTTTCCGGTCTCTGGGTGACTGCGCATGCGCAGTTCATCCAAGATGGCGGCGCCCATCGATCCTGAACGCCGGTCTCCTCACACACTGCGCTGACCCCCCAGATGTAGTCTCATCAGCCGGAACCAATAGGAGTGGCGCCAGGCAGCCTGCTGACCGGATCTGAGGGGGATTTAAGCAGGAGCTGGGAATAGAGCTCTGCCTTTGGTCACATCCACATCATGGAGAGTGATGGTGAGCGGCAGCTTCAGTTGCCGGAGGACGTGCGACAAAAGCCCACGGAGAAGGAGCATGCCAGAAGTGACCAGTCCAGCCGTAAAAGCTCGTCCAAGCAGGGATCCAGAGCATCGACTGGCAAAGAACCCCCTCGTGTTCCGGTACCTTTTTTGGCGTACACTGGTAAGAGATCTACGTGAATGCTCACTCAGTGACGCGGGCCCCTTATACTTTGTCATTTTAGGGAAAGAAAAGTGCAAAGTCGAAACATAAGGAGTGTGCCCTGTGTGAAGTCCCGTTACCAGATTCTTATATTAAAAAATTATGCGCCTCCTGTATACAACAGACGGTGAGGTCTACAGGAGTGGAGGGGTTGAGTGACATCAGGCTAGATAGATGGTATCACCCTTATTGTCCTCCCCTAGGTAGCGGAAGAATCTGCTTCTACGGCTAATCTGCGTGAGATGATCCGTACAGAAGTAAGGGAATCCCTGCGGTCTATGTCCCAGGCGGGGAGTTCAAAACAGAGAACCTCGGTGATCTCTGATTCATCAGAGGAAGATAAGGATGAAGGTTCCTATGGCTCAAATCTCTCTTCCTCGTCATCAGAAGAGGAATCTGGCCGATTCTGTCTGCCTCTGGACCGAGTAGATAAATTAGTTAAGTCGGTCAGAGGTACGATGGGCCTAGAAGAACCTAAGACTCCGCTTTCCCGTCAGCAACTAATGTTCAGTGGTTTGGAACACAAGAAGCGTAGGTCCTTCCCGGTGAATGATAAAATTCAAGACCTGATTCTCCGGGAATGGAAGAAACCGGAGAAGAAAGGCTCATTACCACCAGCCTTAAAACGCAGATATCCCTTTGAGGATACGACTGTGGATACCTGGGACAAGGCCCCTAAATTAGATGCTGCGGTAGCAAAGGCATCAAAAAAGGCCGCATTACCTTTCGAAGATATGGGATCCCTTAAAGACCCCCTTGACAGGAAGGCGGATACCTTCCTTAAAGGTACCTGGGAGATGGCAGCCGGATCGTTGAGGCCAGCGGTGGCTGCGACTTGTACAGCCAGATCCCTAATGGTCTGGCTGGAACAGTTGGAATCCCAGCTTAAGGAAGGCGCTTCCAGAAGTTCCATTCTAAGTGCGCTTCCGGTGATTCAAGATGCTGCGGCTTTCCTGTCGGACGCGTCGGTCGATTCGGTCAGGATGGCGGCCAGAGCAGCAGGACTCTCCAACGCGGCTCGTAGAGCCCTGTGGTTGAAATGTTGGTCGGGTGACATTCAATCAAGGTCCAAATTATGCGCTATCCCATGCAAAGGGGAATACCTCTTCGGACCAACCTTGGATGACCTGCTTGAAAAGGCTGGAGATGACAAGAAAAAATTCCCGAGTTTGTCATCATCTTCTTATCGGCGTCCATTCAACAGGAGGAGATTTGGTCGCGGAAGGAAGCGCGCATCCTCACCCACTAGAGAGAATTTTAGATGGGAGGATAGACGCAGGAGAGGTACGGGTTACATGTTCCGCCGTTCCTCAAAAGAACGTAAGAAACCGGACCAATGACTAGCGATCCCTGTGGGAGGGAGATTGTCAGCCTTCTCTTCCGCATGGTCTAACATCTCAAATAGTGACTGGGTCCGAGGTATTATTTCAGAAGGTCTGAAATTAGAATTTATTCACTGGCCTCGGGATAAATTTATGTTAACCCCCTTACGTTCCTCCACTATTGAACAGACGGCTTTGGAGGCAGAAGTTGTGAGTTTATGCCTCAAAAACGTGCTGATTGAAGTTCCAGAGTCAGAAAGAGGGAGTGGATTCTACTCTCCCCTTTTTCTGATCCAGAAACCAGACAGATCATTTAGGACTATCATTAACCTTAAATCCCTGAATGAATACCTGGTTAAAGCCACATTTAAAATGGAGTCAATCAGCTCTGCAATTAAAATGTTGTTCAAACACTGCTTCATGGTAGTTGTGGACTTAAAAGATGCGTATTATCATGTTCCTATCCATGAAAACTTTCAGAGGTTTCTACGTGTGGCGGTGTCTATGGGGGGTATTGTTCGACATTTTCAATTTAGAGCCCTTCCCTTCGGCCTCTCAACGTCTCCCCAAGTATTCACTAAAGTAGTTGCGGAGGTCATGGCGCATTTACGTGAATCTGATATCCTCATAATCCCTTATCTGGATGATTTCCTGATAGTTGGGAACTCAGCAGACCATTGCCTTGCTCAGGTAAAAACAGCTATATCTAAGCTAGAGAATCTGGGCTGGATCGTGAATTATGAAAAATCCCGATTACAACCCCTAAAAAACCAGAGATTCCTAGGTCTGCTGTTAGATTCCGAGTCCCAACAATGCTGTCTTCCAACTGATAAACTGCGCCATATCCAACAACAGGTATTAAAAGCAATTAAAGAACCAACCATGACTCTTAGACAGGCTATGTCCTTGTTAGGTTCCCTAACTTCCTGTATTCCCGCCGTCCGTTGGGCCCAGTTCCACTCCAGACCTTTACAGTTTGACGTACTGAATTATGACAGAGTCTTACAGGGTTCCTTGCAGGGTCAGATGACATTGAGTCCAGAGGTTCTGACATCTCTTAGATGGTGGCTAAGGGAAGACAATCTGTCAGCAGGAGTTCCCTGGGTGACTCAAGTGACTCGGGTAGTTACGACGGACGCCAGCCCCACAGGGTGGGGGGCACACATGGGTGACGTGGTAGTCCAGGGTCTATGGGACCCCCAAACATCAGCCTCTTCTAATCAAAAGGAGTTGTTGGCGATTGAATTATCAATTAAGGAACTCCTCGTGTATCTACAGGGTCACCATGTCAAAATCCTCTCCGACAATCAGGTGGCAGTGGCCTACGTGAATCACCAAGGTGGAAAACGCTCCGAGTCCCTGATGGAAATAGCGGACCGCCTGCTCCAGATAGCGGAAAATCATTTTCTATCTTTAGCAGCAGTACATATAAAAGGGAAGGAAAATATAAAGGCGGACTTTCTAAGTCGAAACACCTTAAGACAAGGAGAGTGGTCTCTGAACACAAAAATCTTCAACCAGATTGTCCGCAGGTGGGGTCATCCAGAGGTGGACCTATTTGCCAACAAGGACAACAGAAAAACGAAAAAATTCTGTTCCTTGAATCCCAGGGAATATCCGCTGGTAGTGGATGCCTTCCTGATCAGATGGGATTTCCGGTTGGCTTATGCGTTTCCCCCGCTAAACCTGTTGCCTCTGGTGGTCAGAAAGATAAGGGAGGATCAAGCGAGAATCATACTGATCGCTCCGTTCTGGCCCCGAAGGGCTTGGTTCTCCTGGCTCAGGACCATGTCGGTGGAAGACCCCTGGGTACTGCCAGACATCCCGGACCTACTTCATCAAGGTCCGATCAACCATCCACAAGTGAAGGGTCTACATTTGACGGCATGGTCTTTGAAAGGTCACTGTTAAAAAACAGAGGATTTTCTCTAAATCTCATTGATACCCTTATGAAGAGTAGAAAACTCATAACAACTAAGATCTACTCTAGAACTTGGAGGAAGTTTCTGGCCTCTTCAAATTTTAATATCGAAGAGGGTTTACCAATCAACCAGATTCTAGAATTCCTGCAGAGAGGGCTAGAGCTAAATCTATCCACGAGTACGCTAAAAGTACAAGTCTCAGCCCTAGGGGCCTTATTTTCTTGCAACATTGCTGGTAATTATTGGGTATCAAGGTTCATCAAAGCAGCTAGTAGATCCAGACCTATACACAGGAATAGGTCAATGCCTTGGGATCTTAACCTAGTCCTCTCAGCCTTGACTAAAGAACCGTTTGAGCCTTTACATTCAGCCTCACTTAAATTACTATCCCTCAAAACAGCATTTTTGGTGGCAATTACATCTGCTCGTAGGGTAGGAGACATACAGGCTCTTTCTAGGCTGTCCCCCTATACAGAGTTTCTACAGGACAGGGTAGTCCTCAGACCAGATCCAGCTTACTTACCAAAAGTGGCCTCAGAATTTCATAGATCTCAGGAGATAGTTCTACCATCATTTCTCCCTAATCCTTCTAATTCCAAAGAGGAGTTACTCCATACGTTAGATGTTAGGAGATGTCTCTTAGAATATATATCAGTCACTGATGCTTGGAAGAGAGAGGAGGCGTTGTTTCTATCTTTCCAAGGTCCCAGGAAAGGTCTTAGAGTGTCGAAGTACACGCTAGCGAAGTGGATTAGGGAGGCTATCTCTCTGGCTTATACTGCAGGTGGAGGTCCAGCTCCGCAGAATCTGAGGGCACATTCCACTCGGGCCATGGCTGCATCCTGGGCTGAGAGATCTGGAGTTTCCATCGACCAGATATGTAAGGCAGCTACGTGGTCATCCCCTTCCACCTTTTTCAAGCACTATAGGTTGGACTTGGGGTTCTCTTCTGATCTCACCTTCGGGTTAAGGGTGCTACAGGCTATAGTCCCTCCCTAAGGTAGTTTACATCTCTGTAATTCTCTCGTAGTGCTGTCATGGGAGTCCGAATAAAGCATTAAGCTACTTACTGGTAGCGGCATTTTTCGGAGGCCCATGACAGCACCCTTAGTTCCCTCCCTATTCACGTGGGGGTTGCACTTCCCATAATGTATATAATGAGATAGATAGATCTCACGTGTGGTATATAGTTCATTATGATTGATTATTTTTGGACATAAACTGTATATAATGTATGTTTGTGTGCTACTAACCGCGGTAGTCCTCTCAGGCTCTAATATACAACTGATGCATGGGGAGAGGTACCGCCCTTTTGTATCTGTAGGTTTCCTGTTCCTGAAGGGCGGATCCCCTCTCTCTCGTAGTGCTGTCATGGGCCTCCGAAAAATGCCGCTACCAGTAAGTAGCTTAATGCTTTTTTTCTAATAGTGCAGCCTGTTTAAAATTTGAAAAAAAAAATTCCTACTAGTGTCTTTCCACTCGTATCCAGCTAAATAGTGGAAAAACACTATATAGGATAACCGAGAGGAGGGTTTTTTGGCCTTGCAGCGCCGTTTACGGCTGTCTACACGGTCTCCGTGTGATTTAAACTAGCTCTGTAGCCCGATCTGCACAAAAAAAAAGTAAAGTTCACCAAACACAACTTAACACTTGTGTAGGCTACATTTGAAAAATAATAAAGTTTAGTCCACAATTTACAACATTAGTGTTTCTTACACCTGTTAGGAGGAGCATTTCAGGAATAAGCACACTAAGGCCTTAGTACTTTTCTGCTTATCTTTATCTGTCAACCAAGATGAAGAGGGCAGGGAGTAAGGCACGTGGGCGTGGGCGCGGAGCAGGGAGAGGACGTGGTGATTCTGTGCCTGCTGCGGGCGCCGGTGACTCGTCGTCACTCAGTTTCAGCAGGGAACAGTCCTTCATGCGCAGCTTTGTCGGAGAGCGCCGTGCACCGCTGCTACGTGAAGACCAAATTGAAGCCGTTGTCGGGTGGATGGCAGCTAACGCCTCGGCATCGACTTCAGTTAGTGCCACATCCTCTCAGGCACAGAGCACTGGAGAGCAGCCATCTGTCTCTTCACCACCTGCCAAATTGGCCAGGCAGTCAGAGAGCCCAGGACAGGAGCCGTCTCTACTTCTGTTCTCTGAATCTCTTGGCTTGGAAACAGGGGGCCAGCCAAGCAGCATTGGAGAAATGGAAGAAGAGGCAGTGTGCAGTGATGCCCAAAAGCTTTATCTCTCTGACTCTGAAGAGGCAGGTGGGCCAGTGCCTCCGGTGACCACAGCGCAGTACGCATCTGATGATGAAACTCAGGTGCCGCTTTCTGATGCGTACTGTGCTGCCGAGACTACCCAGGAGGAGCAGTTGGTGGCAGAGGGTAGTGGAGATGATGAGGTCCTTGACCCATCGTGGCGTGAGGAACAGGAAGGTGGTGGGAGCAGCTCTGAGGAAGAGCTTCCCCTTACGGGCCAAAGAGGGAGAGGGAGGGGGAAGACTGCGGAGCCTGTAGCCTCCACTTTGGCACCCGTTAGGAGCCTGTCTCTTTCCAAAGCCAAAAAGGGCGCTCCCAAGACTTGCAGTGCCTGGTCCTTTTTTGACACAGTTGCAGATGACATTTGTTTTGTCAAATGCAAGCTGTGTCATCAGAAAGTAAAAAGAGGTAAAAGTGTCAGCAACCTCAATACCACAAATATGTGGAAACATGTGCGGAACAGGCACGCGGTGGAGTTACAGAAACACAGTGAAGACGTAGGCCAACCAACAGCGGCAGCTACCACCTCTTCATCTCGTGTTGCCTCTTCCTCCACTGTTGTCCAGAGACCTAGTGTAATTCCACCCACAGCACCACCTTCCCAGTCATCCTCACACTCCCAGTCTACTCTACAGCCATCGGTAGTCCAGGCATGGGAGAAAAGGCGGGCATTCTCGGCCAACCACCCCCGAGCACAGGCTCTGAATGCAGGCATTGCCAAACTGTTGTCCCTGGAAATGCTCTCGTTCAGGCTGGTGGAGACTGACAGCTTCCGTGACTTGATGGCATTGGCAGTCCCACAGTACAAGGTGCCCAGCCGCTTTTACTTCAGCAGGCAGGCTGTCCCTGCCCTGCACAGGCATGTTGAGGCAAACATAAAACATGCACTACTGAACGCCGTCAGTAGCAAGGTCCACCTCACCACCGATGCGTGGACCAGTCAGCATGGACAGGGGCGATATGTTTCCCTCACTGCCCATTGGGTTAATGTTGTTGAGCCAGGTACAGATCGTGCGAGTGGCGCAGGACGTGTCCTGCCCACTCCAAGGATTGCAGGAATCCAGTCTGTACGCATCGACTCCTCCTCTTACACCAGTTCCTCTGATTCCTCTCTGCAGGATCCGTCACAGTCCACCTCCACATGGACCCGTGAACGTTTACCTATGACCGACATGAGCACAGCCGTGGCCAAACGTCAGCAGGCCGTCTTGAAACTAGTTTCATTGGGGCATCGAAGCCACACAGCGCAGGAGCTCTGGAATGCCATCAAGCAGGAGAGCGATGTGTGGTTACTGCCAGCGAATCTCCAGCCAGGCATGGTAGTGTGTGACAATGGCCGAAATCTGGTGGCAGCTTTGGCCCTTGGCAACCTCACTCACATCCCATGTCTGGCACATGTGCTCAATTTGGTTGTGCAGAGTTTTCTGAGGGACTATCCGGATCTTGATGCCCTGCTGCACAAGGTCCGCCTAGAGTGTGCTCACTTGCGGCGTTCCAGCTTGGCCAGATCCCGCATTGCTGCTCTGCAGCGCCGATTCCGCCTTCCGGAACACCGCATCATATGTGACCTACCTACCCGGTGGAATTCCACGTTACATATGTTGGAGCGGTTGTGTGAGCAGCAGCAAGCAGTTATGGAGTACCAGCTGCATCAGGCGCAAAGAAGTCGCAGTCAGCGCCGATCAGACTTCACAACCACAGAGTGGGCCACTATGAAGGACGTCTGCCAGGTTTTGCGTCCTTTTGATTATTCCACGCGGATGGCAAGTGCAGATGATGCACTAGTCAGCATGACTGTCCCCCTTATCTGCCTGCTTCAGCAAACTTTGCAAGGGTTAAGGGATGATGTGGTGGAAGAGGTGGAGGATGAGGAGTCACCTTTTCCATCAGCTTCTGGAGAGTCAGCGCCACGTGGTTCCTCACAAAGGGGTACGCAGGGGCCAATTTGTGAGGAGGATGAGGAGGAGTCAATGGAGGAGGAAGAGCTCCGTCCAGAGGAGGGAGCGACACAATTGTCCAGTGGTCAGTGTGTACAGCGAGGGTGGGGTGATGACGAGCGGGCAGAGATCATGTCTCAAGCAGGGGACAGCGTTTCTGGGCCAGTTGGCACTCTGCAGCACATGGTGGATTTCATGCTGCAGTGCCTGAGAAACGACCGCCGCATCGACCACATTCTCAACATGCCTGATTATTGGGTGTTCACCCTCCTCGATCCTCGCTACCGGGACAACGTCCAAAACCTCATCCCTGCGTTGACCCGGGAGCGTAAATTGCGGGAGTACCACGACACACTGGTGAATTCCATCATCTTCTCCTGTCCAACTGAGAGGAGTGCTGCTAGTGCTTTACAAAGCAGCTCAGTGCGTCGAGGCAGTGGGGGAGGCTCTGCCCAAAGAGGGAGCAGAAGCAGTGCCTCTGCCCAAGGCAAGCCCAGTATGGCACAACTCTGGCACACTTTTGTGTGCCCGCCCCAAATGTCTACACCATCACCGGCGGCTCCAGTCAGCAGGAGGCAACGGTTCCGTCAGATGGTGACAGACTACATGGCTTGCCCTCTTACTGTACTCCCAGACGGCTCTTCCCCGTTCAAGTTTTGGGTCTCTAAGCTGGATACATGGCCAGAGCTAAGCCAGTATGCATTGGAGGTGCTGGCTTGCCCTGCGGCTAGTGTCTTATCGGAACGTGTCTTTAGTGCCGCAGGTGGTGTACTAACAGACCGTCGCATGCGACTATCCTCCGATAACGTTGACCGGCTTACTTTCCTGAAAATGAACCAGGCCTGGATCTCGCAGGAATTTGCCACTCCTCTGCCTGATTAAGTAATTGGGTGTCATCCAGGTCTCCTGCTGTGTTCATCTTTCTACCACCTGAACTGCTATTCCTGGGCTCCAACACCGCCAGTTGCGGCTCAGAAGTGCAGGCTGCACAGTAAAAACATACGACCCAGTGTTATTGGGTTTCAGTAACGTCAGCTGATCCCCAGCTGTGTAGCCGGCAATGTGTCCTGCGACCGCCACGCTGGCACAACAACCTAAATGTAAGGGAACCTGTCCCCCCCCACCCCCCGTCGTTTGTTACTGAAAGAGCCATCTTGTGCAGCAGTAATGCTGCACAAGGAAAAGGTAGCTCTTTTTTTTTAGCTCTTTGCACACGCAGAACTTAACACTTATAAAATGTGTTCACTGATACCGTTATACCGTCCCGGAGCTGGGACTTTCCTTCGTAATGTGACGCAGCACAGCCGTCATTCCTACCCCCATGGTGCCATGCGCTGCCTCCTCAGCGTTGTTTTAAGCTGTCACGGAGCCTGCGCTGTTCTGTTATCCCTTGGGCATGCCCTATTTGCGCTGCCTGTCTTCTGACATAATTTGGTGTCAGGCTGGCTGCGCCTGTGCGGCCGCGCTGCCCGAGATCCCGCCTCGCAGTGTCTTCTGATTGAGTCACACTGCAGGCCTGGGATCCATGGGCATGCGCAGTGCATATCTTCCCCTCGGGATCTCGCTCATTTCCCTCCGCCTTCTTTAGACTGTGCGCCGTCAGCTGATACCCAGCATGCCACGGCCGTGACACCGCACAGTCTGAAGAAGAGGGAAGGAGGGGAGTGAGAGTCGAGGTTATGCACTGTGCATGCCCATGGTTCCAAGGCCCGCAGTGGGATTACGTTAGACGAGACTGCGAGGTGGGATCTGGAGCAGCGTGGACGCACAGGCACTGACAGCCTGACACCAAATGATGTCAGAAGACAGGCAGCGCTAATTGGGCATGGCCAAGGGCTAACAGAACAGCGCAGGCTCCGTGACAGCTTAAAACAACGCTGAGGAGGCAGCGCACGGCATCAAGGGGATAGGAATGACAGCTGTGCTGTGTCCCATTACGAAGGAAATTTGCACCTCCGGAACGGTTTAACGGTATAAAGGGACACATTTTTAGTGTTTACTTCGGTGTTTGCAAGGAGCATAATTAAAAGAGCAACCTTTTCCTTTTGCATCCTTAGTGCTGCACAAGATGGCTCTTTCAGCTACAAACGTCTTGGGGAAGGGGGGGGGGGTTAAAGGTTTCCTTTCAACTTGCTCCAATCAGGCTTCGGCCTACACTCTGTTCCTCTGCTCCTCCTGCTGTCCCTGGGCTCTAACACCGCCAGTTGGTGCCTGGAAGTGCTGTGTGCACAGTCAACAGTCGCTCCTCTGTTATTGGGGTTCAGTAACGTCAGCTGATCCCCAGCTGTGTATCCGGCAACGTGTCATGCGACCGCCACGCTGGCACAACTAAAATGTAAGGGGACCTGTCCCCCCCCCCCCCCCCTAGGCGTTTGTTACTGAAAGAGTCACCATGTGCAGCACTAATACTGCACAAGGGAAAGGTCGCTCTTGAAATTATGCTCCTTGCAAACGCTGAACTACACACTCATGTAATGTGTCCCCTCACACCGTCCAACCGTCCCGGAGGTGGGACTTTCCTTTGTAATGTGACGCAGCACAGCCGTCATTGCTACCCCCTTGGCACCGTGCGCTGCCTCCTTAGCGTTGTTTGATTCCGTCATGGACCCTGCGCTGTTATGTTATCCCTTGGCCATGCACAGTTTGCGCTGCCCGTCCTCTGACATCATTTGTTGTCGTCCTGGCTGCGCCTGTGCGTCCACGCTGCCCGAAATCACACCTCGCAGTGTCGTCTAATGTGATCCCACAGTGGGCCTGGTATCCATGGCCATGCGCAGTGCATATACTAGCCTCTCACTCCCCTTCTTCACGCTTCTTCAGACTAGGCGGCGTCAGCTGATCCCTAATAGCATGCCACGGCCGTGACGCCGCACAGTCTGAAGAAGCAGGAAGGAGGTGAGTGAGAGGCGATGATATGCACTGCGCATGCCCATGGATCCCTGGCCCGCAGTGGGACTACATTAGATGACACTGCAAGGTTGGATCTCGGGCAGCTTGGACGCACAGGCACTGCCAGCCTGACACCTACATGATGTCAGAAGACGGGCACCGCTAACTGTGCATGGCCAAGGGATAACATTACAGCGCGGGCTCCGTGACAGAACCAAACAACGTTGAGGAGGTGGCGCCCGGCACCAAGGGGGTTGGAATGACGGCTGTGCTGTGTCACATTACAAAGGAAAGTCCCACTTCCGGGATGGTTTGACGGTGTGAGGGGACACATTATATGAGTGTGTACTTCAGCGTTTGCAAGGAGCATAATTTTCGGAGCCACCATTTTCCATGTGCAGTATTACTGCTGTACAAGATGGCTCTTTCAGCAACAAATGCCTGGGGGGGGGGGGGGTTAAAGGTTCCCTTTCAACTTGCTCCACTGCAGGCTTCGGCCTACACTCTGCTCCTTTGATTCCCTGGGTTTCAACACTGTCAGTTGCCACCTGGAAGTGTTGTCTACACAGAAAAAACACTAGGTGATGTGTCAGTGGGGTTCAGCACCGCCAGCTGTTCCCCCTGCTGTGTAGTCGGCAACGTGTCCAGCACAAGCCACGCTGGCACAACAGAACAAAAGCTGCCACCAGTGCAGGCTTCGGCCTACACTCTGCTCCTCTCCTCCTCCTGCTGACCCTGGGCTCAAACACCGCTAGTTTTTGCCCGGAAGTGCTAGCTGCACAGAGAAAAACACCAGCCAATGTGTTAGTGGGGTTCAGCAACGCCAGCTGTTCCCCTGCTGTGTAGCCGGCAACGTGACCTGCAAACGCCACGCAGGCACATGAACTGAAATTAAAGGGAACCTGGCCCCACCCCCCCAGGTGTTTCTATGTATAACAGCCACCTTGTTCAGCAGTACTGCTGCATTTGTACAAGGTGGCTGACTTTTTCTCCTTGCCCACGTGGAACTCAACACGTACAAAATGTGTCTCATTGAGACCATTCCACTGTCCCTGAGGTGTGACTTTCCTTTCTAATGATACGCAGCACCCCCCCTTGGTAGCGTTTCCCGTCTTTTGTCATCATGGTTAGATGGCTGCGCCTGTGCATCCGCCCTGCTAGAAACAACGCCCCTCGTTGTCATATTTATTTTGTCAGCGAGGGTGTGGTTTATGGGCACGAGCAGTGCATATGTTCGCCTGTCTTAACTCATCTCCTTCCGCCTTCTTCAGACTGTGCGGCCTCCTGGCCGTGGTAGGCGATAAGGGATCAGCTGAGGCCGCCCAGTCTGGAGCAGGTGTAAGGGCATGTGTAAGCGGTAAACCTATTTACTGCACAAGGCCACGAATCACAGCCACGCAGTGTGATTTTTTGAAAACACACTGTGGGTCTGGGATTCATGTCCATCGCTAACCGCAATGGCCGAAATGAAATGAGGTGAGAAGACAGGAAGCGCTCACAGCGCATGGCCAAGGGATCACAATAGCGCAGACTCCTGTACAGCAAATAACAACGCTCAGGAATCTGCGCACAGTACCTAGGTGCAAATTTTGACACCTGTGCTGCGTCTCCTTAAAAAGACAAGTCACGCCTCCACAACTGTTTGACAGTATAATGGGCTAAATAGTGTACGTGTTTTAGTCAGCGTGTGCAAGGAGCAAAACAAATAGAGCAACCTTTTACTTGTGCAGCATTAATGCTGCACAAGGTGTGGCTCTTGTACCTTGCAACACCTGAGGGGGGTTAAAGGTAACCTTTGAAATTGGTTCAACTAGGCTTCGGCCTACACTCTGCTCCTCTCCTCCTCCTGCTGACCCTGGGCTCAAACACCGCCAGTTTCTGCCCGGAAGTGCTAGCTGCACAGAGAAAAACACCAGCCAATGTGTCAGTGGGGTTCAGCACCGCCAGCTGTTCCCCTGCTGTGTAGCTTGCAACGTGACCTGCAAACGCCACGCAGGCACATGAACTGAAATTGAAGGGAGCCTGCCCCCCACCCCCCCAGGTGTTTCTATGTATATCAGCCACCTTGTACAGCAGTATTGCTGCATTTGTACAAGGTGGCTGACTTTTTCTCCTTGCACATGTGGAACTCAACAAGTATAAAATGTGTCTCATTACAGACCATTACAATGTCCCTGAGGTGTGACTTTCCTTTTTAATGACACGCAGCACCCCCATTGTTAGCGCTGCCCGTCTCCTGACATCATTGGTTGGCTGGCTGTGCCTGTGCGTCCCCCCTGCCCGACACAACGCCCCCCGTTGTCTCATATATTTTGACTGCGAGGGTGTGATTGATGGGCACGAGCAGTGCATATGTTCCCCTGTCTTCACTCCCCTCCTTCCGCCTTCTTCTGACTGTGCGGCCTCATGGTCGCGGCATGCGATAAGGGATCAGCTGAGGCCGCCCAGTCTGAAGCAGGTGTAAGGACATGTGTGAGCGGCGAACATATTTACTGCACAAGGCCACGAATCCCAGCACCGCAGTGTGACTTTAGGAAAAGCCACTGTGGGTCTGGGATTTATGGCCATCGTTAACCGCACCGGCCAACATGAAATGAGGTCATGAGACGGCCTGCACTAACAGGGTATTGCCAAGGGATAACACAAGAGCGCAGTTTCCTGTACTGCAAATAACAACGGTAAGGAATCTGCGCACAGCACCTAGGTGTAAATTTGTACACCTGTGCTGCGTCTCCTTAAAAAGACTAGTAGAATAGTCACGCCTCCACTACTGTTTGACAGTATAATGGGCTAAATAGTGTACGTGTTTAATTCAGCGTGTGCATGGAGCAAAATTAAATAGAGCAACCTTTGACTTGTGCATCATTAATGCTGTTCAAGGTGTGGCTCTTGTACCTTGCAACACCTGAGGGGGGGGGTTAACCCCTTCAAGACCCAGCCTATTTTGACCTTAAAGACCTTGCCGTTTTTTGCAATTCTGACCAGTGTCCCTTTTATGAGGTAATAACTCAGGAACGCTTCAACGGATCCTAGCGGTTCTGAGATTGTTTTTTCGTGACATATTGGGCTTCATGTTAGTGGTAAATTTAGGTCAATAAATTCTGCGTTTATTTGTGATAAACACGGAAATTTGGCGAAAATTTTGAAAATTTCGCAATTTTCACATTTTGAATTTTTATTCTGTTAAACCAGAGAGATATGTGACACAAAATAGTTAATAAATAACATTTCCCACATGTTTACTTTACATCAGCACAATTTTGGAAACAAAATTTTTTTTTGTTAGGAAGTTATAAGGGTTAAAATTCGACCAGCGATTTCTCATTTTTACAACGAAATTTACAAAACCATTTTTTTTAGGGACCACCTCACATTTGAAGTCAGTTTGAGGGGTCTATATGGCTGAAAATACCCAAAAGTGACACCATTTTAAAAACTGCACCCCTCAAGGTACTCAAAACCACATTCAAGAAGTTTATTAACCCTTCAGGTGCTTCACAGCAGCAGAAGCAACATGGAAGGAAAAAATGAACATTTAACTTTTTAGTCACAAAAATTATCTTTTAGCAACAATTTTTTTATTTTCCCAATGGTAAAAGGAGAAACAGAACCACGAAAGTTGTTGTCCAATTTGTCCTGAGTACGCTGATACCTCATATGTGGGGGTAAACCACTGTTTGGGCGCACGGCAGGGCTTGGAAGGGAAGGAGTGCCATTTGACTTTTTGAATCAAAAATTGGCTCCACTCTTTAGCGGACACCATGTCACGTTTGGAGAGCCCCCGTGTGCCTAAAAATTGGCGCTCCCCCACAAGTGACCCCATTTTGGAAACTAGACCCCCAAAGGAACTAATCTAGATGTGTGGTGAGGACTTTGAACCCCCAAGTGCTTCACAGAAGTTTATAACGCAGAGCCATGAAAATTAAAAAAATAATTATTTTCTCAAAAATGATTTTTAGCCTGCAATTTTTTATTTTCCCAAGGGTAACAGGAGAAATTTGACCCCAAAAGTTGTTGTCCAGTTTCTCCTGAGTACGCTGATACCCCATATGTGGGGGTAAATCACTGTTTGGGCACATGCCGGGGCTCGGAAGTGAAGTAGTGACGTTTTGAAATGCAGACTTTGATGGAATGCTCTGTGGGCGTCACGTTGCGTTTGCAGAGCCCCTGATGTGGCTTAACAGTAGAAACCCCCCACAAGTGACCCCATTTTGGAAACTAGACCCCCAAAGGAACTTATCTAGATGTGTGGTGAGCACTTTGAACCCCCAAGTGCTTCATAGAAGTTTATAATGCAGAGCCGTGAAAATAAAAAATCATTTTTCTTTCCTCAAAAATTATGTTTTAGCAAGCATTTTTTTAGATTCACAAGGGTAACAGGAGAAATTGGACCCCAGTAATTGTTGCGCAGTTTGTCCTGAGTATGCTGGTACCCCATATGTGGGGGTAAACCACTGTTTGGGCACACGTCAGGGCTCGGAAGTGAGGGAGCACCATTTGACTTTTTGAATACGAGATTGGCTGGAATCAATGGTGGCGCCATGTTGCGTTTGGAGACCCCTGATGTGCCTAAACAGTGGTAACCCCTCAATTCTACCTCCAACACTAACCCCAACACACCCCTAACCCTAATCCCAACTGTAGCCATAACCCTAATCACAACCCTAACCGCAACACACCCCTAACCACAACACTAACCCCAACACACCCCTAACCCTAACCACAACCCTAATTCCAACCCTAACCCTAAGGCTATGTGCCCACGTTGCGGATTCGTGTGAGATATTTTCGCACCATTTTTGAAAAATCTGCGGGTAAAAGGCACTGTGTTTTACCTGCGGATTTTCCGCGGATTTCCAGTGTTTTTTGTGCGGATTTCACCTGCGGATTCCTATTGAGGAACAGGTGTAAAACGCTGCGGAATCCGCACAAAGAATTGACATGCTGCGGAAAATACAACGCAGCGTTCCCGCGCTGTATTTTCCGCACCATGGGCACAGCGGATTTGGTTTTTCATATGTTTACATGGTACTGTAAACCTGATGGAACACTGCTGCGAATCCGCAGCCAAATCCGCACCGTGTGCACATAGCCTAATTCTAAAGGTATGTGCACACGCTGCGGAAAACGCTGCGGATCCGCAGCAGTTTCCCATGAGTGTACAGTTCAATGTAAACCTATGGGAAACAAAAATCGCTGTACACATGCTGCGGAAAAACTGCACGGAAACGCAGCGGTTTACATTCCGCAGCATGTCACTTCTTTGTGCGGATTCCGCAGCGGTTTTACAACTGCTCCAATAGAAAATCGCAATTGTAAAACCGCAGTGAAATGCGCAGAAAAAAACGCGGTAAATCCGCCATAAATCCGCAGCGGTTTAGCACTGCGGATTTATCAAATCCGCAGCGGAAAAATCCGCAGAGGACCAGAATACGTGTGCACATTCCTAGCCCTAACCCTACCCCTAGCCCTACCCCTAGCCCTACCCCTAACCCTACCCCTAACCCTAACCCTACCCCTAACCCTAACCCTATTCTAACATTAGTGGAAAAAAAAAATTTCTTTATTTTTTTATTGTCCCTACCTATAGGGGTGACAAAGGGGGGGGGGGGTCATTTATTATTTTTTTTTATTTTGATCACTGAGATTATATCTCAGTGATCAAAATGCACTTTGGAACGAATCTGCCGGCCGGCAGATTCGGCGGGCGCACTGCGCATGCGCCCGCCATTTTGGAAGATGGCGGCGCCCGGGAGAAGACGGACGGGACCACGGCTGGATCGGTAAGTATGATAGGGTGGGGGGGACCATGGGGGGGGGGGATCGGAGCACGGGGGGGGGAATCGGAGCGCGGGAGGGGTGGAACGGAGCATGGGGGGCTGGAATGGAGCACGGGGGGGTGGAACGGAGAACGGGGGGGGTGGATCGGAGTGCAGGGGGGGTGATTGGAGCACGGGGGGGTGATTGGAGCACGGGGGGAGCGGACACGAGCACGGGGGGGAGCGGAGCGGAGGGGAGCCGGAGCAGTGTACCGGCCAGATCGGGGGGGTGGGGGGGCGATCGGAGGGGTGGGGTGGGGGCACACTAGTATTTCCAGCCATGGCCGATGATATTTCAGCATCGGCCATGGCTGGATTGTAATATTTCACCCGTTATAATGGGTGAAATATTACAAATCGCTCTGATTGGCAGTTTCACTTTCAACAGCCAATCAGAGCGATCGTAGCCACGAGGGGGTGAAGCCACCCCCCCCTGGGCTAAACTACCACTCCCCCTGTCCCTGCAGATCGGGTGAAATGGGAGTTAACCCTTTCACCCGATCTGCAGGGACGCGATCTTTCCATGACGCCGCATAGGCGTCATGGGTCGGAATGGCACCGACTTTCATGACGCCTACGTGGCGTCATGGGTCGGGAAGGGGTTAAAGGTAACCTTTGAAATTGGTTCAACTAGGCTTCGGCCTACACTCTGCTCCTCTACTCCTCCTGCTGACCCTGGGCTCAAACACCGCTAGTTTCTGCCCGGAACTGCTAGCTGCACAGAGAAAAACACCAGTCAATGTGTTCGTGGGGTTCAGCACCGCCAGCTGTTCCCCTGCTGTGTAGTTGGCATCGTGTCCAGCACAAGCCACGCTGGCACAACTGACCAAAAGCTGCCACCAGTGCAGGCTTCGGCCTACACTCTGCTCCTCTCCTCCTCCTGCTGACCCTGGGCTCAAACACCGCCAGTTTCTGCCCGGAAGTGCTAGCTGCACAGAGAAAAACACCAGCCAATGTGTCAGTGGGGTTCAGCACCGCCAGCTGTTCCCCTGCTGTGTAGCTTGCAACGTGACCTGCAAACGCCACGCAGGCACATGAACTGAAATTGAAGGGAACCTGGCCCCACCCCCCCAGGTGTTTCTATGTATAACAGCCACCTTGTTCAGCAGTACTGCTGCATTTGTACAAGGTGGCTGACTTTTTCTCCTTGCCCACGTTGAACTCAACACGTACAAAATGTGTCTCATTGAGACCATTCCACTGTCCCTGAGGTGTGACTTTCCTTTCTAATGATACGCAGCACCACCCTTGTTAGCGCTGCCCGTCTTTTGACATCATTGGTTCGCTGGCTGCGCCTGTGCGACTGCCCGGCTCGAAACAACGCCCCTCGGTGTCTTATTTTTTTGAACAGCGAGGGTGTGATTGATGGGCATGTGCAGTGCATATGTTTGCCTGTGTTCACTCATCTCCTTCCGCCTTCTTCAGACTGGGTGTCCTCATGGCCGCGGCAGGCGATAAGGGATCAGATGAGGCCGCCCAGTCTGAAGCAGGTGTAAGGACATGTGTGAGCGTCAAACATATTTACTGAACAAGGCCACGAATCCCAGCCACGCAGTGTGATTTTTTGAAAACACACTGTGGGTCTGGGATTCATTTCCATCGCTAACCGTAACGGCGGACATTAAATGAGGTCAGAAGACAGGAAGCGCTCACAGCGCATGGCCAAGGGATCCCAAGAGCGCAGACTCCTGTACAGCAAATAACAACGCTCAGGAATCTGCGCACAGCAGCTAGGTGTAAATTTTGACACCTGTGCTGCATCTCCTTAAAAAGACTAGTAGTCACGCCTCCACTACTGTTTGACAGTATAATGGGCTAAATAGTGTACGTGTTTTATTCAGCGTGTGCAAGGAGCAAAATTAAATAGAGCAACCTTTGACTTGTGCATCATTAATGCTGTTCAAGGTGTGGCTCTTGTACCTTGCAACACCTGAGGGGGGGGTTAAAGGTAACCTTTGAAATTGGTTCAACTAGGCTTCGGCCTACACTCTGCTCCTCTACTCCTCCTGCTGACCCTGGGCTCAAACACCGCTAGTTTTTGCCCGGACATGCTAGCTGCACAGAGAAAAACACCAGCCAATGTGTTAGTGGGGTTCAGCACCGCCAGCTGTTCCCCTGCTGTGTAGTCGGCATCGTGTCCAGCACAAGCCACGCTGGCACAACTGACCAAAAGCTGCCACCAGTGCAGGCTTCGGCCTACACTTTGCTCCTCTCCTCCTCCTGCTGACCCTGGGCTCAAACAACGCCAGTTTCTGCCCGGACATGCTAGCTGCACAGAGAAAAACACCAGCCAATGTGTTAGTGGGGTTCAGCACCGCCAGCTGTTCCCCTGCTGTGTAGTCGGCATCGTGTCCAGCACAAGCCACGCTGGCACAACTGACCAAAAGCTGCCACCAGTGCAGGCTTCGGCCTACACTTTGCTCCTCTCCTCCTCCTGCTGACCCTGGGCTCAAACAACGCCAGTTTCTGCCCGGACATGCTAGCTGCACAGAGAAAAACACCAGCCAATGTGTTAGTGGGGTTCAGCACCGCCAGCTGTTCCCCTGCTGTGTAGCTGGCAACGTGTCCTGCAAACGCCATGCAGGCACATGAACTGAAATTGAAGGGAGCCTGCCCCCCACCCCCCCAGGTGTTTCTATGTATATCAGCCACCTTGTTCAGCAGTACTGCTGCATTTGTACAAGGTGGCTGACTTTTTGTCCTTGCCCACGTGGAACTCAAAACGTACAAAATGTGTCTCATTGAGACCATTCCACTGTCCCTGAGGTGTGACTTTCCTTTCTAATGATACGCAGCACCCCCCTTGGTAGCGCTTCCCGTCTTCTGACATCATTGGTTGGCTTGTTGCGCCTGTGCGTCCGCCCTGCCTGAAACAATGCTCCTCGTTGTCTTATTTTGACTGCGAGGGTGTGATTGATGGGCACGAGCAGTGCATATCTTCACCTGTCTTAACTCATCTCCTTCCGCCTTCTTCAGACTGTGCAGCCTCATGGCCGCGGCATGCGAGAAGGGATCAGCAGAGGCCGACCAGTCTGAAGCAGGTGTAAGGATGTGTGTGAGCGGCCAAAATATTTACTGCTCAAGGCCACGAATCACAGCACCGCAGTGTGACTTTATGAAAAGGCACTGTGGGTCTGGGATTTATGGCCATCGTTAACCGCACCGGCCAACATGAAATGAGGTCATAAGACGGGCAGCTCTAACAGGGCATTGCCAAGGGATAACACAAGAGCGCAGACTCCTGTACAGCAAATAACAACGCTCAGGAAGCTGCGCCAAGCACCAAGGCGTTATTTGGGACACCTGTGCTGCGTCTCCTTAAAAAGACAAGTCACGCATCCACTACAGTTTGACTGTAGAATGGGCTAAATTGTGTACGTCTTTCATTCAGCGTGTGCAAGTAGACAAATTAATAGAGCAACCTTTCACTTGTGCAGCATTAATACTGCACAAGGTGTGTCTCTTGTACTTTGTAACACCTGAGGGGGGGGTTAAAGGTTTCCTTTGAAATTGGTTCAAATAGGCTTCGGCCTACACTCTGCTCCTCTACTCCTCCTCCTGCTTCAACACGGGCTCTAACATCGCTAGTTTTTGACCGCAAGTGCTAGCTGCACAGAGAAAAACACACGCCATTGTGTTAGTGGGGTTCAGCAACGCCAGCTGTTCCCCCACTGTGTAGCCGGCAAAGTGTCCTGCAAACGCAACGCAGACACAAAGCTGCCTCCAGTGCAGGCTTCGGCCTACACTCTGCTCCCCCTGCTTACCCTTAGCTCCAACACCGCTAGTTGGGGCTCTAGGAAGACAATCTTTAATAGGCAACGCATCTGGGTTCCAGCACCGCCAGCTGGTTCTCGGCAGTGTTCTTGTCACAGGTACTCCCTCGTGCCAAGCCTGGTTTCAGCACCGTCAGCTGTTTCCGGGTTGTGTCAAGCTCACTGAGACGCCTATGCTTGCCCCATCGTGGTGCGGTCGGGTTAGCCAACTCCAGGGTGCCTCCAGTTTAGGAGCTTCCTATGTGGGCTGCGTGAACTGGCAGTCAAGGCTGGTTCTGTAGTGCCAGTAGGCCCAGCTCCCCCTGTAGGACTGTTGGGGTTCGGTAACTGCGGCTGCCTCGCGGCCTAGCTGTTCTCTCCTCTCCTGTGGGCCTTGGGGTCCACCACCTGGTTCCAGCACCGTCAGCTGGTTCCGGGCCGAGCCTTTGGCTTAGGTGCCTCCTCCTGGGTATCCGAGTTCCGCCAACGTCAGGCGGTCCTTGGTAGTGCTTTTAAGCGCGGGCACCTACAGCTTAGTAACCGGGTTCCAGCACCGCCAGCTGGTCCTCGGTCGTGCCATTGGCTCTTGCACACTGGGGCAACGCATCTGGGTTCCAGCACCGCCAGCTGGTTCTCGGCAGTGTTCTTGTCACAGGTACTCCCTCGTGCCAAGCCTGGTTTCAGCACCGTCAGCTGTTTCCGGGTTGTGTCAAGCTCACTGAGACGCCTATGCTTGCCCCGTCGTGGTGCGGTCGGGTTAGCCAACTCCAGGGTGCCTCCAGTTTAGGAGCTTCCTATGTGGGCTGCGTGAACTGGTAGTCAAGGATGGTTCTGTAGTGCCAGTAGGCCCAGCTCCCCCTGTAGGACTGTTGGGGTTCGGTAACTGCGGCTGCCTCGCGGCCTAGCTGTTCTCTCCTCTCCTGTGGGCCTTGGGGTCCACCACCTGGTTCCAGCACCGTCAGCTGGTTCCGGGCCGAGCCTTTGGCTTAGGTGCCTCCTCCTGGGTATCCGAGTTCCGCCAACGTCAGGCGGTCCTTGGTAGTGCTTTTAAGCGCGGGCACCTACAGCTTAGTAACCGGGTTCCAGCACCGTCAGCTGGTCCTCGGTCGTGCCATTGGCTCTTGCACACTGGGGCAACGCATCTGGGTTCCAGCACCGCCAGCTGGTTCTCGGCAGTGTTCTTGACACAGGTACTCCCTCGTGCCAAGCCTGGTTTCAGCACCGCCAGCTGTTTCCGGGTTGTGTCAAGCTCACTGAGACGCCTATGCTTGCCCCGTCGTGGTGCGGTCGGGTTAGCCAACTCCAGGGTGCCTCCAGTTTAGGAGCTTCCTATGTGGGCTGCGTGAACTGGTAGTCAAGGCTGGTTCTGTAGTGCCAGTAGGCCCAGCTCCCCCTGTAGGACTGTTGGGGTTCGGTAACTGCGGCTGCCTCGCGGCCTAGCTGTTCTCTCCTCTCCTGTGGACCTTCAGGTCCACCACCTGGTTCCAGCACCGTCAGCTGGTTCTCGGCAGTGTCTTTTGCTCTTGTACCTTCTGCTCCCCATCCTGGTTCCAGTACCGTCAGCTGGTTCCGGGCAGAGCCTTTGGCTTAGGTGCCTCCTTCTGGGTATCCGAGTTCCGCCAACGTCAGGCGGTCCTTGGTAGTGCTTTTTAGCACGGGTACCTCCTGCTTAGTAACCGGGTTCCAGTAACGTCAGCTGGTCCTCGGTAGTTCCATAGGCTCTTGAACCTTCGGGTAGCCATCCGAGTTCCAGTTCCATCAGCTGGTTCTTGGCATTTTCTCAGCCTTCTTGTACCTTCTGCTACATTTCCAAGTTGAAGACCCTAAAGTCGACGACCCGGAAGACCACCCCGATGACGACGACGACGACCCGGAAGACCACCCCGATGACGACGACGACGACGGCGGAGACGACGACGGCTGAGACGACGACGGCGGAGATGACGACACTGGAGACGACGACCCTGGAGACGACGACATGGAAGACCGAGAAGCAGAAGAACAAGAGGCTGCAGAACAAAGAGCAGAAGAACATTAAGCATAAGACTTAATATCAGAGCAAAAGATATTATCTAAATTATATGCAGAAGAAGACTAAGCAGTGTATGGGGGGGAGTCCGTTCCTCCTCGTGGTGCCCCTGGATAAAGCCTGATGCTGCAGGCCAAACTGAACGCGGACAAATGTAACTTTTGTGACTGGCAGAACGGAAGGTGTAATCTTCCAACTTTTATAGATAACAACTACGGGAATGCCTGTCACAAATGAGAATATGATGAAGAAGTAGAATAGGAAGAATAATAACAGTGGAATAAAAAGAATATGTAGAATAGGAAGAATAATAATAGTTGAATAAAATGAATATGAAGAATGTAATAAAAAAAAAAAATAGGTAGAAGATGAAGAAGAAGATGAAGAAGTTGATGTCAAAGATGCTGATGATGATGAAGATGAAAGTGTGGGAAAAGTAAAAAAAAAAAAGAAAAAAAAAAGAAGGGGAAGGGCGTGGAATAGTGAAACATCAATATCTGACAAAATAAAAAAAAATTTACATACTCAATATCTTTTTCACTCCGAACGTCTTAAAAAAAAAAAAAAAACATGCTATTCTATTTGATTGGGCTAAACCTCATTGCCTTTAATGTCTCCGCCACCTCCCACAATACATCCTACATTATTCTTAGTTGTTTTCCTTCATGTAGAATGAACCTACAAGGCAAGAAAGGGTTTATTTTAATTCCGATATTTTGGTCCCATTGACTTGCATTGGGATCGGGTATCGGTATCGGCGATATCGGATATTTTTTGAATATCGGCCGATCCTATCCGATACCGATACTTTCCGATATCGGAAGGTATCGCTCAACACTAGTGACGGTACCTTTAGAGTGCAATAGCATGACACCTTGAGATACAGATGAGATCAATACAATGATTGCTTTACATTTGCCTTTGGCAATCTCCTGTCTGGCGTCAGGTATACATAAGATGCAACCCGCACACCTTCCTCTGCTTTCCATCACAGAATGGAAACATTGATTCCTGAGGATGAACTGATGAGCAAGGAAATCACTAATGAAACACAGCAAGCAAATCACTACTAAAGCTCAGCAAGCAAATATCTATTAAATAACAATAATATCGATTTAACTAGTGATGATCGAATATACTTGTTACTCGAGATTTCCCAAGCACGCTCGGGTGTCCTCTGAGTATGTTTTAGTGCTCGGAAATTTAGTTTTTATTGTTGCAGCTGAATGATTTACATCTGTTAGCCAGCATAAGTACATGTGGGGTTGCCTGGTTGCTAGGGAATCCCCACACGTACTTATGCTGGCTAACGGATGTAAATCATTCAGGTGCAGCAACAAACACCAAATTTCTGAGCACTAAAAAGTACTCAGAGGACATCCGAGCATGCTCGGGAAATCTCGAGTAACGAGTATATTCGCTCATCACTAGATGTAACCCGTGCTGGAAAAAGTTTGTATCCCTTAGAGATGTGGACTTCGCTGCACTGCTATTCGTCCTATGGTCTTTTTTACATGGCCATCCTCTCACAGACTGCACCTTACCAATACTGGAAAACACATATTTGGAATTTGCCTTGCTACACTCATCAGGGGAGCTTTAAAGAAGAACATTGTGGGAAGGGAAGCAAAAGGCCAGGGGAAGCCATGTATTGAACAAATACTATTGAGAACTTTGTTATTAGAAGGGAAAGGAAGAACAAAGATAAAAAAAATCAGAATAATAAAAATATTGGAGAAAGAGAACCCAATCACAAACTAAGATGTTTCTTTACAAATGCAAATAGCATGGATAACAAACAAGGAGAATTGATGCTATTTATGCAGGAAAAGAAACATGTTATTGGCCCCACTGAAACTTAGTGGAACAATACACATGACTGGAATACAAGTAAACAAAAAGACTTAATAAATGGGGAGGAGGTGTTGCATTGATTGTCAGAAAAGTGTATATCTCCACAGAGATTGAATCTTCAGACACTGGGAGTTCTGTGGAAACTGTCTAGAGAACATCAGAACAGAAAATGGTAAGGTGGTAAAAAATGATGTTTAGCAGACTGAACTTTTTAATTCTTATTTTGCATTAAACTGATCAACTGATCTTCAATGTGCTATTGAAGGAATAGAATAATCCACACTATCTATAAACAGAGAAATAGTGAGAGAATAATTAGCTAACATAAATTGATTCAAGTCTCCAGGTCCAGATGAATTACATCTAAGGGTACTGAGGAAGATAGCAGAGGAAATAATTGAACCAATCTTTGAAAATTCTTGGAGGTCAGGAGAAGTCCCAGAAGACAGGAGAAGAGCAAATGTTGTCCCCATCTCTAAAAAGGGAAAGAAGTTGCACTAGGGAACCATATGAATGTGAGCCTGATTTCTATACCAGGTAAGATATTTGAATAAATTTAAATAACATGTATGCAAGTACCTGGATGAGAATGAAATAATTATCTTCTAATCGGACAGGTAAGAAACATGGTTGTTTATTATTTTATGACTTTCACAGGTTACTTGGGCGTTGGAAGGTTATTTTCTTTTCGGACAAGAGAGGAATATGGTGGTATATTATTTTCTGTCTATTACAGGGGACATAGACTGAAGTGGATTAGGTGTAAAGGTGAGTACAACTTTGCCTATTTTTTATTTCAAACAAATCAGTCAGTGTCTTTATTTCAAATATAATAAGTTATTTTTACTTTGCATTTATTTCAAAACTTACTATGGGGCTAGAAATGGAGGTATCTTATTGACACCTCTCCATTACTAAGCTGTGGGCTTGATGTCACCTTACAATACAAAGTTGACATCAACAACAATTACTCCACTTGCCACCATCACAGGGCAAGTGGGAGAAGAGGGCTAAGGCTACGTTCACATTGGCGTTCCGCCAATGTGCGTCGCTGTTGCGCCGGCGACGCAGCGGCGACGCGCCCCTATGTTTAACATAGGGGACGCGTGCGTTGTTTTGGTGGCGTTTTTCGCCACGTGCGTCGTTTCCGACGCTAGCGTCGGACGCAAGAAAACGCTACATTGTAGCATTTTCTGTGCGTCCGATTTTCGTCAAAAACGACGCACGCGTCGCAAAACGCGCGCGTTTTTGCGCGCGTTTTTACGTGCGTCGCGCGTTGCGTCGCCGACGCAGGGCGGCCCAACGCTAGTGTGAACCTAGCCTAAGCGCCAGATTTGGCGCATCTTAAGAATTTGCCATTTCTGGGGCAGCTGTTGAATGATGTTTTTAGTCTGAGAGGAGACCAATATCCAGCGCATCATTTTTTGGGATGTCACCCCTATAATAACCAGTAAAGGATAAGCAAAGAGCTGTGTGCTGATATTAATAGCCAGGGAAACTTTGTGGTTATTGTCTCCTTTCCAGAATTTTAAGATCAGCCCCCAGCTATCGGTTTTCCCTCTGTTGATTTTTAAAATTATCGGGGACCCACACATATTTTTTTATGTAGTAATAAGAGCAGTGAGGTCACCTGAGTTCATATCAGCGCTTTCTCTTGCTTTGCAAGTTCCAGTGCCGGACAGATGATCGCACACAAGTCCGGCACTTGACATTTCGAGCGTAAGTTTTTTCACGGTTACCTCGATGATGTCACTGAGGCTGCACTCGCAGCAGTTCAGTCACCAGTGGTTCTCAGCCTGAACGGTCGCATCTTGGCACCATCCAAGTTGAAAACTGTTTATCCTGCAGACATAGATTATAGCTTGGGGCAGAAGAACAGACAGGTATGGTGTATTGTTGCTTTTTATTTTAGTTTAATTACAGGAGAACAAGGGCTTCGGTGGAATTAGGCATTAATTGAGTATAACTGTGTTTGTTATTTTTAAATAAAAAAGTAAAAGTGTGTTTAGTTTAATTTCTAATAAATGACTTTATTCTAACTGTGTCTTTATTTATCATATAACTATAGGAAGATGGGTGTCTTATAGACGCCTCTCCGTTACTAAGCGGTGGGCTTGAGGTCACTGGACAATACAAAGGTGACATCAACCCCACAAATATTAACTCTACTTGTCAATGCTACAGGGCAAGTGGGTAGAGTTGGGCAAAGCACCAGAATTGGTGCATCTAACAGATGTGCCTTTTCTGGGTGGCTGCGGGCTTCTTTTTTTAGGCTGAGGGGGCAATATCCATGGCCCCTAACCAGCTTGAGAATACCGGCCCCAAGGTGTCTGTTTTTTTTAATTATTTATTTAAGCAATTAAAAAATACAGCATGGGGACCCCTCTATTCTTAAAAACCACCATTGCTGAAGCTGACACCCGAGGGCTGCAGCCCCCAGCTGTGAGTTTTGCCTGGCTGGCTATCAAAAATACAGGGGAACCCACACCATTTTGTTCTTTAATTATTTGTTTACAATGCAGGAGCTGGTTAATGAATACACCCTTCAGCCGCTACTGCTCTTGCTGTTATTAGCTGCAGCAGGCATTGGATGATGGGAGCTGTAGTACCATCAGCTCACGCCAGTGACCGGAGGTAAACGTTATATCTCTGGTCAGCTGAGCACTCACACAGTATTTTGACAGCATGGGAACAGCAGCTCTCTTACCGGCAGGGATGATTTTACCGCCGATCAGAAGCGGTGTTTGCTGTGATGTCATATACATGACTGCATGACAAACACCTGGTGTTCAGGCAGCTAAATATGAACAGTAACACGGACTTCCTGGTGAAGTCAGTGTTCAATGTCGGTGCCCGAACAGTAGGTGTTCGATACTGAAGCCGAAATTTATCGTTTGGATTTGCCCATCTCTAGTGATAAGTTAATGCTGGGATTTCTGGTTCCATTCATAAGAAAGCAGTGCACAGACTTAAAATAGGTCCAGCAGTGGAGGGGATTTGTTCACCATCATATTATTAAGTGCACTGATGGTTCCTGTAAGCTCACCAACAACCGCTACAACCACACCTCAATGTTGGACTGTTTTGTTTCTATTGCTGCAGCCATTTGTAGGCTAAGGGTACCGTCACACAGTGCAATTTTCATCGCTACGACGGCACGATTCGTGACGTTCGAGCGATATAGTTACGATATCGCAGTGTCTGACACGCTCCTGCGATCAGGGACCCCGCTGAGAATCGTACGTCGTAGCAGATCGTTTAAAACTTTCTTTCGTCGTCTAGTGTCCCGCTGTGGCGGCATGATCGCATGGTGTAACATATATCGTATACGATGTGCGCATAGTAACCAACGGCTTCTACATCGCACATACGTCATGAAATTATCGCTCCAGCGTCGTACATTGCAAAGTGTGACAGCAGTCTACGACGCTGGAGCGATATTGTTACGATGCTGGAGCGTCACGGATCGTACCGTCGTAGCGATCAAAATGCCACTGTGTGACGGTACCCTAAGAGATTATTTAGAAGTGTGAATATTATATTTTAAAGAGGAAACTTTATCATTAACATTCAGATTTATTGAAAAGCCCATCTTGTACCTGTAGATTGTGCAATACCTGTCTGCTGTTCCTTGTTATTCCTTTTGCACTTGTTAACATATATCCCCTATGAATAAATCAGTTAGGCTTCGTTCACACTTACGTCAGCAGTGTCCCGTCCTAATGCATCGCTGAAACGTAGTGACGGACGTTTAGAAAATAGTGTTTAAATGCATGCAACGTTTCCAGTGTTTAGGCGGATGCGCCGCCTGAATTCTTATAGTGTAGGCTCCCATTCTGTGGAACGACGTATGACGCAGGAGGCGTCTTGGCATGATTTTCCTCTGCAGACAAAAAATATTTCTTTGAACGTTTTTTCCAAATGACGGGCCATCACATCCCACAGGATCCAGTGCACGATGGATGAAACGTGTGGCCATATGTCGCGATACGTCGCTAGTACAAGTCTATGAGAAAATGCAGAATCCTGGGAGCTCGAAGACGGAAGTGTGAAAGAGGCCTTAAGTGTTTCAATCTCATCTCTTGTGAAAGTGTAGAGAGTGTGGATTGGGGTTCTTCTGATTTGGCCCTTGGCAGAAGAGGAAGACCCTTCTGCCTTCTACTAGAGCTCCAAAAATGATTCTGGTTGATGCACTGCACTATATTGAGGTGAGAACAACGATAATACTATGAAACAAACAATATGATAGTTTTTGCTTAAGAATAAAGAGCTTTTTTTAGCATCTGTTTGTTAGGTGTCGAGTTCCTGCCACTGCACAGGGGGAATCTTGAACCATGTCCGCTGTGGTCTCCTATTCTGCTCCAACCGCAGTGGAACCTGCTCAGCAGAGACGTTGATCCCAGAAGCTGGCTCAAGCTGATACTGTGCGCTTGGTTACTGCTGCCTTTCCAGGCTCAGCCCTTGTAGCCAGCACTGATCAGTGGCGAGCAGACGTTAGAGGGACTATGTTCTGCTGCTCCCCTACTGAGCATGCTCAAGGGTCGACCTCTCATTGTAGGTTGAGGGTCACATGCTCAGGTCCTATAGCGGCTCCTATTGGATCACTAGGAAGATCCTGGAGAGCTACAGCTATAAAAGGTTTGCATGGCCTCACGGCCATGCGCTAGTATAAATCAGTAATTGTGTGTGTGGATATAAGCTCCGAATCATTCCCATCCCTAGTGTTGATGAATGCTCACAAATGTTGGAGCTAGGGTTGAGTGAAACGGATCGTTCATTTTCAAAAGTCGCCGACTTTTGGCACAGTCGGGTTTGTGTGGGGTCGGCCATGCGGTACGCGACTTTCGCGCCAAAGTCGCGTTTCAATGACGCGAAATGCGCCATTTCTCAGCCAATGAAGGTGGACGCAGAGTGTGGGCAGCGTGATGACATAGGTCCTGGTCCCCACCATCTTAGAGAAGGGCATTGCAGTGATTGGCTTGCTGTCTACGGCGTTACAGGGGCTATAAAGAGGCGTTCCCGCCGACCGCCATCTTACTGCTGCTGATCTGAGCATAGGGAGAGGTTGCTGCCGCTTCGTCAGAAGCAGGGATAGCATTAGGCAGGGTCCATTAACCACCAAATTGCTTGTGCTGTAGCGATTTCCACTGTCCAACACCACCTTTTGTTTGCAGGGACAGTGGAAGCTACATTTTTTTTCCTCAGCGCTGTAGCTCATTGGGCTGCCCTAGAAGGCTCTCTGATAGCTGCATTGCTGTGTGTACGCCGCTGTGCAAACCAACTGCTTTTTTCAAAGCACAAATCCTGTTGTTCCTTCCTTTCTGCACAGCTATCTTGTTTGTTTGTCCACACTTTTGATGTAATTTGTGCAGCATTCCACTCCTTCTTATTGCTGCCTGCCATACCTGGCTGAGATTACGGCAGGGAGATAGTAATTGTAGGACAGTCCCTTTTTATTTTTTTTATTTTTTTTTTTTTTTTTAATTCTCCCTAAAAAAATAAGTTGTGGGAGATTAAGATTGGCATTTCTGCTAGAGTGCCAGTCCTGTGCGTGCCATCTCTCTCACATAGTGGGCCATAGAAAGTCTTTTATTTTTTTTTTTTTAATTTGGTATCTAAATTGTCCCTGAAAAAATAAAAAAAAAACCTGTGGGAGATTAATATTGGCCTTTCTGCTTGTCTGCCAGTCCTGATAGTGCCATCTCTCTTAAATAGTGGGCCATAGAAAGCCTAGTTTTTTTTTTTTTTTTTAAATTTGGTATCCAAATTCTCCCTGAAAAAATAACAAAAAACCTGTGGGAGATTAATATTGGCCGTTCTGCTTGTCTGCCAGTCCTGATTGTGCCATCTCTCTTAAATAGTGGGCCATAGAAAGCCTAGTTTGTTTTTTTTTAAATTTGATATCTAAATTCTCCCTAAAAAAATAAAAAAAAAAACCTGTGGGAGATTAATATTGGCCTTTCTGCTTGTCTGCCAGTCCTGATTGTGCCATCTCTCTTAAATAGTGGGCCATAGAATGCCTAGTTTTTCTTTTTTTTAAATTTGGTATCTAATTCTCCCTGAAAAAAAAAACCTGTGGGAGATTAATATTGGCCTTTCTGCTTGTCTGCCATTCCTGAGTGTGCCATCTCTCTTAAACAGTGGGCCATAGAAAGCCTAGTGTTTTTCTTTTAAATTTGGTATCTAAATTCTCCCTGAAAAAAAAAAACCTGTGGGAGATTAATATTGGCCTTTCTGCTTGTCTGCCAGTCCTGATTGCGCCATCTCTCTTAAATAGTGAGCCATAGAAAGCCTAGTTTTTTTTTTTAAATTTGGTATCTAAATTCTCCCTGAAAAAATAAAAAAAAACCTGTGGGAGATTAATATTGGCCTTTCTGCTTGTCTGCCAGTCCTGATTGTGCCATCTCTCTTAAATAGTGGGCCAAAGAAAGCCTAGTTTTTTTTTTTAAATTTGGCATCTAAATTCTCCCTGAAAAAATAAAAAAAAACCTGTGGGAGATTAATATTGGCCTTTCTGCTTGTCTGCCAGTCCTGAGTGTGCCATCTCTCTTAAATAGTGGGCCCTAGAAAGCCTAGTTGTTTTGTTAAAAAAATTTGGTATCTAAATTCTCCCTGAAAAAAAAAAAACAGTGTCAGATTAATATTGGCCTTTGTGCTTGAGTGACAGTCCTGCGTGTGTGGCATCTCTCTCATTTGGTGCCACAGAAAACAGTGTGTAACATCGTGCCTGATTTTTGTTACGGTCTCACCCACCTATAAAGGGATATGTAAATCATACAGAAGTTAGAGTTCACCTTGTAAGTTGTTTGACAGTAACAAATACCGTTAGTTTGATGACGTTTTTAAAACAATGAGGAAGTCTGGTGGAAGAGATCGTGGCCGTGGGCGTTCATTGCCAGCTGGTAATGATGGCAGTGGTAGTGGAGCATCGGGTGGTCGTGGGAAAAACAATATAGCACCTAAGTCTTGAGCTGTGTAGCCAGACGACGAAGCTCAAGGCCTCGAACGCTCCCTTTCCTGGGAGTAGGAAAACGGCTTTTAAAGCCGGAGCAGCAAGAGCAAGTTTTGGGTTACCTTGCTGACTCAGCCTCTAGCTCTTTTGCCTCCTCTTCTGAAACTGGTAAATGTAAAAGCAGCACGTCGTTAGTGGATGTTCACGGTCAGGGACAAGTCGCTTCCTTGTCCTCTTCAGCAAAAACAACAACAGAGAAGGATGCAGCAGGCGACACAACGGGTTACTCCATGGAGCTCTTTACACATACCGTCCCTGGCTTAGAAAGTGAAGCATTTAACAGGACATGCCCATTACAAGTTGAATCTGACATGGAGTGCACTGATGCACAGCCACAGCCAGACTACTATGCTGGTCCTTTGACTCAGACCACAACATTGCCCTCGCAGGGTACTGATCCAGAATCAGACCCTGATGAGACTATGTTGCCCCGTCACGAACGCTATACCACTGACTTACACGGTGACACAGACGAAGTTGCACACGAGCTAGAAGAGAAGGTTATAGATGACCCAGTTGTTGACCCCGATTGTCAGCCATTGGGGGAACAGGGTGCAGGCGGCAGTAGTTCTGAAGCGGAGGAGGAGGGGCCACAGCAGGCATCAACATCGCAACAGGTTCCATCTGCCGGGCCCGTAGATGGCACAAAACGCGTGGCAAAGCCAAAACCTGTTGGAGGACAGCGTGGCCATCCGGTTAAAGCTCAGTCTGCAATGCCTGAAAAGGGATCCGATGCTAGAAAGAGTGCAGTCTGGCATTTTTTTAAACAACATCCAATTGATCAGCGCAAAGTCATCTGTCAAAAATGTTCAACTATCTTAAGCAGAGGTCAGAATCTGAAAAGTCTAAATACAAGTTGAATGCATAGACATTTAACCACCATGCATTTGCAAGCCTGGACTAACTACCAAACGTCCCTTAAGGTTGTAGCACCCTTGGCCAATGAAGCTAGTCAGCAACGCTACATCCCTTCCATCAGTGTAAGGCCACCATTTTCCGCACCACCTGCAGTATCTGTGCAGGTTTCTTTGCCAGGCCAAAGCAGTCAGGGTCAGGGAATCACCAGTTTCGCAGTAGGAAACACTGCATCTAGGGCACCGGCGGCAACAATACCGTCTCCAACCGTCTCTCAGTCTGCCATGTCCACCGCACCCCCGCTAGTTCCACGATCTCCAGCTCTCCAGTCCAGCTCACCCTACATGAGACTCTGGTTATAAAAAGGAAGTACTTAGCCTCGCATCCGCGTACACAGGGTTTGAATGCCCACATAGCTAGACTAATCTCGTTAGAGATGATGCCCTACCGGTTAGTTGAAAGCAAAGCTTTCAAAGCCCTGATAGACTACGCTGTACCACGCTACGAGCTACCCAGTCGACACTTCTTTTCGCAAAAAGCCATCCCAGCCCTCCACCAGCATGTTAAAGAGCGCATCGTCCATGCACTCAGGCAATCTGTGAGTACAAAGGTGCACCTGACAACAGATGCATGGACCAGTAGGCATGGCCAGGGACGTTACGTGTCCATCACGGCACACTGGGTGAATGTGGTGGATGCAGGGTCCACAGGGGACAGCAATTTTGGGACAGTTCTGCCTAGCCCACGGTCTAGGAAACAGTTGGCTGTAGCCGTTCGCACCACCTCCTCCTCCTCCTCGTCCTCCTGCAGAAGCGAGAGCTCGTCCACAGACCGCAGTCGCCCAACCACTCCATCCGCAGCTGCCACAGTTGCACACCAGTTGTCCCATTATGGGGCAGCTACTGGCAAGCGTCAGCAGGCTGTATTGGCTATGAAGTGTTTGGGCGACAACAGACACACCGCGGAAGTTCTGTCCGAGTTCTTGCAGAAAGCAACGCAGTCGTGGCTGGGCAATGTAGATCTTGAAGCAGGCAAGGTAGTGAGTGATAACGGAAGGAATTTCATGGCTGCCATCTCCCTTCCCAACTGAAACACATTCCTTGCCTGGCTCACACCTTAAACCTGGTGGTGCAGTGCTTCCTGAAAAGTTATCCGGGGTTATCCGACCTGCTCCTCAAAGTGCGTGGACTTTGCTCGCATATCCGCCGTTCGCCTGTACACTCCAGCCGTATGCAGACCTATCAGCGGTCTTTGAACCTTCCCCAGCATCGCCTAATCATAGACGTCGCAACAAGGTGGAACTCAACACTGCACATGCTTCAGAGACTGTGCGAATAGAGGCGAGCTGTTATGTTTTTGTGGGAGGATACACATACACGGGCAGGCAGTAGGATGGCAGACATGGAGTTGTCAGGTGTACAGTGGTTGAAGATACAAGACATGTGTCAAGTCCTTCAGTGTTTTGAGGAATGGACATGGCTGGTTAGTGCAGACAACACCATAATAAGCTTGAGGATCCCCCTAATGCGTCTGCTGAAGCAAAGTTTGACGCACATAAAGGAGCAGGCGTCTGCAGCAGAGGAAGAGGAAAGCCTTGATGACAGTCAGCCATTGTCTGGTCAGGGCAGTGTACAGGACGAGGTAGCAGGCGAACAGGAGGAGGAGGACGAGGAGGATGATGGGGATGAGTATTTTTTTTAATGAGGAAGCTTTTCCGGGGCCACGGGAAATTGGTGGCGTGGCAAGGCCGGGTTCTGGTTTTTTGAGGGACACAAGTGACGTAGATTTGCCTGCAACTGCCCCTCAACCCAGCACAACCACAGATTTGACAACTGGAACTTTGGCCCACATGGCGGATTATGCCTTACGTATCCTCAAAAGGGACACACGCATTACTAAAATGATGAACGATGACGATTACTGGTTGGCCTGCCTCCTTGATCCTCGCTATAAAGGCAAATTGCAAAATATTATGCCACATGAGAACTTGGAACTAATATTAGCAACCAAACAATCAACTCTTGTTGACCGTTTGCTTCAGGCATTCCCAGCACACAGCGCCCGTGATCGTTCTCACACGAGCTGCAGGGGCCAGCAGACCAGAGGTGTTAGAGGTGCAGAAATCAGAAGTGGCGTTGGACAGAGGTGTTTTCTGCCCAGGTTGTGGAGTGATTTTGCTATGACCGCAGACAGGACAGGTACTGCAGCATCCATTCAAAGTGACAGGAGACAACATTTGTCCAGTATGGTTACTAACTATTTTTCATCCCTTATCGATGTTCTCCCTCAACCGTCATTCCCATTTGATTACTGGGCATCCAAATTAGACACCTGGTCAGAATTGGCAGAATATGCATTGCAGGAGCTTGCTTGCCCGGCAGCTAGTGTCCTATCAGAAAGAGTATTCAGTGCTGCAGGTTCAATATTAACCGAAAAAAGGACTCGTCTGGCTACCCAAAATGTTGATGATCTAACATTCATTAAAATGAACCACAACTGGATTTCGAATTCTTTTGCCCCACCTTGCCCGGCTGACACCTAGCTTTCCTATGAAAAGGTCTTGCTTGTGGACTACTCTGACTGACTTTTCCAATCGCGTAATTTGCAGCAGCTGATTGTCCAGCATACGACATGTTTACACCTCCCTAAATGGCCAAAATCCCCCCCACGGGGCCGTGGTCTCGCCACTTGGCGCAAGCACCCGTGAGAGTGCCGTTTGTCTGAAGAGGTGGGTGTGCCCACTTTTGGTCGACGGCACTGCCACTGGGTCCCTCATAGTACAATAAAGTGTCTCTGGCGGTGGTGGTGCGCACCCAACGTCAGACACACTGTTGTAACATGAGGGGCCCTGGGACTGTACCGCCAGCCACAAGAGAGTTCCCCCCCCCAGCTCAAACATTGCTCTACCACTTGCACAATTATCTCTCACAGTTCCACCGATGTTTAGTCTATGCGCTGACATTGTTCAATGCCTGGCACTGACAATACCAATGTGTTGACATGTATGATGGTACTTAACATAGTCAGGGGCAGTGTCCTATATTTACACCAGTAAATAATTAGTGCCAAATTACTAGGTCTAAAACTCAGTAGAGGAGCCCACCCCAATACCTATGTATTCCACCCTTTTGTGTTTTAGTTTTGCTGTAATGCGAGACATTAACATCTATTTATTTTTTTGGAGTACTAACTTGCAGACACTCATTACAATTGGCCTCCTCTGACAACACCAATGCTGCCTGCGTACCCCTGCAAGAGAATTGCAAGTGCCTACAGCCAAATTTTGTTATGTTAGGCCTACTACACCTGTCTGCGGTCCCTCCTGCCACTAGTCCTCAAGTGACCTGTCTACTGCTGCCCGTGTACCCCTGGAACCAATTTAAAAGTGCCTACAGCGAAATTTTGTTATGTTAGGCCTACTACGCCTGTCTGCGGTCCCTCCTTCCACTAGTCCTCCTTCCACTAGTCCTCAAGTGACCTGTCTACTGCTGCCCGTGTACCCCTGGAACCTATTTTAAATTGCATAGAGCATCCTTTTTTTAATAGTAGGCATACAAACTCTGTCTGTGGCCCATAATTGAAATTGTCCTCCACTGAACAGACCAATGCTGCCTGTGTACCCCTGTAACCTTTTTTAAACTGCATTGAGCCAAATGTTGTGTTTAAGGCCTACTACCTGTGTCTGTCTGCGCCACTCAATACAGCTGTCCTCCTTTTAAAAAAGCTGAGCGTCAATAGTCTGGTTTTCAGCCTATAGGAATTTGAAAACTGCATTGGGGCTACTACTACTACTTCGGTAGGGCCTACTAACGGTGTCTGCCGCTCCAAGGTGTTCCCCAGGTTTCCTCTCCATAGCTTAGAGCTTCTAGCTCTCAATTAGTAGTTGTTGAAAACAACACTGCATTCGGCCTACAAGTTGGGTCTGGGGTGTAGAGATGGTGTGTTCCACTCCAAGGTGTTCCCCAGGTTGCCTCTCCAATGCTTCAATCTTAAAGCTCTTGTTTAGTAGTTGTTGAAAACAACACTGCATTCGGCCTACAAGTTGGGTCTGGGTTGTAGAGACGGTGTCTTCCGCTCCAAGGTGTTCTCCAGGTTTCCTCTCCATTGCTTCAATCTTAAAGCTCTTCTTAAGAAGTTGTTGAAAACAACACTGCATTCGGCCTACAAGTTGGGTCTGGGGTGTAGAGACGGTGTCTTCCGCTCCAAGGTGTTCCCCAGGTTGCCTCTCCATTGCTTCAATCTTAATGCTCTTGTTTAGTAGTTGTTGAAAATAACACTGCATTCGGCCTACACGTTGGGTCTGGGTTGTAGAGACGGTGTCTTTCGCTCCAAGGTGTTCTCCAGGTTGCCTCTCCATTGCTTCAATCTTCTGGCTCTCGTTTAGTAGTTGTTGAAAACAACACTGCATTAGGCCTACTAGTTGGGTTGGGGCCATCTATCTGTGTCTGCCGCTCCTTGCTGTTCTCCTACAGTGAACAAAGCTGTGCCGCCGGTTTACTACTGTTGCCAATTTTGAACTGCATTTAGAATACTTACTGATTTGGGCCTACTCTCTGTGTCAGCCTCTCATTCCAGTTGTCCTCCACTGAACAAAACAATGCCCCCTGGTTAGTCCTGTTACCAATTTTGAACTGCATTTAGCCCACTTTATTCTTTGGGCCCATATCTGTTTCCCCCTCATCCTGCCCATTGCCCAGCCAGTGATAGATGAGTCTGCTGGTACATTGACCCATAATGCAACATTCCCCGTGCATGCTACACTGCAAGATTGTGACCCTTCTGAAAGTCAGGTCCCCCTTCCCGCATACCATACCACCTTACACGGGGACAAAGAGGAAGGTGCAGATGAAGGTGCAGGTTCCTTCATCAGGTGGGGGGAGGAATACTCGTTGGCGACGTCACTGGCACAGGGCCCCTCATAGTACGCAAAAGTGTTGCTGCCGGTGGGAGGCGCCCCCGCCATGCAAACACACCGCTGTACTTTGAGGGGCCCTGTGCCAGTGCCAACGAGTGGGCCCCCCCTGCTTGCTCAGGATCACAGCACTTGCAAAGTTGAAATACTTACCTCTCCCTGCTCCACTGCCGTGACATGGTCCAGATTTACTGGGCACACTAATTACTTGAACCAGCCCTACCCCCCACAACTTTAGCCAAATGACCCCCAATTTTAAATGCCTTACAATTATTATAAGCTAAATTAAGATTGACAAGCTTCAGTAACAAGAATGGATGTTTTTGCCATTAACATGGGCTCTGTACATGTTTTCCTGGCCTCTACTCACTGCCGACTATGCTCTCCCATTGACTTGCATTGGGTTTCGTGTTTCGGTCGATCCCCGACTTTTCGCAATAATCGGCCGATTCCACTCGACTCGACTTTTGAGATAGTCGGGTTTCGCGAAACCCGACTCGACTCTAAAAAGGTCAAGGTCGCTCAACCCTAGTTGGAGCTGTCTAGTGCCAGATTGTGCCTGGTGCTGGATGGCACTATCTATAGCGTCTAATAGCAGCGTTAGCCAATGCGGCACCATGTGAAGCAGTGTGCTTGCCTGTTCCTAGTTAGGGCGGTTAGTGGTGTTCCACAGAGCGGCGCTGCATGCACCCAGCGCGCTACGTTTATTTAAAGTTTAGTTTACTCCTGACACCACTGTAGCAGTGTCGAGCACAAGAGGTCTCGAGGGACTTTGACCCTGAGTCTTGGGGCAGAGTTCGGTGTCGCCTTGCTTGCGCTCTCTGTGCAGTATCGTGGCCCTGTAATGCATCAGGGGTCACTAACTTCATACCAGCTGAAGCTAACCTGTGTGTGTCTTCTCTTAACCGCTTAATCCAAAATGATGTACTATCCCATCGAGGTTACCTGGGACTTAATCCCCAGTGATGAGATACTACATCATATGCAATCGGCCGCGCTCACAGGGCTGAGTTCGGCCGGGTGTCAGCTGACTATCGCAGTGACATCCGGCACTATGTGCCAGGAGCAGTCACGGACTGCTCCTCGCACATTAACCCCCTAAACACTGCAATCAAACATGATCACAGCATTTCGGGGGCATAGGGAAGCATTGCGCAGGGAGGGGGCTCCCTGTGTTCTTCCCTGAGACCCTCGGTACAAGATGATGTGATCACCTTGTACCGAGTGTCTCCTCCCTGCAGGCCCCGGATCCAAAATGGCCACGGGGCTACTTCCGGGTCCTGCAGGGAGGTGGCTAACACGCGCCTGCTCAGAGCAGGCGCCTGTAAGCCTGAAGCAGTGCACGTGAGATCGCTGATCTGAAACATCTGGGACAATGTGATAAGGTAAAAGAAAAAATATTTAGATGTGTAAAAAAAAAAAAAAAAAAAAAAAAAAAAAAAAAAAAATAATAATACCGTATATACTCGAGTATAAGCCGAGATTTTCAGCCCAAATTTTTAGGCTGAAAGTGCCCCTCTCGGCTTATACTCGAGTCAAGGTGGGTGGCAGGGTCGGCGGGTGAGGGGGTGAGGGCGCTGAGGCATACTTACCTAGTCCCAGCGATCCTGGCGCTCCCCCTGCCGTCCCACGGTCTTCGGTGCTGCAGCTTCTTCCCCTCTTCAGTGGTCACGTGGGACCGCTCATTAGAGAAATGAATAAGCGGCTCCACCTCCCATAGGGGTGGAGCCGCCTATTCATTTCTCTAATCAGCTGTGCCGGTGACCGCTGATTAGAGAAAGAAGCTGCGGCACCGAAGACCAGCTGTGACAGGCAGAGGGAGCCGGATGTCGGGACCAGGTAAGTATGTAATATTCACCTGTCCGCGTTCCAGCCGCCGGGCGCCGCTCCATCTTCCCGGCGCCGCTCCATCTTCCCGGCGTCTGCGCTCTGACTGTTCAGGTCAGAGGGCGCGATGACGCATATAGTGTGCGCGGCGCCCTCTGCCTGATCAGTCAGTGCAGAGACGCCGGGACGAGACGCCGGGACCGGACGCCGGGAGCTGCAAGCAAGAGAGGTGAGTATGTTTTTTTTTTTTTTTTTTTTTTTTTACTGCAGCAGCAGCGGCAATGGCAGAGCTTTCTATGGGGAACTATGAACGGTGCAGAGCACTATATGGGGCACAGCTATAGGGAAATAATGAATGGGGCACAGCTATAGGGAAATAATTAACAGTGCAGAGCACTGTATGGGGCACAGCTATAGGGAAATAATGAATGGGGCACAGCTATAAGGAAATAATGAACGGTGCAGAGCACTGTATGGGGCACAGCTATAGGGAAATAATGAATGGGGCACAGCTATAGGGAAATAATGAACGGTGCAGAGCACTGTATGGGGCACAGCTATAGGGAAATAATGAACGGTGCAGAGCACTGTATGGGGCACAGCAATAGGGAAATAATGAACGGTGCAGAGCACTATATGGGGCACAGCTATAGGGAAATAATGAATGGGGCACAGCTATAGGGAACTATGAACGGTGCAGAGCACTGTATGGGGCACAGCAATAGGGAAATAATGAACGGTGCAGAGCACTATATGGGGCACAGCTATAGGGAAATAATGAACGGTGCAGAGCACTGTATGGGGCACAGCTATGGGACAATCATGAACGGTGCAGAGCACTACATGGCACAGCTATGGGGAAATAATGATCTATTTTTATTTTTGAAATTCACCGGTAAATGCTGCATTTCCACCCTAGGCTTATACTCGAGTCATTAAGTTTTCCCAGTTTTCTGTGGCAAAATTAGGGGGGTCGGCTTTTACTCGAGTATATACGGTACTTCCTAAATAAAGAAAAAAAATATTGTTCCAATAAATACATTTCTTTATCTAACTAAAAAACAATAAAAGTACACATATTTAGTATCGACGCGTCCGTAACGACCCGACCTATAAAACTGTCCCGCTAGTTAACCCCTTCAGTGAACACAGTAAAAAAAAGAAACCTGAGGCAAAAAACAACACTTTATTATCATACCACCAAACAAAAAGTGAAATAACACGCGATCAAAAAGACGTATATTATTAACCGTGGTACTGCTGAAAACGACATCTTGTCCCGCAAAAAACGAGCCCCCATACAGCATCATCAGTGAAAAACTAAAAAAGTTATAGTCCTCAGAATAAAGAGATGCAAAAATAATTATTTTTTTTACATAAAATAGTTTTTAACGTATAAAAACGCCAAAACATAAAAAATGATGTAAAAGAGGTATAGCTGTTATCGTTCTGACCTAAAGAATAAAACTGCTTTTTCAATTTTTCCAAACATGGGATGGTATAAAGGCCCCCCACAAAAGAAATTCATGAATAGCTGGTTTTTGGTCATTCTGCCTCACAAAAATCAGAATAAAAAGCGATCAAAAAATGTCACGTGCCCGAAAATGTTACCAATAAAAACGTCAACTCGTTCCGCAAAAACATGACCTCACATGACTCTGTGGACCAAAATATGGAAAAATTATAGCTCTCAAAATGTGGAGACGCAAAAACTATTTTTTGCATTAAGAAGCGTCTTTTAAAGTGTGATAGCTGCCAATCATAAAAATCTGCTAAAACACCCACTATAAAAGTAAATCAAACCCCCCTTCATCACCCCCTTAGTTAGGGAAAAATAATAAAATAAAAAAAGTATTTATTTCCATTTTCCCATTAGGGTTAGGACTAGGGTTAGGGCTAGGGTTAGGGCTAGGGTTAGGGCTAGGGTTAGGGCTAGGTTTAGGGTTGGGGTTGGGGTTAGGATTGGGGCTAGGGTTGGGGTTGGGGCTAGGGCTACGGTTAGGGCTACAGTTAGGGTTGGGGCTAAAGTTAGGGTTAGTGCTGGGGCTAAAGTTAGGATTAGGGCTGGGGCAAAAGTTAGGGTTAAGGTTTGGGTTAAAGTTAGGGTTAGGGCTACAGTTAGGGTTGGGGCTAAAGTTAGGGTTAAGGTTGGGGCTAAAGTTAGGGTTGGGGCTAAAGTTAGGGTTAGAGTCTGGATTACATTTACGGTTGGGATTGGGGTTAGGGGTGTGTCAGGGTTAGGGGTGTGATTAGGGTTACGGTTGGGATTAGGGTTAGGGGTGTGTTGGAGCCAGGGGTGTGGTTAGGATTAGTGGTGTGGTTGGGGTTAAGGGTGTGGTTGGGATTAGGGTTAGGGGTGTGTATGGGTTAGGGTTTCAGTTACAAATAGGGTTTCCACTGTTTAGGCACATCAGGGCTCTCCAAATGCGACATGGCGTCGGATCTCAATTACAGCCAATTCTATGTTGAAAAAGTAAAACAGTGCTCCTTCCATTCCGAGTAGAGTTGAGCGACATTTCCAATTTTCGGATCGAGTTGGATTTTGCGAAACCCGACTTTGTCAAAAGTCGGGTCGGGTGAAATCGCCGATTATTGCGAAAAGTCGAGGGCCGACTGAAACATGAAACCCAATGCAAGTCAATAGGGAATCAAAGTCGGCAGTGAGTGGAGGACAGGAAAACACCTACAGTGCCCATTTTAATGCCAAAAACATCAATTCGTATTACTTAAGCTTGTCAATCTTAATTTACTTTATATTAATAGTTAGGCATTGAAAACTGGGGGTCATTTGGCTAAAGTTGCGGGGGGGTAGGGCTGGCTTAAGATTTTCGTGTGCCCAGGAAATGCGGAATACGTCATGGCGGTGGAGCAGGGAGAGGTAAGTATTTAATCTTTGCAAGTACTGTGATCCTGAGCAAGCAGGGAGGCCCACTCGTTGGCACTGGCACAGGGCCCCTCATATTACGGCAGTGTGTTTGACGGCGAATGGCGCCTCCCACTGGCAGAGACACTTTTGCGTACTATGAGAGGCCCTGTGCCAGTGACGTCGTCAACGAGTATGCCCCCCCACCTGATGAAGGAACCTGCACTTTCATCTGCTCCTTCCTCTTTGTCCCCGTGTAAGGTGGTATAGTATGCGGGAAGGGGAACCTGACTTTTAGCAGGGTCAGATTCTGGCTCTGTAGAGTGCAAGGGGAATGTAGTGGTCTGGGTCAATGTACAAGCAGACTCATCTAGCAGTGGCTGGGCAATGGGCAGGATGAGGAGGAAACACAGATATAGGCCCAAATAATAAAGTAGGCTAAATGCAGTTCAAAATTGGTAACAGGACTAAACGGGCGGCATAGCTAGGTACAGGGGTGGGCTCCTCTGCAGTCAGTGGTAGTGGGCGCAAAGTTTAAACTGGTCTAAATGGAGGCCAGGGCCCCTGTATATTTTAACTATCAACTATTATTTCAACAAATTTGTATTGGAAGTGCCGTTGAAAGATTTAACAGCACAGACTACACAGTGGTGGAGCAGGGAGAGGTAAGTATTGCAAGTGGTAGAGCACTGTTCAAGCTGGGGGGGGAACACTCTCTCTCGTGGGCGGCGTTACTGGCACAGGGCCCCTCATATTACGAAGGTGTGTCTGACATTGGTTGTGCACCACCACCGTCAGAGACACTTCATTGTACTATGAGGACCCCGTGCCAGTGCCATCGCCCAAGAATGGGCACACCCACCTGTCCAGGCAAGCGGCACTCGCACGTGCGATTGCGCCAGGTGGTGACCAAGACCCTATGGGGGGAGTCAGCCCATTTAGGGAGGTATAGAAATGGCCTATGGTGGACATTCAGCAGCTGCAAATGGAGGAATTGGAGAAGTCAGTAAGAGGAGGCCAAAAGCAAGACATTTTTCAGGCCAGCTACGTGTCAGCAGGGGAAGGTGGGGCAAAATAATTTGAAATCCATGATTGGTTCATTTTAATGAAGGTTAGATCATCAACATTCTGGGTAGCCAGACGTGTCCTTTTTTTGGTCAGTATTGAACGAGCAGCACTGAATACTCTTTCTGATAGCAAAAAACTCAACCACAACCTCACCTAGATAGCCAGAAAAGTGTATCCACACAGATACTGACAAGGGGGGAAATGTGGTCGTTTGGCCTAAACATCTTTATGAGAACGAGGCATTCCGCCAACTTAAGAATGAGGTCTATTATAAGAAATTGACGTTCAACCCCCTGGATAAATATAGAATGGAATTGCTGAGTATTCTTAGGGAAGCTCTAGATGCAGGTACCATTAATAAAGAAATGTTTATGGCTCTTCAGGTGTCTGAACCAGCAGTTTCTACCTTATATCTTCTACCTAAAGTCCACAAAAACCAAGTTACCCCACCAGGTAGACCAATCATCTCTGGGTGTGGAAATCTTTTAGAAAATGTTAATAAATTTGTGGACTCTAAATTAAAATCATTGGTTGAAGAGCTCCCATCGCATATAAAAGACACAAATGAGTTTCTTAAAAAGATTGATGGACTTTACATTGGTAAAGACACCTATTTAGTAACATGCGATGTAGAGAGTCTATATACGAACATTCGGCATAGTGATGGGGTTCAGGCAGCGACATTCTTTTTGGGGTCATCTAGTATGCCCAGTAACATGAGGCAATTTGTGTTACGTCTCCTTGAATTCTCATTGACGCATAATTTTTTCTTATTTAAGGGGTCCCTCTACCTACAGCTCCAGGGCACCGCTATGGGTGCTTCTTTTGCGCCGGCTTACGCGAATCTATTCCTGGGGCTGTGGGAGAGGGACCTTTTGATGTCAGAGACATGGATGAATTGTATCCTGATTTGGGTACGATTTATAGACGACATATTTTTTATCTGGCAGGGGTCAGAGGAATCCTTGGTATCTTTTATGACGTCTCTTAATCGCAATTCTGTGAATGTACATTTGACATATAAATTTGATTCATACTCAATTGAGTTCTTGGATGTGAATGTGTATAGAGGTGAGGATAATTGCCTGGGTACAAACATTTTTAGGAAATCCACAGCAGTTAATTCCCTCTTGCACGCCACTTCAGCACATCCCCCTGCTATGGTACATTCTATCCCAATTGGACAATTTTTACGTCTCAGAAGGATTTGTTCTGCTGATATCGATTTTGAGACACAAGCTCAAGATCTTAAGGAGAGATTTCTTGAAAGGGGTTACAGCAAACGTTCAATTAAAAAGGGATATAATCGGGCCAAAAACATCACGAGACATCAAGCTCTGTACGGACAACAAACCCCTAAACCAAATCAGATAGTTAGATATATCACTAGATATCATGGGCAGAATGAATTCATGAGATCATGTCTAACCAAATCTTGGGGGATTCTTAAAGCTGACCCAATTCTGGCAAGATATATTAACGATAAACCAACTATCACGTATAGGAGATCCCATAATTTAAAAGACCATTTGGTAAAGAGCCATTATACCCATAGTTCAGTTATGCCCTCCTTTTTAATGAATTCTAAACAAGTAATGGGCTGTAGACCTTGTGGCAAATGTGTAGCTTGTCCCAATATTGATAGAGCACAGGTCTTTTGTAACTCTAAGGGGACTATTATATATAACATTAAACAAGCCATTACTTGTACTACTAAGGCCGTCATTTATTATGCAACATGCCCATGCTCATTGGTGTATGTGGGCATGACGACCCGCCAATTTAAAGTTAGGGTTCGAGAACATGTGCTGGGGATCATAGCTGCAAAGGAAATTGATGACATATCCCTATTGAAAACGATCCCTAAGCACTTCAAAATTAAACACAATTGTGATGCCTCGCTTTTACGAGTGATAGGTATAGATGGCATCAGACCAAATGAGAGAGGAGGAAAAATAAATAGTACATTGGCACAAATGGAGACCAAATGGATCTGGACACTGAATACTGTGTCTCCTGAGGGGTTGAATGAAAATCTGAGCTTCGCCCCCTTTTTATAACATCACCGTTTTTAGCTTTTTTAGCTGTTTTTATGATTTTTATATACTGCGGCTTTTTATTAACATTTTGTACTTTCTTTTAGCATATTTTACTTACACTCAACTTGCCGGATTGCATGAAGGTGTTCCATCGGTCTTTTGGAGTGTATTGTTGCATATCCTGATCCGGACGGTATGGAGCGTGATTGATTATATTGTCCTTGTGAGTCTGGACGGCAGCATCCCTATATAGAAAATCAACTATTCATATTTTACCTACACTCAACTTACCGGATTGCATGAAGGTGGTCCATCGATCATTTGGAGTGTACAGCTGCATATCTTGGTTCGGACGGTATGGACCGTGTTTGACCTTGCTGTCTTTTGGAGTCTGGACGGCAGCATCTTTATACAAGAAATCAATTATTGTGTGGACATTATGATTATATAATACTATTCAATATTTTATATTTCATTTTGTTTATTTCAATCCTTAGTCTTATTTTCATTACCTCTTTAGCTTATACTTTCATTTATTAATTATTATTTAATTTTACTCTTCTTTCTACCTTCAGTTATATTATTATTATTTTTTCATTTTTTTATTATATATTTTCTATTTTTTGTAATATATATTGTGGTCGTATTTGTTAAATGTACTAGTATTTTACTTATCTATATATATACAATTTGTATGGTATAGCCTCCTGGTGGATATGTACATTTTGTATATACTGCACTTTATACTGCTAGAGATTAGTACGGGTGTGCATATGTGGCAGTGCTGATGTATTAATAAGCACTGGTAATTATGCATATATTACCTTGGGATTCCGGTTTTGATCAGTGAGGGATATATTTGCATATTGGGATCCCAGTATTGTGGATTGCTATAATTTGCTTTTTTCACCCTGGTTTCTTGGCTGCATCAGTGTTGGCATACCATAACGGCTATTTCGTTTACAATTTAGTTACCGCCCACTATATATTGATGTTGGAATCTTAGCCACACAGCTAGTTCAGTTTCTTACATTTCTCCGCTCCCTTGCGATACCCTGTGCGGTGCGCATGCGCTGTCCGATGTCTGGAGCCCCGGCGTCCGCGTCATGTTGTCTTAGCAACGCCGGGTACTCCGTTCCCGTGCGTGCTGTCACGTGGCGACGGCGCTTGGACTTCCGGGCCGCTCGGGCGACGCATGCGCCGTACCTGCCGGGGTCACCACAATGGATACCTGAAGGATATAAAATGCCCCAGTAATACATTTAGCGTCACCCCCTGACGAAGGACGAGTTCCGAAACGCGCGTCGGGGTGCGCGATAGCAGGACACTGTGACCCTTGGGATAAGGTATAATACATTACCCTTTTCATATGTATTGATAGCATTTCCTTTTTTGCACGGTGCACATTGCACTTTGGATGTGTGGTTTATCCACTAATTTGTGGCATGCAGTACACGCTGTAGTTGCTTGGTATAATTATTGGTAGAAACACATTTCCCTCTGGATATTTATTGATAATATTACTTTGCACAGTGCACATTGCACTTTGGCTGTGTGGTTTATCCACTAATTTGTGGCACATAGTATACCTCATATACATCCTGTGTACTGTTTGATAGAGATATATCATCCTTTGTTAATTTGATTGATAGCATTACTTTGCACAGTGCACAATTGCACTTTTGGTCTTCCCACTGATTTGTGTATATAGTATATTTTATAGACACTCTATGCATTGATTGTCTGCTTATATTTTGCATATAGCACTTTGCACTTTTTTTAGGTTTCGCTGATTAACTTGATTGTTGGAACGTACTATACTTCGGCGGTTACTTAGCACATCTGCACTTTTAGTGGGGGTTATATTATTATATATTTTTTTACTGCAGCACGTATGGTGCCTTGTTGAGATTTTGACATATGATTTCACATTATTATTATTTTTATTTTTATCTTTTGTGTGGTAACACATCCCTAGTCCTTTGTATATGTTCACCAACAATTTAATTTTTTAGATATTTAATTTTTTTAGTGCACTTTACTATATACATTATATTATTTTTGATGTAATGCTTTTAAATAATTTTTTTAGCTATCATCATATGAAATATATATAGATTATATCCATTTTTTACCCAGGTCGCCCATTTATATCCGAAAATTATTTTTATATATATATGTTTTTTATTGTCCTGTTATATTCGCGTACTATGTATTGTTTTTAATAGTTTATTTTTTGTGCCTATTTGCCAATATAAATAAAGGCTTATATTTAATAGTTCTCTGTGTGGATACACTTTTCTGGCTATCTAGGTGAGGTTGTGGTTGAGTTTTTTACTCTGAGTGTTCAATCACTTTCTTCTTTTCACAAACACCATCGGGTTCTATTGATATTTTTAGACATATATATATATATATTTATTTATATGGTTTTTATTAGATATCCGTTGTTACTTTGTGTTACATAATAATCTTTCTGATAGCACACTAGCAGCAGGGCAAGCGAGCTCCTGTAATGCATATTCTGCCAATTCTGGCCAGGTGTCTATTTTAGATGCCCAGTTTTCAAAGGGGAATGAACTGTGAGGGAGAACATCGATAAGGGAGGGAAAGTAGTTTGTAACCATACTGGACAAATGCTGTCTCCTGTCACTTTGAATCGATGCAGCAGTACCTGTTGTGTCAGCGGTCATTGCGAAATCACTTCACAAACTGGTCATAAAACCCCTCTATCCAACGCCACTTCGGATTTGTGCACCTCTAACACCTCTGCCCCCTACAGCTCGTGTGAGAACCATCACCGCCGCTGTGTGCTGGGAATGCCTGAACCAAACGGTATACAAGAGTTGCTTGCTTGGTAGCCAATATTTGCTCAAGATTCTCATGTGGCATGATATTTTGTAATTTTCCTTTATATCGTGAATCCAGGAGGCAGGCCAACCAGTAATCGTCATCGGTCATCATTTTGATAATGCGGGGGTCCCTTTTTAGGATACGCAAGGCATACTCAGCCATGTGGGCCAATGTTCCAGGTGTCAATTCACTGCTTGTGCTGGGTTGAGGAGCACTTTCTTGCAAATCAACATCACTTGTGTCCCGCAAAAACCCGGTATCTGACCTTACAACGCCACCAGTTTCTATTGACCCCTGAGAAGCATCCTCCTCCCATAAATATTCATCCCCATCATCATCCTCCTCCTCTTCGTCCGCCACCTCATCCAGGAGAGTTCCCTGAGCAGACAATGGCTGACAGTCATCAAGGCTTCCCTCCTCCTCGGCTGCAGACGTCAGCTCCTTAATGTGCATCAAACTTTGCATCAGCAGACGCATTAGTGGGATGCTCATGCTTATGATGGCGTCGCCTGCACTTACCAGCCATGTGCATTCCTCAAAACACTGAAGGACTTGACAGAGGTCTTGTAGCTTTGACCACTGCATACCAGACAACTCCATGTCTGCCATCCAAGTGCCTGCCTGTGTATGTGTATCCTCCCACAAATTAATTACAGCACAGCCTCTGAACTATGTGCAGTGTGGAGTTCCACCTTGTTGCAACCTAGATTATTAGGTGGTGTTGGGGAAGATTCAGCGATCGCTGATGGTTCAGCAGAAGGCTGGAGTGTACGGGCGACTGGCGGATGTGCGAGCAAAGTCTTCACACCTTCAAGAGCAGGGCAGGTAACTCCAGATCATTTTTGAGGAAGCACTGCACCACCAGGTTCAAGGTGTGAGCCAGGCAAGGTAAGTGTTTAAGTTCTGAAAGGGCTATGGCAGCCATAAAATTCCTTCCGTTATCACTGACTACCTTGCCTGCCTCAAGATGTACACTGCCCAGCCATGACTGAGTTTGTTGCTGCAAGTAGTCGGCCAGTACCTCCGCGATGTGTCTGTTGTCGCCCAAACACTTCATTTGTAGCACAGCCTGCTGACGCTTAACACTAGCTGTTCGATAATGGGACACTGGCAGCTGCGGAAGGAGTGGTCATGCGACTGCGCTCTGTGGACGAGCTTTTGCTTCTGGAGGAGAGGAGTAGCAAGCGCCTACAGCCAACTGTTTCCTAGACCGTGGGCTAGGCAGAACTGTCCCACTATGGCTGTCCCCTTTGGACCCTGCATCCACCACATTAACCCACTGCGCCGTGATGGACATGTAACGTCCCTGGCCATGCCTACTGGTCCATGTATCTGTTGTGAGGTGCACCTTTCCACTGACTGATTGCCTCAGTGAATGGACAATGCGGTCTTTGACATGCTGGTGGAGGTCTGGGATGGCTTTTCTCGCAAAGAAGTGCCGACTGGGTAGGTCATAGCGTCATCAGGTCTTTGAAAGTTTTGCTTTCATCCAACCGGTAGGGTATCATCTCTAACGAGATTAGTATAGCAATGTGGGCATTCAAACCCTGTGTATGCGGATGAGAGGATGAGTACTTTCTTTTCCTAACGAGAGTCTCTTGTAGGGTGAGCTGGACTGGAGAGCTGCATATGGTGGAACCAGCGGTGGAGGTGGTGGACATGGCGGATTGAGAGAGGGTTGGTGATGGTATTCTTGATGTTGGCCTACATACAGTATTTCCTACCAATAACCTTGTGATTCCCTGACTGCTTTGGCCTTGCGATGATACCTCCACATTTGCTGCTGGTGGTGTCCTAACCGGTGGCCTTTCAGTGAGGGAAGCAATGTAGCGTTGCTGACTACCTTCATTCAGAGCAGGTGCACCAATGGTACGGGATGTTTGGTAGTTAGTCCAGGCTTGCAAGTGCATGCTGGTTAAATGTCTAAACATGCACGTTTTATTTACATTTTGAAGATTCTTCCCTCTGCTAAAGGTCTTTGAGCATTTCTTACAGATAACTTTTGACTGATCATTCGGATCTTGGTTAAAAAATTGCCACACTACACTGTTCCTACTATGGAATATCTTTTCAGGCATTGCACGCTGTGCTACTTTCACCGGATGGCCACGCTGTCCTAAAACTGTTTTTGTTTTTGACAAACGTTTTTGGCCAGAGACGGGCCTGCCAGATGACAGCTGTTGCGATGTAGATGGCTGCTGCGGATCATCCTCCTCCGCTTCTGAGCTACTTGCAGTGGCACCCTCTTCCCCCAATGGCTGCCAATCTGGGTCAACAACTGGGTCATCTATCACCTCCTCTTCGATGTCATGTGCACCTTCCTCTGTGTCACAGTGTAAGATGCTATAGCGTTCAGGACAGGGCACCATAGTCTCAGCAGGGTCAGATTCTGGCTCAGTACACTGCGAGGGCAATGTAGTGATCTGAGTTAATGGATCAGCATAATAAACTAGCTGTGGCTGTGCATCAGTGCACTCCATGTCCGATTCATCTTGTAATGGGCAGTTAACAATTTCCCTTTCTAACCCAGGCATGGTATGTGTAAAGAGCTCCATGGAGTAACCTGTAGTGTCGCCTGATGCATCCTTCACTTTTGGTTTGGGTGAAGGACACAATGAAAAGTCTTGTTCCTGACCGGGAGCATCCACTGACGACACGCTGCTTTTATATTTGGAACTTTCTGAAGAGGAGGCGAAAGAGCTAGAGGCTGAGTCAGCAAGGAAAGCCAAACCTTTTTCCTGCTGCTCCAGCTTTCAAAGTTGTTTTCCCACTCCCAGATAAGGGAGCCATCGGGGCCTTGTGTAGCCAGATGATGACGCTGGCTCAACACCTCCAGCCTTAGGCGCTATTGTGCTTTTGCCACTACCACCAGATGCACCACCACAATCACCACCACCACCATCAGTACCAACTGGCAACCACCGCCCACTGGCTCTTCCACCAGACTTCCTCATTTTTGGAAAAATCTAAAAAAATAACAATCATTATATGGTACTGTAAAACAAGGTAGAAGATGTATGTAAACTTGTTGAAAATTTAAATCTAAGTGGCAGAAAGTGGCTGGCTGACCTACGACAAAATAACAGGACTGCAGTATATCCACTTTGTGAGAATTTGAATCTCACTTTTTTGGGGGGAGACTGAACCAAAACTCAGGCCCTGTTCTGCCCATCTTAATGTGCAGAAAGTTCATTATCATGTTATTCAAGTTGTGGCCACTGGAGGTCATCAGTTGCCTACTTTTCATGTTTACCAACTTTTTCCCTCAGAAGAGCAATGTCTTCTGGGTTAGTTCCGCCCTCATTCTTCTTGTGGAAGACAAGCTTCAGTAGCCATTTTTCCTCAGGTCTTAAGAGAGGCACACGTGCTCCTGTCTCGCTTACTTTCTTACCCTTGTCCTAACGGATCTCGGTACGTTTATAAAGGTTTAATGCATCTTATGTTTGTGTTAGTATTTAAGCCTTATGCAGCTCCTATAGACAAATATATTTAGGCAGATTGTGCTTTGCAGCTTGCAGTTAGGTTAATGTGTACTCTGCATTTAGATAGATGCTTCTTTGTATAGAATAGGGCAGTGCTGCAGAATTACTGTGTAATGCACTCTGTATAATTTCTGCTGTAATGTCTCAGTTATTTATGTGATTGCACCCTGTATGTGCATATACTGAAATGCTGTTATTCTTTACAGTTATTCACTAGTCATCCACTATGATTATTCACTGAACATCCACTTTGTACATCAACATCATTCACTATTCGATCATCTACTATGAATACTGTCCACCATTGTTGTTCAACGTTATATTTTTGGTTATCTTCACCCTAATAAATAAGACTTAAGCATCAACACAGTCTGTTTACTAGGATGTGGATGAAGGTTTAGCCATATGTTGGAATCCACACAGCATCCTACGTGGAGGAAGATAGAACAGTGAAAAACGAGACCGCCAGTCGCAGGCGGTGATTGTAAAATAAGAACAGATTAGCTGCCTTCAGTGAAACTGATAGCCGGTCGCAGGCTGTAGTGGATCAGACTGTTCGGTATCGCTAACACCCACACTGCTCCGCATTCGGGTATCACAGCAGCCGCCATACAGCCGCAGAACTATACTGCAGCCCTCCAAGAGGAGCTACATCATTCCCGCCACGCACATAGACTCAGTTTCCCGCCAAAACACTCAGCAGTACGCAGCTAAGCGCACAATGTCTCGAATCAGCACATCCTCACTTAAGACGAGGTCACGAGCAAGCTCTAACAGGTCATCATTAGCAGAGCTGGCTGCTGTCGCTCGTGCTGAAGCTGAAGCAGCCAAAGCGAGGTCCACCTTTGCCGAGAAAGAAATGCATCTAAAGCTGAGACAAGCAGAGCAAGAGGCAGAACAGGCACGTTTGCAGGCAGAACAAACTCCACGCCTGCAAGCCGAAACCGCACGTTTGCGGGCAGAGCAAGAGGCAGAAAGTACGCGCCTGCAAGTGTCTCTAGAAAGACTTATGGCAGACGAAGAGGCAGCAGCTGCAATAGCTAAGGCAGAGTACTTGGAAGCCATGAAGGATCCTGATTATGAGAGACGCAGCAACGTTCTTGGAACAGATCTAGAGCAGCAAGATCCAGCTCAGCGCGTTGCAGAGTACGTTCATCGACACTCCAGCATGGACAACACCCTAGATAGACTACAACGATCAGCCTACGTCGATCCAACCCCGAACTTCGCTACTACAAACAAGAAGACGTCCAACACAGAGGAGTCGACCACAGCTACCGTTCCACTAAGAAGAAGGTACAGCTCCCACCTCACCTTAAAGAGACATCTTCTTCACCAGAAAGGTATTATGCAGACTGTCCGAAGCCAAGAGCATCTCACAGGTATGGTGATGCACCACACACTAGATATGGCTATAACATACCGGCTCGTACCAACACTGATCAAGCCACCGTAGGCTTGGCAAAGAACTGGTAACAAAAGGACTTGTAAAGTTCACTGACAAAGCCGAAAACTATAGGTCGTGGCGAGCTTCATTTCAGAATGCCATTCAGGGACTGGACCTTTCTAGTAGTGAGGAGTTAGATCTCCTGGTAAAGTAGCTTGGAACTGAATCGGTCGAGCATGCTAAAAGACTAAGAGACATTAACATAGAATACCCACACATAGGTCTAAGTAAAGTGTGGGAAAGACTTGACGAATGCTATGGGTCTGTAGAAGTAATAGTGAATGCTTTATTCAAAAGAATTGATGATTTCCCTAAGATAGGACCCAAGGGTTATCAAAGACTTAGAGAATTGAGTGATTTCTTGATAGAGTTACAGGTCGCCCAGAAGGAAGGTCACTTGGCTGGATTGGCATTCTTAGACACTGCTAGGGGTGTCAATCCAATAGTACAAAAATTTCCTTACAATCTTCAAGAAAGGTGGATTAAACATGGTTCACGGTATAAACAAATTCATAACGTACCATTCCCTCCTTTTGCTGTATTTGTTGAGTTTGTCACCCAGCAAGCCAAGATCAGAAATGACCCTAGTTTTGATTTCACTCTGTCATGTTCCACTACCCCGGGTGTCAAACCCAGTAAGACACCTGTGGCAGTCCATAAAACTAATATTGATTCCACAGGTCTTCCTCACAAGACAACTAAACCCCCTACGGAAGAGAGCAAACCTCAGGATGTCAGAAAGCAGTGTCCTCTACACAGGAAACCACATCCTCTGCTAAAGTGCAGAGCCTTCAGGGAGAAGACTTTAGAGGATCGCAAAGGTTTCCTCAAGGAAAACAACATCTGCTTCAAATGCTGTGCTACAACCTCTCACTTCGCCAGGGATTGTGGAGCTAGCGTGAAATGTGCAGAATGCAGCAGCACGGATCACAATACAGCCTTGCACCCTGGACCACCTCCAGGAGTGTTGTCACAGGCAGAGCAGCACGATGAGAAGCAGAAGAACACCGAAGAAGACAACCCTGCGGTCATCTCTAAATTTTCGGAGATCTGTAAGGGACCCACGGGAGGAAGATCCTGCTCAAAAATCTGCCTTGTCCGAGTCTATCCAACAGGCCACAGAGACAAAGCGCTCAAGATATATGCAATCCTGGATGACCAAACTAATAGGTCTTTAGCCAGGTCCATCTTCTTTGACAACTTCAACATTGTAGGCCCCGGTTCTCCCTACTCCCTTAGGACATGTTCAGGTACCGTCGAGACGGCGGGGTGGAAAGCAACCGGATACAAAGTGGAGTCCATGGATGGCCAGACCTGTCTGTCACTACCGACCATCCTGGAGTGCAACCAGATTCCTGACAACAGGTCTGAGATACCTTCACCAGAGGTGGCAACGTATCACCCCCACCTGAAGCGTATAGCCCACCTGATACCTGAGTTGGAACCAGAAGCCCCAATAGCTTTACTTCTGGGAAGATATATACTACGAGTCCACAAGACTAGAGAATATATCAATGGCTCACGGAATGCTCCATACGCTCAGAGGCAAGACCTTGGATGGGTCATTGTAGGAGATATCTGTCTAGGTGGAGCACACAAGCCGGTCTCAGTCAACAGTATGCTTACCAGCACACTAGAAAATGGACGTCCATCTCTCTTCCAGCCGTGTCACAATAGTCTGCTGGTAAAGGAACTACCGAGCAGCACTCCCCTACCTTGCCCTTTCTCAGTTCCTATCAATGAAGACCATGCCTGTGGAGGTGAACAAGACCACATAGGATGTACAGTCTTCCACAGGACGAAGGAAGACAACAAGGTAGCGATGTCCATAGAAGACAAGATATTGTTGGACATCATGGACGAACAAATAGTAAAGGATACGTCGAATAGTTGGGTCGCACCTCTACCATTTCGACCTCAGAGGAGACGCCTACCCAACAACAAAGAATTGGTCTACAGCAGATTCATCTCCCTAACACACAAGCTTCAGAAGTCACATGAGACGAAGGAACAATTCTTTACCTTCATGGGAAAGATATTCCAGAACAACCACGCAGAGATTGCACCTGCACTTCGACACACAGAGGAGTGTTGGTACCTGCCCATCTTCGGAGTGTACCATCCTAAGAAGCCAGGTCAAATTAGAGTGGTATTCGACTCAAGCGCCAAATGTGAAGACGTGTCATTGAATGATGTCTTACTGTCGGGCCCAGACCTCAACAACAGACTTCTGGAAGTATTACTCTGTTTCCGTAATCATCCTCTTTGGGGATAATTACTACCAGCAGTTAAGGGGTACCGTCATGGGGTCCAATGTGGCCCCCACGTATGCCAACATCTATATGGCGGTACTCGAGGACCAACACGTGTACAGATCCATCTTCTGGTGACACGTCTGGGCCTGGTGGCGCTACATCGATGATATTTTTTGTGTTTGGGAGGGTACCCATGAGGACCTCCTTTTATTTTTTGATAGAACTTAATAATATACATCCGGAATTGAAGTTTACTATGACCTGTTCAGCCGATAGGGTACAGTTTTTAGACACCACGGTCTATAAACAGAATGATAAACTTTGCACTTATTTGTTTACAAAGGCAACTGACAGGAACAGCCTTTTATGCTATGATAGCTACCATCCCAGACGCATGGTGGACTCGTTACCCTGGAGTCAGCTTATCCGGGTACGAAGAATAGTTACTGATACAGAGGTTTGTGATAAAAGACTGGACGAAATGTGTGACAAATTCGTACGGAGGGGGTACCCACAGGTGAAGGTTATGGGTCATAGAGATAGGGTGGCTAGATTGACTGAGGACGATGTACAACACCACAAGAGAGACAAACAAAAACGTGTACCATTTGTGTCCACCTACTGTCCGGCGAGTAATGGTATTGCTAATATCCTTAATAAACATTGGGGGATTTTGTATAAGGGTTTGCCTCAGATTCAAGACTTTTGCTCACGCCCTATTCTCTCTTACAGACGAGGATGTAATCTTAAAGATCTATTGGTCAAATCAGATATTGGGGCCGGGAGAGTTGCCGTCCAGAGGACTTTGTGCCCCCCTCGGATGGGCAACTTTCCCTGTCTCAATTGTGCTTGTTGCGGTAATATGCTTAAGGGCGACAGTTTTTGTCGCCCACATACCGGTAGGAAATTTTAAATTAAGGAACGTTATACGTGCTCGTCAAAATTTGTTGTGTACCTAATAGTCTGTCCATGTGGACTAATGTATGTCGGGGAAACGACAATGGAAGTGAGACAACGAATATGCAAACATAAGAGCACGATACGTACGAATTTAACTGACCTACCAATCCCTAAGCATTTTAGTGAGTGTAGACACTCTGTTAACCAGTTGCGTTTTAGAGTAATCGATGGGGTCCCGGCACTGAGGAGAGGGGGTGATAGGAATCTTAAATTGAAACAAAAAGAATTAAGGTGGATTTCAACTTTGGAAACACTGCAGCCCAAAGGGCTTAATTTAGACTATAGTCTGCAGATTTGCACGACATAATTATGTCAAGGGTTTGATGTGCTGCGGTTAGTCTGATATGAGTGTTTAGGTATCTAGGATTCTCCCTCTTGACACAGTGTGCGTGCTCTATTCCGTGTATGTTTTAATCTAGTGCTGTTTTGTGTATTTTGCTTCATTTGTATTTGTTTTTATTATAATTTTTTTCTGTTTTCTTCTTTTTTCTCTTTGCGGAAGGTCGTGATTTGGCAGCCAGAGAGCTGATGGAGGTGCTTTACTCGTTATTTATAGCTTTTTGCCTATATGGTTTGTATTTTATTTCTCTCCCTGGGCTCCCTGCCTGTCATATCGCTGCTTTTCGTGAGGGGTGGTTGCCATGGAGATGGCTATGCTTGCGTCTTCCCTGGAGCACTGGCTCGGTGCGACGTATGGGCGGGCTGGTTATCATTGCGTGTATTCGCTGTGGTTTCTGGTCTGGTCATGTGATTCGCTGCTGGGTCTGGTGTCTCTGATGTCGGCGCTTGCTCTGGGGCGCCTGGCGCGTGCGCGCTTGGCGGCGCTGGGGGGCGGTCGACTGATCATCCCTGTGGTGTGCCCTGCGCGTGCGCACCGGCGCTCTATGACGTCTGGGACGCCTGGCGCGTGCGCGCTTGGTTACATTGTGGGGCGGTCGGGTGATCGTCGCTGCAGTGTGCCGTGCGCATGCGCCGGCGTTCTATGGCGATTGCACGCATCCCTGCATACTTTGATGTGATTGGGTAGATTCATTTTGTGCGCTCTTTTTCCTAGCCTACGGAGATTGGAGGATAAAGGGGACTGGCCCGTGGATAAAACGTGATTGATGGAGATGCCGCCATAGTAACCAGACAAGAAGTACAACCATTGGACTGTGCACCTTTGTGATGTTTGTTTATGTATGTGATTTTGAGTTTTATGCCCTTTTGTGTACATATTTTCATATGATATGGCTAGTGATGATGTCTAGTTGTTATTGACTATATATGTATATGGCAATAGATATTTAAGCACATTAGATGTATATTTAATAAAGGCCGCCCCTGGATGGTGATTGGTGCTCATGTGAGCTCCACACTATTTAAGATGGCCATTTTTGATACTGAGTATACTTGACAAAGGCCAACCAGGCCGAAACGTTGTATTTTACCATGGCACAATAAAGACTACTTTTGGATAATCATCACCTGGTATGGATGCTGCTCTTCCTTTTCTATACACATAGGATGTACAGTCTTCCACAGGACGAAGGAAGACAACAAGGTAGCGATGTCCATAGAAGACAAGATATTCTTGGACATCATGGACGAACAAATAGTAAAGGATACGTCGAATAGTTGGGTCGCACCTCTACCATTTCGACCTCAGAGGAGACGCCTACCCAACAACAAAGAATTGGTCTACAGCAGATTCATCTCCCTAAGACACAAGCTTCAGAAGTCACCTGAGACGAAGGAACAATTCTTTACCTTCATGGGAAAGATATTCCTCAACAACCACGCAGAGATTGCACCTGCACTTCGACACGCAGAGGAATGTTGGTACCTGCCCATCTTCGTTGTGTACCATCCTAAGAAGCCAGGTCAAATTAGAGTGGTATTCGACTCAAGCGCCAAATGTGAAGACGTGTCATTGAATGATGTCTTACTGTCGGGCCCAGACCTCAACAACAGACTTCTGGAAGTATTACTCTGTTTCCGTAGAGATTCAGTGGCATTTATGGCTGACATACAACAGATGTTCCACTGTTTTCTCGTCAAAGAGGAACACAGAAACTACCTGAGGTTCTTCCGGTACCGTGACAACGACCCGGACGAAGACATCGCAGAGTACCGGATGCGGGTACACATCTTTGGGAACAGCCCTTCCCCAGTGGTCGCAATCTACGGCCTCCGACATTCTGCCAAAAAGGGTGAAGAAGAATATGGTTCGGACGTCAGGTCCTTTGTGGAAAAGGATTTTTACGTGGATGACTGTTTGAAGTCCACACCGACAAGTGAGGCCGCAATCAGTCTACAAAAGAGGACTCGTGACATGCTCGTTCAGTCTAACCTAAGGTTACACAAAATTTCCTCCAACAGCCGAGAGTTGATGGAAGCCTTTCCCTCTGAAGACTATTACAGCGATCTAAAGGATTTAGACCTCAGCATCGACCCCCTTCCCATGCAGCGGAGCCTTGGATTGCTGTGGGACCTGAAGACAGATACCTTAACCTTTCAGATCAGCAAGGATGAGAAACCCTTCACGCGCAGAGGAGTTCTTTCCTTCGTGAATAGTTTATACGACCCTTTGGGATTTGTAGCTCCAGTAACCATCCAAGGAAAGCTGATGCTCAGGGACTTCACCCAAGACACTACTGATTGGGATGATCCACTTCCATAAGAAAAGGCTGACCTGTGGGCGGAGTGGAGGAATTCTCTTGAAGCCCTGACCAACCTTCATGTGAAACGACCGTATGCTCCTGTGCCATCCACAGAGGTCAAAACGCAAAGACTTTGTATTTTCTGTGATGCATCAGTCAAAGCGATTGCAGCAGTAGTGTACCTCAAAACCATAGACGTAAGCAGACAATGCCATATCGGGTTCGTTATGAGTCGGACGAAATTGGCGCCACTTCGTGAACACACGATACCCAGACTGGAACTCTGTGCTGCTGTCCTCGCAGTTGAGTTGGCCGAACTGATCTCGGATGCGATGAGCCTGAAGATCAAGGATGCAGAGTTCTACACCGATAGCAAGGTCGTACTGGGGTACATCTGTAACGAGACACGACGCTTCTACATCTAAGTCAGCAACCGGGTACTTCGGATAAGAAGATCCACCGACCCTAATCAGTGGCACTACGTACCTACTCACCACAATCCTGCGGACCACGCAACTAGATCCGTTGCACCCAGTTATCTGAAGGACACTTCATGGTTCACAGGTCCTACCTCTTTTTACAGTTCGATGCCCCACATCTGCAGGCCTGAAACTTTCGAACTTGTGGGTCCAGACACAGACGAAGAGATCCGACCTCAAGTGTCTGCTCTACATACAGAGATTTCAAGCTGCCACCTCGAATCTCACCGGTTCAGCAGGTTCTCCACCTGTAAGTCACTTGTTCGAGCTATAGCTTGTCTATTTCATGTAACCCAGTCCTACAAGTCAGCACTACCTGATAGCCAGAGACCTTGTAAAGGTTGGCATCACTGCAGGCTTGCGTTTACTGCTCCCAACCTGGAAAGAGCCAAGGTTATAATACAAAGAGAAACCTATGGCAGAGAAATAGACAACCTCAACAAGGGACAACCCATTCCTGAGGTCAGTGGGCTGAGGAAGCTTGATCCGATTGTCGATCAAGAAGGGCTGCCGAGAGTCGGTGGTCGTCTTCAAGAAGCTGAGGCAGAAGTTTCAGAGAAGCACCCGGTGATAATTCCTGGACATCATCGCGTAACAACCCTGCTGATTCAACATCATCATGTCTTAGTGAGACACCAAGGCCGTTTGTTCACTGAAGGAAACCTACGGGCAGCTGGACTATGGATAGTTGGAGCTAAGAGAAGAGTGAGCAAACTCATCTTCGACTGTGTTACGTGTCGCAAACTCCGGGGCACATTCCAAAATCCGAAGATGGGCAATCTTCCACCCGACAGACTCAGCACTGAACCCCCCTTCACCAATGTTGGACTAGATGTATTTGGTCCTTGGTCTGTGGCTACACGACGGACTAGAAAAATACTTACAGAAGCAAAGTGTTGGGCAGTTCTATTCACGTATCTGTCCATCAGAGCCGTTCATATCGAAGTAATCGATGGACACTGTTGTGAGTTCTGTTTTTGGGCTCCCTCTGGTGGTTACTGATGGTACTGGGTGACTTGTGTTCTCTGCGGTCTCTGGTGTCCACCTGTTCCATCAGGTTATGGGAGTTTCCTATTTAACCTGGCTTTTTTGTCATTTCCTCGCTGGATATCAATGTAATCAGCATGTCTTTTTACCTCTGCTCCCTGCGTCTGTTATCTTCTGGACAAGCTAAGTTTTGATTTTCCTGTTCCACGTTTTGCTTAATTTTTGTCTTAGTCCAGCTTGCAGATATGTGATTCCTTGCTGCTGGTTGCTCTAGTGGGCTGAAATTACTCCTCATGTTCCATGAGTTGGCACATGAGTTCAAGTAATTTCAGGATGGTTTTTTTGAAGGGTTTTTCGCTGACCGCGCAGTTCACTTTTGTATCCTCTGCTATCTAGCTTTAGCGGGCCTCATTTTTGCTGATTCTATTTTCATAACTACGTATGTGCTTTCCTCTCATTTCACCGTTATTACATGTGGGGGGCTGCTATTTCTGTGGGGTGTTTCACTGGAGGCAAGTGAGGTCTGTGTTTCTTCTTATAGGGGAAGTTAATCCTTCGGCTGGCGCGAGACGTCTAGGAATCATCGTAGGCACGTTCCCCGGCTACTGCTAGTTGTGTGTTTAGGTTCAGGATCGCGGTCAGCTCAGGTTCCATCACCCTAGAGCTTGTTTTGTTTTTGTGCTTGTCCTTTTGTGATCCCCTGCCATTGGGATCATGACAGTATAGCCGGCCTGAAAAAATTGGTCATCGTTTTGGCTGAAGCAGGAGGAAAAGTAGTCTGAGGAAGTTTTTTTTTTTTTTTCTTCCCCTCCTCAGTGTTTGCTGCCTAGCCTTAATTGCAGCTTGACTGCTTCTTTCCTCCTCTTAATCCTTGAATGGCTCTGACCTCAGCTGTTTATCATGGACGTCCAGAGTTTGGCTTCCAGCCTGAATAATCTTGCTGCTAAGGTTCAAAATATACAAGATTTTGTTGTACATACGCCTATGTCTGAACCTAGAATTCCTGTCCCAGAGTTTTTTTCTGGAGATAGATCTAGTTTTCTGAATTTTAGGAACAATTGCAAGTTGTTTCTTTCCTTGAAATCTCGCTCCTCTGGAGACCCTGCTCAGCAGGTCAAGATTGTTATATCTTTCCTGCGGGGTGACCCTCAGAATTGGGCATTTGCATTGGCACCAGGGGATCCTGCGTTGCTCAATGTGGATGCGTTTTTTCTGGCATTGGGTTTGCTCTATGAGGAACCTAACCTAGAGATTCAGGCTGAAAAAGCTTTATTGGCTCTCTCTCAGGGGCAAGATGAAGCAGAAATATATTGTCAGAAATTTCGGAAATGGTCGGTGCTTACTCAGTGGAATGAGTGTGCTCTGGCTGCAAAATTCAGAGATGGCCTTTCTGAGGCCATTAAAGATGTTATGGTGGGGTTCCCGGCGCCTACAGGTCTGAATGAGTCCATGACTATGGCTATTCAGATTGATCGGCGTTTACGGGAGCGCAAACCTGTGCACCATTTGGCGGTGTCTTCTGAACAGGCACCTGAGATAATGCAATGTGATAGAATTCAGTCCAGAAGTGAACGGCAAAATTATAGGCGGAAAAATGGTTTGTGTTTTTATTGTGGTGATTCAGCTCATGTTATATCAGCATGCTCTAAACGCACAAAAAAGGTTGATAAGTCTGTTGCCATTGGTACTTTACAGTCTAAGTTCATTCTGTCTGTGACGCTGATTTGTTCATTATCATCCATTTCCGTCGATGCCTATGTGGATTCAGGCGCTGCCCTGAGTTTTATGGATTGGTCATTTGCCAATCGCTGTGGGTTTAGTCTGAAACCTCTGGAAGTTCCTATTCCTTTGAAAGGAATTGACTCTACACCTTTGGCTATGAATAAACCTCAGTACTGGACACAAGTGAACATGCGTATGACTCCCGTTCATCAGGAGGTGATTCGCTTCCTGGTACTGTATAATTTACATGATGTCTTAGTGCTTGGTCTGCCATGGTTACAAACTCATAACCCAGTCCTGGACTGGAAAACAATGTCTGTGTTAAGCTGGGGATGTCAGGGGGTTCATGATGATGCATCTCAGATTTCTATCGCTTCATCTACTCCTTCTGAGGTTCCGGTATTTTTGTCTGATTATCGGGAGGTTTTTGTGGAGCCTAAGCTCAGTTCGCTTCCTCCTCACAGGGATTGCGATTGTGCTATAGATTTGATTCCTGGCAGTAAATTCCCTAAAGGTCGTTTGCTCAATCTGTCAGTGCCAGAGCATACTGCTATGCGGAATTATGTTAAGGAGTCCTTGGAAAAGGGACATATCCGTTCATCTTCGTCCCCTTTGGGAGCAGGTTTTTTTTTTGTGGCCAAAAAAGATGGTTCCTTGAGGCCTTGCATAGATTATCGTATTTTGAATAAGATTACAGTCAAATATCAGTATCCTTTGCCATTGTTGACTGATTTGTTCGCTCGCATTAAGGGGGCTAAATGGTTCACTAAGATTGATCTTCGGGGTGCGTATAATCTTGTGCGGATAAGGCAGGGTGATGAGTGGAAAACCGCATTTAATACGCCTGAGGGCCATTTCGAGTATTTGGTGATGCCTTTTGGACTTTCTAATGCTCCTTCTGTCTTCCAGTCTTTTATGCACGATATTTTCTGTGAATATCTGGATAAATTTATTATCGTGTATTTGGATGATGTTTTGGTTTTTTCTGATGACTGGGAGTCTCATGTTCAGCAGGTCAGGAAGGTGTTTCAGGTCTTGCGGGCCAATTCTTTGTTTGTAAAGGGTTCTAAATGTCTCTTTGGAGTCCAGAAGATTTCTTTTTTGGGGTATATTTTTTCCCCTTCTACTATTGAGATGGATCCCGTCAAGGTTCAGGCTATTTGTGACTGGACGCAGCCTACATCTCTTAAGAGTCTACAGAAGTTCTTGGGCTTTGCTAATTTTTATCGTCGCTTCATAACTAATTTTTCTAGTGTTGTTAAGCCTTTGACGGATTTGACTAAAAAGGGTGCTGATGTTACTGATTGGTCTCCTGCGGCTGTGGAGGCCTTTCAGGAACTTAAGCGCCGGTTTTCTTCTGCTCCTGTGTTGCGTCAGCCAGATACGTCGCTTCCTTTTCAGGTTGAGGTTGATGCTTCCGAGATCGGAGCGGGGGCGGTTTTGTCACAGAGAAGCTCCGATGGCTCAGTGATGAAGCCATGTGCGTTCTTTTCTAGAAAATTTTCGCCCGCTGAACGAAATTATGATGTTGGTAATCGGGAGCTTTTGGCCATGAAGTGGGCATTTGAGGAGTGGCGTCATTGGCTTGAGGGTGCTAGACATCGTGTGGTGGTCTTGACTGATCACAAAAATCTGATGTACCTTGAGTCTGCCAAGCGTCTGAATCCTAGACAGGCTCGTTGGTCACTGTTTTTCTCCCGTTTCAATTTTGTGGTTTCATACCTGCCAAGTTCAAAGAATATGAAGGCGGATGCTCTTTCTAGGAGTTTTGTGCCTGACTCCCCTGGAAATTCTAAGCCCACTGGTATCCTTAGGGATGGGGTGATTTTGTCGGCTGTCTCCCCAGACTTGCGACGTGCTTTGCAGGAGTTTCAGGCGGATAAACCTGATCGTTGTCCGCCGGAAAGACTGTTTGTTCCGGATAATTGGACCAGTAGAGTCATCTCCGAGGTCCATTCTTCTGTGTTGGCAGGTCATCCTGGAATATTTGGTACTAGAGACTTGGTGGCCAGGTCTTTTTGGTGGCCTTCCTTGTCGAGGGATGTGCGTTCTTTCGTGCAGTCTTGTGGAGTTTGCGCTCGGGCTAAGCCTTGCTGTTCTCGGGCCAGTGGATTGTTGTCACCTTTGCCTATCCCGAAGAGGCCTTGGACGCACATTTCCATGGACTTTATTTCGGATCTCCCTGTCTCTCAAAAAATGTCTGTCATATGGGTTGTGTGTGACCGCTTTTCTAAGATGGTTCATCTGGTACCCTTGCCTAAGTTACCTTCCTCCTCTGAGTTGGTCCCTCTGTTTTTTCAAAACGTGGTCCGTTTGCATGGCATTCCGGAGAACATCGTTTCTGACAGGGGATCCCAGTTTGTGTCTAGATTTTGGCGGACGTTCTGTGCGAAGATGGGCATTGATTTGTCCTTTTCGTCTGCATTCCATCCCCAGACGAATGGCCAGACGGAACGAACTAATCAGACTTTAGAAACTTATTTAAGGTGTTTTGTTTCTGCTGATTAAGATGACTGGGTTTCCTTTTTGCCGCTTGCCGAGTTTGCCCTTAATAATCGGGCTAGTTCTGTTACCTTTGTTTCTCCTTTCTTTTGTAATTCGGGGTTTCATCCTCGTTTTTCCTCTGGTCAGGTGGAGCCTTCTGATTGTCCTGGAGTGGACATGGTGGTGGATAGGTTGCATCGGATTTGGAGTCATGTGGTGGACAATTTGAAGTTGTCCCAGGAGAGGGCTAAGCAGTTTGCTAATCGCCGTCGCCGCGTGGGTCCTCGACTTCTTGTTGGGGACTTGGTGTGGTTGTTTTCTCGTTTTGTTCCTATGAAGGTCTCTTCTCCTAAGTTCAAGCCTCGGTTCATCGGTCCCTATAGGATCTTGGAAATTCTTAACCCTGTGTCGTTTCGTTTGGATCTCCCGGCATCGTTTGCTATTCATAATGTGTTCCATCGGTCGTTGTTGCGGAAGTATGAGGTACCTGTCGTTCCTTCGCTTGAGCCTCCTGCTCCGGTGCTGGTGGAGGGTGAATTGGAGTATGTTGTGGAGAAGATCTTGGATTCTCATGTTTCCAGACGGAAACTCCAGTATTTGGTCAAGTGGAAGGGTTATGGTCAGGAGGATAATTCTTGGGTGATTGCCTCTGATGTTCATGCTGCCGATTTGGTCCGTGCTTTTCATAGGGCTCATCCTGGTCGCCCTGGTGGTTCTCGTGAGGGTTCGGTGACCCCTCCTCAAGGGGGGGGGTACTGTTGTGAGTTCTGTTTTTGGGCTCCCTCTGGTGGTTACTGATGGTACTGGGTGACTTGTGTTCTCTGCGGTCTCTGGTGTCCACCTGTTCCATCAGGTTATGGGAGTTTCCTATTTAACCTGGCTTTTTTGTCATTTCCTCGCCGGCTATCAATGTAATCAGCGTGTCTTTTTACCTCTGCTCCCTGCGTCTGTTATCTTCTGGACAAGCTAAGTTTTGATTTTCCTGTTCCACGTTTTGCTTAATTTTTGTCTTAGTCCAGCTTGCAGATATGTGATTCCTTGCTGCTGGTTGCTCTAGTGGGCTGAAATTACTCCTCATGTTCCATGAGTTAGCACATGAGTTCAAGTAATTTCAGGATGGTTTTTTTGAAGGGTTTTTCGCTGACCGCACAGTTCACTTTTGTATCCTCTGCTATCTAGCTTTAGCGGGCCTCATTTTTGCTGATTCTATTTTCATAACTACGTATGTGCTTTCCTCTCATTTCACCGTTATTACATGTGGGGGGCTGCTATTTCTGTGGGGTGTTTCTCTGGAGGCAAGTGAGGTCTGTGTTTCTTCTTATAGGGGAAGTTAATCCTTCGGCTGGCACGAGACGTCTATGAATCATCGTAGGCACGTTCCCCGGCTACTGCTAGTTGTGTGTTTAGGTTCAGGATCGCGGTCAGCTCAGGTTCCATCACCCTAGAGCTTGTTTTGTTTTTGTGCTTGTCCTTTTGTGATCCCCTGCCATTGGGATCATGACAGGACACATCAAGTTTTATAAATGCACTTCGACGCTTTATCGCAATCAGAGGCCCGGTGAAGCATATTCGTTCTGACCGACGTACGAATTTCGTTGGAGCGGCAAGAGAACTCCAAATCCCTTCCAATCTGGACATTGCTAATGTGGAAAGGTATCTAGGCGAGCAAGGATGTACCTGGACCTTCAATCTACCACACTCTTCGCACATGGGAGGTGTGTGGGAAAGGATGATAGGGATAGAACGCAGAATATTAGACTCTATCTTCTTGCAAGCTAACACCAGACTTACACAAGAGAGTTTATCCACGTTCTTGGCAGAGGTCTCAGCCATCATGAATGCCAGGCCACTGACAGCACTTTCTAGTGATTCTGGAGATCCATCCATCCTTACTCCTGCAATGTTACTCACACAGAATGCCTGTGTCCCGAAAGCTCCACTCGGAGAATTCAATGACAAAGACCTCTACAGACGACAATGGAGGCAAGTACAAAGCGTGTCCAACGTCTTCTGGGATAGATGGAGGAAACAGTATCTCTCCACTCTGCAAACCAGGACAAAGTGGCAGAAAGACCACCCAAACATTCAATCTGGCGATGTTGTACTCGTCAAAGACAGTCAGTCACATCGGAACGAGTGGCCACTCGGCCTAGTCATTAAGACCCTTTTCAGTAAAGATTGGAAAGTGCGGAAAGTAGAGGTCAGAGTGTGCAAGCTTGGGGAGAACAAACTGTTCCTCAGGCCCGTTACTGAGCTTGTATTATTTTCCCCAAAAGAACCTAATTGTAGCATCTGTTGACGCCAAGCGGGGAGTGTTCTGCCCATCTTAATGTGCAGAAAGTTAATTATCATGTTATTCAAGTTGTGGCCACTGGAGGTCATCAGTTGCCTACTTTTCATGTTGTTTACCAACTTTTCCCTCAGAAGATCAATGTCTTCTGGGTTAGTTCAGCCCTCATTCTTCTTGTGGAAGACAAGCTTCAGTAGCCATTTTTCCTCAGGTCTTTAGAGAGGCACACGTGCTCCTGTCTCGCTTACTTTCTTACCCCTAACCTAACGGATCTCGGTACATTTATAAAGGTTTAATGTATCTTATGTTTGTGTTAGTATTTAAGCCTTATGCAGCTCCTATAGTCAAATATAGTTAGGCAGATTGTGCTTTGCAGCTTGCAGTTAGGTTAATGTGTACTCTGCATTTAGATAGATGCATTTTTGTATAGAATAGGGCAGTGCTGCAGAATTACTGTGTAATGCACTCTGTATAATTTCTGCTGTAATGTCCCAGTTATTTATGTGATTGCATCCTGTATGTGCATATACTGAAATGCTGTTATTATTTACAGTTTTTCACCAGTCATCCACTATGATTATTCACTGAACATCCACTTTGTACATCAACATCATTCACTATTCGATCATCTACTATGAATACTGTCCACCATTGTTGTTCAACATTATAGTTTTGGTTATCACCCTAATAAATAAGACTTAAGCATCAACACAGTCTGTTTACTGGGATGTGGATGGATGAAGGTTTAGCCGTATCTTGGAATCCACACAGCATCCTACGTAGTCGAAGACAGAACAGGCCCAGTGCATAAAACAACACAATGTAAGTGGCAGAAAGTGGCTGGAAGATATATGAAAACATACTGTAGTACAATTTCAATCTCCCTACAATGATCTCAGGAAAAGTATGGCAGCAATAAAAAGGACTGCTGCACACAAAAGTGTGGACAAATAAACAAGATAACTGTGCAGAAAGGAGCAACAGGATTTTTGCTTTTAAAAAAGCAGTTGGTTTGCACAGCAGCGTGCAAACAGCAATGCAGCTATCAGAAAGCCTTATAAGGCAGCCTAATAAGCTACAGAGCTGATGCACAAAAATATAGCCTCCTCTGTCCCTGCAAAAAAATGGTGGTGTTGGACAGTGGAAATTGCTACAGCACAAGCAGTTTGGGGGTTAGTCTTCCCTCCCTAACTATATCCCTTCTTCTGATGAAGCTTCAGCAACCTCTCCCTATGCTAAGATCGGCAGAAGTAATATGGCTGCCGGCGTGCACGCCCCTTTATAGCCCCTGCGACGCTGCAGAAAGCAAGCCAATCACTGTCATGCCCTTCTCTAAGATGGTGGGGACCAAGACCTATGTCATCACGCTGCCCACACTCTGCGTCCTCCTTCATTGGCTGAAAAATAGCTCTGAAAGCATCATATGAAACGTGACTTTTGCACGCAGATTGCGGCTCTGCGTTATAAACTGTAGTGAAACACTTGGGGGTTCAAAGTTCTCACAACACATCTAGATAAGTTCCTTGGGGGTCTAGGTTCCAATATGGGGTCACTTGTAGGGGTTTCTAATGTTTAGGTACATCAGGGGCTCTGCAAATGCAACGTGACGACTGCAGACCAATCCATCTAAGTCTGCATTCCAAATGGCGCTCCTTCCCTTTCGAGCTCTAGATGCACCCAAACGGTGGTTCCCCCCACATATGGGGTATCAGTGTATTCAGGACAAATTGGACAACTTTTGGGGTCTAATTTCTCCTGTTACCCTTAGAAAAATACAAAACTGGGGGCTAAAATATAAGTTTTGTGGAAAAAAAAGATTTTTTATTTTCACGGCTCTGAGGTTACAAACTGTACATTGGTGAAACACTTGGGGGTTCAAAGCTCTCACAACACATCTAGATAAGTTTCTTAGGGGGTCTACTTTCCAAAATGGTGTCACATGTTGGGGGTTTCAATGTTTAGACACATTAGGGGCTCTCCAAACGCAACATGGCATCCCATCTCAATTCCAGTCAATTTTAACTCACGTTCCGGCGCCTTTCCCGCTCCTCTCGACGCTCCGGTGACCGCTCCATGCAAGCGGCAGGTTCCGGTGGCAAGAATCATATGCGACAAGGACCTGTCATGATGTCATGGTCATGTGACCGCAATGTCATCACAGGTCCTGTGCCCATACAAACCCTGGGACCGGAAGCTGCCTCATGCACCGCACAAAGGGCCAGGACTTCAACGTAGGGTGAGTATATGTTTATTTTTTATTTTAAGTCTGTGCACTGTGCTGTATACTCTGTCACTGTGCAATATACTATGTGGCTGGGCAATATACTACATGGCTCTGTGCTGTATACTCAGTCACTGTGCAATATACTACATGGCTCGGCAATATACTACGTGACTGGGCAATATACTACGTGGCTGGGCAATATTCTACGTGGCTGGGCAATATGCTACGTGGTTGGGCAATATACTACGTGACTGGGCAATATACTACGTGGCTGGGCAATATACTACGTGACTGGGCAATATACTACGTGGCTGGGCAATATACTACGTGGCTGGGCAATATAATATGTGGCTGGGAAATATACTACGTCATGGGGCAATATACTACGTGACTGGGCAATATACTGCGTGGCTGGGCAATATACTACGTTACTGGGCAATATACTACGTGGCTGGGCAATATACTACTTGGCTGGGCAATATACTATGTGACTGGGCAATATACTACGTCATAGGGCAATATACTACGTGACTGGGCAATATACTGCGTGGCTGGGCAATATACTACGTTAGTGGGCAATATACTACGTGGCTGGGCAATATACTACGTGGCTGGGTAATATACTACGTGGCTGGGCAATATACTACGTGGACATGCATATTCTAGAATACCCGATGCATTAGAATCCGGCCGCCATCTAGTAATATATATATATATCAAAATTTATAGGTGCATCAATATTGCAGGATCAAATCCTGTCTGTGATTGAGACCGTGCGGTATTTTAGTTTCCAATGTGAATATCCAAAACGATTCTCTATTATGTTTATGTTTGTGATCTCCACCTCTATAGACTTTTTCAATACCACAAAATTTCAGTCCACCTACATTACCTTTGTGAATTCTGACAAGGTGTTTAGAAACAGCAGAAGAGGATATTGCATGGGGATTATCGGCATCCGAAAAATGTCGTCTAATTCTAGTTTCAAAAGGACAAGTGGTGCAGCCCATATATTGTAATTTACAGATGGTATATATATTCTACAGTATAAGGTTGATAACAAATGTATCATTACAATTAATAAAGTCATTAATATGATATACAGTTGAATTATGTAAAGATTGATATTTATCCGTTTTATAGACATGATGGCATGCAATACATCGCTTGGCCCCACATCCACAAAAAACCTGTATATCTATCCAAGTTTTTCTACCTTGTGGGTATGTGTTGTGAATTCTGCTCTTGGGTTCCCTCCAGTGGTTGTTGGTGGGAATGCTGTTGTCTCTGACTCGCAGTCCTGGCCAGGACTGCATCGGATAATTACAATTCTGACTGGGATATTTAGGTGTGCTGAATCCTTTAGCCCTTGCCAGTTGTCAATGTTTCTTTGGAAGTGTTGGATCTCTGCCTGGCTTCTCCTGCTTATCTGCCAGTTCAGCAAAGCTAAGTGTCTGTTTCTTTTCCTGTGGCACACATGCAGTGTGCTTATTTTCAGTACTGTTTGTTTATTTTTCTTTTGTCCAGATTAGACTGTGTCTGTGTTTTCTCAGTCTGGTTGGTTTCACTGGAGTTGCAGATATACGCTCCTACATCTTTAGTTGGATGTAGGAAGTTTTTTGTATAGTCTGCTGTGGATTTTTTGAAGGGTTTTAATACTGACCGCACAGAACTCTGTCCAATTCTGTCCTATCTAGCTAGAGTGGCCTCCTGTGCTAAATCCTGTTTTTTCTGCCTGTGTATGTGTTTTCCTCTCCGACTCACCGCCAATATTTGTGGGAGGCTGTCTATCCTTTGGGGATTTTCTCCGAGGCAAGATAGTATTCCGATTTCCATCTTTAGGGGTATTTAGTCCTCCGGCTGTGACGAGGTGTCTAGGTGTGTTAGGTACACTCCACGGCTACTTCTAGTTGCGGTGTTAAGTTCAGGGGTGCGGTCAGTATAGTGGCCACTTTCTCCAGTGAAAGTTCTCATGCAGCTCCAAGGTCACCGGATCATAACAGGTATGAACTAGTCTGATTTTTGCCAAATAGACTGGGTGACAATAAAGACCCTAAAGTGGGAGCTTTTTTGCTACATATGTTGTATCATTATTAAGAACCTCTTTAAGTTTGTAATCCTGCTTCAAAATAGGTAAGTATTTTTTGATAATTCTGACAATATCATTAAATTGTGGACTATATACAGTTGAAAATGTAATATTAGAAGAATAATTATAATCCACACTTTTAGATTCATGCAGCAATGTTTTACGTTCAACAGATTCTGACTTTAGCTTTATTTAAAGACCATTTCGGATACCCTTTCTTGGACAATCTATTACAGATATTATTGCATTCTTGTTGAAAAGTATCATGATCTGAACAATTGCGCTCAATTCTGGTTAGTTCTCCAAAGGGTATATTATGTTTTACATGTGGTGGAAGGCATCATTGCACTGCCAAAATGGTATTGCTCGCTGTAGGTTTTATAAATGGGGCAATAGAGATTCTTTCATTATTACTGTCGGCTATCAATTTCAAATCTAAAAAATTAATATTGCATAAAAAAAATTACATTTAAGATTAAAATTATTGCAGTTAATGTATTCTACAAATTGTAATGCTTCCAATTGGATGCCCCCCATATAAAGAGCAGATCATCTCTACCATACCATATTATTGACTCACTGTATGGATTGTCTTCATTATAGAGATATAATTCCTCCAATCTTGACATAACCAGATTAGCCAGAACAGGGGAGAACCTGGCTCCCATACTCACTCCACTTTTTTGTAAGAAAATCCAACCATCAAAACTAAAATAATTGTGTTTCAAAAGGAAATTGTTGCCCGACAGCAAGAAGTCTTTAGTTACAGTATCATAGGAACTAAAGGTGTCCAAATGATAGGACAAACAGGTAATAGTAATTTCATAATAAAAAAGGGGAGAAGCCAGCGCTGTTTATGGTCAGAACACAATACATAAAGTGCATATGCACATATTGATTTCTAACTGTAATTCAAAATGCAAACAATTGATCAATTCTTTGAGTCACCCCACCACACCAAGGCATTCTCATAATGGGGCAGTCCTACTCTACGTTTTTTATATTCACTGTGCCATTACGACCTCCTAAATGTATTAAAAGCAAGACCACATTAAATGAAAACTGTACCTGAAGTGTTTCTGAATCACTCCCATGGCGCCAGAAAGGGCAAGTGCAGATAAAGGTTAACCAGGTCCGGACATAAACATTTCAGGTCCAACCTCCGCACTGCATAACCAGCATCACAGATAAAGGGTGAGACAGGCTTAGACACAGGTGCATAATCAAACAGGTCCTAGGGCAGGGCAGGGCTGCTGTATGTGTGTACAGCAGCCTAGATCAATCACAATGAACACAGAAAGAATGGCGTGCATGACCCAGCGCGCACAGCAACAGTGGTGTGCACTTTATGTATTGCATTCTGACCATAAGCAGCACTGGCTTCTCCCCTTTTTTATAATAGCAATTTCATGCGGGATTGAGGGGTACAATCCCACCACATCACACGATAACCAACTGAAATTTGTTTTCCATTTATAGTCATCAAAAGCACCAGCCAGACATTTTTTTCCTCCTTTCCTTTTATCCAATAATAATTAGTAAGAAACTTGCATTCTCTATACTTACAACAGCCAGAGACCCTTTACAGACAAACAGGTAGATAGGGGCAGCACAAGACCACACGTATATCGTTAAAACACCCAAGGAAGGGAAAACACAGAAATTGAGGGGGAAGTTAAGGACAGAGGAATTTTAAGGGGGCCAGTATCAAATTCAAAACCCATGTGTCCACAAAAACCTGGTCCTGTATAACACATATGCATTTGGAAATTTTTAAGTAGACTGCTGAGGTGACTAATTATATTACATTTAAATATTTGAGCCTATATACTATATGAACTCACACTGTACAGTAAAATGTCTTTTCCAGTGAATATAGAATTAATGTCATTCATCTTTTATTAAAAAATCAGTCATTTTTGTCTCTTAAAGTATTTAGAGGATAACTATGAAGTTGATAAAGCTATGGGTCAGAAAACATATGATTACTCTCTTGTGCATGTGCCTTTTTTCTACAGACCTGTAAGTATTGCACAGCGTGCACTAGACAGAAGTCTAATGCCCTGCTGTGACTTATTAATGTTCCTAAAACATTTTTTGCTTCTTTAAATATAAATGATTTGTGAGGAACTGCATCACAGTTAAATAGTGTCCAGGTTCATAAATATAATTCTGAGAACATTTCTTGCTTATGATCTAAATTTCGGGAAACCTTACAATTCTAAATATTTAAGCTGGATTTTTTTTCCCTTGTGCACACAGGAAATATTTCATGATTTCAGTTTCAGTAAGGCAATTAATTTTGATCATGGCTGTAAGGAAGCTTGATTTCCAAAATAGGAACCAATGAAATATGCTATAGTACATTTCTGTCACATTTCTGTTTCAAGTCATGCCATGGTTAAATTGATGATTTATAACTTTTTATGGGGATGTCTTAGATTTGCCTATACACTAAATTCACAAAGCTTCTGAGAACCGTAAAATAATCTCAGTCTTCCAAGTCTTAGACTCTACATTGTCAGATAAATGTTTTTAAAATGATCAACAGGAAAACACTTTCATGAAGCCAACGGCAATTTCTTGAGTTGCCAACACAACTGTTTATCAACCTTGCCAAGGAATCAGAATCTGCTTCTGGGAAAGTATGATGTACCTAAGCATCTGTGTTCTGAGATGTTTTTGTACCCATCAGTAAAAGTCTGACATTTTTCAGAAATAATTTTCTGTCATTGTAAATAAATTTCATCTGTTTCTTTGTTACATTGTGAATTAAACAGAAAATTAGATTTTGTTCATGAATAAAGCACTTGAAGCTCTAATATATTCTACACATGTAGAATAGAAAAAATGATGCAGAATATTCATACCAGCCAAATCAAACCAAACTATCATGTTAAAATAGGACTGTTAGACACAGAGTAGAAAATAATAAATGTATTGCGTAAATCTAAATAATGTAAAGCAAGATACAATCCACATTAAAGTATACATTCACTTTAACAATCTGTTCTTGAAATATTGGCAAATTACTTTCACTCTAATTAAAACAAAATCAATGTTCAATATAAGTAAAAGAACTAACCGCAAACACATGAAAGAAAGGTTTGACTGATCAGAATAGCAAATAATTCTCCAATATTCAAATGTCCTGACACAAGAATATTCCTACTACAACGGTGTCCCAAGTGTTCAGGAAGGCAACGTGATTATTGGATAACTTTAGAATAAATTACAAAAAAATGTTCTCACGACATAGCAGTATACATATTTTACATAAAAAATGAATGTTTAGTCCTGTGACTGACCGTATTTGATCAGGCCTGGGATTTTCTCTTCAGCTGAAAAAAAGTATATCAATGTACATCTATTGGTTCTGTATGTACTCTTAAAAAGGGTATGAATATAGTCTGAATGATATTTAACCCTGCTGTTTTGTTCGCATTTACTATACACTTGTAGTGTTCCGGGTCACTATGACCCGGCTTATTAAAACATGATTTTAGACACTCTAACTCCATTTTTTTATACTTTTTGCTTACTAGACTGTTTGTGAACATGTTTGGTAGTAAAAAAAAAAAAGAAAAATGAACTAGAAATCTTTTTTTTTTGTTTTTATTCTGAAAAAACAGATCCATCCAATGAGCAAAACGAAAATAGAAAACTACACATTTTGTAAAAAAAACAAAAAAAAAACAATCAAATCAAACATTTTGTGATAAAAAATTAAAGATAATAAACATTACAATTTGAATATATTTACATGATCATATAAATTTACGGATTCTTGCATGAAAAACAATACACATGATTTTTGCATAGAAATGTTTTACAGCCAGAACATGTTATACTCGTCTTGCTGTCACAAGTAGAAGGGCAATAGCTGCATCTTTTTCTTTTGATGCCGGAAGAGGCCATGGGGGTAGAAGCACACAGCTGCTCTCCAAAGAAACTGAAAGGTAACATGTCTGGGCTAGCATATGTGTACTGATAAGAGCAGAGAAGATAAGAACCCTTCTGAAAACAAGCAGATAAGCCAGGAAGACAGACTTACTTAGCAAAAAGAAATTATTTGCAAGACTTTACAGCTCAGCTTTACAAAAAAAAGTCTTAGACAGCGCGTTCTGAGCAGTCCGTTCTGCGCATAATATACACGTGTAGTGCACACCTAGTGATCTCTCCGGATGCACTCTACATTTTAGAATAGACTGCGCACCAAAAATAATCAATATAAAGCCATTTTTATGGTGCACAGATCTCAATGCATACCCCCGGTAGAGCGCGTGTACGACCCCATTGAAATAATTTAGAAAATAAATCAATTGATTTACAATAGTAGATGCAATAAATAGACCCAACTGAGGTTATAACTCCTTTATTTCACTGAAAATATGGCCTCAGAGCTGTAAAAAACGATGTCGGGTCACTATGACCCGAACACAACAAGTGTAACTTTTTGCGTGTAGCAAAAAGTACCCCCCCAAAAAAAATACTCAAAGGTAGGTCCCCCCAAATGAGGAAAAGTCAAGGAGTCTCAAGTTTTATAGACTTACAGAAAAAAATCTACAGGCCGCAAAAAGTCTGTTCAGGTCACTATGACCCGAACAGAACAGCAGAGTTAAAGAAGCTCTCCCATGAAAATTTTTATCCTGCTATATAGCATTGTGTACTTACGATTGCTCATTTTTCCCTTCTACCCAGGAATTTCTTCTCTTTTCTCTGCACTATATGAAACCAGGAAGTCTCTTGTCACTGCATAAATCATTCCCCTCTTCAATTCCAGACCCAGCTGCTCCCTCCATTCCCTCTACTAGGGTCTTTTGCAGTGACTTATGCAAGGAGAAGTCACCTCTTATTTCTATATAGAGCTTAGAACGATTCAACTAGTCAGTTTTTAATCACATAATTGCATGGACATAAAGGAAGACAGGAGAATTAACTGGGCAGAAGAACAAAATGAGCAATTGACAGCACACAATGCCATATAATATGATGATTGCAATATATTATGAGGATAAAAACTTTGAAGGGAGTGCTTCTGTAATTTAAAAACTTTTACCTTATGCTATCACTAATACTCAATTCTCACTAATTTCTATTGTATTATGTGATATGGAAGAGAACTGGCGTTCACACAGTAGTACGGCGAGGTGCAGGGGGAAGTGAGCCCCTGTGACATCTAGTGAGATAAATTCACTGCACACTCTTGTGTCGAATGCAGCTCCTATTAATTTCAAAATTCAGATCAGAGTAGGCATGCAAAACAAATTGTGAATGCAACCATAAACCGGGTCCTGGGACTTGTTTACAAATTCAGTCACTCCTGGTGTGTTAAGCTTGTCCTAACATGATGTTAGTCCCTGGGGGGTAAAGAAGAGGGGTTTCTCCTTAGTTTTGGTGTTTTGGTGTGCGTAGTATGTCATATGGCACACTGCTTGGACAAATGGTCAAAGCACCAACATTGAAAATCTGAATCAATGTGATTTTAAAAACCTATTACGGTAGTTGTTTTGTTCTTTTAAATGTTTGGATGTGAAGCTCACTTAAATGAGAAAGAATATGTTTTTATTTATGTTACTTTATAAGAATCAACGGGCACCACTAGCAACTCAGTTTTAGAAAGTGATTATGTCTCCCATGACATTACATTTCTGGAACATAGTAACTATTGAAAAACATTGTTAGGGCTAGCGGAAAGCTCCAAGTAAATGGATGAAGTTATTGGTGCGTTCGCAGCCCGGGGTCCACCGTGCAGGAGGAACCTGCTGCTAGCAAATGGCACTGATGGTATAAGCGAACTCTGCTACTTGACAGAGTCACCGACAAAAGAAAGCACTGTGCTCTGTTAGACTCACAGGAGTACACAGCTAACTGCTGAGCTCATAGCAGTCAGTGGTCTTGCACACACACAAACTCCTCACCGGAAGTGCCGGTATGCTAGGGCTTATTTCAGCCAGGACCCTGAATACATGCACACAAAACTCCTCGCTGGAGGTGCTGGTATTCTAGTGGCTTATTTCAGCCAGGGCCCTAACTACATACACACAAGACCACACTGGCACAAAGCACATAACATAGATTGATACTAGCGCATGGCAGTGCGGTCATGTGAACCTTTTATAGCTGTAGCAACTACAGGACCTTCCCAGAAGGACCAATGGGAGGCTGCCACAGAACTTGAGCAACTTCAGGACCTTCCTAGAGGACTAATGGGAGTTGCTGCAGTACCTAAGCATGTGAACCTTGATCTCCAATGAGAGATCTTACCCTGGGCATGCTCAGAAGGGGAAAAGTAGGACTTAGACCCAAAGACATCTGCTTGCCGCTGACAGGTACTGGCTACAATAGCAGAAGCTGGAAAGGCAGCAGTAACCCTTTGCACAGTGTCAGACTGAGCGAGACGCTGGGACCTATGCCTCCGCTGAGCAGGCTTCGCTGTGGCAGGAGAAGAATGGGCGACTGCAGCGGAGATGGCTCGAGATTCCCCCTGTGCAGAGTTGGGAACTTAACTGCTAAGGCTACCTTCACACTAGCGTCGTACTCGGCCCGTCGCAGTGAGTCGGGCCGATGTACTGACGCATACTGTGGAAGGGCCGCACAACGGGGCAGCGGATGCATTTTTTCCAACGCATCCGCTGCCCCATTGTGAGTTGTGGGGAGGTGTGGGCAGCGCATGTGTGGTCGGAAATGGCGGACACGACGCTCAAAAAAACATTGCAAGCAATGATTTTTTGTTCGGACGGTCCGCCACAACACGACGCAACTGTCGCACGACGGTTGCGACGTGTGGCAATGCGCCGCAATGCGTCGCTAATGTTAGTCTATGGGGAAAAAACGCATCCTGTAGATAACTTTGCAGGATGCTTTTCTTCCCCAAAACGGCGCATTGCGACGTATCCCAAACAACGCTAGTGTGAAAGTAGCCTAACAAATATATTTTGAAGTTTAACCATAGGATGTGAAATTATGTAGCTGAAGGAAAATAGTATGGGTACATCTTAGCACTGATTTTATTTTTATTTTCAAATTTTTACTGTTGAGAAAAAGCTCTGAGAGAAACTGTTACTTTTGGAGCTATTACTGGTTTAGTGTGGGCAGTAGATAGCCAGCTCAAAGAAGAGGGAGACAACAAATAATAAATGACTGTAAGTCCTGAGGTCGACAGTTGATTAACTGGAGGAGTAACAGAATAATCACTCCTCTTTCTGTCATGGCTGAAAGGGCTGACACCCTTGAAATTGTTCCTGAAAATGAAATATTTTTCCCAAAAAATGATTGCAATTACACGTTTTGTTATACACATGTTTATTTCATTTGTGTATATTGGAGCAAAACAAATAAAAACAGAGAAAAAAAGGCAAATTAGTCATTATTTCAAACATAACCCCAAAAATGGGCCACACAAAATTGTTGGCATCATCATCTTTATATTTGGTTGCACACCCTTTGGAATAAATAACTGCAATCAATCGCTTTCTATAACAAAGCAAAACACGAAAGTTCAAAAGGCAGCAAAACAAGCCCAAAACATCATTGAACCTCCAACATGTTTTAATGTAGGTACTGTTTTCTCTTCTTTGTAAGACTCATTCCATTTTTGGTAAATAATAGAATAATGTTGTGGAGACATGAGGGTCATTGGGTGCTCTCGTACACTGGCCCGAGCCTACATGGATCAGGGCTCATCCCATTGAACACTCGCTCTCCTTTCCCATGGGTATAATACTACTCAGACAACACAGGGTGAGATGAAACAGTGTGGCAATAATTTTATGAGCCACCAACAAACAATAACATATAGAACAGTCCCAGCAAAATACCCAAGATGGTTAAAAATTGCAGAGTCTCATTCTTTCGCTGACTCGCTGAGATTAGAGCAGCTTTGACTTGGGGACTTCCTGGGCCGACTACCCCCACAGATGGCAGTCCGCTTTTGGTGAGTACCCAAAGAAAGGAGGTAACGACAAGCTTAGGAAACTACCAGTTTATTGAGGCACGTGGCCAGGTAACCGAAGGGTCTCAACCTGGCTTCTCCATATGTCTCCATTGAGCCAGGTGACCAAAGATCCAAAACTGGCTTACCCAAACATCTCCATGGATTCAGTGATAGTCGATGCAGCATATCTGTATTCTTCAAGCTAGGGATATGGACTTAAGCTGGCATTCTGTAGAATGTCAAATCTATGTTGCACTTGTTGGTGCCAGGGTATCTTGGCTGTTCTGCAGAATCTTTCTTGATAGAGCCATAGTGTCCCAGATGTTGTTTTGTAGAGTTTTTTGCAGAATGATAGAAATCCTTTTTTATACACATATCTGTAGTTCAGGTCATTGTTTACAGGTCAGGTGAAAGGAGGGTAGAGCTTAAATCTCATTGTATGATTATTTAATTAATCAGCATAGTTTGTCCACCACTGTTTTGCAGGTTAAAAATTTCATGAATTTATGCAATGGATAGTCAACATATTAGTAAGCATCAATTGTTCAATGACCTTGATTCTCTGTCCTCCAAACATAGCAGACAATAACCTGTAAGAGCTGATATTAATGGTAAACAGCAGCCATTCAACAATTCACAAAAATCAATTTCAAGAGTCAACGTTCAGACTCATATGACAACAGTCTATGTTTCTTGACTCACCAAAGAAAAACACATCAATTCAATAGACAACGTTCAGACAATAGACTGTCTCCTAGCCTACTGAAAATAGACATCTAATAGATAAAAAAACCACTGAGTTTTACAGAGAAAAATCTGAAAGGCAAAATGCCACATTGACAGACTATTGAAGCAATATCTCTCAGGACACTCCAAATTGCTATAAATCCTACACATGACCAAAGACAGGAGTAAATGTCCTACCACAATTAGTCAGATATAAATATTTGATTTTATTAGTACATCAAAAAATCAACAAAATATATATAACAGACATGAAAGGTAAAAGCAACAAATCATGAGGGGAAAGAGCAGCACAACTGAAGTAACAGACCAGGTAGATGAGCATACCAAACGGGAAAATCGTCCATATTCAACAACACCCCTTGCAAAAAATACAAGCCTCACATATAAGGCTGGGCACTTGTGAACAGATCGTAGCCTCCGTATGCAAATATAATAAGCTAAAAGCGAATCTACTATGGAGGTAGGAGAAAGACATAAAGATGGACCCCTTACCAGGATGCTACAACTCACCCATTGAAATGTCTGTCAGTGTGCGCTCCACAGCAGCCCCAACGCGCGTTTCGCGTGGGCTTCTTCCGGGGGCTGTGTGTGTGTCATTCCCGCATGTATTTATGTCCCAGAATCAGCTGTAAGGTGTTATTCATTCACGTTGCCCGGCGCCTGCGCACTAAAACCTGGTAAGTATCACTGGCCCAAAAGTATCACGTGATGACCGCCACGCGACCAATCAGAAGCCGCAACGTCATTCTCAGGTCCTAAATTCCTAGAATGAGGGGTTTAGGGCCTGAGAATGACGTCGCGGCTTGTGATTGGTCGCGTGGTGGTCACATGAGCGGCACGCGACCAATCAGAAGTCATGGAAGTCCCTAAACGCGCGCATTTTAAGCACAGAAGGCTGCCGGTTACCAGTGGTGATGTCCAGGAGCCTCCGGAGAGGTAAGTATATCAATATTTTTTATTTTAATTCTTTATTTTACACATTAATATGGATCCCAGGGCCTGAAGGAGAGTTTCCTCTCCTTCAGACCCTGGGAACCATCAGGAGTCCTTCCGATACTTGGTGTCCCATTGACTTGTATTGGTATCGGGTATCGGTATCGGCGATATCTGATACTTTTCGGGTATCGGCCGATACTATCCGATACCGATACTTTCAAGTATCGGACGGTATCGCTCAACACTACTTATGGATGCTTCGGTTTTCAGGCATTTGATATATACACACAATGGACCGCATTTTACACTCTATTACTTGCGTGCATGCGCTAGGTGGACCGCATATGTGCTACAGATATACCTAATATGGAAGAGGTGTTTTGACGCTTGCACACTATGGACCACACCTTGCGTTCCAAAGATAAAAATGTCAGTACTTTCCGACACCTGGATGACGGGGTGCGCATGCGCGAGATCGACCGCATATATGCGCTCCACACACAGGATGTAGACATCGTACCAAAGGAAATGGGTGCTTTTCTTACCTGGAAGTGGTTGTCAGAAATGCCTTAATGAAGGGGCAGGAAGGAGACTTGATTATGGCAGATATTGGCTCCCCTGACACAGGCGAACGGGCACCATACCTGTGCTGTCTTCTAGTGAGATAAGTTTACCCTTTTATGGGTTATGTACCAGTATCTTCTGAAGAACCAACCAATTGGGGAAATGCATCAAGATATATACATTCTGTCTTTCTCTTGATAAAATACTGTATGTATGGGGTATAGATCTAAATGAATGACTTTTGGGCATCGGCCCTGAATTGAGTAATAAAGTGGTGGTCTTTTTTGTTTGGATAATTTGTTAACCCCATTTTTTGGTCATCTTGGGACCTTTATTGCTGATCCTGGATTTCTATTGGGGCAATATGCAATGGGGATAAGTAATACTTTATAGTGATGGTTTACTATCATGGTGCATAAAATAAAATATTATTCAAATATGCATAGTTCCTTTTATCCCTAACTGATATAGTTATACATGTGTAGTGTGGATATTTAATTGAATACTGCACAATGACGACACATGGTGCAGATAGCAAACTATTTATCTCTGCATCTCCACTTTTCTCTACCTCATCTGATATTATTTTTATCTGAGAATATGTGCAATTTATATCTGCCTATGTGAAACTCTTTGTGTATACGATTTTGGTGTTTGTTTGGGGGCTCATTATAATATACCTCCCTCTCTGATATATTGCACCTACCATATGGTATATCAGAGGCAGAGTATCAGGCTTACTTGATTACATATGGTAAAATACTGTTTTCTTTGTGCACTCTATTTGATAGGGCTCTATAGGGAAAGGGAGGGAGAGCCGTCATTGAGCGGGGGCGCCATTGCGCAGGTTGAAGGGTGCCAACCTCAGCTGGTAGGAAAGGGATCCATAGTGATTTATTAGGGTCATTTTTTTTCTCCCTGTAATTTTACTACCTGCTTTTGTACAGACCCATATCATATAGGGTAATGGGAATGTAGTGAAAAATCATTTATTGGTATCTTTTTATATTATCATATTAAAGGTTATGTTTTAAATTTGGCAGTACTCAATGTTCCTAAGAGCACAATGGCCTCCATAATCCTAAAATGGAAGAAGTTTGGGACCACCAGAAGTCTTCCTAGAACTGGCCATCCAGCCAAACTGAGCAATCGTGAGAGAAGAGTCTTGGTGAGAGAGGTAAAGATGAACCCTAAGATCACTGTGGCTGATCAAGAGAGATGCAGTAGGGAGATGGGAGAACGTTCCACAAAGTCAACTATCACTGCAGCCCTCCAAAAGTCAGGCCTTTATGGCAGAGTGGCCTAACGGCAGCCTCTCCTCAATGCAAGACATATCAAGCCCACATAGTTTGCATAAAACACATGAAGGGCTCCCAGACTATGAGAAATAAGATTCTCTGGTCTGGTAAGAGAAAGATAGATTTTTTTTGGTGATAATTCTAAGCAGTATGTGGGGAGAAAACCAGGCACTGCTCATCACTTGCCCAATACAATCCCAATAGTGAAACATGGTGGTGGCAGCATCATGCTAGGGGGGTGTTTTTAACTGCAGGGACAGGATGACTGGTTGTCAATTAAGGAAACAGGAATACTGCCAAGTAAGGAGATATCCTGGATAAAAACCTCTTCCAGAGTGCTCCGGACCTCCGACTTGGCCGAAGGTTCACCTTCCAACAAGACAATGACCCTAAGCACACAGCTAAAATAACAAAAGAGGGGCTTCATAACAACTCTGTGATCATTCTTGACTGTCCCAGCCAGAGCCCTGACCTAAACCCAATTGAGAATCTCTGGAGAGACCTGAAAATGGCTGTCCACCATTGTTTACCATCCAACCTGACGGAACTGGAAAGGATCTGCAAGGAAGAATGGCCGAGGATTCCCAAATCCAGGTGAGAAAAACTTGTTGCATCATTCCCAAGAAGACTTATGGCTGTACTAGCTCGAAAGGGTGCTTCTACTCAATACTGAGCAATGGGTCTGAATGCTTATGACAATGTGATATTTCAGTTTTTCTTTTTTAATAGATTAAAAAAAACTACATTTCTGTTTTTTCAGTCAAGATGGGGTGCAGAGTGTACATAAATGAGAAAAAAATGAACGTTTTTGAATTTACCAAATGGCTGCAATGAAACAAAGAGTGAAAAAATTTAAAGGGGCATGAATACTTTCCATACCCACTGTAGTCTACAATACACAATAACATGTCAGTAACATGATGTAATATACAAGTTGATGATTAACTATTGTGGTGCGGTAACCCATGTTACAGCCAGGGGGCACTGTGTGTGTGCTTCGGGATGTGCTTGGAGGCATAATTGTAGTGATGAGACAAAGTCCTGCAGGATTGTAAACGGCCGGTATGTGTTGCAGAGGTGCTCTGCGCTATAAGCACAAGATGATATGTTTATGCTGGGACTTATAGTTCCACAAGAGTTTGTTGAGTTTACTTGTAAGGGCAGGCTTATAGGGTTAGCTGGTGAGCTGGGCGGGACTGGCTAACCACACATACTCCCATCTAGGGGAGTGGTTACAACCATATAATGTGACTGAGGTCTGGTCACATGGTCAGAGTGTATGGACCTGTTTGGTCCAGGTGCAAGGTCCTGGACGGTCGATGTTGGAAGCTCCTGTGAGTGGAGTCTTCCTGGAAGCACCTGAGAGACCGTGGCCCTGGACGGTCGGTGTTGGAGTCTCCTGTGAGTGGAGATGTCCTGGAAGCACCTAGAGAGACTGTGGACCTGAATGCTCAGGGTGTTGGATTGTCCTGGCATGGACTGGAGTCCTGCAAGTACCTGGTGAGAGTGTGAGTCCTGGAATGGTCAGGGTTTTGGATTGTCCTGGGATGAACTGGAGTCCTGCAAGCACCTGGTGAGACCAGGGATTGATGGCCTGTCTGTTGGAAGTGCCTGTGATTGGACTTCCTGGAAGCGTATGGAGAGGCTGCAGCTACAGAGCCTGAGACAATTTCTGTGTTGGGGAAGCTACAGTTCCTACTGTGGGTCTGGACTATCCGAGGTGCCCTGATCACAAGGACGGTGATCCTAGTGAGGTAGCTTTCCCCTGTGAACCAGTGAACCAGCACTGGCCGGAATCAGTGTGTGGAGCCGGAGCTCCTGAAAGGTAACCCTGGACAAAGGGGAATTGTAATATATAGCAGAGAAGTTTATCTGCTGCATGAACAGACTGGTGATAAGTTCATGGATGTAATGAAATAGACTGTATGTTATGTGGTTTATGATGTTTAATAAACCGGATTAGACTGTTTAAGTGGAGAAACCGTGCCTGAATGCTTAAATCCCATACCAAGCGGGTGTTCCCCAACCCACTTAGGTAGCGTTTCACCACACTATTTAATACAGCAAACATACTTATGAACACAGGTTTGTAACAAAAAGATAGTGGCTTTCCAACTATGCTTAGAGCAGGCTGTTTACAAGAAGCAAGACAAAAACAAGTGATGTGGTTTCTCCTCAGGTGCATGCAGGAACAATGGCTGCTGTTCACAGTGTCATAACAAGACCACAATGCAACAGGAACACCCACAATGCTTTAGGAACTTCCCATAATACATTGAAAACTGAACTAGAATGCATACATTAAATTGCCAGCAGATGGTGCTTACAATATAAAAATATAGAAAAGATTAGATTAGTATACACAATATGCCTGTAATAACTGTGAGAACCAAAATGGCTAAACTATTTAGACAGCAATTTTACTGCTAGGACAGAACACTACATTTATTTAAATCTTTTTTTACTTTGTATTGTTTTAAAATTTTAAATAAATTGTATATTTTTCAAGAGGCTTTTCAGCACTTTTGTTGCTTTTTGTCGGTAGTGTTATAGGTAGTGTTTAGCATTCCGATACCGCAAGTATCGGAATTCCGATACCGAGTTCCGATACTTTTGTGGTATCGGGAATCGGTATCGGATCCATATTAACGTGTAAAATAAAGAATTCAAATAAAAAATATTGATATACTTACCTCTCCGGAGGCCCCTGGACATCACCGCTGGTAACCGGCAGCCTTCTTTGCTTAAAATGAGCACGTTTAGGGCCTTCCATGACGTCACGGCTTCTGAATGGTCGCGTGCCGCTCATGTGACCGCCACGCGACCAATCACAAGCCGTGACGTCATTCTCAGGCCCTAAACTCCTCATTCTAGGAATTTAGGACCTGAGGAATGACGTCCCGGCTTCTGATTGGTCGCGTCGCGGTCACATGAGCGGCACGCGACCAATCAGAAGCCGTGATGTCATGGAAGGCCCTAAACGCGCTCATTTTAAGCAAAGAAGGCTGCCGGTTACCAGCGGTGATGTAAAGGGGCCTCCGGAGAGGTAAGTATATCAATATTTTTTATTTTAATTCTTTATTTTACACATTAATATGGATCCCAGGGCCTGAAGGAGAGTTTCCCCTCCTTCAGACCCTGGGAACCATCAGGATACCTTCCGATACTTGGTGTCCCATTGACTTGTATTGGTATCGGGTTTCGGTATCGGCGATATCCGATACTTTTCGGGTATCGGCCTATACTATCCGATACCGATACTTTCAAGTATCGGACGGTATCGCTCAACACTAGTTATAGGTTATATTGCGCACCAGGGACAAAGGAACATCAAGATCTATGGAGATGGACTTTAACCTTGAGATTGTTGATATTTTTCAACAATTATGGTTCTCAAATACTCACAGTTCTCTTCTACTCTTTCTGTTCTCCATCCTTAGTGTGGCACACACAGAGACACAATGAAAAGTCTCAACTTTTCCCCTATTTATCTGGTTTCTAGTGTGAATTTCATATTCCTTACACCTGCTACTTGTGTTTGAATGAGAATCACATACTTGAAACAAAGCTGTTTACTCTCAATTTTGGAAAGGTGCCAACAATTTTGTTCCTGCCTTTTTTTGTTTTGAGGAAATTTATGTCCAATTAGCCTTTTTTTCCTCTGTTTTTTCCTGTTGTTCCAATACACACAAAGGAAATAAACATGTGTACAACAAAATATAATTTCCTGGGAGAAACACTGCATTTTCTGAAACAATTTCAAGGGTATCAACACTTTCAGTCATGACTGTATTTAAAGTGAGGTTATAAGTATTGTAAATGTTTTCTGCAAATTGAATTGAACATATATTAAGTTTTTTTTAAATTCCTTTAATATTGCTACATCTATAAACAAACATATAATCTATGTTAAAAAAATATTATTACAAGATTTGTACTTTTGTCACAATAAATGTTTAATTTTAACCATAGCGTGGTAAATGATGTGGCTGGAGGGAAGGGATATTGGAAAATTTTAGAACTTCATTCACACCTATTTTTTCTGCTAGAAAAAAAAACCAAAACATTTGCCAATTTGTCATACAGTTTATCACATTCTAAGTGGTAATTAGACTGGATTAACATTGAATTAATAATTATTTATCATTTGCATAGGCATTGATCTTGTTTTCTTCTTAGAACTATTTGTTCTGCCATTTATCTGTAATTATATCATTTTTAGGCAAGCACTCCACAAAAACTTTTTTGAGCTACTAAAAAGAGAAGAAGAAATACATTTGAATAAAATTGAATTCTACTTGAATATTCCAAATAAGCAAATTTTCCAAAATATACAGTACAGACCAAAAGTTTGGACACACCTTCTCATTTAAAGATTTTTCTGTATTTTCATCACTATGAAAATTGCAAATTCACACTGAAGGCATCAAAACTATGAATTAACACATGTGGATTTATATACTTAGCAAAAAAACTGTGAAATAACTGAAAATATGTCTTATATTCTAGGTTCTCCAAAGTAGCCACCTTTTGCTTTGATGACAGCTTTGCACACTCTTGGCATTCTCTTGATGAGCTTCAAGAGGTACTCACCGGGAATGGTCTTCCAACAATCTTGAAGGAGTTCCCAGAGATGCTTAGCACTTGTTGGCCCTTTTGCCTTCACTCTGTGGTCCAGCTCACCCCAAACCATCTCGATTTAGTTCAGGTCTGGTGACTGTGGAGGCCAGGTCATCTGGCGTAGCACCCCATCACTCTCCTTCTTGGTCAAATAGCCCTTTCACAGCCTGGAGGTGTCTTTGGGGTCATTGTCCTTTGAAAAATAAATGATGGTCCAACTCCTTCAATGATGGAGAACTCCTTCAAGATTGTTGGAAGACCATTCCCAGTGACTACCTCGCGGTGATGCGTCCTCTGCTGGATGTCCTTCGAGCGTGGGAAAAAAATCAGACAAGTTCCCAGGCTCAAGTTCATATGAGGACAACCAGCAGAGGGTGCATCACCGCGAATGAATGTAACTACAGGTCATTGACCTACATTACCTTCATTCGCTGGGGTTTTACAGCCACGAGCACAGCTGCATTAGCAGAGCTCCTGCCTGTAAAATATTTTAACCACCTTCAGATGGATTTACATCGTGGGACGTTACAGATCATCGGAAGGTATGTATATTGTTGGTTTATTATGTTTCCTTCGTTTCAGAGCGAGGGTCTTCAGGTGGATTGAGAGAACAATAAAATATTTAAACAAACTGTGTGTTCATTTCATTAAAATAATTTTTAATAATGTGTGTGTTTTTATTAACCATTTCATGCTATTGGATTAATAATGGATAGGTGTCATAATTGACGCCTCTCCATTAATAATCTGGCTTAATGTCACCTTACAATAGCAAGGTGACATTAACCCTTTAGTACCCCATATCCCACCGCTACACGGGAGTGGGAAGAGAGTGGCCAAGTGCCAGAATAGGCGCATCTTCCAGATGTGCCTTTTCTGGGGTGGCTGAGGGCAGATGTTTTTAGCCAGGGGGGGGGGGGCAAAAACCGTGGACCCTCTCCAGGCTATTAATATCTGCCCTCAGTCACTGGCTTTACTACTCTGGCGGAGAAAATTGCGCGGGAGCCCACGTCAATTTTTTCCACCATTTAACCCTTAAATTTAATAGCTAGAGCACCCAAATTTTGCACATACACACTACTAACATTAGTAGTGTGGAATATGCAAAAAAATGGGGATATGACATGGTTTACTGTATGTAAACCATGTCTCAGATCATGTCGGGTTTAGGAAGGAGATAGCAAAAGCCGGCAATTGAATTACCGGCTTTAAAGCTATCTAGCGCTGTATGAAATATTAATATATATACATATATGTGTCTTACATACACATTTATTCTACCTATTCTATTGTAAGCTGTCAGTGTGATTTTACTGTACACCGCGCTGAATTGCCGGCTTTTCTCTCTAACACCGCTGCGTATTTCTCGCAAGTCACACTGCTGGTCCGTGTATAATCCGTATTTTTCTGGACCCCATAGACTTTAATTGGCAGATTTTTTGCGCAATATGGTGACATACGTAGAAGACCGTATAATATGGATCAGTAAAATACGGCTGATAGGAGCAGGGGCATATAGAAGCATTGTACCTTATGCAATCCGTATTTTCAGCACCCCTCTTACGTCCGTAAAACACGGTAGTGTGATGCCGGCCTAAATGTATACCTACTAGTGTTGAGTATTCCGATACCGCAAGTATCGGGTATCGGCCGATACTTGCGGTATCGGAATTCCGATACCGAATTCTGATACTTCCCGCGTATCGGATACCGGAATCGGAAGTTCCCAGAATTCAAACTGAACGCAGCAGCCAATGAGGAATGAATGGAAGTGTGGGCCCATCCTGTTTAGCATGGTGGGCATGTAAGTACTGGCAAGGCTGTGATTGGCTGCTGAAATGATGTCACTCTGCACTATAAAAAACGCTGCCGCCATTTTGCGCTCACTCTGCTGTGATTTCAGTTAGGGACAGGACGCTGTGTTCTAACTGAGGGCCAGTTGAGATAGCTAATTGCTTTATTTTGCTTTTCCAAGGCTAATTTAGCAAACGCTGTGTTCACTGTTCAGTTCACCTTGCTCTTGCCTTGCAGCACTGTTTTAACAGCGTTCTGCAAGGTCTCAGTGTGTGTGTGTGTGTGCAGCTCACTCTGTAGTCTGTGTGCAGCCATATACCAGGTTGTATTCAGCTCAGGGGGGGTTCACACTGCCTCACACAGTTCTATCCATTGTCCTTTTTTGCTCATAGTGCAGCCTGCTGCACATTTTTTCTAAAATTTCCTATTAGTGTCTTTCCACCCGTCTCCAGCCAAATAGTGGAAAAACACTAGATAGGATAACCTAGAGGGTTTTTTTTGGGCCTTGCAGCGCCGTTTACGGCTGTCTGCACGGTCTCTGTGTGAGCGCAACTCGCCCTGTAGTCTGTGTGCAGCCACAGCTGGTTGTATTCAGCTCAGGGTTTTGTCACTGCCTCATACTGTAAAATAACTTGTCCTTTTTTCAAATAATGCAGCCTGTTGAATTTTTTTTTTTAAATTTCCTATTAGTGTCTTTCCACCCGTCTCCAGCAAAATAGTGGAAAAACACTAGATAGGATAACCTAGAGGAGGGTTTTTGGGCCTTGCAGCGCCGTTTATGGCTGTCTGCACGGTCTCCGTGTGAGCGCAGCTCGCCCTGTAGTCTGTGTGCAGCCACAGCCCGTTGTATTCAGCTCAGGGTTTGTCACTGCCTCATACCGTTCAATAACTTTTCATTTTTTTCAACTAGTGCAGCCTGTTTAAAAATTATTTAAAAAATTCCTATTAGTGTCTTTCCACCCGTCTCCAGCTAAATAGTGGAAAAACACTAGATAGGATAACCTAGAGGAGGGTTTTTGGGCTTTGCAGCGCCGTTTACGGCTGTCTGCACGGTCTCCGTGTGAGCGCAGCTCGCCCTGTAGTCTGTGTGCAGCCACAGCCCGTTGTATTCAGCTCAGGGTTTGTCACTGCCTCATACCGTTAAAAAACTTTTCCTTTTTTTTAACAAGTGCAGCCTGTTTAAAAATTATTTAAAAAATTCCTATTAGTGTCTTTCCACCCGTCTCCAGCTAAATAGTGGAAAAACACTAGATAGGATAACCTAGAGGAGGGTTTTTGGGCCTTGCAGCGCCGTTTACGGCTGTCTGCACGGTCTCTGTGTGATTTAAACTCGCTCTGTAGCCCGATCTGCACAAAAAAAAAAAGTAAAGTTCACCAAACACCACTTAACACTTGTGTAGGCCACATTTTATCAATAATAAAGTCTAGTCCACACTTTACAACATTAGTGTTTCTTACACCTGTTAGGAGGAGCATTTCAGGAATAAGCACACTAAGGCCTTAGTACTTTTCTGCTTATCTTTATCTGTCAACCAAGATGAAGAGGGCAGGGAGTAAGGGTCGTGGGCGTGGGCGTGGAGCATGGAGAGGAGCAGGGAGAGGACGTGGTGATTCTGTGCCTGCTGCTGGCACCGGTGACTCACCATCACCCAGTTTCAGCAGGGAACAGTCCTTCATGCGCAGCTTTGTCGGAGAGCGCCGTGCACCGCTGCTGCGTGAAGATCAAATTGAAGCCGTTGTCGGATGGATGGCAGCTAACGCATCGACTTCAATTAGTGCCACATCCTCTCAGGCACAGACCACTGGAGAGCAGCCATCTGTCTCTTCACCACCTGCCAAATTGGCCAGGCAGTCAGAGAGCCCAGGACAGGAGCAGTCTCTACTTCTGTTCTCTGAATCTCTTGGCTTGGAAACAGGGGGCCAGCCAAGCAGTATTGGAGAAATGGAAGAAGAGGCAGTGTGCAGTGATGCCCAACAGCTTTGTCTCTCTGACTCTGAAGAGGCGGGTGGGTCAGTGCCTGCGGTGACCACAGCGCAGTACGCATCTGATGATGAAACTCAGGTGCCGCTTTCTGGTGCGTACTGTGCTGCCGAGACTACCCAGGAGGAGCAGTTGGTGGCAGAGGGTAGTGGAGATGATGAGGTCCTTGACCCATCGTGGCGTGAGGAACAGGAAGGTGGTGGAAGCAGCTCAGAGGAAGAGATTCCCCTAACGGGCCAAAGAGGGAGAGGGAGGGGGAAGACTGCGGAGCCTGTAGCCTCCACTTTGGCACCAGTTAGGAGCCTGTCTCTTTCAAGAGCAAAAAAGGGCGCTCCCAAGACTTGCAGTGCCTGGTCCTTTTTTGACACAGTTGCAGATGACATTTGTTTTGTCAAATGCAAGCTGTGTCATCAGAAAGTAAAAAGAGGTAAAAGTGTCAGCAACCTCAATACCACAAATATGTGGAAACATGTGCGGACCAGGCACGCGGTGGAGTTCCAAAAACACACTGAAGACCTAGGCCAACCAACAGCGGCAGCTACCACCTCTTCAGCTCGTGTTGCTTCTTCCTCCAGCTCACGCACAGCTGGTTTGGCTTCCTCCTTGGATCGCCATGGAAGAACCTCTGGCACTGTTGTCCAGAGACCTAGTGTAATTCCACCCACAGCACCACGTTCCCAGTCATCCTCACACTCCCAGCCTAGTCTACAGCCATCAGTAGTACAGGCATGGGAGAAAAGGCGGGCATTCTCGGCAAACCACCCCCGAGCACAGGCTCTGAATGCAGGCATTGCCAAACTGTTGTCCCTGGAAATGCTCTCATTCAGGCTGGTGGAGACTGACAGCTTCCGTGACTTGATGGCATTGGCAGTCCCACAGTACCAGGTGCCCAGCCGCTTTTGCTTCAGCAGGCAAGCTGTCCCTGCCCTGCACAAGCATGTGGAGGGACAAATCAAACATGCGCTACTGAACGCCGTCAGTAGCAAGGTCCACCTCACCACCGATGCGTAGACCAGTCAACATGGACAGGGGCGATACCTTTCTGTCACTGCCCATTGGGTTAATGTTGTTGAGCCGGGTACAGACCGTGCGAGTGGCGCAGGACGTGTCCTGCCCACTCCAAGGATTGCAGGAATCCAGTCTGTACGCATTGACTCCTCCTCTTACACCAGTTCCTCAGATTCCTCGCTGCAGGATCCGTCACAGTCCACCTCCACATGGACCCGTGAACGTTTACCTGTTACGACTGACATGAGCAGAGCCGTGGCCAAACGTCAGCAGGCCGTCTTGAAATTAGTTTCTTTGGGGAATCGAAGCCACACAGCGCAGGAGCTCTGGAATGCCCTAAAGCAGGAGAGCGATGTGTGGTTTGTGCCAGCGAATCTCCAGCCAGGCATGGTAGTGTGTGACAATGGCCGAAATCTGGTGGCAGCTTTAGGCCTTGGCAACCTCACTCACATCCAATGTCTGGCACATGTGCTCAATTTGGTTGTGCAGAGTTTTCTGAGGGACTATCCGGATCTTGATGCACTTCTGCACAAGGCCCGCCTAGAGTGTGCTCACTTGCGGCGTTCCAGCTTGGCAAGATCCCGCATTGCTGCTCTGCAGCGTCGGTTTCGCCTTCCTGAACATCGCATCATATGTGACCTACCTACCAGGTGGAATTCCATGTTACATATGTTGGAGCGGTTGTGTGAGCAGCAGCAAGCAGTAATGGCGTACCAGCTGCATCAGGCGCAAAAAAGTCGCAGTCAGCGCCGCTCAGACTTCACAACCACAGAGTGGACCACTATGAAAGACGTCTGCCAGGTTTTGCGTCCTTTTGATTATTCCACGCGGATGGCAAGTGCAGATGATGCACTAGTCAGCATGACTGTCCCCCTTATCTGCCTGCTTCAAGAAACCCTGCAAGGGATAAGGGATGATGTGGAAGAGGTGGAGGATGAGGAGTCACCTTTTCCATCAGGTTCTGGACAGTCAGCGCCACGTGGTTCCTCACAAAGGGGTCGGCAGGGGACCCTTTGTGAGAAGGATGAGGAGGAGTCAATGGACGAGGAAGAGCTACGTCCAGAGGAGGGAGTTCCACCATTGTCCAGTGGTCAGTGTGTACAGCGAGGGTGGGGTGATGAAGAGCGGGCAGAGATCATGTCTCAAGCAGGGGACAGCATTTCTGGGCCAGTTGGCAGTCTGCAGCACATGGTTGAGTTCATGTTGCAGTGCCTGAGAGACGACCGCCGCATCGACCACATTCTCAACGTGCCTGATTATTGGGTGTACGCCCTCCTCGATCCTCGCTACCGTGACAATGTCCAAAACCTCATCCCGGCGTTGACACGGGAGCGTAAAATGCGGGAGTACCACGACACACTGGTGAATTCCATCATCTTCTCCAGTCCAACTGAGAGGAGTGCTGCTAGTGCTTTACAAAGCAGCTCAGTGCGTCGAGGCAGTGGAGGAGGAGGCTCTGCACAAAGAGGGAGCAGAAGCAGTGCCTCTGCCCAAGGCAAGCCAAGTATGGCACAACTGTGGAAAACTTTTGTGTGCCCGCCCCAAATGTCTACACCATCACCGGCGGCTCCAGTCAGCAGAAGGCAATGGTTCCGTCAGATGGTGACAGACTACATGGCTTGCCCTCTTAGTGTACTCCCAGACGGCTCTTCCCCATTCAAGTTTTGGGTCTCTAAGCTGAATACATGGCCAGAGCTAAGCCAGTATGCATTGGAGGTGCTGGCTTGCCCTGCGGCTAGTGTCTTATCGGAACGTGTCTTTAGTGCCGCAGGTGGTGTACTAACAGACCGTCGCATGCGAATATCCTCCGATAACGTTGACCGGCTTACTTTCCTGAAAATGAACCAGGCCTGGATCTCGCAGGAATTTGCCACTCCTCTGCCTGATTAAGTAATTGGGTGTCATGCAGGTCTCCTGATGTGTTCATCTTTCTACCACCTGAACTGCTATTCCTGGGCTCCAACACCGCCAGTTGCGGCTCAGAAGTGCAGGCTGCACAGTCTAAACATACGACCCAGTGTTATTGGGTTTCAGTAACGTCAGCTGATCCCCAGCTGTGTAGCCGGCAATGTGTCCTGCGACCGCCACGCTGGCACAACAACCTAAATGTAAGGGAACCTGTCCCCCCCCCCTCGGCGTTTGTTACTGAAAGAGCCATCTTGTGCAGCAGTAATGTTGCACAAGGAAAAGGTAGCTCTTTTATTTTAGCTCCTTGCACACGCAGAACTTAACATTTATAAAATGTGTTCACTGATACCGTTATACCGTCCCGGAGCTGGGACTTTCCTTCATAATGTGACGCAGCACAGCCGTCATTCCTACCCCCTTGGTGCCATGCGCTGCCTCCTCAGCATTGTTTTAAGCTGTCACGGAGCCTGCGCTGTTCTGTTATCCCTTGGCCATGGCCAGTTTGCGCTGCCTGTCTTCTGACATAATTTGGTGTCAGGATGGCTGCGCCTGTCACCCGCCAATGTGTTAGTTGGGATCAGCACCGCCAGCTGGGATTCATGGCCATTGCTAACCGCACCGGCCAACATGAAATGAGGTGAGAAGACAGGCAGCGCTCACAGCGCATGGCCAAGGGATCACAATAGCGCAGACTCCTGTACAGCAAATAACAACGCTCAGGAATCTGCGCCCAGCACCTAGGTGTAAAATTTGACACCTGTGCTGCGTCTCCTTAAAAAGACAAGTCACGCCTCCACTACTGTTTGACAGTATAATGGGCTAAATAGTGTACGTGTTTTATTCAGCGTGTGCAATGAGCAAAATTAATAGAGCAACCTTTGACTTGTGCAGCATTAATGCTGCACAAGGTGTGGCTCTTGTACCTTGCAACACCTGAGCGGGGGTTAAAGGTAACTTTTGAAATTGGTTCAACTAGGCTTCGGCCTACAACCTGCTCCTCTCCTCCTCCTGCTGACCCTGGGCTCAAACACCGCTAGTTTTTGCCCGGAAGTGCTAGCTGCACAGAGAAAAACACCAGCCAATGTGTTAGTGGGGTTCAGCACCGCCAGCTGTTCCCCTGCTGTGTAGCTGGCATCTTGTCCAGCACAAGCCACGCTGGCACAACAGACCAAAAGCTGCCACCAGTGCAGGCCTCGGCCTACACTCTGCTCCTCTCCTTCTCCTGCTGCCCCTGGGCTCAAACACCGCTAGTTTTTGCCCGGAAGTGCTAGCTGCACAGAGAAAAACACCAGTCAATGTGTCAGTGGGGTTCAGCACCGCCAGCTGTTCCCCTGCTGTGTAGCTGGCAACGTGTCCTGCAAACGCCATGCAGGCACCTGAACTGAAATTAAAGGGAACCTGGACCCACCCCCCCAGGTGTTTCTATGTATAACAGCCACCTTGTACAGCAGTACTGCTGCATTTGTACAAGGTGGCTGATTTTTTCTCCTTGCCCACGTTGAATTAAACACGTAAAATATGTGTCTCATTACAGACCATAACAATGTCCCTGAGGTGTGACTTTCCTTTTTAATGACACGCAGCACCCCCCTTGGTAGCGCTGCCCATCTTCTGACATCATTGGTTGGCTGCCTGTGCCTGTGCGTCCGCCCTGCCCGACACAACCCCCCTCGTTGTCTCATATATTTTGCCTGCGAGGGTGTGATTGATGGGCATGTGCAGTGCATATGTTCGCCTGTCTTAACTCTTCTCCTTCCGCCTTCTTCAGACTGTGCGGCCTCATGGCCGTGGTAGGCGATAAGGGATCAGCTGAGGCCGCCCAGTCTGAAGCAGGTGTAAGGACATGTGTGAGCGGCAAACATATTTACTGCACAAGGCCACGAATCCCAGCCACGCAGTGTGATTTTTTGAAAACACACTGTGGGTCTGGGATTCATGTCCATCACTAACCGCAACGGCCGACATGAAATGAGGTCAGAAGACAGGAAGCGCTCACAGCGCATTGCCAAGGGATAACAAGAGCGCAGACTCCTGTACAGCAAATAACAACGCTCAGGAAGCTGCGCCCATGCATCAAGGTGTTATTTTGGACACCTGTGCTGCGTCTCCTTAAAAAGACAAGTCACGCCTCCAGTACTGTTTGACAGTATAATGGGCTAAATAGTACACGTGTTTTATTCAGCGTGTGCAAGGAGCAAAAATTAATAGAGCAACCTTTTACTTGTGCAGCATTAATGCTGCACAAGGTGTGGCTCTTGTACCTTGCAACACCTGAGGGGGGTTAAAGGTTACCTTTGAAATTGGTTCAACTAGGCTTCGGCCTTCACTCTGCTCCTCTCCTCCTCCTGCTGACCCTGGACTCTAACACCGTTAGCTTTTGCCCGGAAATGCGCGCTGCACAGAGAAAAACACCAGCCAATGTGTTAGTGGGGTTCAGCACCGCCAGCTGTTCCCCTGCTGTGTAGCCGGCATCGTGTCCAGCACAAGCCACGCTGGCACAACTGACCAAAATCTGCCACCAGTGCAGGCTTCGGCCTACACTCTGCTCCTCTCCTCCTGCTGCTGACCCTGGGCTCAAACACCGCCAGTTTTTGCCCGGACATGCTAGCTGCACAGAGAAGAACACCAGCCAATGTGTTAGTGGGGTTCAGCACCGCCAGCTGTTCCCCTGCTGTGTAGCCGGCATCGTGTCCAGCACAAGCCACGCTGGCACAACCGACCAAAAGCTGCCTCCAGTGCAGGCTTCTTCCTACACTCTGCTCCTCTCCTCCTCCTGCTGACCCTGGGCTCAAACACCGCCAGTTTTTGCCCGGACATGCTAGCAGCACAGAGAAGAACACCAGCCAATGTGTTAGTGGGGTTCAGCACCGCCAGCTGTTCCCCTGCTGTGTAGCCGGCATCGTGTCCAGCACAAGCCACGCTGGCACAACTGACCAAAATCTGCCACCAGTGCAGGCTTCGGCCTACACTCTGCTCCTCTCCTCCTCCTGCTGACCCTGGGCTCAAACACCGCCAGTTTTTGCCCGGACATGCTAGCTGCACAGAGAAGAACACCAGCCAATGTGTTAGTGGGGTTCAGCACCGCCAGCTGTTCCCCTGCTGTGTAGCCGACATCGTGTCCAGCACAAGCCACGCTGGCACAACTGACCAAAATATGCCACCAGTGCAGGCTTCGGCCTACACTCTGCTCCTCTCCTCCTCCTGCTGACCCTGGGCTCAAACACCGCCAGTTTTTGCCCGGACATGCTAGCTGCACAGAGAAGAACACCAGCCAATGTGTTAGTGGGGTTCAGCACCGCCAGCTGTTCCCCTGCTGTGTAGCCGGCATCGTGTCCAGCACAAGCCACGCTGGCACAACCGACCAAAAGCTGCCTCCAGTGCAGGCTTCGGCCTACACTCTGCTCCTCTCCTCCTCCTGCTGACCCTGGGCTCTAACACCGCTAGTTTTTGCCCGGTAGTGCTAGCTACACAGAAAAAACACTAGCTGATGTGTCAGTGGTGTTCAGCACCGCCAGCTGTTCCCCTGTTGTGTAGCCGGCATCGTGTCCAGCACAAGCCACGCTGGCACAACTGACCAAAAGCTGCCACCAGTGGAGGCTTCGGCCTACACTCTGCTCCTCTCCTCCTCCTGCTGACCCTGGGCTCAAACACGGCTAGTTTTTGCCCGGAAGTGCTAGCTGCACAGAGAAAAACACCAGCCAATGTGTTAGTGGGGTTCAGCACCGCCAACTGTTCCCCTGCTGTGTAGCCGGCAACGTGACCTGCAAACGCCACGCAGGCACATGAACTGAAATTGAAGGAAGCCTGCCCCCCACCCCCAGGTGTTTATATGTATAACAGCCACCTTGTACAGCAGTACTGCTGCATTTGTACAAGGTGGCTGACTTTTTCTACTTGCCCACGTTAAACTCAACACGGAGAAAATGTGTCTCATTGAGGTGTGACTTTCCTTTCTAATGATACGCAGCACCACCCTTGGTAGCGCTTCCCGTCTTTTGACATCATTGGTTAGCTGGCTGCGCCTGTGCGTCCGCCCTGCTCGAAACAACGCCCCTCAGGTTTCTTATTTATTTTGTCAGCGAGGGTGTGGTTTATGGGCACGAGCAGTGCATTGTTCACCTGTCGTCACTCATATCCTTCCGCCTTCTTCAGACTGTGCAGCCTCATGGCCGCGGCATGCGAGAAGAGATCAGCAGAGGCCGCCCAGTCTGAAGCAGGTGTAAGGACGTGTGTGAGCGGCAAAAATATTTACTGCTCAAGGCCACGAATCCCAGCACCGCAGTGTGACTTTATGAAAAGGCACTGTGGGTCTGGGATTTATGGCCATCGTTAACCGCACCGGCCAACATGAAATGAGGTCATAAGACGGGCAGCGCTAACAGGGCATTGCCAAGGGATAACACAAGAGTGCAGACTCCTGTACAGCAAATAACAACGCTCAGGAAGCTGCGCCAAGCACCAAGGCGTTATTTGGAACACCTGTGCTGCGTCTCCTTAAAAAGACAAGTCACGCCTCCACTACAGTTTGACTGTAGAATGGGCTAAATTGTGTACGTCTTTCATTCAGCGTGTGCAAGTAGACAAATTAATAGAGCAACCTTTGACTTGTGCAGCATTAATGCTGCACAAGGTGTGGCTCTTGTACTTTGTAAGACCTGAGGGGGGGTTAAAGGTTTCCTTTGAAATTGGTTCAACTAGGATTCGGCCTACACACTGCTCCTCTCCTTCTCCTGCTGCCCCTGGGCTCTAACACCGCAAGATTTTGCCCGGAAGTGCTAGCTGCACAGAGAAAAACACCCGCCATTGTGTCAGTGGGGTTCAGCAACGCCAGCTGTTCCCCCACTGTGTAGCCGGCAATGTGTCCTGCAAACGCAACGCAGACACAAAGCTGCCTCCAGTGCAGGCTTCGGCCTTCACTCTGCTCCCTCTGCTTACCCTTTGCTCCAACACCGCTAGTTGGGGCTCTAGGAAGACAATCTTTAATAGGCAACGCATCTGGGTTCCAGCACCGCCAGCTGGTTCTCGCCAGTGTTTTTTGTCACAGGTACTCCCTCGTGCCCAGCCTGGTTCCAGCACCGTCAGCTGTTTCCGGACACTGTCGAACTCACTGAGACACCTATGCGTTGCCCCGTCGTGTTGCGGTCGAGTTAGCCAACTCCAGGGTGCCTCCTATGTGGGCTGCATGAATTGGTAGTCAAGGCTGGTTCTGTAGTGCCAGTAGGCCAAGCTCCCCCTGTAGGACTGTTGGGGTTCGGTAACTGCGGCTGCCTCGCGGCCTAGCTGTTCTCTCCTCTCCTGTGGACCTTCGGGTCCACCAGCTGGTTCCAGCACCGTCAGCTGGTTCCGGGCCGAGCCATTGGCTTAGGTGCCTCCTCCTGGGTATCCGAGTTCCGCCAACGTCAGGCGGTCCTTGGTAGTGCTTTTAAGCGCGGGCACCTACAGCTTAGTAACCGGGTTCCAGCACCGTCAGCTGGTCCTCGGTCGTGCCATTGGCTCTTGCACACTGGGGCGACGCATCCGGGTTCCAGCACCGCCAGCTGGTTCTCGGCAGTGTTTTTGTCATGGGTACTCCCTCGTGCCCAGCCTGGTTCCAGCACCGTCAGCTGTTTCCGGGTAGTGTCAAGCTCACTGAGACGCCTATGCTTGCCCCGTCGTGGTGCGGTCGGGTTAGCCAACTCCAGGGTGCCTCCAGTTTAGGAGCTTCCTATGTGGGCTGCATGAATTGGTAGTCAAGGCTGGTTCTGTAGTGCCAGTAGGCCAAGCTCCCCCTGTAAGACTGTTGGGGTTCGGTAACTGCAGCTGCCTCGCGGCCTAGCTGTTCTCTCCTCTCCTGTGGACCTTGTGGTCCACCACCTGGTTCCAGCACCGTCAGCTGGTTCCGGGCCGAGCCTTTGGCTTAGGTGCCTCCTCCTGGGTATCCGAGTTCCGCCAACGTCAGGCGGTCCTTGGTAGTGCTTTTAAGCGCAGGCACCTACAGCTTAGTAACCGGGTTCCAGCACCGTCAGCTGGTCCTCGGTCGTGCCATTGGCTCTTGCACACTGGGGCGATGCATCCGGGTTCCAGCACCGCCAGCTGGTTCTCGGCAGTGTTTTTGTCACGGGTACTCCCTCGTGCCCAGCCTGGTGCCAGTACCGTCAGCTGTTTCCAGGTAGTGTCAAGCTCACTGAGATGCCTATGCTTGCCCCGTCGTGTTGCGGTCGAGTTAGCCAACTCCAGGGTGCCTCCAGTTTAGGAGCTTCCTATGTGGGCTGCATGAATTGGTAGTCAAGGCTGGTTCTGTAGTGCCAGTAGGCCAAGCTCCCCCTGTAGGACTGTTGGGGTTCGGTAACTGCGGCTGCCTCGCGGCCTAGCTGTTCTCTCCTCTCCTGTGGACCTTGTGGTCCACCACCTGGTTCCAGCACCGTCAGCTGGTTCTGGGCCGAGCCTTTGGCTTAGGTGCCTCCTCCTGGGTATCCGAGTTCCGCCAACGTCAGGCGGTCCTTGGTAGTGCTTTTAAGCGCAGGCACCTACAGCTTAGTAACCGGGTTCCAGCACCGCCAGCTGGTCCTCGGTCGTGCCATTGGCTCTTGCACACTGGGGCGACGCATCCGGGTTCCAGCACCGCCAGCTGGTTCTCGGCAGTGTTTTTGTCACGGGTACTCCCTCGTGCCCAGCCTGGTTCCAGCACCGTCAGCTGTTTCCGGGGACTGTCAAACTCACTGAGACACCTATGCTTGCCCCGTCGTGTTGCGGTCGGGTTAGCCAACTCCAGGGTGCCTCCAGTTTAGGAGCTTCCTATGTGGGCTGCATGAATTGGTAGTCAAGGCTGGTTCTGTAGTGCCAGTAGGCCCAGCTCCCCCTGTAGGACTGTTGGGGTTCGGTAACTGCGGCTGCCTCGCGGCCTAGCTGTTCTCTCCTCTCCTGTGGACCATGTGGTCCACCACCTTGTTCCAGCACCGTCAGCTGGTTCCGGGCCGAGCCTTTGGCTTAGGTGCCTCCTCCTGGGTATCCGAGTTCCACCAACATCAGGCGGTCCTTGGTAGTGCTTTTAAGCGCAGGCACCTACAGCTTAGTAACCGGGTTCCAGCACCATCAGCTGGTCCTCGGTCGTGCCATTGGCTCTTGCACACTGGGGCGACGCATCCGGGTTCCAGCACCGCCAGCTGGTTCTCGGCAGTGTTTTTGTCACAGGTACTCCCTCGTGCCCAGCCTGGTTCCAGCACCGTCAGCTGTTTCCGGGGACTGTCAAACTCACTAAGACACCTATGCTTGCCCCGTCGTGTTGCGGTCGGGTTAGCCAACTCCAGGGTGCCTCCAGTTTAGGAGCTTCCTATGTGGGCTGCATGAATTGGTAGTCAAGGCTGGTTCTGTAGTGCCAGTAGGCCAAGCTCCCCCTGTAGGACTGTTGGGGTTCGGTAACTGCGGCTGCCTCGCGGCCTAGCTGTTCTCTCCTCTCCTGTGGACCTTCTGGTCCACATCCTGGTTCCAGCACCGTCAGCTGGTTCTCGGCAGTGTCTTTTGCTCTTGTACCTTCTGCTCCCCATCCTGGTTCCAGTACCGTCAGCTGGTTCCGGGCAGAGCCTTTGGCTTAGGTGCCTCCTTCTGGGTATCCGAGTTCCGCCAACGTCAGGCCGTCCTTGGTAGTGCTTTTTAGCACGGGTACCTCCTGCTTAGTAACCGGGTTCCAGTAACGTCAGCTGGTCCTCGGTAGTTCCATTGGCTCTTGGACCTTCGGCTACCCATCCGGGTTCCAGTACCGTCAGCTGGTTCTCGGCAGTGTCTTTTGCTCTTGTACCTTCTGCTCCCCATCCTGGTTCCAGTAACGTCAGCTGGTTCCGGGCAGAGCCTTTGGCTTAGGTGCCTCCTTCTGGGTATCCGAGTTCCGCCTACGTCAGGCCGTCCTTGGTAGTGCTTTTTAGCACGGGTACCTCCTGCTTAGTAACCGGGTTCCAGTAACGTCAGCTGGTCCTCGGTAGTTCCATAGGCTCTTGAACCTTCGGGTAGCCATCCGAGTTCCAGTTCCATCAGCTGGTTCTTGGCATTTTCTCAGCCTTCTTGTACCTTCTGCTACATTTCCAAGTTGAAGACCCTAAAGTCGACGACCCGGAAGACCACCCCGATGACGACGACGACGGCGGAGACGACGACGGCGGAGACGACCCTGGAGACGACGACCCTGGAGACGACGACATGGAAGACCGAGAAGCAGAAGAACAAGAGGCTGCAGAACAAAGAGCAGAAGAACATTAAGCATAACACTTAATATCAGAGCAAAAGATATTATCTAAATTATATGCAGAAGAAGACTAAGCAGTGTATGGGGGTGAGTCCGTTCCTCCTCGTGGTGCCCCTGGATAAAGCCTGATGCTGCAGGCCAAACTGAACGCGGACAAATGTAACTTTTGTGACTGGCAGAACGGAAGGTGTAATCTTCAAACTTTTATAGATAACAACTACGGGAATGCCTGTCACAAATGAGAATATGATGAAGAAGTAGAATAGGAAGAATAATAATAGTTGAAGAAAATGAATATGTAGAATAGGAAGAATAATAATAGTTGAATAAAATGAATATGAAGAATGTAATTAAAAAAAAATAGGTAGAAGATGAAGAAGAAGATGAATAAGGTGAAGAAAGTTGATGTCAAAGATGCTGATGATGATGAAGATGAAAGTGTGGGAAAAGTAAAAAAAAATAAAGGGGAAGGGCGTGGAATAGTGAAACATCAATATCTGACAAAATAAAAAAAAAATTACATAGTCAATATCTTTGTCACTACGAACGTCTTTAAAAAAAAAAAAAAAAGGCTATTCTATTTGATTGCGCTAAACTTCTATGACTTTAATGTCTCCGCCACCTCCCCAAATACATCCTGCATTATTCTTTGTTGTTTTCCTTCATGTAGAATGAACCTACAAAGAAAGAAAGGGTTTATTTTAATTCCGATATTTTGGTCCCATTGACTTGCATTGGGATCGGGTATCGGTATCGGCGATATCCGATATTTTTTGAATATCGGTCGATCCAATCCGATACCGATACTTTCCGATATCGGAAGGTATCGCTCAACACTAGTGTTGAGCGATACCGTCCGATACTTGAAAGTATCGGTATCGGATAGTATCGGCCGATACCCGAAAAATATCGGATATCGCCGATACCGATATCCGATACCAATACAAGTCAATGGGACATCAAGTATCGGAAGGTATTCTCATGGTTCCCATGGTCTGAAGGAGAGGAAACTCTCCTTCAGGCCCTGGGATCCATAGAAATGTGTAAAATAAAGAATTAAAATAAAAAATATTGATATGCTCACCTCTCCGGCGGCCCCTGGACATCACGCTGCTAACCGGGAGGCTTCTTTGTTTAAAATGCGCGCCTTTAGGACCTGCGAATGACATCCCGGCTTCTGATTGGTCGCGTGCCGCCCATGTGACCGGCACGCGACCAATCAGAAGCCGCAACGTCATTCGCAGGTCCTCAATTCCTAGAATTAGGAGTTTTTGTGAATGAGAATGACGTCGCGGCTTCTGATTGGTCGCGTGCCGGTCACATGGGCGGCACGCGACCAATCAGAAGCCGCGACGTCATTCTCATTCACTAAACTCCTAATTCTAGGAATTGAGGACCTGCGAATGACGTCACGGCTTCTGATTGGTCGCGTGGCGGTCACATGGGCGGCACGCGACCAATCAGAAGCCGGGACGTCATTCGCAGGTCCTAAAGGCGCGCATTTTAAACAAAGAAGCCTCCCGGTTAGCAGCGTGATGTCCAGGGGCCGCCTGAGAGGTGAGCATATCAATATTTTTTATTTTAATTCTTTATTTTACACATTTCTATTGATCCGATACCGATACCCGATATCACAAAAATATCGGATCTCGGTATCGGAATTCCGATACCGCAAGTATCGGCCGATACCCGATACTTGCGATATCGGAATGCTCAACACTACTCAACACTAATACCTACACATTGCTCTTGTATCAATGTGTTCTAGCTAATTTCATTGGTTTGGCTGTAGTTTTTTTTTATTTTGTAAGAACAGCGGTGTAGCCCCTCCTTTTTGAGCTGGACATTTCATCTAAAATCCCTATGTTTTGTATATGTATTATTTCTAATAGTTAACTTGCTGCAGGGTATTTACTCATTTTGCTTTTATCTTAGGTTTAGTTTATTGTATGTATATATCCCAAAACTTCCACAAGAAAAGGACACCTATGCAGTTGTACTTTTTTTAATGATCCCGCACTGAAGAATAGATTTGATGCGATTTTTGTGAGTTGGGTCATCTTCTTTTTCCACAAGTTACGTCAAAAGCCAAGGCAGTGTTGAAGACCATTTCACAGGTTTTGCTCACAACTGCAGGGATGGTTGAGCAGGCTATTTTTGATTCTCACTGTATCAGACAGTTTCCTCACCTGTAATATTATGCTTCATTCTAAGGGGTGTTCCTTTCAAAGCATTCCTACTGCATTTCCCAGAGATGAAGGGGGCAGGACACTGTTCACCTCCTAACAAGTCCTGGAAGGTTTCACATCTTGTGTTTGTGGTCTTGCTATCTGAGGCCCAGTAGCTGTATGGCAGCTGCTTGAACTTTTAAAGAGATCAATGTCTCTGTCAATTCAAATCGCCCGAGCATCACACAATCTGTAAAATACGTTGAAGCAACTGCCATAAATCTCATTGTGTCTCAGAGGGACTGACATGAATATTGAGTATCATGCACTGCACTGACAGATGGCACCCTGGCTGCAGGACAGTATAGGTTAGAATATCTCTCTTTCCGTCTTCATATACAGTGGGTACGAAAAGTATTCAGAACCCTTTTTTCACTCTTTGTTTCATTGCAGCCATCTGGTCAATAAAAAATGTCATTTTTTTCTCATCATTGTACACTCTCCACCCATCTTGACTGAAAAAACAGAAATTTTGAAATTTTTGCAAATTTATTAAAATAGAAAATCTGAAATATCACATGGTCATAAGTATTCAGACCCTTTGCTCAAAGTCATATGCTGTCCATTTCCTTTTGATCCTCCTTGAGATGGTTCTACTCCTTCATTGGAGTCCAACTGTGTTTAATTAAACTGATAGGACTTGATTTGTAAAGGTGCACACCTGTCTATATAAGACCTCACAGCTCACAGTGTATGTCAGACCAAATGAGAATCATGAGGTCAAAGCAACTGGCCTAGGAGCTCAGAGACAGAATTGTGGCAAGGCACAGATCTGGCAAAGGTTACAAAGAATTTCTGCAGTACTCAACCTTACTAAGAGCACAGTGGTATCCAAAATCGTTAAATGGAAGAAGTTTGGGACCACCAGAAGTTTTCCTAGACCTGGTCGTCCAGCCAAACTGAGCAATAGTGGAAGAAGAGCCTTGGTGAGAGAGGTAAAGGAGAACCCCAAGATCACTGTGGCTGAGCTACAGAGATGCAGTAGGGAGATGGGAGAAAGTTCCACAAAGTCAACTATCACTGCAGCCCTCCACCAGTCAGGCCTTTTTGGCAGAGTAGCCAGACCGAATCCTCTCCTCAGTGCAAGACATATTAAAGCCTGCATAGAGTTTGCTAAAAACACATGAAAGACACCCAGACAATGAGACATAAGATTCTCTGCTCTGATGAGATGAAGATAGACCTTTTTGGTGATAATTCTAAGCAGTATGTGTGGAGAAAACCAGGCACTGCTCATCACCTGCCCAATAAAATCCCAACAGTGAAACATGGTGGTGACTGCATCATGCTATGGGGTGTGTTAGGCGCTGGGATTCTCCCATTGCACAGGTTAGATTCCAAGCTTTGCCTGCACCTGCCGTCTCCCATTCATCTTTAACTGCTGCGGGTGCTGCTGAGCATAGACATCGGTCCCAGCGTCTTGCTCAGACTCATGCCATTCATCTGGTTACTGCTGGCTCTTCAGCCAAGCCTATGGTAACAAGTGGTAGTCAGTGAGGACTGAACACTCTGGAGACTAAGTCCAGAAATCACCCTACTGAGCATGCTCATGATGTGGTGGCATCTCATTGGTGGTCAGTCGTCAGCTGCTCTGGTGATGTGGCAGCTCCAAATTTGTCCACGGGCAAGGTCCTGTCTGACTGAGAACCTTTTATACATGCAGTTCAAATTCAGAGGCGCACGCCGGTGTGCTAGTATCAACCATTTTCCATGTGTGCATGGACTTTGCAACTGTGTGGTCTGTGTCAGCATGTGGTCATGGTCAGCTGTACAGCCACTGAAATTCCAGCAGCTCCGGAGATGAGTTCATTTGTGTGGATTCAGGGGTGGCATATAGCCACTAGAATTCCTGCACCTCCGGAGAGCAGTTTTTTTTAAATATAGTTGCTGACTCTTTGACCACTGTTTGCTTCCCGCTCCGTTAGTGAGCTTCAATCTTCTGTGAAGTTAACAGGGATCGTGTCTAGCATCATATTTTTCCTTAAGGTGTGCGGGTGACACAGCTCTATTGTATTCCAAAGATATACTGATAGAGAATGTAGATTGTGAGCCCCATTGGGGACAGTGATAATGTGTGCAAAACTGTAAAGCACTGTGGAATATGTTAGCGCTATATAAAAATAAAGATTATTATTATAAAAATAAAGATTATTATTATTATTGTAGAGCAGTTTCTCCATTACTGTGTGCAAGTGACACAACTCTATTACAGAGCATTAGCTTTGTTACTGTGTGCGAGTGACACTACTGCGTGTGCTGTTCACTGAGTGACATCTAAATCAGTGAGAACAAGCAATCACTCACTGCGTTCTCCGCCATTGTTCATATTAGCTACAGTTTTACATCTCTAAACAAGCAGATTAATCCCATCCTCTTTGGATTAATCTGCTTGTTTACCGTTGTATAGTTTTACATCTCTGTACGGTGGACCCCCGGTTGTGATAGCATTTCCTCATTAAATTTATTTAATGCAATCTACGAACCCTAAGAGGATGTTTTTCAGCTGCATGGACTGGACGACAGATTGCCATTGACGAAAACATGATTGCGGCCAAGTACTGAGATATCCTGGATGAAAACCTCTTCCAGAGTGCTCTGGACCTCAGACTTGGCTGAAGGTTCACCTTCCAACAAGATAATGACCCTAAGCACACAGCTAAAAGAGCAAAGGTGCGGCTTCAGACAACTCTGTGACCATTCTTGACTGGCCCAGCCAGAGCCCTGACCAAAACCCAATTGAGCATATCTGGAGAGACCTGCAAATGGCTGTCCACCATTGTTTACCATCCAACCTGACAGAACTGGAAAGGATCTGCAAGGATGAATGGCAGAGGATTCCGAAATCCAGGTGAGAAAAACTTGTTGCATCATTCTCAAGAAGACTTATGTCTGTACTAGCTCCAAAGGGTACTTATACTCAATACTGAGCAAAGGGTCTGAATACTTATTATCATGTGATATTTCAGCACCACTATCTGATATGGTTCATATTAGCAAAAGGCAGTGTTTAGGTTATGCCTGTGTAGCAACCCAATTGGTATTAATACACTAAAAAACCCAACGGAGCATGTCAGTTCCTGTACAGACTAGATGTCCTGACACCGTAGTCCTTAATAGTGTCTGTGGGTACAAAGATAACCCTAACCAAAAACTGTTAGATTGCAGCTCAGACATAAATTCCCTAAATAGCCATCAAATTGCTTCACATTCCTCCTAAAGAACCAGAGGGCAGAGCAGAGTGGGAACTACAAGACGAGAGCCGTGCTGAACAAAGAAAAGATGTTACAGTGAGTAAAGTAAATAACAAAATACCAAAGGATAATGCCATTACTCTTAACAAATATACAGCCTACTTGCTAAAGTTAAACAGAAGAGAGGTGCAAAGTACAGTAAAGAAAAAACAATGGCAAAATCAAGCAGAGATCTTACTCGTTTTGATATCTGAGTTATGCTTATTCTGTAATGTCTTTATTGTCTGTATAAGTCTCCCCTAAAATTGTAAAATGCTGCAGAATATGTTTGCACTATAAAGATAAAAAATATTATTACTACTAATAAAATCCTTAGCTTAAAGCTCACAGACTGGCTCCAAACATAAATACAATGTCAGAACATGTAAATGAATCTATCATTAACAGGAAACTCCCGCTGAGGGACAAAATATAAAGCTACACCCAAAAAGTGATAAGTGGACAAAGGAAAACACCTGTGCTAACTGCAAAGACTGCAAACAAAAAAGAGAACCCAAACAACATGGTGCTTGTCCACAGCCAACATAGGCAAGCTCGCATTCATTAAAATGAACATGGCGTTGATCCCAGAGTACTAGTCCGTACCTAAATATAGAAGTATACCAGCCGCACCCAGACATTGTTACACTGCACTGCAAATTGTTTGTTCTATTTTCCATTCACAATGTTTTGGGGCCTACTCAAATAAAAAAAAAAATATAGCCTGTATTGCAGAGGTTTTTTTCATAGTACTCCCACAGAGACACGTGCAGAGTACACACACAGGTTTTTCTGGCACAGTCTTCTCACAGACACGATTGCAGAGTAGGAAAATTTTTATATACAGAACTCCTACACACAGGAGTGCAAAGTATAACTATTTTTTAGCCACACCATTTGCACAGACACAGCTGCAGATTACACAGGCTTTTTTGCACAGTATTCTTTTAGGCTTTTTGGCAGAGTACACACAAATGCTTTTTTTGGCACAGTACTCCCAGAGGCTTTTTGATACAGTACTCCAAGAGGCTTTTTGGCATAGTAAACACAGAGGCTTTTGGCACAATACTCACAGAGGCAGGGTTGTAGAGTCTTATAGGCACAGTTATTTTTTTAGGCCTAGCTAAAACTAGTACAGATGCAGCTGTAGAGTAGAATTTTTTTTATCGTACTAACAATTTAGACACAGATAAATTATATAAATATTGCCAACTTAGGGGATCATGTGATTGAAACTTGACTTTTATTGAAATTATTTAATATGGTATAACAGATAAAAATTTAAATTACTCAAGTGGTATTGCTATGTAATAGTTCTTTGGGATTTCTCTATGGGATTTCACTCTCCTACAGCTAATAATTCTCATATTTAGATTAATGGCTGCAGTGCACTAGCTAGGATAGCTTCTCCACGATGATTTATAGATATTAATTGCAAAACTAGTGAAGCTAAATTAAGATTTGATCACAGCCTCACCGACATGTTTTGCCATGACTGGCTTCATCTGGGGACTAGCTAGCCTCCGACCCCGGAAGTGCCCACAATCTAAAAGCATGTTGATTGAGTAGGTTTTCTGTATGGACCCTGAACTTTACAGTTCGTGTTCACTCATCCCTAATTATGGATTTTTGTAAAATTTGAGAAGCATTGAATTCCATATAAATTCACCTGACTTTACTTCTTTCATCTGTAAAAGGGATGTTTTCAGAGGAGAGAGACAATAGTGGTTAATTAAAGGTTAATCACACATATGTTCCCTCCTTCTTCGGAGAAGTTACACCAGTTAATGTTGGGATATTAGTATGAGAATTTTAAAGAATTTTATTAGATTAAGCTGGATAGAACAAATAAATAAAAAATGCTTATGATTTCCACCAGTTTCCAATAAGAGTTCTTGTTTAATTTGTATCCCTTGTGAAACAGTGACTGGTGTTATTGTGAATGGCCGGTAAGTGTCGCAGAGGTGGAGGTCCTATGCGCTGTAAGCCTGGAATGTTTCTCTGGGACGTGTAGCTCCACGAGCCTTGTTTACTTTATGGGGGCTGGGCTTGGAGGTTAGCTGGAGAGTAGAGATGAGCGGTGTTCAAGTCGAACTGTTCGCCAATTTCAAATTCGAGCTGTTTTGGGTGGTGTTCGAGTCATTCGACGAACTTGACACATTGCTTAAAAGTCGTCTGTTCGAGTTTCTGTTCGATAACTGTTCGTTCACCAAAAGCCTAACTTGATTTTCACATTAAAACTGTTTATTAATGTTAATAGACTGTTTCAGTGTATAGAGTGTGGGGTGGAGGGGGGGCGGGGGATAGATCTGTGCTGAAATAATGCAGATCTCCATTTTTTTTTCTTTCCCGCATTTACAGTGGGGCAGTGCAGTCTCTCAGCCTATCAGCAGTGTACACACACAGGAAAAGTGCATGAGATGCACACAAGCAAGGGCATGTGTCATTGGCTGTGTATGTCACATAATCTTGCCCTATAAGAACCAGCCATTTTCCCCATCGCCACCATTTCCTCACTGCTGCAGCTTAGTGTTAGATGGCACCGCTGCTGCTGTGGGTGCTATACCGTATAAGAGTGTGAATTGTGAGCGAATTTGCAGTTAGATAGAGAGTGATAGGTTTAGGGAGTCAGGACTAGTTGTAATATCAGCCCTTTTCAGGATACGTTACAGCAGTTCATAGCACTTTTTGCCAAGCAGGTCTGTGCCAGTGCTGTGTAAGTGTTTGTCACAGCATTTGGTGTAATCTAGCTCAGCCAATCCTTTTGGGCTAGTAGCATTGTCTTGTAGTCATATGAGTAGCCCGCCTGTGAAGCTAGCTACACCGCCTGTGTATCTTAATTTTTACTGCATCTAACCCAGTAAATTGTTTTTCGCTTAGTAGCAGTGTCTGCACATCAGCAGAGTAGCCCACATGTGAAGCTACACCGCCTGTGTATCTAATAATGTTTTACTGCATCTAACCCAGTAAATCATTTTGGGCTTAGTAGCAGTGTCTGCACATCAGCGGAGTAGCCCGCCTGTGAAGCTAGCTCTACCTCCTGTGTATCTAATCATTTTTTCTGCATCTAACCCAGCAAATCGTTTGGGGATAGTACCACAGTTTGGCCACCCAGCTCTGCTTGATTTCCATCCATTGTTTTTTGTGCCAACAACTACAGAGTTGCCAATTAGTTAAGCATCAAAATGAGTGGCAAAAGGCCTGCTGCTGGTGGAAAGGGGAATATGCGTGTTGGAAAGGGAAAAAAAGGTTGTGTCCATGGGGTAGGTGGTAGAGCAACAGTAACATCTGCAGAAGAAAGACCATCTTCCAGCCAAAGTAAGATGTCTACTTCTTTTCATGGGCAATCTGATATGATCCTTTTTTTACAACCATCGCTGCGAGCATCGCTACAAATTCCAGATGAGGCACAAAAAGGGCAGGTGCTTTAACGGATATCAAGTGCTCCATCAGGTGGACTCTCTTCCACCTCAACTTCAACATCACAAATACTCCAGTCCTCAGAGGTGTCACCCCAATCTCACTTGCTTCCTCACAGCTCCCAAGTCTCCAGCCACCCGTCTGAGTATGGGGTAACACAGATGGTTGAGTCTGCAGAGGTGTTTACTCATACTATAGCCTGGGAATCAGAGGTCTGCTCCAGAGCTTCTGTGAATCCAGACGAGGAAATGATCTGCACTGATGCCCAGAATCTTTGTGAGTTGGATACAGGCCCAGATGAAGAAGGTTCTGAGCATAATGTAGACCCCCATTCCCAAACTGTAACCCCTGTTGGTGGAGACATTGAGGAAGATGGTGATGAGACTGAGATACCTGATTGGAACGAAAACTTGACTTTTCGGTCAGGGCAGGAAGAGGTTGGCTCTGAGGACGACGGGTGTGAGAACACACAGGGTGGTGATGATGACGAGGTTGGAGACCCCACTTACTGTCAACCCACAGTCTGCCAGTCCATGAGGTCAGCAGAGGAGGTGGAGGAGGATGCTAGTGACTACGAGGTTAGGTTGCACCTTCCTGGACAGAGACAGAGTATTGGGAGCATGTCAACAACTGCATCCTTAACCACAACTGTGCCTCTGAGCACAAGTTCTGGTGGTTCTTCAGGTTGCATGGGCTCTAAGCCTTGCATAGCCTGGGCATTTTTTGAGATCGCAAAGGATGACCCAACTCATGTTGTCTGTAAGATTTGTCACCAAAATCTCAGTAGAGGCCAAAAAATGAATAGTTTGAGCCCGAAACACGTGTCCACAGGTAGGAATTGGTTGGCTGTGTAAATTTAGAAACTAATCCGCAGCATTGCACGCTTGGCGGTTCCAAGCGCTGTGGATTAGACAGGGGTGGAAAGAGATGATTTGCATAGCTCTGCCTACTGCAAAGGATTCTGGGTAAACCTGCTATTCTTTGTATTATGCTGCTTGCAAGTACTTTCCGTTTCAGGAAAGCATCCACTATGTAGTTTGAGTACTTCATGCATGAACCGTCACATGGATATGAGGCATAAGTTGCAGTGGGAAGCTCACTGTGCTACAATGTGGCCTAGTGGGCTGGACCAACCACCGTCTGCCCCATCAAGTGCATTCACTGCCTCTTCATCCTCTGTGACTGTGGGGACAGCAGTCGCACATTGTTTTGGATGCAAACCTTCCACCTCTTTACCCGCAACAGCCAGCGTGATTGGCAGGTCATCAGTACATTTGCAAGTGGGAAAACCTGCTGGTGTTGAGCGCTCTCCGACATTGAGACCACCACATTTTGATCAAGGCAACATAATATCTCTGCCTGCACCTTCCCCACAGACCAGCAGTTTGCCGGGGACACCCTACTTAATCCCATCTAAGCACGGCAGCCAGCCCTCGGTCCCTCAGATGTGGACAAGTAAAAGACCATTTCCTCCTAGCCATGACAAACCTAAGAGGTTTAATTTCACCATCTGCAAACTGTTGGCTACAGAAATGATGCCTTTCTGCCTGGTGGACACAGAGGATTTTCGAGACCTTATGTCCCTCACAGTGCCCCAGTACCAGATGCCCAGTCTCCACTACTTCTCAAAGAAAGCTTTGCCTGCGCTACACCAGCATGTCGCGCACAACATCACTACTTCCTTGAGAAACTATGTGTGTGACAGGGTGCATTTCATCACAGACACTTGGACAAATAGACATGGACAGGGGCATTACGTGTCAGTGACTGGGCACTGGGTAATTATGGTGACCGCAGGAGAAGGGGCTGCTGTCCAAGTCTTGCCGTCCTCACGAGTTGTGCATCGATCCTCTGTATCTATAAGTTCCTCCACTGCTTCTGCCTCCTCAACCTCCTCTCGGTCCTCCACCTGCACCCAAAGCATGTCTGGTAATGCCACCTGCATTCTAACTGCGCAGAAGGAATCCTGCACACCTCCTTACTATGCTGTCACCAGGGCTCAAAGGCATTGGGCGGTGTTTACCTTGAAATGTCGGGGAAATGTGAGTCACACAGCTGAGGAGTTGTGGTCAGCTCTGGAGACCGAGTTCCATCAATGGTTGTCTCCACTGAACCTGCAGCCAGGGAAGGCCGTGTGTGACAATGGTGCAAACCTGGGTACGGCCCTTCACCGGGGCAATGTCACACACGTGCCTTGTATGGCTCACGTTTCGAACCTGGTTGTCCAGCAATTTTTATCCCACTATCCCGGACTAGATGGGCTTCTGCAGAGGGCATGGTTGCTGTATACTCGCTTCCGCCATTCGCATCCCGCAGCTCAATGACTTACATCTCTACAGAAGTCGTTGGGCCTGCCAGTTCACCAGCTGAAATGCGATGTGCCCACTTGGTGGAATTCAACTCTGCACATGTTGCAGTGACTGTGGCAGCACCGATGAGCCCTGTTGCAATACGTTATGACATATAGCCTGGACCAACGAGATCCAGAGGTGGGGCAAATCATGCTGCAGGAGTGGTCTCAGATCAGGGACCTATGCACCCTTCTCCACAGTTTTGAAATAGCAACGAAGATGTTTAGTGCTGACGATGCCATCATCAGCATGACTATTCCGGTGATTTACATGCTGGAGCACACCTTAAACAGTATTCGGAGTCAGGTGGTGGGACAAGAGCAGGAGGAGGAGGAACAGGAGGAGTCGTATGCGGAAGGGATGATATCTCCAAGGTCCAGACGGTCGGCAGCACCAAGGCGGCTGGCATTGGAGGCTGCGGGAGAGTGATTACCGAGGGCGCATGGTAGCAACCAAACTGTTGAGGAAGGTGCAGGAGCCGAGAAAGAAGTGGAGGACGAACAGGCGCTGGGCATGGAAGACTCATCAGATGAGGGAGACCTTGATCCAATTTCTGTTGTGTGAGGTTGGGGGAGAGGGCAGTGGAAGGAAGCATGATTCTCACCTCGCCACCACCAAGACAACAAGGACTTGGTACTCCTGGATGCGCAAGACACGAGTGCCTTCTTGCTGCACTACCTGCAACATGACTCTCGGATTGTCAGAATCCGAAGTAATGCCGACTACTTGTTTGCCACACTCTCAGATCCCTGGTACAAAAGTAAATTTGGCAAAATAATTCCTGCCATAGAAAGGGATTCACGCATGCAGGAGTATCAGCAGAGACTTTTACAGAATCTTACATCTGCTTTTCCACAAAACACAAGTGGTGCACGTAGTGAATCTCTGAGTTCTAACTTGCCAACCATGGGACTGTCGAGTCATCACTCAAACTGTAACAGTAACATCGCATCTGGTGGTAACACCAAATTTTTTCCAAACGTTTCAACAATTTTTTGGACCATCCTTTGCAAGGCCACAGGAGACAAGAAGTCTAACGCATAGCCAATGCCTAGAGAGGATTGTACAGGAGTATCTCCAAGTTAACATCGATGCCATGAATGTGGAACTGGACCCTTGCTCATTTTAGGCTTCCAATCTGAAAAAATGGCCTGAGCTCGCCACTCACACCTTGGAGATCTTGTCGTGCCCCTCAGCTAGCATTCTCTCTGAACGTGTGTTCTGCACTGCTGGTGGTGTGCTGACAGATAAGCGCATGTGGCTGTCCAGTGAGAATGTAGACAGACTAGCGTGCATCAAGATGAACAAATCCTGGATCCGCAAGAACTTTTCTACCCATGTGTCATCCTGGGGAGACTAAAAGCTTGATGATTTTTGAAAATCACCTCACCAACCATTTTAAGAAACTCTGGGGAAATTGATGCCACTTAAGTGGTATCTGTGGCCCAATTTTTTGGTAAAATGGACACTCTTTTTGGAGTCCCCTTGCTGTGTTTTACATGATGTTGGCATTGTCAATTCCAGGTGGGTGGGGTTGCTCCCCCCCCCCTTTTAACCCATTACTTGCCAAATTAGCAATTTTCATTTTTTTTAAGTGACAGATTTTTAATGATTTGGATCCTAATGAATCAGAAACATAATTTGCCAAATTTTTATAAGTACGGATTTTTCAGAAAAGGGCATCCCAATTTTGGGACATTGGCAGAAAGTGATAGCAAAAACTCAGAAAAGATAGAACTTATTCAACTTTATTTTTTTGCATTTTTTGATACAAACTATTATGCAAACAATATGTTTATGCACTTTTTTTCAAAATATTATACTACAAAATTCTCCAAATTACTCAGTTAGGGGAATACAGCAAACCACTTAGCATGAAGGGGACCATCACACCGTTTGCAAATTCTGGTTGTTTTTTTCTTACATAAAGCACACCTTCTTTGTGTAGCAATTGACTCTATCAAATGATTACCAGGATCAAATCTGATGTCATCACTAACTTGGCCACCTAATAGTTTACTCCGTTGAGGTTCTCATCGCTTTGGGGTTGATTGTGTTCCTTTGCTTAGATAGGCCAATGCAATCCTCCTCCTTACACTTAGCAGTGGCACACTGCTTCTGGATTTGCCTTTTGATATGCCTTACAGGTGTTGACAATGGCAATGTCTATCATTTGAGTGAAAAGGAGCAACCACCACTTTTTGGAACGGATTCTGGCATGGTACAGGGAGATTTGTTTGTTCAATAAATCAACTCCCCCCATGTGGGAATTATGTTCCTGATCCATCAGGGGCATTGAGATTTGGACATGTTTTTTCTGTTTTTGAGAGTACCTATGAGCTGTTAACAAAGGCTCTATTGTGCTGAAGTTCGTGCCAAACGTGACAACCCTATTATCCTTCCATTTCACTACAAGAATGTTATTTGCTTTATCAAAGTGGTAATCACAAAATCCTCTTTCCTTTTGTTTTTCAATCTCCTTGCTTGGCATAGGAGGACACTGCTTTGTGCGATTTTCTATCATAGTGCCAGTAGCTTGGATGTTTTTGTTTTTCAGCATCACCAGAGCATCAAAGCTTGTAAAGAAATTGTCAAAAAATAACTTGTAACTGCATGACTGGGAATTAGAAATTACATTTGTAAGTTGTGAAATTACTCTCAAACCTAACAGTCCTTCCTCTTTGTCAGACTTACGACAGGCACAAATTTGTAGAGGTAGCCGTTGGAACTGCACAGACACCAAATTTTGTAGTCGAATTTTATTGGCTTACCTTGCATGTACATTTTGTAGGGTGTTTGCCATAGTAGGGGACCATCATTTCATCTAAGGAAAGTTCCTGGTGGAATACACCAAATTGCAGGAATTCTTTCCCCAGTACTTCAAAGAATAAACTAACTTTGTACATCTTGTTAGACTTGTCAGTTTTAGAATTGTCATTTAGGTGTATATATTTTTTAATTTCCCTAAAAAGGTTCTTTGACATTGCTTTGTACACCAATGGAACTCCCACGTCTTGAGCTTGGTCTTAGTACATGTCCTCTTGGGGAAGAGAATAATATCCAGACAGTAATAATATGCCTAAGAAAACTTGTAATTCTTCCTCGCTGATGGAAAAGGAGGGTTTACTTTTTGGTTTCCATATAGCATTCTTTGGGTCAAAATAATATCCATAACATCATGGGTAAAAACTCTTCAAATACTTCAACTTCATTTTTATTTTCTAAAAGGTCACAAATGTTGCTCATTTCAGACGTATCCTGGTCCACACTTTCTTGTTGGTTGACATTTTTTCCATTTTGTAGTTGCTGCACATTGTAATATTTCTCTTGCATTTTTCTTCTTGCTCACAACTGGTTTTGAAGTTTGATTCCTCGGTTGTTTTCTGCTACTGGTACTTGATGTTCCTGCTAATGTGGATGGTAAATTCTCAGTTGATGCCACCTTAGGAGCTTCTTCAATTTCTGTTGAAGTGTGCAATACCTCCAAAGTTCCTGCTACATCATTCAATTCATGAGCAAGAAGCTCATTTTCCTGAAAATCTTCCTCATCAGGTGCCTCATCAGGGTCAGGGGGCACAATCACTACTTCAACATCAGAAACTTCCTCTTCTTGGTCATCTAATTCCTCAAGATAACCTAGTATTTCATCAACAGTAAGTCCTTTTTTATATTAATATGCCATGATCTTACTGCTGATACAACAAAAACAAAAATTAGTATAATAACATTTCGAAATCTATAGATAAAAATATATAGCATTATTTAAAAAAAAATAAATAAAAATAAATATATATATATATATATAGATATAAAGAAACACAGCAGCACATGTATATGAATCTAGGCCATGTGAAAACACAGACAAATATTCGATATGAATCATACTACTCAAAAATATTTTTTCATAAAAAATGTTTTCAAAAATTTTTTTTCATAAAACTTACAGTTATAGATAAAATGAAGATTCTTAGCGCATAAATTGGCCAATTCATGTGTGCCCATCAACCGCGGCAAGGTGATCTCCCTCTGATGGGTCCTACTCTACTGTACATGCCACTCTTGGGCCACCAGCCTACAACTTAGGACAAACATGTCACTCTGGGCTAAACCTACAATTTATGGGCAAGTAGAGATGATTACCGCCACCTGCAAGGTCAATGGGAGGAGTGCAAGATCAGGATGGATGCAGCCACATCCATACACTAAACAAAGAAAAAAAACCAACCAGCACTCCCAATGTGAACACATGCAATATTTTTGAGTAGTATGATTCATATCGAATATTTGTCTGTGTTTTCACATGGCCTAGATTCATATACATGTGCTGCTGTGTTTCTTTATATCTATATGATACAGCTTGCAGCTTGCATGTGTTCACATTGGGAGTGCTGGTTGTTTTTTTTTCTTTATATACAGTGGGGCAAAAAAGTATTTAGTCAGTCAGCAATAGTGCAAGTTCCACCACTTAAAAAGATGAGAGGCATCTGTAATTTATATCATAGGTAGACCTCAACAATGGGAGACAAACTGAGAAAAAAAATTCCAGAAAATCACATTGTCTTTTTTTTTATCATTTTTTTTTGCATATTATGGTGGAAAATAAGTATTTGGTCAGAAACAAACAATCAAGATTTCTGGCTCTCACAGACCTGTAACTTCTTCTTTAAGAGTCTCCTCTTTCCTCCACTCATTACCTGTAGTAATGGCACCTGTTTAAACTTGTTATCAGTATAAAAAGACACCTGTGCACACCCTCAAACAGTCTGACTCCAAACTCCACTATGGTGAAGACCAAAGAGCTGTCAAAGGACACCAGAAACAAAATTGTAGCCCTGCACCAGGCTGGGAAGACTGAATCTGCAATAGCCAACCAGCTTGGAGTGAAGAAATCAACAGTGGGAGCAATAATTAGAAAATGGAAGACATACAAGACCACTGATAATCTCCCTCGATCTGGGGCTCCACGCAAAATCCCACCCCGTGGGGTCAGAATGATCACAAGAACGGTGAGCAAAAATCCCAGAACCACGCGGGGGGACCTAGTGAATGAACTGCAGAGAGCTGGGACCAATGTAACAAGGCCTACCATAAGTAACACACTACGCCACCATGAACTCAGATCCTGCAGTGCCAGACGTGTCCCACTGCTTAAGCCAGTACATGTCCGGGCCCATCTGAAGTTTGCTAGAGAGCATTTGGATGATCCAGAGGAGTTTTGGGAGAATGTCCTATGGTCTGATTAAACCAAACTGGAACTGTTTGGTAGAAACACAACTTGTCGTGTTTGGAGGAAAAAGAATACTGAGTTGCATCCATCAAACACCATACCTACTGTAAAGCATGGTGGTGGAAACATCATGCTTTGGAGCTGTTTCTCTGCAAAGGGGCCAGGACGACTGATCCAGGTACATGAAAGAATGAATGGGGCCATGTATCGTGAGATTTTGAGTGCAAACCTCCTTCCATCAGCAAGGGCATTGAAGATGAAACGTGGCTGGGTCTTTCAACATGACAATGATCCAAAGCACACCGTCAGGGCAACGAAGGAGTGGCTTCGTAAGAAGCATTTCAAGGTCCTGGAGTGGCCTAGCCAGTCTCCAGATCTCAACCCTATAGAAAACCTTTGGAGGGAGTTGAAAGTCCGTGTTGCCAAGCGAAAAGCCAAAAACATCACTGCTCTAGAGGAGATCTGCATGGAGGAATGGGCCAACATACCAACAACAGTGTGTGGCAACCTTGTCAAGACTTACAGAAAACGTTTGACCTCTGTCATTGCCAACAAAGGATATATTACAAAGTATTGAGATGAAATTTTGTTTCTGACCAAATACTTATTTTCCACCATAATATGCAAGTAAAATGTTAAAAAAACAGACAATGTGATTTTCTGGATTTTTTTTTCTCAGTTTGTCTCCCATAGTTGAGGTCTACCTATGATGTAAATTACAGACGCCTCTCATCTTTTTAAGTGGTGGAACTTGCACTATTGCTGACTGACTAAATAATTTTTTGCCCCACTGTATGTATATATATATATATATATATATATATATATATATATATACAGTTAGGTCCATATATATTTGGACAGAGACAACATTTTTCTAATTTTGGTTATAGACATTACCACAATGAATTTTAAACAAAACAATTCAGATGCAGTTGAAGTTCAGACTTTTATCTTTCATTTGAGGGTATCCACATTAAAATTGGATGAAGGGTTTAGGAGTTTCAGCTCCTTAATATGTGCCACCCTGTTTTTTAAAGGGACCAAAAGTAATTGGACAATTGACTCCAAGGCTATCTCATGGACAGGTGTGGGCAATCCCTTAGTTTTGTCATTTTCAATTAAGCAGATAAAAGGCCTGGAGTTGATTTGAGGTGTGGTGCTTGCATTTGGAAGGTTTTGCTGTGAAATAAACATGCGGTCAAAGGAGCTCTCCATGCAGGTGAAACAAGCCATCCTTACGCTGCGAAAACAGAAAAAACCCATCCAAGAACTTGCTACAATATTAAGAGTGGCAAAATCTACAGTTTGGTACATTCTGAGAAAGAAAGAAAGCACTGGTGAACTCATCAATGCAAAAAGACTTGGGCGCCCACAGAAGACAACAGTGATCGCAGAATAATCTCCATGGTGAAGAGAAACCTCTTCACAACAGCCAACCAAGTGAACAACACTCTCCAGGAGGTAGGCGTATCAATATCCAAATCTACCATAAAGAGAAGGCTGCATGAAAGTAAATACAGAGGGTTCACTGCGCAGTGCAAGCAACTCATAAGCATCAAGAATAAGAAGGCTAGACTGGACTTTGCTAAAAAACATCTAAAAAAGAGAGCACAGTTCTGGAAGAACATTCTTTGGACAGATGAAACCAAGATCAACCTCTACCAGAATGATGGAAAGAGAAAAGTATGGCAAGGCGTGGTACAGCTCATGATCTAAAGCATATCACATCATCTGTAAAACACAGCGGAGGCAGTGTGATGGCTTGGGCATGCATGGCTGCCAGTGGCACTGGGTCACTAGTGTTTATTGATGATGTGACATAGGACAGAAGCAGCCGAAAGAATTCTGAGGTATTCAGAGCCATACTGTGTGATCAGATCCAGCCAAATGCAGCCAAACGGATTGGTCGTCGTTTCATACTACAGATGGACAATGACCCAAAACATAAAGCCAAAGCAACCCAGGAGTTTATTAAAGCAAAGAAATGGAATATTCTTGAATGGCCAAGTCAGTCACCTGATCTCAACCCAATTGAGCATGCATTTCACTTGTTAAAGACTAAACTTCAGACAGAAAGGCCCACAAACAAACAGCAACTGAAAACCACCGCAGTGAAGGCCTGGCAGAGCATCAAAAAGGAGGAAACACGGCGTCTGGTGATGTCCATGAGTTCAAGACTTTAGGCAGTCATTGCCAACAAAGGGTTTTCAACCAAGTGCTAAAAATGAACATTTTATTTAAAATTATTGAGTCTGTCCAATTACTTTTGGTCCCTTTAAAAACAGGGTGGCACATGTTAGGAGCTGAAACTCCTAAACCCTTCATCCAATTTTAATGTGGATACCCTCATATGAAAGCTGAAAGTCTGAACTTCAACTGCATCTAAATTGTTTTGTTTAAAATTCATTGTGGTAATGTCTATAACCGAAATTAGAAAAATGTTGTATCTGTCCAAATATATATGGACCTAACTGTATATATATATATATATATATATATATATATATATATATCACATTTCACAAAAAATTCATAAAACAAACTAAATAAACAATTGTGATGAATAAAAACATAAAATACCAACCTTATATACTGGGATGTGATCGTAAACAACGTCTGACAAGCCAGCAAGTTACAGGGTCTGTTCTCCTGAGTTTCTCCAGTACAGCTGAGATATCAGGTTTCATAACGCATATATAATAATAATAATAATTTTTATTTATATAGCGCCAACAAATTCCGCAGCACTTTACAATTAAGCGGGGACATGTACAGACAATAAATTCAGTACAAGTTAAGACAATTTAAACAGTGACATTAGGGGTGAGGTCCCTGCTCACAAGCTTACAATCTACAAGGAAATGGGGGGACACAATAGGTGAAAAGTGCTTGTTATTTCAGGTCTGGCAATTATAATAAATAGGGATTTTCATATAAAGCTGCATGATCCGGTCATCAGCCCATGTGTTTAAGTGCAATAGTCAAGTATCAAGTGCAGTTATCATGTGCATGAAGGGTGTGGAGACAGATGAAGAGTAGGGTGCAGATTCACATGCAGATATTATTTGGAAGGAGGGAACAGGACAAAGTTAGTTTACTGAGTAGTTGATGTGGTAGGCTTGTTTGAAGAGATGGGTTTTTAAAGCGTGCTTGAATAGGTGGGGCTAGGTATCAGTCTGATCGTCTGGGGAAGTGCATTCCAGAGAGCTGGCGCAGCACGAGAGAAGTCTTGGAGACGGAGGTGCGAGGTTCGGATTACGGGGGATGTTAGTCTTAGGTCATTTGTAGAATGGAGGGCACGTGTAGGGCGATAGACGGAGATGAGAGAGGAGATATAAGGCGGTGCAGAACTGTGGAGAGCTTTGTGGGTGAGAGAGATGAGTTTATACTGGACCCTGTAGCGAATGGGTAGCCAGTGTAATGACTGGCACAAGATGGAGGCATCGGTGAAGCTGCTGGACAGAAATTTGACCCTGGCTGCCACATTCAAGATGGATTGGAGAGGAGAAAGTTTGGAAAGAGGGGGACCGATCAGAAGAGAGTTGCAGTAGTCCAGACGAGAATGAATAAGAGCAACAGTAAGAGTCTTAGCAGTTTCAAAGGTGAGAAAAGGTTGGATTCTGGAGATGTTTTTAAGATGCAGGTGACAGGAGCGAGTGAGTGATCGGATATAGGGAGTAAAGGAAAGTTCGGTGTCGAATATGACCTCCAGACAGCGGGCATGCTGTTTGGGAGTTATGGTTGAACCCTCCAGGGTAATTTCGATGTTGGGTAGAGTGAAGTTAGTAGAAGGGAGAAACACAATGGTTGAGGAGGAAGAGGGGGTTGTATGGGCATGACCTCTATATATTGTACTCTACACCTGGCTGTTCTTGTAGCAATATGTTATATGTTCATGTGGCCTCTAGGGGTCTCACTACTTTTATGTGTGTTCTATATTCTTTGTTTGGAACTTGTTGGATGTTGTTGTACTCGGAATTCATGTAATGGAGGTTGAGACATGATGTGAATAAAGAGCCTGGAGATACTCACAGAGTGTGATTTATGACAGGATTCATCAAACAGAACATGGTGGCAGCCGGGCACAGAACCTGCAAATTCTTAGAGCTTATATGAGGCTGGAACTGCACAGATCACTGCAACTGTAAGTACAGATTCCCTGACAGCACAGAAAAATGGAGACTGGTCTGAAGCCCCCTCAGAGACTGGATGTCACATCATGTAATCTGTCCCAGACTTGGAGACATTGGAAGGAAGAGTTTACACTGTATGTGGATCTGACTGTGGGCCCCACTGATGACAAACGGAAAGTAAAGCTGTTTTATTACCTAATTGGGGAAAATGTCAGAGAATTAGCCCACACCTTGCTCCCAGACACAGACAACCTCCTCCTAGCAGACATTGTGCAGGCATTTGATAAACACTGTGACCCAAAGAAGAATGAGACAGTGGAAAGATATAAGTTTTTCACAAGACATCAGGAGGATGGTGAAAATGTGGATAGATATCTGACAGAGCTAAGGAGACTTGCGGAAACATGTGGCTTTGGAGAGATCAGGGACAGTCTAATCAAGGACAGAATGGTGTGTGGCATAAAGGACAGTCATCTCAAAGAAAGATTACTGAGAGAGGAAGGCATGACTTTAGAGAAATGTATGCAAATCTGCAGGGCTGCTGAGCTAACAAAGCACAGCCTGAAGATGATGGCAGGCACCAGTGAGAATGATGATGACAAGGTACATGCAGTATCTATGAAAGGAAAGACAGGACCAGACTACCCTATAAACACTGTCCACTGCAAGTATTGTGGGAAAAGACATGAGAGAGACAAAACCAAGTGTCCAGCATATGGGGAAACCTGCATGTCATGTGGCAAGAAGAATCATTCCTCTGCTGTCTGCAGGCAAGGAAGAGGCAAACAGTACAGACAGCTCCACACTGACACCAGACACTGACAGTGCAGAGGACATTACATGGCTACAAATGCAGTCTACAACAGAGAAAGTCAATGTAGTCGGGCAGTCAGTAGTGAAGGATGCCAAGCAGCTTTATGCAACATTCTTGTTGGATGAGAAGCCCATTAGATTTCAGCTGGATTGTGGAGCAAGCTGCAATGTAATTTCATTTGATCTGCTAAACAAACAGGTTTCTATTGAGCCAACTGACAAGGTACTGGTTCTGAAACCAATGGGGACATGTAAGCTAAAAATACAAAACCCATGTAACAGAAAGAGTTATAGAGTTGAATTTACCGTGTTACGGGGTGGTAACCATGTACCATTACTGGGAGTAAAAGCAGTTCAGGCAATGGACTTAATAAAAGTACAGTCTCAGAACATTATGTCTGTTGAAGTTGCCCAGGATATACAAAATTCAAAACTAAATGCAGAGCACAACTTGGACATGCAGAAAATAAAAGCAGAGTATGCTGATGTATTTGAAGGTGATGGATGCTTTGAAGGTAAATATAGGCTAGAAATTGACAGCACAGTGCAGCCCACCAGATTACCTACAAGAAGAGTGCCTGTAGCGTTAATGCAACCGCTGAAAGTAGAACTGCAAGATCTACAGAGAAGAGGCATGATAGCACCAATCCATAAGAGCACAGATTGGATCAGCAGTTTGGTCATAGTGCAGAAACCATCGGGCAAGTTAAGAATATGTATTGATCCTAAGCCACTCAACAAGGCGCTGAAACGAAATCATTACCCAATGCCAACATTAGATGATGTTCTACCAGATTTATCAAAGGCTAAAATATTTTCTGTATGTGATGTAAAAAATGGATTCTGGCATGTGGCCCTGACTGAAGATTCAAGTTTATTGACAACATTTTCTTCACCATTTGGACGCTGTAAATGGCTGAAAATGCCCATGGGACTAAAACCGGCTCCAGAGATATTCCAGCAGAAATTGATGCAGGCTTTGGAAGGACTTACTGGAGTGAAGACAATAGCGGATGATATCCTAGTAGTGGGAGAAGGTGAAAATATGGAATCTGCAATCAAGGATCACGATCAGAAGATGATACAATTTTTGGACAGATGCAGAGAAAAAAACATAAAGCTGAATTTGGACAAATTCAAATTGAAAATGACAGAAGTGGCCTATATTGGTCATCGACTGACTTCAACTGGGGTAAAAGTGGATCCTGAAAAGGTGAGAGCAATACAAGATTTGCCTACCCCTACTATAATAATAATAATAATAATAATCTTTATTTATATAGCGCCAACATATTCCGCAGCGCTTTACAGTTTAACAGTTTCAAACACAAAAGTCATAAGTAACAACGTTAACAATACAATAATTAAAGCAAAATAAGACGACCCTGCTCGTGAGAGCTTACAATCTACAATGAGGTGGGGGAGATACAAAGTACAGGTGTGTATTTACAATGATGTATTTACAATCATGGTCCAGCCATCTTCAGGGGTTGGGGAATAGATGGGGATAGTGAATGGGCTACACACAAACATAACATAACTTTGATTAGTGAACGTGATAGGCCGCTCTGAACAAATGTGTTTTGAGCGAGCGCCTAAAACTATGCAAATTATGGATGGTCCTAATATCTTGGGGTAGAGCATTCCAGAGGATTGGCGCAGCACGGGAGAAGTCTTGGAGTCGGGAGTGGGAGGTACGGATTAGTGCAGAGGTTAGCCGAAAGTCATTTGCAGAGCGCAGTGGTCTGTTAGGCTGATAGACAGAAATGAGGGAGGAGATGTAAGGGGGTGCCGCACTGTGGAGAGCTTTGTGGGTGAGAACAAGTACTTTGAATTGTATCCTGTAATGAATGGGCAGCCAGTGTAACGACTGGCGAAGAGCGGACGCGTCCGAGTAACGATTAGCCAGATGGACGACCCTGGCTGCTGCATTAAGGATGGACTGGAGAGGGGAAAGTCGAGTGAGGGGGAGGCCAATTAATAGAGCGTTACAGTAGTCCAGGCGGGAGTGGATCAGGGCGACCGTGAGGGTTTTAGCTGTCTCCATGGTGAGAAAAGGGCGGATTCTAGAGATGTTCTTTAGGTGTAAGCGGCACGAGCGGGCAAGAGATTGTATATGGGAGGTGAAGGAGATACTACTGATGTTTCTGGAGTACAACAATTTTTGGGCATGGTGAATTATCTCTCAAAATTTTGCAGACATCTGTCAGACATGTGTGAGCCACTGAGACAGCTAACCCACAAAGATGTGCACTGGGAATGGACAGAAAGCCAGGAGACGGCTTTCCGAGCAGTAAAGAATGCCATTGCAGATACAGCAACCCTAAAGTATTTCGATCCAGATCGAGAAGTGGTGGTACAATGTGATGCTTCGGAAAAAGGCCTTGGAGCCACATTAATGCAGAACAAACACCCAATTACATTTGCAAGCAGAGCCCTTACAACAACAGAGCAGGGATATGCGCAGATTGAGAAGGAACTACTGGCTGTGGTATTTGGGATGGAGAAGTTTCACCAGTACACCTACGGTCGACGGGTAACAGTGCAGTCGGATCACAAACCATTGGAGAGCATTACAAAGAAACAATTACTAAATGCCCCAAAGAGACTACAGCGCATGCTGTTGCGACTTCAGAAATATGATGTTGACATCGGGTACTGTCCAGGAAGAGACTTACTGATTGCAGATACGCTATGCAGAGCTTACCTTCCTATCACAAATGATGAGGAGGAAGACATTGAAACCATCAATATGTGTAACTACCTTGCAGTGTCAAAAGAAAAGGTCAAGCAAATCCAGACTTTTACAGAGAAGGATAAAAGTCTCCAGAGTTTAAAGACTGTCATCTTGCAGGGCTGGCCAAAATACAAGCAGCATGCTCCGAGGGAAGTCTCACCATTCTTCCACATAAGAGATGAATTGTCAGTGCAGCAAGGAATCATCTTTAAAGGAGACAGGGCTGTTATACCTGAAGTTCTCAGAAGAGGCATATTGAAGACATTGCACTCCTCTCACTTAGGCATGGAAGGATGCCTACGTCGTGCACGAGAATCAGTTTATTGGCCAGGAATGAATGACCACATAAAAAATTACATAGCACAATGTGAAATATGTGCATCCTGCAATGATAAGCAACCAAAGGAGATATTGCAACCTCATGAAATTCTACATAGGCCTTGGTCAAAAATAGGAACAGACTTGTTCACATGGAATGACAAAGAATACCTGATTACAGTGGACTATTTCTCTAACTTCTGGGAGGTTGATTTGGTGCAGGACACAAGGGCGAGAACAGTGATTAAAAAACTCAAGGCCCATTTTGCCAGGTATGGCATTCCAGATATCGTTTTCTCTGACAATGCGGCACAGTTTACGTCAGAAGAATTCAAAACTTTCAGTAAGAAATGGGAATTTGAACACCAGACGTCTTCTCCAAGATATCCTCAGAGTAATGGGAAAGCAGAGTCAGCAGTAAAAACGGCCAAAAGACTCATGCAGAAAGCAAACCAGGCGGGTGCTGATGTATATCTGTCTATACTGGATCATAGAAACACACCCACCCAAGGCCTAGACAGCAGTCCGGCACAGAGGCTCATGAGTAGGCGTACAAAGACACTAGTACCAACTGCGTGTCATCTGTTAGAGCCAAAGCTGCTGGGAAACATCGAAGCTAAATTACAGAAGAATCAAGCTAGGCAAGCTTTCTATTACAATAAATCTGCAAAGGATCTGCCTGAGCTCCAGAGAAATGACAAAATTCGGCTGCAGCCAAGCACCACATTTGACAAACACTGGCAAAAGGCAAAGGTTGTCCAGAAACTGGGACCTCGGTCTTACGAAATTCTAACAGACGACGGAAGAAGACTAAGGAGGAATCGAAGATATTTGAGGAAAACGCAAGAATGAGATGATTCATGGCCTTTTGAACAGCATCCAGACACCCAAGACAACGAGGCAGCAAGTACAAGTCAGGCACCAACAGTGACAGCTGACCATCAGGGTGAAGACTCTGGCCAGAGACAGACAATATCAGAAGAACTACCAGATGTACCAGATGTAGAAAGTGACACATCTTATATTACCAGAGCTGGCAGAATTAGCAAAAAGCCGGCGCACCTCAAAGATTATATCTAACTGGACGTACTAGGTTAATTTCTAACTTTGTCATAGTATACATTAGTTTAGTATCTTTTATTGTTCCTCTAGTTAAAAGAGAAAGGATGTAGCAATATGTTATATGTTCATGTGGCCTCTAGGGGTCTCACTACTTTTATGTGTGTTCTATATTCTTTGGAACTTGTTGGATGTTGTTGTACTCGGAATTCATGTAATGGAGGTTGAGACATGATGTGAATAAAGAGCCTAGAGATACTCACAGAGTGTGATTTATGACAGGATTCATCAAACAGAACAGTTCTCCTACAGGTTATAATTACAATTGACAGAGGCAACATTATTTTTGTGGCCCTTGGGCAATAAAGGCCATGGTTCACTTACTACTTTGGCTACAACACCTTAGTCAGAAAGGCACTGGGGAAGGGGGGTGCAGGGGTGAGGGATTTCCAGACTATCTGGTAAGAAGGAAGAAATGAAACTAAAAGACCTCTGCCTGCCATATTAGTTGTAAATTATTTAGGATTATGTATAAAAACTAGTGAATCTAACAAAAATTTCCATGTAAAAAAACCATTGAAAATAGATAGTGCATTCTGCCAATGCCCAAAAAATGGGACGGCAATTTCACTTGAATATAACTCTGGCCTTTGTAAATCTACATCAATGCCATTGCATTATATACCTTCCTTCAAGTATAAACAATAGTTCTAATAACTTTGTGATCACAGAACTGTGATTTTAAATAATTTCAGCTTATGATCCTAATTTTGAAAAAACCTCGAAAATAGGTGCTTTGAAAGCTCTCTGGGTGGAACGATTAAAAATGACAATGGCATGTTTTCCTGTTTTGAAAACATGCATTTTACAAACACAACAGAAAAAATTCAACCTAATTATAAAATTTAAGTTGCTAGAAGCAAAAGATTAGGCGTCCCAAAAAAAGGACATTGGTAGATAAAGGGTTAACCTTTAGATACTACATACACTATGGCTTGGGGTAACACAGATGGTTGAGTCTGCAGAGCTGTTTACTCATAATATGGCCTGGGATTCAGAGGTTTGTTCCAAAGCTTCAGTGTCTGCTAGTCAGCAAGTAGCCCACCCATGAAGCAAGCTACACCGTCTGTTTATTTAATTACTAATGTTTAACTGCATCTAGCCCAGGCGATACTTTGGGCCTAGTAGCAGTGTCTGCTACTCAAGAGTACCCCACCCAGGAAGCAAGCTACACCGCATGTTTATCCAATTACAAATTATTAACTGCATCTAGCCCAGGAAATCCTTTTGGGCCTAGTATCAGTGTCTGCTACTCAGCAGAGTACCACACTCATGAAGCAAGCTGCAAAGTCTGTAGATCTAATTACTAATTTTAAACTGTATCAACCCCAGGCAATATTTGTGCCTAGTAGCAGTGTCTGCTACTCAGCAGAGTACCCCACCCATGAAGCAAGCTACACCGCCTTCTTCCTTTCTCAATCTAACCCCTTGGTTCTGGGGTTTCCGCTGTTCCTCCAGCTCTCTCCTTACAAGTGGACTACCGTGTGTATTAACACTGTGAGGAATCTTTTGGGGCCAGGCATAAGAAGTCATCGAGGTAATGGATAATATGTGCCCCCTTAGAAACATCCATGATGACCCATTCGAGGAAGCAACTAAATGCCTCAAATAGTGAGCAGGATATGGAGCACCCCATAGGCAAACAGCGATCTATGTAGTATGCTCCTTCACAGAAGCAGCCCAATAGGCGGACTCTATTCGGAGCAACAGGTAGTAACCGGAACGCACCCCCAATGTCTGTTTTGGCTATTAGGGTGCCCCTTCCCAACTTCTTGACCCACCTGATTGCTTTGTCAAAGGAGGTACAGTTTATAGTACTGTACTTGGTTCCGTGTCGATGTTGTTGTTTACTGACCTGCCCCTTAGATATGACAAATAGTGGATTAGTCTGAATGTATTGGGTTCCTTTTTTGCCACGACTCCCCACGGGGATACCACTACGTCTTTTGAGGGAAGTGTTCTGAATATACCCGCCATTCTACCTAAAGATATTTATTTTTAAAAAAAATTTGTCACAACGTCTGGGTGTTGGTAGGGTGATTTTAGATGTTTACTCCAGCCTTTCTTGATTTTAGAAGGGCATAACCTTCATATTTCTGTGTCTCCTCCACCTTTTACTCCTCCACCTCTTTTCTTTTTGCATGACTATATGTACTTGTGACATTTTTTTCCATGTGTTTGTTGTGTCTTCTGAGCAGTTTGTCAGCTTTTGGACACCTTTTAAGGTGTTTTCTATGTGTTTTCCATGTGTTTGTATGTGTTTCTGTTTTGCCTGCCATTGGTTTCAATGGGGTTCGACGGTGTTCGTTGAACGTTCGACGAACATTCGTCAAACATGCCCTAATTCGACAAACTGAACTGAACTCGAACACTAGGGGGGTGGCTCAACACTACTGGAGAGTTGGGCGGGTCTGGTTAACCACCTATCTCCCATCAATGGGTATGCCTCATGGGATATAATGATACTGTGGTTTGGTAACATCGTCTCTGTGTTGGAAGGTCCTTGAAGAGGACAAGTTTTCCTGGAAGCAAATGGAAGAGGTCTTGTGCCTGCAGAGTCTGTGCCAGCTATCTGAGTTGGGGAAAACCACTGTCCTTCTTAGGGTCTGGTACTGTCAGGTTTGAGCTTGTCGACCAAGTCATGAATTTACATAGATTCCTAGAAATTCGATTTGCAAAGAAGTTGCAAGGTATAGTTGTGCTCAAAAATTTACATACCCAGGCAGAATTTTTGCTTTCTTGGCCTTTTTCTCAGAGAATATGAATGATAACACTAAAACTTTTTCTCCGCTCATGGTATGTGTTTGGGTGAAGCCATTTATTGTAAAACTACTGTGTTTTCTCTTTTTAACCGATTTCTGACCTCGAACAGAATAGCACGTCCGAGGTCAGATCCCCTGCTTTAATGCGGGCTCCGGCAGTGAGACCGCATCCAAGCCGGGACATATCAGCTGTTTTGAAGAGCTGACATTTGCCCGCAATAGAGGTGGGTGGAATCGCGATTCACCCGCCGCTATTAACTAGTTAAATGCCGCTGTCAAACGCTGACACCGGCATTTAACTAGCGCTTCTGGCCATTCAGCTGGAAATGCTCGCATCGCTGACCCCGTCACGTGATTGGGGGCAGCGATGCTTTGGCATAACAACCAGAGGTTTCCTTGAGACCTCTATGGTTCTTGATGCTGGATTGCTATGAGCACCACCCTGTGGTCGGCGCTCATAGCAAGTCTGCAATTCTACATAGGAGTGATCTGAGGTTTGCTCCTATATAGCAGAGGCAATCGAGTTGTGCCAGCTTCTAGCCTCTCATGGAGGCTATTGAAGCATGGCAAAAGTAAAAAAAAATGTTTTTAAAAATATGAAAAAAAATTAAAAAATAGAAAAGTTTAAATTACCCTTCTTTCGCCCCATTCAAAATAAAACAATAAAAAAATCAAACATATCCATATTTGGTATCGCCGCATTCAGAATCGCCCGATCTATCAATAAAAAAAGGATTAAACTGATCGCGTAACTGCATAGCGAGAAAAAAATTAGAAATGCCAGAATTACGTATTTTTTGATCACCGCGACATTGCATTAAAATGCAATAACGGGCGATCAAAAGAACGTATCTGCACCAAAATTGTATCATTAAAAACATCAGCTCAGCACTCAAAAAATAAGCCCTCCCCCGACCCCAGGTCACGAAAAATTGAGACCCTATAGGTATTGGGAAATGGCACAATTTTGTTCTTTTTTTCAACACTTAGATAAAATATAACCTAGACATATTTGGTGTCTATGAACTTGTAATGACCTGGAGAATCAAACTGGCAGGTCAGTTTTAGCATTTAGTGAACGTAGCAAAAAAGCTAAGCAAAAACATGTGGAATTGCACTTTTTTTGCAATTTCAATGCACTTGGAATTTTTTTCCTGTTTTCTAGTACATGACATGTGCTAGCACAAAAACAGGATTCAGAGATCCTCAAAAAATTCAGAAAAATAGCAAAAAGGACAGGAGATGCTTACCTGCCTGGGCCTCCAAACAAATGCACTGAGGCAGTGAGTAGCTGCCTCATCGGTATTTCTGCACCTGTGTTGCCGCCATCTTAACCACATGGGTCCAGTGCATTTGTTTGGAGGCCCAGGCAGGTAAGCATCTCCTGCCCTTTTTGCTATTTTTTTAGTACATGACATGCTAAAATCAATGATGTCGTTCAAATGTACAGCTCATCCCACAAAAAATAAGCCCTCACATGGCCATATTGACGGAAAAATAAAAAAGTTATAGCTTTGGGAATGAGGGGAGCGAAAAATGAAAACGAAAAAATGAAAATGCCCCGGGTCTTGAAAGGGTTAAATCATAATGGCAACCTAAAACATCCAGATGACCCTGATAAAAAGTTCACATACCCCATTTTTTAATAACATGTATTGCCCCCTCTAACATCAATGACAGCTTGAAATCGTTTGTGCTAGTTGTGGATGAAGTTCTTTATTTTCTCTGATTGTAAAGCTGCCCACTCTTCTTGGCAAAAAGCTACCAGTTCCTGTATATTCCTGGACTGTCTAGCATGAACTGTGCGCCTAAAATCTCCCCAGAGTGGCTCTATGTTATTGAGGTCAGGAGACTGAGATGACCACTCAAGAACCTTCACTTTGTTCTGTTGCAGCTAATGAGAGGTTGACATGGCCTTGTCTTTTGGGTCCTCGTCATGTTGGAACGTCCAGGTATATCTCATGAGTAGGCTGATGAGTGCAAATTTGCCTCCAGTATTTGCTGATAACGTGCTGCATTCATCTTTCCTTCAATTTCGACCAGGCTTCCTGTGCAGTTGTAGCTCACACATCCCCAAAACACCAGCGATCCACCTCCGTGCTTTTCAGTAGGCATGGTGCGCAGTAATGACTTTCTTCTGGCGACCATGCAGCCCATTTTTCTTCAAGTGCCTCCTTATTGTGCATCTTGAAACAGCCACACCGCTGGTTTTTGGAGAGTCCTGTATTTCAGCTGATGTTATTTGTGGGTTTTTCTTTGCATCCCGAACAATTTTCCTGGCAGTTGTGGATGACATTTTGTTGCCTTACCTGACCATGATTTTGTTATTACAGAGCCCCTGATTTCCATTTGTTAATCACAGTTTGAATGCTGCTGACTGGCATTATAAATAGCTTGGATATCTTTTTGTATCCCTTTCCTGTTTTATACAGTTCATCAACCTTTTCCCATAGATCCATTGACAATTCTTTTACTTTTCCCATGACTCACAATCCAGAAACGTCAGTGACTGGGTGAAAGATGCAAGAGTCACCTCAGTGATAAGAGCATATCTAGCTCGATGGGAAAAGGACCTAGGCACTACCTTCTTAGATTCTCAGATCAAATATATATATATATGTATATATATATATATATATATAAACTCACATGGCCCTTCTACCTGTGTGCGCATTCAGGAAAACTCATTTAAAATTATTTCCAGATGGTATTTAACTCCCAGTCAAATCAAGATATGGTATCTCTCAACAAATTCTAATTGTTGGAGGTGCGAGGTTGATGATGGCAACTTCTTACACATATGGTGGTCCTGCCCTTCCCTTACCCCCTTGTGGAAGGTGGTAGCCTCTATCAGCCAAGAATTACTAGACAAAAACACTGCTTTGAAACGGGAAAATGTCTTCCTGAACATACCATTATGGCCAGGAGACGAGAATGCTTCCAAATTGTCACAATTCATTATAGCGGTAGGGAAATCCTTGATTCCCTCAAATTGGAACACTAAAGATATACCCACAACTAGGCAAATTTACCTCAAAGTAGATCAATCGTACCACATAGAGGAACTAGCAGCGAAAGCTAACCATTCCTTTACCAAATTTCAAAATATCTGGAATCCTTGGACCCGATTCAGGACTCAGACTATTTTTTATTCTGAGATATAACCATTAAATTAATGTACTCATTCCAATGTGTCTCCATTCTCCCCCCCACCCCCACCCCTCCTTCTCTCTCATCTTTCCCACTTCCTCATTCCCACTTACTTACACTTTCTCTTTACCTCTTTTTTTCTTGAATTGATAAATGTTCAATATTCCTCCTCTTTATAAGAGGTTAACCGTTCGATACTTTGTTTACTATTACTGTTACAAATACTTTTGAGAGACAGATAACAGAGCTCCTTTGCTCTGGCTCTTTGTTCCAACTGGATGTTCTCTTAATTGTATACTGTTCATTATTACACTATATCTTACCCTCTTAAACTGTTTGTTAACCTTAAAAATTTTCAATAAAGAGAACATTGAAAGAAAAGAAAGATGCAAGAGTCTGTCTGGATTTCAGAAACTCACTCAGCTTTTATGCACACACACTGATTAGAAGCAAACAGGTCACAGGTGAGGATGTTACCTTTAGTAGCCATTCAAACCCATTTGTGTCAACTTCTGTGCATGTTATCAGGCCAAAATCACCAGGGTAAGTGAACTTTTGATCAGGGTAATTTGGATGTTTTGGGTTGTCATTATGATTTTAAAAAAGAAAACACAGTAGTTTGACAGTAAATGGTTTTACACAACTATGAGTGGAGAAAAATTTTTGATGTTATCATTCATATTCTCTGAAAAAAAGGCCAAGAGAGTAAAAATTCTGCTGGGGTATGTAAAGTTTTGAGCACAACTATAAGTAATAAAAAAATCATTATATTCACCTCACCACTCATATCTACGACCTTGCTGCTCCTCACTGCTACCGTCTGGTTCTCACCACATCTGATCCCACCGATTGAGATGAAAATCCTTCAAGGAATCTGCCTAGACTGTCAAGACAGTGTGGTCCTGACAGGTGAGGGGCTAGCAAGGTGAGTATGCAGGATTTTTTTAATGTTGAACCTTTTCATTATTTTACAATCTTATGGTCTAGCATTTACTCTTTATAGGAAGCTGTATGTAGGAGGATTGAGATCTTTGCTGTTTAGTACTGAGCGGTTGATCCATTTGGGTTACTTTACTGATGCCCATCTCAACAAGTTTTTATTCTGAACATTTCTTGTGAGAGCTACCACACCTTTTGAGATTCATCAGTGAAGGGAGAAGGTGATATATTGTCAGACCACGATTGGGTTACAGTGTTTTAAAGTGGATACATGAATATGCAGCTGGCAAACCAGCAACTGGATTTAAGTTTTTAGACAGGGGCCCTCTAATATCTATGTCCTCTCCTGGTCCAATGTCTTTCGACTAAGCAATCCTCTTTAAAGTAAAAAATGTATTTTCAGCCCTAAAGTTTGGTTCCAAAATAGGTAAACCATTACTCTGGGCAGTTTAGATCACACTGGCTTGGTTTAACATACATTTTTAAGAAGTATTAGGTCTGCAAAGGCTTTGAATGTAATCACATAATCTTTTATTCACTGACAGCAAAAAGAGATCAGGAATGCAGTACAGTATTGAAGCACAAATAACTTTAAAAAGTTGTACTATATTCATTATATTATTGATATCACCAGACAAACGGTAGAATCTAACATGAGACACATACTACAATGCAGTAAGATGCAGCAATATATCTGCTGTACATTTCATAGTAGTATAAAAAATAGATTTGTTCATATTTTATTGAATCTTCAACCCCACAGCACAAGTACTATGAAAATGTTTTTCCAAAATAGTCTTGAAAATATTAAATAAGCTTCCAAACTGACAGCACTTTCTTTCTACTACTCTACATATTACCTCATTACCGCCACTTTTTTGAAGAAATCTGCCATATATAATACTGGAACTGACGGGCTGGTAATTTTACTGGAAAAAACACAATTTTCATGTTTAAAGTTTGGCAGTCTTTGTAAGTTACAAAAATTATGATGTGTGCAATAGCGATTTAAAATAAAATTAATCATGAATTGGGGTTACTAAACAGAACATTCCTGTTTTTTAAGGAATTATCTGAGCCAATATGTTATTATAACAGATGGTTCAGTTTTATGCTTGGAAGAGATATTGATAAACCAGTCATATGCTGTATATTAAATGCTTTCTGATGGTCACTCTCTATAGAGAATGACCCATATAGACAGTGTCGGACAGTTGGGCTTACCACAGAATATCATTGCTGGGGGGTCATCATGTAGAGATATACAAAAAAAAACAGGACAAAGACTGCAACAGAAAGGAGAAAACAGGTACTTTAGTACAAAGCATGTGAAAGTTTATATAACAGATTTCTTTGATTCTTCACACAGTTATGGATTTGTGGCGTTTCTGCTTTTTCAAACTTTCCCCCATCTGGTCTACACTGGATTTGGTGAACTATGTCCAACATGGTACTCATTTTTCATATTCACATAGTCAAAGTTGGATAGCAGCTGTGAGCAAATTTATTAGATTGGAATTGAATTCTCCTTAAATTTATCAAAAATTTGTATTCTCCAGGATACAGATTTTCCTGTAGTTTATCTTGTGTAAATTTAACAACATGGTGACCAACTGCAGCCATGATTTTGCTGAGCCACAGAGGTCAGGGTAAATGGTTAAAAAATAAATAATAATTCCTCACTGCTCACCTTTCCTTCCATCCATGCAGACCGCCATCTGGTCCACTGCATTCCTTCTTTTCATTATAACAGATCACACACATTTTCATCAGCCTGCTTCACTCTGGGTCAGGGTGTTTGGCTCAACCAGGCATGAAACGTCACTGCATGAAGTCAAAGAAAATGTCCTCACAGACATACATCTTAACAGGTGTTGACTAGGCCAAAGCAAAGTAGACGGAAGATGATTCATGTGATCAAATGATCAAAACAAAAAGTTTTCATATCCTATATTTATTATGCTTTGTGGTCTGGATATATTTTTTCATTTCCACAAGGGTGACAGTAGAAATTGACTCTACAATTTGTTGTGCAATTTCTCCTGAGTACACAAATACTCAATATGTGATAGAAAACTGCTTTTTGGATGCAGGGCTTGGTAGGGAAGGAGTGCCATTTGACTTTTAGAGCATGTCACTTTTATACCATGTCACATTTGGAAAGCTCCATATGTGCTGAAACAGTTGAAACCCCCACATAAGTAACCCCATTTAGGAAACTATGTCCTTTAAGGAACTTATCTATAGGTGTGATAAGCACCTTGACCCCACAAGTGCTTCACAGAGGTTTATCATTTTAACCCTTGAAAATGAAAATATTAAGTTGTTCACTAAAAGTTTTGCAGAAAATTTAAATTTTTGCAAGCATAACAGGAGATATTGGATCACAAAATTGGTTGTGCAATTTCTCCTGAGTATGTCAATACCACATATGTGGTAGAAAACTACTGTTTGGGAGCATGGCAGGGCTCAGAAGGGAAGGAGTGCCATTAGGCTTTTGGAGGGCAAAATTGTCTGGAATAGTTAGCTGATGTCATGTCATTTGAAGAGCCACTGATGTGCTCAAACAGTTGAAGCCCCCTACAAGTTTCCCCAATTTGGAAACTACAGTACACCTCTTGAGGAATTAATCTAGGGATGTAGTGAGCACTTTTAACTCTCAGGCGATTCAAATAATTGTATAACATTGGCCTGAAACAAAGGAAAATTACAGTTTTTTTTAAACTAAAATGCTGCTTTAGCCCAAAGTTTTTAATATTCAAAAATGGTAATAGGAGAAAATGAAGAGTACATTTTGTTCACAATTTATTCTAAGCACGTCAATATCCCATATTTGGTCGAATACTGTTTCTGAGGCACTGTGTAAAGCTCAGAAGGGACAGAGCGCCATATTGAACTTAAATTTTTATGCACTGATTTGAGGGTGCTATATCATATTAGCAGAGTCCCTGTGGTGTCAGAATAGCAGAAACCCCCATAAGTGACCTTTTTTTGCAAACTACACCTCTCAATTTATTACGTGGATCACTTATCATCTTGACACAACATGTGCCTCTTGAAATTTTATACCATTCGGTGGTGAAGAAAAAAAGAGTTAAATTTTTACCACTAAAATTTTCTTTTGCCCAATTTTTTTATTTTTATAAGAGCTAATAGGAAAAAAGGGAGCTCACCGTGTTGCGCAATTTCTCCTGATTGCGCCATTACTCTACATGTGATCGGGAACTAATTTTAAGGCATATTGGAAAGCTCAGAAGGGAAGACGTGCCTTATTGTTATCGTTTGAGGGTGACATGACCAACTGGAAGAGCCCTTGATGTGCCAGAACAACAGAACCCACCCATAAGTGATCCCATTTTACAAACTACACCTCTCAATGATTTGATCTAAGTACGTAGTGATCATATCGAAACTATAGGTGTGTCACTGAATTTTATACCATTGGACAGTGAAGAAAAATGATTACATTTTTACCACAAAGAGTTTGTTTTATCCCCAGATTATACATTTTCTCATGGGAAAATGAGTACAACTGGAAATAAAATTCATCACAAAATTTCTGCTGAATGTGACAATACAGTACTGCTTAGCCACATGGCGAGAGTGACAGAGCGATATTTAACTCTTGGAGAACAAATTATCCTTGAATAATTTGTGGGCTCAATATACAGAGTCCCTGAGTGCCAAAAGAGCAGAATTCCCCCCTTAAGTTACCCCATTTTGGAAATTACACTACTCTGGGAATATTTACAGGTGTGTTGATGATTTTGACTCCATGTGTGTTTTCCAGCAGCAAGTAGCAGTGGATGTTGTTAAGTGAAAACTGCACCCATAAATTAGGTGGACTTTCATTGCTATAGAAATGTCAAAAATGTGGATTCTAAATGTGGTTTAGACATACTGTAGGGAGAGGGACATTTAGATTTGGGTGTCACACTCAGACATGGGTTAGTCAGCAGGATGACACATAATACAAACACGATAGGATAGAAAAAGGAGAAAAAAGCCCAAATGGTAGGAAGCTAGGGATGGGACACCTCCTTACACAAACCTGTGACTGTCCCAAAGCTCCCCTAACAACCTATGTAGGTCTTATCCCCCACCACCTTCACGTGCCTAGTTCCTGATTGCCACATCAATGTACCCTGGCTAGGGCACTGGCCAACAAGGACACTATCCTAACCAGTGCAGATGGTAACACACAGGGGAAGAAACAAACATGGGACAGGCAAACAAAAAGGAAGAAAAACTCAGCTTCAGGCTCTGCCGCTAAGCTCCACAGCAGCATAAATAACACCAGGAATCTAAACTGAGCAAGACCACCGACACAGGAGAGCTCCTCACTACTAGCTGGTCTGCATAGAAGAACTCTATTACTGATGATCAGCTGATAGATCGTTTGACTTTTTAAAGAATGGCGAGAGTGGTTACCAACCAACAGCAGCTGACCAAGCTAAAAGAACAGCCAGCAAGAGACAGACATTGACTCTTGCTGAACCAAAAGGAAAATGCAACATTTAAATTTCAGCAGAACCAGAGCTGCCACAAATACCATCATGAATTGTGACATTGGGAGTGCAGAATTTGATGAATTACTTTTGGGGGGTGAGGAGCCATAGCACTTTTCCAGAGCCTTTATGCTAACAGTAATGAGGAAGTTTCTTTTATTTCCAATAACAGATGACGAACCTGAGTGGGGTGGTGTTTTTTGTAAATTGAGTTGATGCTTTTGTTGTGAACATTTTACATATCATTTTGGATCACATTGATCCTGTGTTCTTCTTTGAGCACTTACATCTATATCTCCATAAATTAATTATAATGTGGCAGAATGAGTTATTGGTCTCTGTTTGGCCTCTTTCCAGCAGTGTCCTTCATTTCAGAGGTGCACAAAACTGTGGTAGACCGCGCTTTTGTGCATGCTAAAAATGACGGACACCGCCAGATCATAGAACAGATGGCATCCACAGTGCCTCCATCTGCTTCATTATATCTGAATCAGGTATTTAAGAGATTTACAAGGAAACAACAGTGCAAGTGCTCAGCGTAAAGTGCAGCACAAATTGGAGCCTAGTCTTACTGTATTACTGCAATCTTTGGGAGGCAAAATGATCAAATCAACAGCAGGTCAAGAATTAGTTTTATGCAATTTTTATTACGTTGTTGTGGTATATGTGATTAGACCACTTTATTATTCGGGTCAGTGCAATTAAGGGCAATACCAGATTTATATAGTTTAATGTTTGACTGCTGTCACACAAGAAAAATGCTTTTTATTGCAAAAACAAGGTTTTGCATCACCATATTTTGAGAGCTATCATTTTACTATATTTCTGGTTCCGGCCAACCCATATGTAGGCTTTACTGAGAGATGTGTCCACATTCACCCAAGCATTCAGACATTAGCCTTCGGTAACTGTTCACATTTGGACAGGGAGGTCAGGGACCCATCAGATTAATGAGACCACCTTGACGATGGTTGATGGGCTCACACTATTTGGCCAAATTCTGTGCAAAGCGTCTCTCAAATATTTTTCCTAATATTCAAAAGCCATTTTGCTATTCATATTTCATGTATTTGATATTAGACCTGCTTTGGCATGATAGAGTGCAACCTTTTTTGTATAGTCAGAGGCTGGGACATCAAACATCTTACCCACACCTAGAATAGCGGTCCCAACTTCCATCAGGGTTTCAGTGTCCTCATATTACAGATCCTGTCTCTCCTCCTCCTCACTGAAAGTAGCATCCCCATCACTCCCCATCTGGAAGGTTTGCAGCACTGCCTTGGCAAAGCGACAGTATGCTCTGCTGAAGCTCCTCTGTTTAAGAATTAAAGCTCACAATGCAGCCAAGTTATTGAAAGTGATAAAAGAATAGACTGATCAGTGGCTCTCCCTGCTGAACGTCCAACCAGGTCTGGTGGTGTGTGATAAAGGGTGTAGCTTGGTGGCAGTTTTAAAGCTTGGCAAGCTGGTAAACACATTGCATGCATGGCCCACCTGCTGAATTTAATTGTACAGCATTTTTTAAAAACATACCCTGACTTGCCAGACCTACTTCCCAAGGTACAATGTGTCAGTCAGCGCACATTTCTGAAAGTCATCTCAGGCTTTCAGCAGACTAGCTTTGCTGCAGTAGCGCTTTAATTTGCCCTGTCACCGACTGATTTGTGACCTACCCACACGCTTTAATTTGACCTATAATAATAATAATAATAATAATAATAATAATAAAAAATACATTTTGAGGGGACTTGTACAGACAATTAAAGACATTACAGAATAGCAATAATCACCTAAACAACCAAGAGGAAGCTCACAAGCTCACAATCTATTAGGAAATAGGGGAGGCTCGAAAGGTGGATTGTAACAGTTGCTTTCATTGATCTGACCAGCCATAATGTGAGAAATCGGGTGTTCATATAATACTGCATGAGCCTGTTACCAACCAGTATGTGTAAAAGTACAGACACAGAAGGCTATTATTTGAATAAAGCATGTGAGAACAAGATAAAATGATCCTGGTTGTGAAGAAAATTTTGAATGGGCAACACTGGGATAGTTACATAAATGTGTTGAGGCGGTAGGCGGTTCATATGTTGGCAAGGCTTAGTGGGCAGCAGAGAGCAGTGTCTGAATTCTGGCTTCTCAATGCCCGTCAGAGTGACACTCAGCCCCCACACACAACAACTGCCAGTGGGTGTGAATCAATTACATTTCTGAGGTTATTCAAAAGTTTGAATACTGCACCAAAATGGTGAGCACTGATGATGCTATTGTCAGCGTAACCATCCCTCTGTTCTGTCTATTAAAATGTTTGCTGCAGAATCTCAAAAAGGAAGCTTTGAATGCCGAGCAGGTGGCTATGGAGCAAGATTTTACAGTGCCTGATACAACACAGCCCATCCCACAATTTTCTCAAGCCACTTTGGGTGATGACAAGGGACAGGAGGAGTAGAAGGTGGAAAAGGAGTTTTTGGTCTGCGCTACAGAGAGGACTCCCAATCCCAGCTTCATACCTGTCCAGTATGGAGGGACTGAAGAGGAGAAGGAGGAGCAGGCTATGTTCCATCAGGAGGAGAGGATGGTTAGTGTTCTTCCTGGTGAGGAGACTGAACATTTGATTCTTTGTTGTCTGCCACACATGGCAGATTTCATGTTCAGATTCCTTTCCCAAGACCCTTTTGTGAAACACATTTTGTCCAACATGAACATGTACGCCTTTCTTGAAACATGGTACAAGGAGAAATTTGCTTTTCTCATATCGGAGGCAGACGTGCCATTTTCAGTGCATGTATGGCTGAGGGCCGTTGTAGAAGACTTGCTAAAAAGATTACCCTCAGATAACGCTGCTGACAGAGGTACCGGCCTTTTTCACCCACAAGGATTACAGGGGCGGTCCATGCACACCAGGTGCAACTCTGGGTGTGGGGTGGGGGAATGTGTATGAACTGACACATTTTCATGAGACCGTCACATCAGCAAGGGCTATCTGCGGGTATAACTATGACAAGGAGGGAGAAGTTGACCAAGATGGTGAAGGACTACTCAATTTTCCTTCTTTATTATTCAGTGACCTTTAACTATTGGTTGTCCAAGCTCCACATTTGGCCCAAACTCTCCATCGTCACCTTGTATGTGCAACCATGCCCTGCTGCAAGTATATTGTCTGAACGAGTTTCTAGTTTGGCTGGTGTAATCATAATGGATAGGCACACATGCCTGTCAACAGAAAATGCATACAGACTGACTCTTCTAAAATTGAACAAGAGCTGGATTTCCTGTGACTTTGTAAGCCTTATGGATGACATCAACGGAATGTAAAAGCAGCCTAAATGTTTTGCTTGGGAAGTTTTCTTAACATCCATCCCTTATCATCCAAACCCATTTTGATAATGAAATCACTTCCTCCTCCTCCTCCTCCTCCTCCTCCTCCTGCTTCTGCAACAAGTACCTTGTGGTTATGTATGTATACTCCAAATGACTAATGTTTTGTATTTTGTGAAAACATGGCACATTGTGCAAAGGTGAAACTTGTACTCCATATTGATTCCTTTGCGAACACACTCCAACAGCGGAGTAATGAAGATTATTGCCCCTGCTAAATTGTCACTTAAGATTATCTGTACCCAGAATACTCCAGACACACATATGCTAGATAAAGATGCAGGAATTTTTTAAATCAATAGAAAATTATTAGAAAATTATGTTTTTTTTCAATTGTCTTTTTGACACAATCTGAATGCAGAGTAATGAAGATTATTGCCCCTGCTAAATTGTCACATAAGATCATCTGTACCCGAATTGCGCCTGTCGCACAACTGCTAGACAGATATCAGGTATTTTAAGTGTAAAATAGCACAGAGTAGCAGCCTGTACTTGCAAGGATGAGAGCACCCAGGTGCCTGCCTTTCACTCACCATCCTTCCCTCCTATTAATTCTCTCCCTACTAAATCCCCATTTAACAAACAACTAATCTTGACAATCTTCAGCTCTTAATAGAGCTTTTTGGAATAAATAACTCTCACTGTAACCTACTATCACTTTCCCTATGCTACTGTCACTGCCTCTACCCTGAAACCACAGTCTGACTATGCTGCAATGTGTCCAAGAATGCGCTGGCAGCCTTTAAATAGTCCCTAGGATGCTGGAAGGCTAGCCAATCACAGTAATGCCACACCAATGATGGTGCCATTATTACCGTGACAGACAAGCCAGTCCAGTATGTTCATTGGCTGCAAATGAAGCACCAAACATGCTTGGCGGGTCACTCAAATATACCGAGGCAAATAACTAATTACTGAATAGCCCGAATACTGCACTATTTGTGCAAGTAACGAATAGTGCCAAATCATCATTAGTCATTATCAAAATTCTGTCGTATGAAATAAAAATTAAAACAACGGTTACTCTTTAAGTTTGTTTTTTTGTTTTTTAACCTTTTTATGTCCCTTTTTTGTCCAGCATTATGATCGCCCACGTCTAATATTTTGCTGAATGTATGCAGAAGTGTATTAGGAAAAAATCCATATTTTAGCATATGTGAATTTTTGTAATATTTGAGTAGATTTCAATTATATTTTAATGTTTTCTATCATCTATGTAATGAATGCACCCTTTGCAGTGTACATATGTTTTTGTTTTTATCTTTTTTAATATGCATTAATAAAACTTGGAAATAAATTATGGAGAGTCTCTTTGTTAATTATCACCCTACAATTCTTGTATGGTCTAAGTGGTTCTGTTTTGTGGGGCAAACTACTTCAACACCTAGTTTCTAAACAGGACTTTGTGCTCAGGCTGTGTGTAATGCTGAGGTGAGGACTAGGAGGAGTTTAGGCACCAAATTTTGGATTTTTTCACCAATTAAATAAAAAAAGAACCTAGACACATTTGGTGTCTATGAACTCGAAATGACGTGGAGAATCATAATGTCAGGTCAGTTTTAGTATTTAGTGAACATGATAAAAAATGGCACTTTTTTTTTGCAATTTCACCGCACTTGGAATTTTTTTCCTGTTTTCCAGTACATGGTATGTTAAGACCATTGAGTCGCTCAAAATTACAACTTGTTGCACAAAAAACCAACCCTTGCATGGCAATTTTGAGCAAAAAATAGAAAAGTTATGGATCTGGGAAGAAGTGGTGCGAAAAAGTGACATCTCAAAAACTGAAACAAATCTTTTTGCTAAGCGGTTAACTATGTTTTAACTTTTCTCAATAAAAGCTATTTGATTTCACCTGGATTGTTGTGCTGAAAAACTACCTTTTTTTTTAAGTAGTCAGAAGGGAGCAGAGGATTCTGAGATGAAGTGATGGCTGTGTGAACCAGAGCTGATGCCGGGGCAGATGAAGTGAAGCAGTATGGTACAAAACAACAAAAGATATATGAGAACCCTTACAGGCATTATCCTTAGGTATTTATGGCAAAACCATTAACTGAATTGAGGTAGTGGACACCCTCTTTAACCCCTTTACCCCCAAGGGTGGTTTGCATGTTAATAACCAGGCCAATTTTTAAAATTCTGACCACTGTATTTTATGAGGTTATAACTCTGGAACGCTTCAATGTAACCTGGTGATTCGGGCAATGTTTTCTCGTGACACATTGTACTTCATGATAGTGGTAAAATTTATTTGATATGACTCGCGTTTATTTGTGAAAAAAACAGAAATTTGGCACAAATTGTGAAAATTTTCCAACTTTGAATTTTCATGCCCTTAAATCACACAGATATGTCACACAAAATACTTCCCACATTTCTACATCATCACAATTTTGGAATCACTTTTCTTTGTTACGGAGTTAAAAGGGTTAAAAGTTGACCAGCGATTTCTCATTTTTACACCATTTTTTTTAAGGGACCACATCACATTTGAAGTCACTGAGGGATCTACAGTATATGATAGAAAATACCCCAAATTTACACCATTCTAAAAACTTCACCCCTCAAGATGCTCAAAACCATATTCAAGAAGTTGATTAACCCTTCAGGTGCTTCACAGGAATTTTTGGAATGTTACATAGTTACATAGTTACATAGTTATTAAGGTTGAAGGAAGACTATATGTCCATCTAGTTCAACCCATAGCCTAACCTAACATGCCCTAACATGTTGATCCAGAGGAAGGCAAAAAAAATCCCATGTGGCAAAGAGTAAGCTCCACATTGGGGAAAAAAATTCCTTCCCGACTCCACATACGGCAATCAGACTAGTTCCCTGGATCAACGCCCTATCAAGGAATCTAGTGTATATACCCTGTAACATTATACTTTTCCAGAAAGGTATCCAGTCCCCTCTTAAATTTAAGTAATGAATCACTCATTACAACATCATACGGCAGAGAGTTCCATAGTCTCACTGCTCTTACAGTAAAGAATCCGCGTCTGTTATGCTTAAACCTTTTTTCCTCCAAACGCAGAGGTTTAAAAAAAAAATGAACATTTAACTTTTTTTCACAAAAAATTTACTTCAGATAAAATTTGTTTCATCTTACCAAGAGTAAGAGGAGAAATTGTACCCCAAAAGTTGTTCTGCAGTTTGTTCTGAGTATGCAGATACACCATATGTGGGGGGTAAACCACTGTTTGGAAGCATGGCAGAGCTCAGAAGGGAAGGAGCGTTGTTTGACTTTTCAATGCAAAATTAACTGGAATTGACATCGGACGCTATGTCGCGTTTGGAGAGCCCCTGATGTGCCTAAACAGTGGAAACCACTCAGAAGTAGCACCATTTTGGAAAGTAGACCCCCAAGGAACTTATCTAGATATGTGGTAAGCAATTTGAACCCCCAAGTGCTTTACAGAAGTATACAATATAGAGCTGTAAAAATAGAAAAATCATTTTTTTCCACAAAAATTAATTTTCAGCCCCAATTTTGTATATTCAGTAGGGTAATAGGAGAAACTGGACCCCAAAAGTTGTTGTCCAATTTGGACTGAGTAGGTTTATACCCCATATGTGGGAGGAAACTACTGTTTGGGCACACGTCGAGGCTTGGAAGGGAAGTAGTGACATTTTTGGAATGCAGACTTTCCTGGAATGTTCTCCAGGAATCATGTTGCGTTTACAGAGCCATTGATGTGAATAAACAGTAGAAACACCCACTAGTGACATCATTTTGGAAACTAAACCCCCAAGGAACTTATTTAGATGTGTTGTGAGAACTTTAAACCCCAAAGTGTTTCACTAAAGTTTATAACACAGAGCCGTGAAAATAAAAAATAATTTGTTCCCACAAAAATGATTATTTAGCCCCCTGATTTTTATTTTCACAAGGGTAACAGAAGAAATTGGAAAGCAAAAGTTTTGTCCAATTTGCCCTGAGTATGGCGATACCCCACATGTGGGGGTAAACCACTGTTTGGGCGCATGGCAGAGCTCAGAAAGGAAGGAGCACTGTTTGACTTTTTCAACGCAGAATTGGCTGGAATTGAGATTGAATGCCACGTTGTGTTTGGAGAGCCCCTGATGTGCCTATACAGTAGAAACCCCCAATTCTACACCAACCCTAATCCCAACACACCCCTAACCCTAATCCCAACCCTAGCCCTAACCACACCTCTAACCCAAACACACCCCTAACCCTAATCACAACCCTAACCACAACCCTAAGCCCTACACACCCTTAACCGCAAAACACCCCTAAACCTTATCCCAACCCTAACATAACCCTAACCACATCCCTAACTGTTAAGGACCGGCGGAACGCACCAAGTATAGATAATATGAAACTAGGTGCGTTCGCAGTCCGTGGTCCACCGTGCAGGTAAAAGACCCTGCTGCTAGTAAGACGGACTATATGGCTGTACTAAGTATACACACATGGGTTAACTTCACCCTGCGTGAAGGAAGCGATCCTGTTGCGTCACAGGACCGCAGTACCGCACATAGAGCGCGAGCAAGAAGTCAGCGAACTCAACCCCTACACAGGATTGAAGTCCGATTAGACACTTGCTGGCACAACACAGCAACTGGGTGTGTAAGGAAACTTATAAAATAGAATCTATAGGCACGAGAGTGCGTGCGGTGCCGCACTGACGGACGCCACTAACCACCCAGGCTTGGGTAAGGAAAGCGCAGAGGAAGCGCACGGCGCCGTACTGGCGGGCACAGCAACAGGACGCTGTGATGTGTATTACAAGCAGATGGCTAGTCGGGCGCTAGATAGCTACCAACATCCGCGAGCAGTCAACAACTCTAGGGAGGGATACTTAGGAGCTTTCATCCATCGACATACATCCATCTACACACACACATAATATCAAGACAATACTAGCGCATGGCCGTGCGGTCATGCGCAGTTTATATAGCTGCAGCACAGGAAACAGCTACAGAAGTTTTGCCCTGTCAGGACATGCCAAAAGGACCAATGGGATGTGCTGCAGTACCTGAGCATGTGACCCTCGATCTCCAACGGGAGATCTTGCCCTGGGCATGCTCAGTGTGTGCAAATAAGGACTTAGTCCCAGAGAAGCCCGCTCGCCGCAGATCAGTGCAGGGTACAACAGGAGAGCAAGAAAAGGCAGCAGTAACCCTTTGCACAGAATCAGTCCCAGCAAGACGCTGGGAGCGACGCCTCCGCTGAGCAGAGCCCACTGCGGCCGAAGCAGAATGGGAGACCGCAGCAGACATGGATCGAGATTCCCCCTGTGCAGCAGAGGAAACTCGACTTCTAACATTACCCCCCCTGCTAGGGCCCCCCCTCCTTGGGCCTCGCTACGTTGGAAGGCAGCAATAAGCTGCGGAGCCTGAATGTGTTCAGCAGGCTCCCAGGACCTATCCTCAGGACCGTAACCCTTCCAGTCCACCGAAAAAAATTTTTTGCCACGTACCACCTTGCACCCCAAGATAGCGTTCACCTCGAAATCGTCCGTAGACGAACCCGATGTCTCGGCAGATGACTCAGAAAACCGGGACATGTATACGGGCTTAAGGAGGGACACATGAAAGGTGTCGGTGATACCAAGTCGTGGAGGAAGGGCCAGACGGTAGACCACAGGATTAACCTGTTCGAGGACCTTGAAGGGGCCCAAGTAGCGAGGAGCAAACTTAGTGGACTCAACTCGCAGCCTGATGTTACGGGCGGAGAGCCACACCAAGTCGCCAGGAGCAAAGGTCGGAGCAGGGCGCCGATGAGCATCGGCGGAGGACCTCATTCTCTCCTTAAAGGCCCGAATGGCATCCTGAGTGCGGTCCCAAATATCCCGTGCCTCCACAGCCCAGTCTGCCACCCTGGAGTCTGCGGAAGACACGGGCATAGGCACAGGTACCCGTGGATGCTGACCATAGTTGAGAAGGAATGGGGTTTGTCCAGTGGAGTCGGCTACAGCATTGTTCAGCGCAAACTCTGCCCATGATAGCAAGGATGCCCAGTCATCCTGCCTGGCTGAAACAAAATGTCGCAGGTATGTGACCAAGGTCTGGTTGGCCCTCTCTACCAACCCATTCGTCTCGGGATGATAAGCGGAAGAGAGATTCAACTCGATACTGAGAAGATGACAAAGCTCTCTCCAGAACCGAGACGCAAACTGGGGACCCCGGTCACTGACAATTTTGTCAGGCATACCATGTAGGCGGAAGATGTGTTTAATGAACAACGCTGCCAAGGCCCGTGCAGAAGGTAACCGTGGTAGCGGCACCAAATGCACCATTTTTGAGAAATGATCGGTGATGACCCAAATGATGGTACAGCCGCGAGACTTGGGTAAACCCACGACAAAGTCCATCCCGACCATCTCCCAGGGTCTATCTGCCACCGGCAAGGGATAGAGCAACCCAGCTGGCCTTTGACGCTTAGATTTATTTTTGGTGCAGGAGACACACGCCAGAATATAATCCCTGACATCCTGGACCATATGCGGCCACCAGTACGTCTTCGCCAGTAGCTCAGATGTCCTTTTTGTCCCAAAGTGTCCACCCACCCTGGACGAATGAGCCCAAGAGAGAACCTCCGGTCGCAAATTAATGGGCACAAAAGTCTTGCCCGGAGGCACAGACTCTAGCGAAACCAGCGCGACGGTTGTCAGGCTCTCAGAAGGGACAATAAGCCGAGGCTCCTCTTCCTCCTCCTCAGTTGACATAAGGGAGCGAGAGAGAGCGTCGGCACGAATATTCTTCTCCCCGGCGAGATAATGCAGAGTAAAATGGAACCAGGAGAAAAATAAGGACCATCTGGCCTGACGAGAATTCAGCCGCTGGGCTGTGTGTAAATACACCAAATTTTTGTGGTCCGTGAAAACCTGGAAGGGAAACCGTGCACCTTCCAGAAGATGTCTCCACTCTGAAAAGGCTAACTTCATTGCTAGCAACTCCCTATCCCTGATGGAGTAATTTCTCTCCGCTGATGTGAAGGTCTTAGAGAAGAAGAAGCATGGATGCTTCCGACCTTGAGCGTCCTTTTGATAGAGGACTGCTCCAGCACCAATGGATGAGGCATCCACCTCCATTAGGAATGGCTTATCCACATCGGGGCGATGTAAGATGGGAGCGCTAGCAAAATGAGACTTAACAGAAGTGAAGGCATTGGAGACCTCTTCCGACCACAATTTGGGATTCGCTCCCTTCTTGGTGAGGGCCACCAAGGGAGCTACCAGAGTTGAGAAGTGGGGAATGAACTGGCGGTAATAATTAATGAACCCCATAAAGCGCTGCACCGCCTTAAGAGAATGGGGCTCTTGCCAGTCCATCACAGCCTGTAGTTTGGCACGATCCATAGCCAATCCCTGGGCGGAGATGATATAGCCCAGGAACGGTAAAGACTCCTGCTCAAACATACACTTCTCAAACTTTGCATAGAGAGAGTTTGCCCGTAAGAGGTCGAAGACTCTGCCAACATCTCTCCGGTGGGAGTCAATATCTGGAGAAAAGATGAGAATATCATCCAGATAGACTACAACCGAGGTGGAAAGCATATCCCGGAAGATGTCGTTGACAAAGTCTTGGAAAACGGCTGGGGCATTACAGAGCCCGAAGGGCATCACCAGATACTCATAATGCCCATCTCTGGTGTTAAACGCCGTTTTCCATTCGTCCCCCTCACGGATGCGAATCAGGTTGTAAGCACCCCGCAGATCTAATTTAGTAAACAATCTAGCTCCCCGAAGCCTATCAAAGAGCTCGGATATCAAGGGCAATGGATACTTGTTCTTAACGGTGATAGCGTTAAGACCCCTGTAGTCTATGCATGGACGTAGTTCCCCATTCTTCTTCTGCACGAAGAAGAACCCTGCCCCAGCAGGTGACACTGACTTCCTGATGAACCCTCTTGCCAGATTCTCTTGAATGTACTGAGACATTGCCTCCGTCTCCGGAAGAGATAATGGATAAACTCGACCCTGGGGAGGCTCTGCACCAGGCAAGAGATCGATAGGACAGTCATAAGGGCGATGGGGCGGAAGGGTCTCCGCCGCCTTTTTGGAGAACACGTCTGCATAAGACCAGTATTGCTTGGGGAGAGAGGAAAGATCTGCGGGTACCTCAGTAGTAGCAACCTGAACACACTCTCGGTAACACCTACACCTACATGATTCACCCCATCCCAGAATTCTGCCTGAGGACCACTCGATGTGAGGAGAGTGGAACCGTAACCAATGTATCCCCAACAGGACCTCATCAATCCCCTCGGGAATGATGAGCAGAGATATAATCTCCTGATGGGATGGTGACATGGACAGAGTAAAAGGGATGGTCTGATGTGTTATCTGTGCGGGGAGTGTCGACCCATTCACCACTCGTACCGTTACTGGTTGAGATAGCATAACCAGGGGTATTGCGTGACGCTGGGCAAAGGCAAAAGACATGAAATTGCCTTTCGCCCCAGAATCCACGCAGAGCTCTACCGAGTGGGAGGATGAGCCAAAAGTTATTGTCCCCTTAAAGGACAATTTGGAGGCAAACGTCGCCGTGTCTAGTGCACCTCCACCTACTACCACTAGACGCTGACGTTTCCTCAACGACTGGTGACATCTGGTGGCAAGATGTCCTGACTGTTGGCAAACATGGCAAACCTGGAGTGCACGAGCGGTCCGGGACTTAGATCCTGCTCGAGACACTACCTTAGGTTCATGGGACTCAGGAGCCTGGACTGGAGATTCCAAAGGTTTGGCGAAGGTGGGAGCCAACCGAAACCTCTGCCTACACTGGGCTCGCTCTAACCTCCGCTCGTGAAAACGGAGGTCAATACGAGTAGACACTGTTATTAATTCTTCCAGTGTGGCGGGAATCTCCCTAGTGGCCAGGGTGTCCTTAACGTGGTCAGCCAGCCCCCTCCAAAATATAGGAATAAGAGGTTTATCCGACCACTCCAGCTCAGATGCTAGAGTGCGGAAGCGGACGGCAAAATGGCTGACCAAGGACGAGCCCTGAGTCAATGCCAACAGTTGGAGCGCCGTATCATGGGTGACACGAGGTCCTAAAAAGACCTGTTTCAGAGTGCGCAGGAATAACGGAGCACTCTGCACCACATGATCGCCACGCTCCCACAGCGGCGTAGCCCACTGCAACGCCCTGTCCGACAGTAAAGATATGATAAAGCCCACCTTAGCCCACTCTGAAGGGAAACGAGAGGCCAGAAGCTCGAGATGTATTGATCACTGACTCACGAAACCCCTACAGGACTTACTGTCACCAGAAAATTTCTCTGGTAGCGGGAGGCGAGATAGCGTCGGTACAGGGGCGGCAGTGGACAAGGTAGCTGCAGCCACACTTGCAGCCTGAACAGCGACAGCAGTAACATCCACAGCTGAGGTTGAACGCTCAAGAGCCGCCAACCTTCCCTCCAGCTGCTGGATGTACCGCTGTAAACGCTGATCGTCCGTCATTACTAGCCAGACCTTGGCGCTAGTATTATGTTAAGGACCGGCGGAACGCACCAAGTATAGATAATATGAAACTAGGTGCGTTCGCAGTCCGAGGTCCACCGTGCAGGTAAAAGACCCTGCTGCTAGTAAGACGAACTATATGGCGGTACTAAGTATACACACATGGGTTAACTTCACCCTGCGTGAAGGAAGCGATCCTGTTGCGTCACAGGACCGCAGTACCGCACATAGAGCGCGAGCAAGAAGTCAGCGAACTCAACCCCTACACAGGATTGAAGTCCGAGTAGACACTTGCTGGCACAACACCGCAACTGGGTGTGTAAGGAAACTTATAAAATAGAATCTATAGGCACGAGAGTGCATGCGGTGCCGCACTGACGGACGCCACTAACCACCCAGGCTTGGGTAAGGAAAGCGCAGAGGAAGCGCACGGCGCCGTACTGGCGGGCACAGCAACAGGACGCTGTGATGTGTGTTACATGCAGATGGCTAGTCGGGCGCTAGATAGCTACCATCATCCACGAGCAGTCAACAATTCTAGGGAGGGATACTTAGGAGCTTTCATCCATCGACATACATCCATCTACACACACACATAATATCAAGACAATACTATCGCATGGCCGTGCGGTCATGCACAGTTTATATAGCTGCAGCATAGGAAACAGCTACAGAGGTTTTGCCCTGTCAGGACCTGCCAAAAGGACCAATGGGATGTGCTGCAGTACCTGAGCATGTGACCCTCGATCTCCAACGGGAGATCTTGCCCTGGGCATGCTCAGTGTGTGCAAATAAGGACTTAGTCCCAGAGAAGCCCGCTCGCCGCAGATCAGTGCAGGGTACAACAGGAGAGCCAGAAAAGGCAGCAGTAACCCTTTGCACAGAATCAGTCCCAGCAAGACGCTGGGAGCGACGCCTCCGCTGAGCAGAGCCCACTGCGGCCGAAGCAGAATGGGAGACCACAGCAGACACGGATCGAGATTCCCCCTGTGCAGCAGAGGAAACTCGACTACTAACACTAACCCTGACACACCCCTAACCCAAATCAACACCCTAACCTTAATCCCAACTGTAAATGTAATCCAAAGCCAACACTAACTATAGCCTCAACCCTAACCCTAACTTTAGCCCCAATCATAACCCTAACTTTAGCGCTAACCCTAACCCTAATGGGAAAATGGAAATAAATGCATTTTTTTATTTTACTATTTTTCCCTAACTGAGGGGGTGATAAAGAGGGGTTTGGTTTACTATTTATAGCGGGTTTTTATAGAAGGTTTTTATGTTTAGCAGCTGTCACATGCTAAAAGACGCTTTTTATTGCAAAAAAATAGTTTTTGCATCACCACATTTTGAGAGCTATAATTTTTCCATATTTTGGCCAACAGAGTCATGTGAGGTCTTGTTTTTTGCGGGACGCTTTGGCCTTTTTTATTGGTACCATTTTTATTGGTACCATTTTTGGGCACATGACATTGCGTTTTATTATGATTTTGGGAAGCAGAATGAACAAAAAACAGCAATTCATGAATTTCTTTGGGGGTGTTTATACCGTTCCACTTGTTGTAAAATTGATAAAGAAACTTTATTCTTCGGGTCAGTACCAATACAGCGATACCTCATTTATATCATTTTTTAGATTATGGCGCTTTTACACAATAAAAATTATTTTATATAAAAAATAATTATTTTTGCATCACTTTATACTGAGAGCTATAACTTTTTTTAGTTTTTTGCTGATGATGCTGTATGGTGGCTCATTTTTTGAAGGACAAGATGATGTTTTCAGCGGTACCATGTTTATTTATATCCGTCATTTTGAACGCATGTTATTCCATTTTTCGTTTGGCGGTATGATGATAAAGCATTGTTTTTTTGCCTTGTTTTTTATGGGGTTCACTAAAGGGGTTAACTAGTGGGACAGTTTTATAGGTCGGGTCATTACGGATGCGGCAATACTAAATATGTGTACTTTTATTGTTTTTTTATTTACATAAAGAAATGTATTTATTTGAACAATATTTTTTTTCTTTAAGATTTTTAAACAAAATATTTTTTACACATGCTAATTTATTACTTTTTTACATTGTCCCAGGGTGGGACATCACTGTCTAAAGTCAGATTGCTGATCTGACACTTTGCACAGCACTGTGTCAGATCGGCGATCTGACTGGCATTGAAGGAGGCTTGCCTGTGCCTGCTCTTAGCTGTCCCCATTGGGGCTCACAATCTAAATTCCCTATCAGTATTTCCTTGGAGTGTGGGATGAAACTGGAGAACCCGGTGGAAACCCACACAAACACGGGAAGAACATGCAAACTTCTTGCAGATGTTATCCTTGGCTGGATTTGAACCCAGGACTCTAGGACAAAGCAACAATTCTAAGACAACATCTGCAAAGAGTTTGTATGTTCTCTCCGTGTTTGCGTGGGTTTCCTCCGGGCACTCCGGTTTCCTCCCACATTCCAAAGACATACTGATAGGGAATCTAGATTGTGAGCCCCCATCGGGGACAGTGATGATAATGTGTGCAAACTGTAAAGCACTGCGGAATATGTTAGTGCTATATAAAAATAAAGATTATTATTATTATTATTATTAATCACTCAGCAACAGTGCTGTTTAACAGACACACCTTATTTACAAATCTGCCCCAAACCACTAATGCTGCTAACATTACGAAATGTTGAACACTTAACTATATAATCCATGCCATTACTGCACTTTGTCTCCAGTTCTCCTATCCTGCCATCTCTTTGGCTGACTGCAGCAGTGACATTCTGTAAACCCTGGCTTGTCAAGGTAAGGAGGCTTATTCGCCATGCAATGCTCCTCTGGGAAATATAATATGCAAATTGCCTCTTCTGAGAAAAAGAGGACTTAACTCTATAGCGCCACCTGTTGGAAGTAGCGATCCTACAAGTCACAATCAACTCTTTAACGAGTTGTGCAATATGACTTAGGATAAAAGCCAAATTAGTTAAAGAGTTGATTGTGACTTGTAGGATCGCTACTTCCAACAGGTGGCGCTATAGAGTTAAGTCCTCTTTTTCTCAGAAGAGGCAATTTGCATATTATATTTCCCAGAGGAGCATTGCATGGCGAATAAGCCTCCTTACCTTGACAAGCCAGAGATGGTATGTCACTCTCCATAAGGAGAAACGATACCCCTTAGACCCCAGTCCAGAGCCTATCACCTAGCCAAATTAGTTCTCATGCTTCGCACTGACGAAGGCCAACAGCCCGAAACACCGTGTCTGCGAATTGAGATACTAATTTGGCTTTCATCCTAAGTCATATTGCACGACTCGTTAAACAGTTGATTGTGACTTGTAGGATCGCTACTTCCAACAGGTGGCGCTATAGAGTTAAGTCCTCTTTTTCTCAGAAGATGCAATTTGCATATTCTGTAAACCCACATGATTGCTGCAGCCAATTGCTGGCCTCATTGGTCTCATGCCATATAGTGCTGAGACCAGTGTTTGGGTGTAGTTGTCGTTTGAGGTATATAAGGCATTAATACTGCAGCCAGGTAAACAAACGACTATCCTAATTAGAATGGGGCTTTGGAACAGCAAAGATTACAAACACTTTGCAAAATCAAGAGTCAAATGAGAAGTTTACTTTCTATCTATATATCGGTCTATCATCTATCTGTCTAATAAGAATTTAACAAAACGTGCATTAAAGAAAATATTTAATTGACAAGTGAAGATTTAAAATTATTATCATAAAAAAAATTGAATTTTATTATCAATCTATAAAATATTCAGTTGCTAGTCATAGATTGGGAACACTTTTTAATGAAGTGTCTTCTATTATTTGGACATTTATTTTACACAAGAAAAAAAAAATGCAGAAATGACTTCAGACTGCCGTCCCTCTGAGCTTTGGGGCCTGCAAAATTCTCCCATTTGAGCTGCATCAAAGTGAAGGAAATTCAAGGATCACTAACGTCTCAGATCGTAGCACTTGCCCTAACAACCAAGGTTCAGGAATTCTTTGGAGCAGACTGAGGTCATTTTTCTCCTCTTTTTTTCCTAGTGCCTTTCTGTATTAATCAGAGCTCACAGCTCAGATTGGTCTTCAACTTCCTCCCAATCCTTCCTAAGCCTGTCATTTCGAGCTATTATTTACTTTAATGGACTTTGGCTGATCCCTTATGAAGCTTTGGATCTGAGAATAATAAGGCTAGAGAGTAACGGGCACAGACATGGGTGTGGATTTGCCTGCAGATTAACTGTGGCAGATGGGCTTTGCAGCGGTTTCCTGTGTGCTGAGTGTTGATTGAGAGAGCATAATGAGAGAGGTGGTGTCAGTACAATGACTGCAACCACTTCATTGCGCCTTTCCTCTAAACAACCTCATTTTTCGAAACCTTTGGCTTGTGAAATTTTAGGAAGTCAAAGCACAAGAACAAGTACAAAAACAACTGTAAATAACCATGAATGGTAATCCAACATTAATTGGTTTCCAGTTGAATTAAATACACATTTTAAGTGATAAAATGAAACATTAACTAGAGATGCTAGATATATTATTAAAATCCTTTAATATTATTATTTATTATTATTATTATTATTATTATCATTATCTTTTTATTATTATTATTATTATTATTATTATCGTCTTATTTATATTTCTTTATTTTTGTAAATATTTTACTATAATTGCAAAAGGACTACAGGTCAAGTTTGTATACATGGGACACAATTTTTTTGCCACAATCCCTTCTTATTGGTTTCTAAAAGTTTCCACACACTGCTGTATAAGCTAAAACCACCAATTATCCTGCTCCTTTGTAAACCTTTATCAAGATTTTCAAAACGTCTTTCATTTCACTGTTGTCACTCAATGAAAAGGAAACTAACCACCATGTCAAGACAACTCAGCTGCCTGGCAACCGAAAGACCACATTCTAACTTTGAGATGTCCGATGTCTCAGCTAATGCTAAAACGACTGCAGTGTCAGGCCAGCTACATGGGATTCCTGTCTAGTGCAGAGTGCAAACAAAATTAGATTGTTGGTATATGTCTCAATAGGTGGCTCCTGTCTGCTACATTATGCTTATGTTGTGTTTATGAGGTGTACTACTCACCAGGAATATGAACATTTTTGGGATTTTGCCAACTGATGGATAATGACAACTGATGAATTTGATATGAAAAATAAAGTAGCAAATAGTTTGTAGTAGCTAGTGATCTTTTTGCTCTTCACTTATTCTCCCACATACAAATGTATTCTACATAAGTATTCTGAGTTTTGGAAATAACATCTAAAATATGGGATTTCAATATTATAGAAACTTGCAAATGCAAAAATGGATAGAATATTAGGTCAAGGTATGATTTTGACCAGCGTGCTTGAACTATAAAACGGTTTAAAAAGCAGTGTAATTTTAATTAATTTAATTTATAACCACGTTGTGTATTTTGTAGTTGTAAAGACCATTTTTCCATGAGCAAATAGGTTGAGAATTAGAGTTATGACATTACACCTCATAAACAAAAAGTCTAAGGGTACCGTCACACTATACGATTTACCAACGATCACGACCAGCGATACGACCTGGACATGATCGTTGGTAAGTTGTAGTGTGGTCGCTGGAGAGCTGTCACACAGACAGCTCTCCAGCGACCAACGATGCCGAGGTCCCCGGTAACCATGGTAAACATCGGGTTACTAAGCGCAGGACCGTGCTTAGTAACCCGATGTTTACCCTGGTTACCAGCGTAAAAAAAACAAACACTACATACTTACATTCCGGTGTCTGTCCCTTGCCGTCTGCTTCCCGCACTCACTGACTGCCTGCCGTAAAGTGAAAGCACAGCACAGCGGTGACGTCACCGCTGTGCTCTGCTTTCACTTTACGGCCGGCAGTCAGTCAGTGTGGGAAAGCAGACGGCAAGGGACCTGACGGACACCGGAATGTAAGTATGTACTGTTTTTTTTTTTAACATTTACGCTGGTAACCAGGGTAAACATCGGGTTACTAAGCGCGGTCCTGCGCTTAGTAACCCGATGTTTACCCTGGTTACAAGCGAACGCATCGCTAGATCGGTGTCACACACACCGATCTAGCGATGACAGCGGGAGATCCAGCGACGAAAGAATGTTCCAAACGATCTGCTACGACGTACGATTTTCAGCAGGATCCCTGATCGCTGCTGCATGTCAGACACAGCGATATCATAACGATATCGCTGGAACATCACGAATCGTACCGTCGTAGCGACAAAAGTGCCACTGTGTGACAGTACCCTTAGTAAGGCAGTGGATAGGATACAGATAAGCAAAATAATCCAGCTCACCCTTTCCAAAAACTGATCTGATCGTTTGGGAAGCCCAGAAGGTTTGACATTTTGGGTAAATATGTGAAAGAAAGGTAAAGGATCCAGCTTCCATTATATATAAACAACATCAAATTCAATTTTATCCTTTAAATTAGTGTTTCTTTATAAAGGAATAAAAAATTTAAAAATACTCTTTTAAAAAGATAAAATCCACCTATAGAGTTGAGACATACAGCATACCATCTGTCTAATTGTTTATATATGAATTCATGGTTCATAAAGCAAATTGCAACAATGTATGTTTGTATACATTGCTTCTATTATGCATTGCTGAAATGCCCATTGTATTAGTGCCAAAATATCAAACTCTATTGACCATGTTTTTATATCCGCTGCCTCGGAGTAACCTTTGACTCTGCCCTGTCCTTCAAACCGCACATCCAAGCTCTTTCCACCTCCTGTCGCCTCCAGCTCAAAATATCTCCAGAATCCGTCCTTTCCTCAACCGTCAATCTACTAAAATGCTTGTGCATGCCCTCATCATCTCCCGCCTTGACTACTGCAACATCCTTTTCTGCGGCCTCCCTGCTAACACCCTTGCACCTCTCCAGTCCATTCTTAACTCTGCTGCCCGGCTAATTTATCTCTCTCCTCGCTATTCCTCTGCTTCCCCCCTCTGCAAATCTCTTCACTGGTACCTATTCCCTCAGCGTATCCAGTTCAAATTACTAATACTGACCTCCCGATATCTTCCCTCACGTGATCTCCGGTCCTCCCAAGACCTCCTTCTCTCCTCCACACTTATTCGCTCCTCATCCAACCGCCTCCAAGACTTCTCCCGAATATCCCCCATCCTCTGGAATTCTTTGCCCCAACACGTCAGACTATCAACCACATTCGGATCCTTCAGACGGAACCTGAAAACCCATCTCTTCACGAAAGCCTACAGCCTGCACTGACCCCGCTGCCGCCTCATCACTACCGAAGCTACCGCCTCACCAACACCGGAGCTCCTGCAACCCTCAACCTACTGTCTCCTTCCCCATAATCCTGTAGAATGTAAGCACGCAAGGGCAGGATCCTCGCCCCTCTGTATCAGTCTGTCATTGTTAGTTTGTTTACTGTAAGTGATATCTGTAACTTGTATGTAACTCCTTCTCATGTAAAGCACCATGAAATCAATGGTGCTATATAAATAAATAGTAATAATAATGTTTATTCCATTGTTTATAAATTCTTCTGTATCAGTTTTGAAAAACAAACTTTACCTGGTTCAGAAACGTAGAAAAAGGTTAATAAAATCCTGAAAAAAAAAATAGGTTAACTAAATACAATAGAATTTTAGTGGAAGTATAACACTTATCTTAGATACAGTGTATAAATCTGTGAGTAAGTATTCATGGAGCTGAACTACTGGACAAATCATGTGCAAGATAATCTGGAAAGATGCTTTGTGTGAGTGTTACTGTATTAGTAAACCTTCATTGGGAAAACATTAATGAAGTCACATACTGTGTATAGCTTCACCAACTGAATAATAGAAGTAATGCTGGAGCAAACATTGGCCTCAAATCACTTCCTACACACTAATTATGACAATTTCTATAAGGATGATGTTTATAAATTTATTTAGTTTGGGGTTTACAGAACTGTATAATGTATGAAGAGTGGTGTATAAAACAATTTAGGAGAAAATCAGGTATCTGCACCAAGACGTGGAAAAATACTAGTGGTGATATTCAAAAGGCTGACATTGTGGCTAGGAAGTACATAAGTCTGGGATGAAGCTTAGTAAGAATTTTATTGAATTAAGCCAGGAGTACGAAACAATTCCAGCTTTCACTTGGCATCATCCATCACCACCTTTCTATGAAGAAATCAGTTGCGCTAGAAGGCCATGCCCATTTTTAAAGAGGAGGCACCAGAAGTTTTTTAAAAAAATTGCATCACTTTAATTTCCAGGTAATCTTCATACATCTTCATTCATCTTTTGCAAAATAAGAGAAAAAGGATGCGGCACTAACCAGTTTGAATAAATGTGCAATATTTCTTTATTTCATACCTTGGCATTTGGACTTACAACTTTATGCGCAGGTAACTGAGGCATGCAGGGAGAGGCAGAGTGGACATTTTCATGCTATGAATGAATTGGTTCTAAAATAATTGATTTACCTACAAGTTTCATTGTGCGAAACCAGCAGGCCACCATTTTGCTGATTTCTGAGGGCTGATGAGGGGTTGAAAAACAACACACTTAATAATATACTCACCTCTCCATGACCCTTTCCATGTCTGCGCCATTGCCACAGCTTCATCCCATTCCTCCAATTGTTCCTCCTCTGCGTATTTCTGGTTCCAAGTTTACCATCACTGCTTGTGACAAGACCCCAAAAGAGAAGAACGTGGAAGAGAAGCACTGAGTGTGGAGCTGTGGCAATGAGACAATTATTGAGAGGAGAGGTGACTATAATAGTATATTATATAGGGGTTATAACCCCTTCAGGACAGATTCAGTGCACAGAAAAATTTATTTGATGCAAATCGAATCTCCCTGCCCAAATCTAGTGAATCTGCCTGAATGAAATTTTGGGAAATTTCCTCAACTTCTAGGCTTGACCTCTACCTTCATCCTTCAAGGAGAATTTAGATTTCAAATATTTAGGGGTAAATAGAATAAATAAAATTAAAATTGTATTTTACCGCTATTTGATGACTTTTAATATTTAGAAAAAAACATCTAGTTTCACATGTCATATTGGTTATGTTAAATATGTAGTATATCAAGTGTGCTATGCATCCTAATTCCAAGAATATTTTAAGTGTAAGTTATTCAGTTTTATTAAAATATTTTTTTAATAATGGAAGCATATGTATAATAGATGAAACCGTTACAACTTCCCGACCTATTACCTACTGTTCCGATATTGCAAGCAGGAGAAGACAGTGTCTTCAACCTCTCTGTACCAGTCTGTCGCTGTTAGGTCACATTCACACGTTCAGTATTTGGACAGTACATTACATCAGTATTTTTTAAGTCAAAACCTGGAATGGAACAATCAGAGGAAAAGTATAAAATGAACAGGTCACCACTTATCACCCTCTCCTGGACTGAGCTTACAAATACTGATGTAAAATACTGAGCAAATACTGAATGTGTAAATGTGACCTCAGTTTCCTTACTATTTTTTTTACATTTGTATTGTATGTATGTAAACTCTCTTAACTTATACAGCACCCTAGAATCAACGTTGCTTTAAAAATAAATAATAATAATACTAATAAGCGATCCCAATTATTTTGCACACTACTGTGTTTAATTCTGCACAAACTCTGAGATTTTTTTATTTGTTGCACATTACTTGTAGGGGAAAATATCTCTGTAATGCGACGCTAGGTTGCGGTACTATATGTTTCTATACAATGCTTCTATAGATAGTGGCGGACATAAAAGACTAAGCTGATCCCCCAGTTACAGTGACAGGTTTTGTCACTCAGTATAGAAGGGACTGTGTTACTGCAATAAACCTCAGCCCAATTCTCCATCACATAGCAAGGGTTACATTTTTGCTGGTTTAAGAGTTCTGCACAAAAATCTCCGTAAAACTAGGATTGAATCAACCAGGACTGGTTCAGCTCTCAACCAACAGCCTATTAGCAGCTATCAGATCTGCATCTATATAATGTGTGCCGCAGTCTACGTAAGCAGTGTTGCCATGTGAATGAGGCTGTGAAGTTAGCATGTAAATGAGGATGCTACAACAAAAAAAAAATACCGTAATCTGGTATAAACAAAAGCTATATAAATAAACAATAAAAATAAATACATAATATTAAAAATATTCCACGTGTCCTGCTAAATTTCAGTGAAAAAATAAGCTACAATATTTGAATGGGAAATTTAATTCCCATTGCACATTTATCTAGAATGCATAAAAAAAAGTCCTGGCGGAATGTGTTATATAATTATGCGCTTACAAATTCTCCTTTCTAGACCTGTTTAATTTGCTCATGAAAACAATTACAAGTGCAAGCTCTGATATTACACAATAATTCAGCACCTTTGTTGCTGCCCGCCATTGATTAAATGTTACTCTATTCTTTCGAGAACACCTGGCCCCTTTTCATTAAGCGATTTTAATTTGTTACAAAAGATTACATTATATGATTGCCGTGTATTTCCTTCAGAACAAAAGGCTTTTTGTGTTTTTTTTTTTTTTTCAAACTGCACTTCCTCTACCTGCTGCCATCACAATGGAGATGATTTCAGTGGAAGCAGACAGACTGCACATGAATTGCTGCTTCACGTGACACCAAAAATGTTTTGTTTTAGAGCGTACTCAATTTCTAAATCTTCTCAGTCATAGCCTCTTGTGCTTTCATGGCCTTGACTTATGGGCAGAGAGCATATGTCCTTCCTTGTAAGAACAAATGATTTCTGCAACTGTGTTGTGATATATGATTGAAACACACGGGAAATGCGCTGCATTTATAAAGACTTATGTGCATGCGTTGGGTGCATTCAAGACATTGGGCCATTGTGCCTTAAGCTCCCAAGTGGTAAATGAACTTCATAATAGGATGCCAAGAAATCACAAAAGCTAACTGACGCTAATTTTTTTAGCAAAGTATAGAATTAAATCATCGCCTTTATCCAGCGAGTAGCATATAGTTTGTTGTTTTGGAGGAGAAATAAAATCTTTGCCACTTAGTATGCAGTTGAAATTTTACAGCAAACATTTTCCTTTACTGAGTTTTCTTTCATCTTAATATAATTGTGTATATTAACTATATATTCTAAGAATGCGACAGTCAAAGAACAGTAATTATCTTTTTACAAAATATGTGTATGTAGTTTAAGGCCTCATTTAGACGGCTGGGATTTTTCTGGTACATAAAAAGAACGGACTGTTACTCATCAGTGTTTTGTACACAAGCTTCATCTGTGCTTGATCTGTGTGTCAGTTTTTACCATATATGCTTCATCAGTGATTTTCCCATAGCAAGAAAAAAATAATAATAAAAAAGTAATACATACATAAATTGTAAGGGTATGTGCCCACAATCCGTATGTGCAGCAGAAACGACTACTGCAAGTGCTGAAGTGGTTGTAGGAAAGCACTTCTCAAAATACTTGCATTTATTCCACATTTTTGCTTGTTTTTTCCAATTTATTAAAATGAGTGTAAAATTCTACACAATTTGTGGAAAGGTTGACAGGCTGCAAATCTGAATCTGCTTCAAATCTGCAAGGAAAACGTAAGAACATGAGATTTCTGATTTCTCATGCACTTTGCTGGGATAATAAAACGCAGCATTTTTTGCACAAATCACATCGAAAAAAATACGATGAAAAGGTGATATTGAAGATTGTCAAAAGCTTCTCAATCCTTTGCAGTGTTAGGCCAGTTTCACATTTGCGGTTGTGTCCGCAGCGTTTCTTCCGCATATATCCTCATGCGTTGTGTATTCCTAAATTTAACATTAGGGACACTTGCGTCTGCGATCATTTGCTTTTTGCCGCGTTTGAACGACGCATGCGTCGCTTCACCGTCTGCGGTTTTGCGCGGAAATGCAACATGTAGTAATTTTTCGAGGCTATAAATGTATGCGGTCGATTGCGTAAGGAATGCGCCAAAAAATGCATTGCTGTCTATGTGAACGCATGCGTTCACAAGCACATGCCTTTGCTTGCATTCGTAAAAGCATGCGTTGCACCAGAGAAAAACATGTCTAGACACTGATAAACCACCCCCCACATACAAGGTGATAATGGGAGGTAATGGACATTTGCAGGTCACTACTCAGCAGACAGCCAAGCGGAACGGACGGACCACAGCAGACAGCCAAGCAGAGCATACAGACCACAGCACCTTTGAGAAAACGAGCCTCTGAAAAATGTGAGTATATCCTAGCCAATGCCTTTATTTTCTATTTTCTGTCTCTACATGTCCTAATTTCTGCCATTTCTTTCTTTCTGCATGCATCAGAATGTCTTCTTCTTCTGATGAGGCGCAACGTCTTGGGCATTCCGAAGTAGAACATGTCAGTGAAGTGAGTACTCACCTCCTCAGATTGGTAAGTATTCACTGTCAAATATACACATATGACAATTTTTTGTTTTTCTTTTTTTTAGAGCACTTCTTCTACTTCGGCAGAGACTGGGCAGGAGCAGTGGAGTCACGGTCAGGTGGCAAGGCGGCAGCGGGTACGTATACAAGGCTGACTGCTGTATCCTCACTGTTGTATTCTTTAATCTTCCTTTCTGTACTTTACTCTTTCTTTTTTATTCTCTTTTTGACTACTTTTGTATCTAGACTTTCCTTATTCATGCCATTTCTCAGCCTCTGTTTTCTTTCTTTTCCTTATGTTAATGTATCCAACATTAATGTCTTTATTTAATTTTTAGGTTCCAGAATGGGATAAAGACCTCATAGAAAATGACCTCCTCATCTCCCTGGTCCAGGAATGAGTCCCATTGTGGGACACCCGGGATCCACTGCACTCAAACAACGTGACGATCCGGCACCTATGGAATGAGGTGGCCAAAGCGATGTGGGATGGCTGGGACAACGCCCCGACTCGGGTCCGAAATGCATTTGGTAAGTATTGCACTGCAGTGTGAAGCAGCAGAGACCTTGGCCGTGCTCACTCAACTCTCAGGAGTTTCTCTCATCACACACAGTTTTGTGAGCACAGGCAAAAGTCCATTTTCTGACCATTATGGGTTTTTTTTAACAGTGGCCAAAGTCAAAACATGTTGGCATTCGATGAAGGACCGCTTCAACAAGGAGCTGCGTCAAGAGAGCCGTGTTCCCAGTGGTTCAGGAGCAAGGATCCGAAAGTACAAATACCATCAGGTTCTGGCATTTTTAAGACCGGTCCTTGCCCAGAGAACGTAAGTATTTATCCCGTGCATTAGGTTGTGTTGTATTGCCATAATCTGTATGTTTATATTGCACAGGAGTTGTCGTCTGTTTAAGTTTTAGTATTAATTTATTTTTTCCTTTTTTCACAGCATATGGAGCACTACTGTTGGCCCAGGTTCTGCAGCGGTCCTTCATCAAACAGCCATGGACTCGTCCCAGCCATCCAGCAGTGCTGCAGCAATTGGGCCTGCCACACAAACTGGAGACCAGGAAGCTGGTCCATCAGGTCTTCCCCTTTCCCAGTCCTCTGCCACTGCCCCTTTTTTGGGGAGCTCCTCTGGCAGCGGCAGAGGGCAGCGGACAGGTCCCCCATGCCCGAGTTTTTGCACTTGAGCTTGGTTTTTCACAAAGGACTCAAGGTTTTGGGTGACTGAATGGATATTTCCCTTAGCCACATGAATACACGTATCCAGGAGGTCACCAAAAGCCTTTACCAAGTAAAAGCCAACCTCCAGAGGCCAGCACATCATTTTTTTAAACAAATTAAGCAGGGCATGTCGGAACACCTTACTCCTGATCTCCAGCTTAGTGTCATGCAGGCCTGCAATGCTGCTTACATGCAGGCTATGCAGCAGAGTCGGTATTTTCAGCAAACAGTGGCGGCATATCCACCTGTGTCTTCACTGTCATGATTAACCTCAATGCCGACCTCTGCTGCATACCACTGCATGGCCACCTCTATTTATAGCACTGCCGGACACCAGTACAGCACCACCACCATGCCGAGTGCTGCTGGACAGCCCACTGCCACCACCATGACAACCGCTGCTCCTGCTTGGACCTCCTCCACTGACACGGTGCAGCAGGACCCTGGCATGGCCTTCCGTACCACCACCACCACGATGCAGCAGGACCCTGGCATGGCCATCCGTACCGCCACCACCACGATGCAGCAGGAACCTGGCATGGTCATCCATACCGCCACCACCATGATGCACAGGACTCTGGCATGGCCTTCTGCTCTATAAGCAGTATGGACTATGGCATGGCTGCATGTGCTACGAACACTATGGACTCTGGCATGGCTGCATGCTCTACGAGCACTATGGACTCTGGCATGGCTGCACGCTGTACGAGCACTATGGACTCTGGCATGGCTGCACGCTCTGCGAGCACTATGGACTCTGGCATGGCTGCACACTCTCCGAGCACTATGGACTCTGGCATGGCTGCTTGCTCTATGAGCACTGTGGACTCTGGCACAGTGCTGCCGGACCCTAACAGGTCACCCACCATGACCATGCCACGACAAATGAGTCCTCCGAGGCTTCCCAGAACCCGGCAATCCCAGAAAGTAAAAAAAAAAAACAGCGGACTCTTAGTATTCCTCCCTCTTCACCTCCCAGTGTGTCTGTAATGTCAGGTTTGTCTCACCCATCCAGTGTGTCTCAAGCCTCTCATGTGTCAAGCCCTATCCCCGAACTACCAGACCCCTCAAGTTTCATTGCCCCTTCTCCTGCCACCCCTGCATCGTCCACTGTTAGCCAGGCCTCACTGCTACACACCCCCGTTTACATCACTCTACCCCAAGCAGGCGCAGTTAAATTTAAAGTTTGTGTAAAAAAACTAAATAATATTATGTTTTGCCCCCAATTGTTTGATTTATTGTATCTTTTGCCACCGTCAACACACACCATGCGCCGAACACTTAATTTTTTGGCCACATCATAGCTCCAGTAGTTAGCAAATAAATGACTGCAGCTTTGTGTGTCTTTAGTATAGAGATAAGAGGTGGGCCAAAAAAATAATTCATGTATTATCTCCATAATATCTTCCTTTAGTCTGTGACTAGGGTTGAGCGAAACGGGTCATTCATTTTCATAATTTGCCGACTTTTAGCAAAGTCGGGTTTCGTGAAACCCGACCCGACCCTGTGTGGGGTCGGCCATGCGGTACGTGACTTTTGCGCCAAAGTCGCGTTTCAATGATGCAAAAAGCACCATTTCTCAGCCAATAAAGGTGGACGGAGAGTGTGGGCAGCGTGATGAAATAGGTCTCAGTCCCCACCATCTTAGAGAATGGCATTGCAGTGATTGGCTTGCTTTCTGCGGCGTCACAGGGGCTATAAAGGGGCATTCCCCCCGACCGCCATTTTATTGCTGCTGATCTGAGCATAGGGAGAGGTTGCTGCCGCTTCGTCAGAAGCAGGGATAGCGTTAGGCAGGGTACATTAACCCCCAAACCGCTTGTGCTGTAGCGATTTCCTCTGTCCAACACCACCTTTTGTTAGCAGGGACAGTGGAGGCTACATTTTTTTTCCTCAGCGCTGTAGCTCATTGGGCTGCCTTAGAAGGCTCCCTGATAGCTGCATTGCTGTTTGTACACCGCTGTGCAAACCAACTGCTTTTTTCAAAGCACAAATCCTGTTGCTCCTTCCTTTCTGCACAGCTTTCTTGTTTGTTTGTCCACACTTTTGACTTTTTTTGTGCAGCAGTCCACTCCTTGTTATTGCTGCCTGCCATACATTGCTGAGATTACTGCAGGGAGATAGTAATTTTAGGACAGTCCCTTTTTTTTTGTTTCGTTATATCTCTTCAAGCTACTTTCTGCCACAGAAAATATACTCTAATACAGTGGCCCAGATTTATTCACTAGTCTCCCTGAAGGAAAAAAAAAAGGTGCAGATTAAAATTGGCAAATCTGTATCAGTGGCAGTCCTGTATGTGGCATCTGTGTCTCATTTTCTGGCACAGAAAACATACAGTCTAACAGTGGGCCTGATTTCTTGGCAATTCTCCCATAAATTAAAAAAAAAATAGTGGGAGATTAAGATTGGCAATTTTGCCTCAGTGCCACTCCTGTGTGTGGCATCTGTCTCTAATTTTGTGCCACATTAAACCTAGTGTAATACTGGGCCAGATTTCTTTTAAAATCTCCCTGAAAAAAAAAATTGTGGGAGATTAAGATTGGCATTTCTGCTTCAGTGCCACTCCTGTGTGTGCCACCTGTCTCAAATTTTGTGCCACATTAAACCTAGTGTGTAATACTGGGCCAGATTTCTTTTCAATTCTCCCTGAAAAATAAAAATAGTGGAAGATTAAGATTGGCATTTCTGCTTCAGTGCCACTCCTGTGTGTGCCACCTGTCTCAAATTTTGTGGCACATTAAACCTAGTGTGTAATACTGGGCCAGATTTCTTTTCAATTCTCCCTGAAAAAATAAAAAATGTGGGAGATTAAGATTGGCATTTCTGCCTCATTGCCAGTGCTGTGTGTGCCACCTGTCTCAAATTTTGCACCACATTAAACCTAGTGTGTAATACTGGGCCAGATTTCCTTTCAATTCTCCCTGAAAAAAAAAAAAAAGGGGGAGATTTAGATTGGCATTTCTGCTTCAGTGCCACTCCTGTGTGTGCCACCTGTCTCAAATTTTGTGCCACATTAAACCTAGTGTGTAATACTGGGCCAGATTTCTTTTAAATTCTCCCTGAAAAACAAAATAGTCGGAGATCAAGATTGGCATTTCTGCTTCAGTGCCACTCCTGTGTGTGCCACCTGTCTCAAATTGTGTGCCACATTAAACCTAGTGTGTAATACTGGGCCAGATTTCTTTTAAATTCTCCCTGAAAAAAAAAATAGTGGGAGATTAAGATTGGCATTTCTGCTTCAGTGCCACTCCTGTGTGTGCCACCTGTCTCAAATTTTGTGCCACATTAAACCTAGTGTGCAATACTGTGCCAGATTTCTTTTAAATTCTCCCTGAAAAAAAAAATAGAGGGAGATTAAGATTGGCATTTCTGCTTCAGTGCCACTCCTGTGTGTGCCACCTGTCTCAAATTGTGTGCCACATTAAACCTAGTGTGTAACACTGGGCCAGATTTCTTTTAAATTCTCCCTGGAAAAAAACAAATAGTGGGAGATTAAGATTGGCAATTCTGCCTCAGTGCCAGTGCTGTGTGTGGCATCTGTCTCTAATTTTGTGCCACAGAACATATACTGTATAAGAGTGGGCCACATTTCTTCAATATTCTCCCAGAAAAAATAAAAAGGGGGAGATTTTAATTGTTAGTGTCTGCATCAGCATCAGTCCTGTTAGTGGCATATCTGTCTGCCACTGAAGCTGTGTACTGTTATACATTGGGCCTGATTTTCCCTGCAGTCTCACCCACCTATAAAGGGATATATAAATCCAACAGAAGTTTGAGTTCACCTTGTAACTGGTTTTACAGTAACAAATAGCGTTAGTTTGGTTACGTTTTTCAAGCAATGAGGAAGTCTGGTGGAAGAGGTCGTCGCCGTGGGCGTTCATTGCTAGCTGGTAATGATGGTAGTGGTGGTGGAGCATCAGGTGGTCGTGGGAAAAGCAATATAGCACCTAAGTCTCGAGTTGTTGAGCCAGGTTCGTCATCTGGCTACACAAGGCCTTGAACGCTCCCTTTTCTGGGAGTAGGAAAACCGCTTTTAAAGCCGGAGCAGCAAGAACAAGTTTTGGCTTTCCTTGCTGACTCAGCCTCTAGCTCTTTCGCCTCCTCTTCTGAAACTGCTAAATGTAAAAGCAGCGCATCGTTAGTAGATGTTCATGGTCAGGGACAAGTCGCTTCCTTGTCTTCTTCACAAAGAACAACAGAGAAGGATGCGTCAGGCGACAGAAGGGGTTACTCCATGGAGCTCTTTACACATACCGTTCCTGGGTTAGAAAGTGAAACAGTTAACAGGCCATGCCCATTACAAGTTGATTCAGACATGGAGTGCACAGATGCACAGCCACAGCCAGATTACTATGCTGTTCCTTTGACTCAGACTAGAACATTGCCCTCGCAGTGTACTGATCCAGAATCAGACTCTGATGAGACTATGGTGCCCTGTCACGAACGCTATACCACCGGCTTACACGGTGACACAGACGAAGTTGCACACGAGATAGAAGAGGAGGTCATAGATGACCCAGTGTTGAACCCGATTGGCAGCCATTGGGGGAACAGGGTGCAGGCGGCAGTAGCTCTGAAGCGGAGGAGGAGGAGCCGCAGAAGGCATCAACATCGCAACAGGTTCCATCTGCCAGGCCCGTATCTGGCCAAAAACGCGTGGCAAAACCAAAACCATTTGTAGGACAGCGTGGACATCCGGTTAAAGAAGCTCAGTCTGCAATGCCTGAAAAGGTATCCGATAGTAGAAAGAGTGCAGTCTGGCATTTTTTTAAACAACATCCAAATGATCAGCGCAAAGTCATCTGTCAAAAATGTTCAACTACCTTAAGCAGAGGTCAGAATCTTAAAAGTCTAAATGCAAGTTGCATGCGTAGACATTTAACCACCATGCATTTGCAAGCCTGGATTTACTACCAAACGTCCCTTAAGGTTGTAGCACCCTCGGCCAATGAAGCTAGTCAGCAACGCTACATCCCTTCACTGTAAGCCCACCATTTCCCGCACCACCTGCAGTAAATGTGCAGATTTCGTCGCCAGGCCAAAGCAGTCAGGGAATCACCAGTTTCGTAGTAGGAAACACTGCATGTAGGGCACCAGCAAGAATACCATCTCCAACCCTCTCTCAGTCTGCCATGTCCACCGGCACCCCCACTAGTTCCACCATCTGCAGCTCTCCAGTCCAGCTCACCCTACATGAGACTCTCGTTAGGAAAAGGAAGTACTCATCCTCGCATCCGCGTACACAGGGTTTGAACGCCCACATTGCTAGACTAATCTCATTAGAGATTATGCCATACCGGTTAGTTGAAAGCGAAGCTTTCAAAGCCCTGATGGACTACGCTGAACCACGCTACGAGCTACCCAGTCGACACTTCTTTTCGAGAAAAGCCATCCCAGCCCTCCACTAGCATGTAAAAGACCGCATCGTCCATGCACTCAGGCAATCTGTGAGTACAAAGGTGCACCTGACAAGAGATGCATGGACCAGTAGGCATGGCCAGGGACGTTACGTGTCCATCACGGCACACTGGGTTAATGTGGTGGATGCAGGGTCCACAGGAGACAGCAATATTGGGACAGTTCTGCCTAGCCCACGGTCTAGGAAACAGTTGGCTGTAGGCGTTCGCCCCCCCTCCTCCTCGTTCTCCTGCAGAAGCGAGAGCTCGTCCACAGACCGCAGTCGCACGAGCACTCCATCCGCAGCTGCCACTGTTGCACACGAGGTGTCCCATTATGGGACAGCTAGTGGCAAGCGTTGGCAGGCTGTATTGGCAATGAAGTGTTTGGGCGACAACAGACACACCACGGAAGTTCTGTCCGAGTTCTTGCAGAAAGAAACTCAGTCATGGCTGGGCAGTGTACATCTTGAGGCAGGGGCAGGCAAGGTAGTGAGTGATAATGGAAGGAATTTTATGGCTGCCATAGCCCTTTCCCAACTGAAACACATTCCTTGCCTGGCTCACACCTTAAACCTGGTGGTGCAGTGCTTCTTGAAAAGTTATCCAGGGTTACCCGACCTGCTCCTCAAAGTGCGCAGACTTTGCACGCATATCCGCCGTTCGCCCGTACACTCCAGCCGTATGCAGAAACATCAGCGGTCTTTGAACCTTCCCCAGCATCGCCTAATCATCGACGTTGCAACAAGGTGGAACTCCACACTGCACATGCTTCAGAGACTGTGCGAACAGAGGCGTGCTGTTATGTATTTGTGGGAGGATACATATACACGGGCAGGCAGTTGGATGGCAGACATGGAGTTGTCAGGTGTGCAGTGGTCGAAGGTACAAGACCTGTGTCAAGTCCTTCAGTGTTTTGAGGAATGCACACGGCTGGTTAGTGCAGACAACGCCATAATAAGCATGAGCATCCCCCTAATGCGTCTGCTGATGCAAAGTTTGACACACATAAAGGAGCAGGCGTCTGCAGCTGAGGAAGAGGAAAGCCTTGATGACAGTCAGCCATTGTCTGGTCAGGGCAATCTACAGGACGAGGTAGCGGGCGAAGAGGAGGAGGACGAGGAGGATGATGGGGATGAGTATTTTTTGAATGAGGAAGCTTCTCCGGGGCCAATAGAAACTGGTGGCGTTGCAAGGCCGGGTTCAGGTTTTTTGAGGGAGACAAGTGACGTAGATTTGCCTGAAACTGCCCCTCAACCCAGCACAACCACAGATTTGACAACTGGAAGTTTGGCCCACATTGCGGATTATGCCTTACGTATCCTCAAAAGGGACCCACGCATTATTAAAATGATGACCGATGACGATTACTGGTTGGCCTGCCTCCTTGATCCTCACTATAAAGGCAAATTGCAAAATATCATGCCACATGAGAACCTCGAACAAATATTAGCAACCAAGCAAGCAACTTTGGTAGACCATTTGATTCAGGCATTCCCAGCACACAGCGCCGGTGATGGTTCTCACACGAGCTGCAGGGGGCAACATGGCAGAGGTGTTAGAGTTGCACAAATCAGAAGTGGCGTTGGACAGAGGGGTTTTCTGACCAGGTTGTGGAGTGATTTCGCAATGACCACAGACAGGACAGGTACTGCAGCATCAATTCAAAGTGACAGGAGACAACATTTGTCCAGTATGGTTACTAACTATTTTTCATCCCTTATCGATGTTCTCCCTCAACCGTCATTCCCATTTGATTACTGGGCATCCAAAATAGACACCTGGCCTGAACTGGCAGAATATGCATTGCAGGAGCTTGCTTGCCCAGCAGCTAGTGTGCTATCAGAAAGAGTATTCAGTGCTGCTGGTTCAATATTGACCGAAAAAAGGACTCATCTGGCTACCCAAAATGTTGATGATCTAACCTTCATTAAAATGAAAGACTCATGGATTTCTAATTATTTTGCCCCACCTTTCCTGGCTGACACCTATCTTTCCTATAAAAAGGTCTTGCTTGTGTACTGGTCTTAGGGTACCTTCACACAGTGCCATTTCGATCGCTATGACGGTACGATTCGTGACGTTCCAGCGATATCCATACGCTATCGCTGTGTCTGACACGCAGCAGCGATCAGGGATTCTGCTGAGAATCGTACGTCGTAGCAGATCGTTTGGAACTTTCTTTCGTCGCTGGATCTCCCGCTGTCATCGCTAGATCGGTGTATGTGACACCGATCTTGCGATGCGTTCGCTTGTAACCAGGGTAAACATCGGGTTACTAAGCGCAGGACCGCGCTTAGTAACCCGATGTTTACCCTGGTTACCAGGGTAAATGTAAAAAAAAAAAAACAGTACATACTTACATTCCGGTGTCCGTCAGGTCCCTTTCCGTCTGCTTCCCGCACTCAGTGACTGCCGGCCGTAAAGTGAAAGCAGAGCACAGCGGTGACGTCACCGCTGTGCTGTGCTTTCACTTTATGGCCGGCAGTCAGTCAGTGCGGGAAGCAGACGGCAAGGGACAGACACCGGAATGTAAGTATGTGCTGTTTTTTTTTTTTTTTACGCTGGTAACCAGGGTAAACATCGGGTTACTAAGCGCGGTCCTGCGCTTAGTAACCCAATGTTTACCCTGGTTACCCGGGGACCTCGGCATCGTTGGTTGCTGGAGAGCTGTCTGTGTGACAGCTCCCCAGCGACCACAATACGACTTACCAACGATCACGGCCAGGTCGTATCGCTGGTCGTGATCGTAGGTAAATCGTATAGTGTGACGGTACCCTTACTGACTGTTCCAATCTCTTAATCTGCAGCAGCTGTTTGTCCAGCATACGACATGTTTACACCTCACTAAATGCGCTAACTCCCCTCCACGGGGACGTGGTCTCGCCACTTGGCGCAAGCACCCGTGAGAGTGACGTTTGTTTGAAGAGGTGGGTGTGCCCGCTTTTGGTCGACGGCACTGCCACTGGGTCCCTCATAGTACAATAAAGTGCCTCTGGCGGTGGTGGCGTGCACCCAACATCAGACACACCGTTGTAACATGAGGGGCCCTGGGCCTGTACCGACGGCCACAAGAGAGTTCCCCCCCAGCTCAAACAGTGCTCTACCACTTGCAAAATTATCTCTCACAGCTCCAACAATGTTTAGTCTATGCGCTGACATCCTTCAATGCCTGGCACTGACAATACCAATTTGTTGACATGTATGATGTTAGTTAAAATAGTCAGGGTCAGTGTCCTATATTGACACCAGTAAATTCTTAGCGCCAAATTACTATGTCTGAAACTCAGCAGAGGAGCCCACCCTCTACCTAAGTATGCCACCCTTTAGTTTTTTGGTTTTGTTGTTTTGCGAGACATTAACATCTATTTATTTTTTGGGAATACTAACTGTGTCAGACACTCCCTCCAATCATCCTCCGCTGACCACACCAATGCTGCCTGTGTACCCCTGCCAAATAATCGAAGGTGCTTTTAGCCTAATTTTTTAAATTTTAGGCCTACTAAGTGTGACTGCGGTCCCTCCTTCCATTTGTCCTCCGCTGAGCACACCAATGACGACCGTGTACCCATGTAACTTTTTTTCAACCTGCAGTGAGCCTACTTTGTGGTGTAAGGCCTACTAGCAGAGTCTGTCTGCGCCACTTAATACAGCTGTCCTCCTCTAAAAAAAGAAAAAAAAAAAAAAAGGCTGGTTTTCATCCTGTCAGAATTATAAAACTGCATTGGGGCCACAAGTTTCGTTGTGGTCTACAAACTGAGTCTTCCGCTCCAAGGTGTTCTCCTGATTGCCTTTACTGAGCTTCTATCTTCAGGCTCTTGTTAAATAGTTTTTTAATCGAACAACTGCAGTGGGGCTACTAGTTTGGTTGGGGCCTACTAACAGTGTCTGCCGCTCCAAGGTGTTCTCCTGGTTGCCTTTCCTGAGCTTCAATCTTCAGGCTCTCGTTAAATAGTTTTTTAATCGAACAACTGCAGTGGGGCTACTAGTTTGGTTGGGGCCTACTAACGGTGTCTGCCACTCCAAGGTGTTTTTCTGGTTGTCTTTCCGGAGCTTCTATCTTCAGGCTCTTGTTAAATAGTTGTTAAATGTAACAACTGCATTTGGCCTACTAGTTGGGTTGGGGCCTACTAACGGTGTCTGCCGCTCCTTGCTGTTCTCCTGGTTTCCTGTCCTGAAATTCCATTTTCAGGCTCTCCTTAAGTAGTTGTTAATATTACACTGAATTTTGCCTACTAGTGTGGTTGGGGCCTACTAACGGTGTATGCCGCTCCGTGCTGTTCTCATGGTTTCTTGTCCTGAAATTCCATTTTCAGGCTCTCGTTAAGTTGTTGTTGAAACAACACTGCATTAGGCCTTCAAGTTGGGTCTGGGTTGTAGAGACGGTGTCTGCCGCTCCAAGATGTTCTCCAGGTTGCCTTTCCCTAGCTTCTATCTTGAAGCTCTCATTAAGTAGTTGTTGAAACAACACTGCATTAGGCCTACAAGTTGGGTCTTGGTTGTAGAGACGGTGTCTGCCGCTCCAAGGTGTTCTCCAGGTTGCCTCTCCCTAGCTTCTATCTTGAAGCTCTCATTAAGTAGTTGTTGAAACAACACTGCATTAAGCCTACAAGTTGGGTCTGGGTTGTAGAGACGGTGTCTGCCGCTCCAAGGTGTTCTCCAGGTTGCCTCTCCCTAGCTTCTATCTTGAAGCTCTCGCTAAGTAGTTGTTGAAACAACACTGCATTAGGCCTACAAGTTGGGTCTGGGTTGTAGAGACGGTGTCTGCCGCTCCAAGATGTTCTCCAGGTTGCCTCTCCCTAGCTTCTATCTTGAAGCTCTCATTAAGTAGTTGTTGAAACAACACTGCATTAGGCCTACAAGTTGGGTCTTGGTTGTAGAGATGGTGTCTGCTGCTCCAAGGTGTTCTTCAGGTTGCCTCTCCCTAGCTTCTATCTTGAAGCTCTCATTAAGTAGTTGTTGAAACAACACTGCATTAGGCCTACAAGTTGGGTCTGGGTGGTAGAGACGGTGTCTGCCGCTCCAAGGTGTTCTCCAGGTTGCCTCTCCCTAGCTTCTATCTTGAACCTCTCGTTAAGTAGTTGTTGAAACAACACTGCATTAGGCCTACAAGTTGGGTCTGGGTTCTACAAATGGTGTCTTCCGCTCCAAAGTGTTCTCCAGATTGCCTTTCCCTAGCTTCTATCTTCAGGCTCTCGTTAAATTGTTTTTAATATAACACTGCATTTGGCCTACTTGTTTTGTTGGCCCTACTAACGGTGTCTTCCGCTCCTTGATGTTCTCCTACACTGAACAAACCAGTGCCGCCTGTTTACTTCTGTTACCAATTTTGAACTGCATTTAGCCTACTTACTGATTTGGGCCTACTCACTGTGTCAGCCTCTCATTACAGTTGTACTCCACTGAACAAAGCAATGCCCCCTGGTTAGTCCTGTTACCAATTTTGAACTGCATTTAGCCCACTTTATTATTTGGGCCTATATCTGTGTTTCCTCCTCATCCTGCCCATTGCCCAGCCAGTGATAGATGAGTCTGCTGGTACATTGACCCATAACGCAACATTCCCCGTGCACGCTACACAGCAAGATTGTGACCCTGCTGAAAGTCAGGTTACCCTTCCCGCATACCATAACACCTTACACGGGGACAAAGAGGAAGGTGCAGATGAAAGTGCTGGTTCCTTCATCAGGTGTGGGGGGGAACTCGTTGGCTATGTCACTGGCACAGGGCCCCTCATAGTACGCAAAAGTGTCGCTGCCGGTGGGAGGCGCCCCCGCCGTGCAAACACACCGCTGTACTTTGAGGGGCCCTGTGCCAGTACCAATGCCAACGAGTGGGCCCCCCCTGCTTGCTCAGGATCACAGCACTTGCAAAGTTGAAATGCTTACCTCTCCCTGCTCCACTGCCGTGACGTGGTCCAGATTTCCTGGGCCCACTAAATACTTGAACCAGCCCTACCCCCCACAACTTTAGCCAAATGACCCCCAATTTCTAATGCCTTACTATTATTATAAGGTAAATTAAGATTGACAAGCTTCAGTAACAAGAATGTATGTTTTTGCCATTAAAATGGGCACTGTACATGTTTTCCTGGCCTCCACTGACTGCCGACTATGCTTCCCCATTGACTTGCATTGGGTTTCGTGTTTCGGTCGATCCCCGACTTTTCGCGATAATCGGCCGATTTCACTCGACTCGACTTTTGAGATAGTCAGGTTTCGCAAAACCCGACTCGACCCTAAAAAACTAAAAGTCGCTCAACCCTACCAACGAGTATGCCCCCCCACCTGATGAAGGAACCTGCACTTTCATCTGCACCTTCCTCTTTGTCCCTGTTTAAGGTGGTCTAGTATGCGGGAATGGGAACCTGACTTTCAGCAGGGTCAGATTTTGGCTGTGTAGAGTGCAAGGGGAATGTAGTAGTCTGGGTCAATCTACCAGCAGACTCATCTAGCAGTGGCTGGACAATGGAGAGGATGAGGAGGAAACACAGATATAGGCCCAAATAATAAAGTAGGCTAAATGCAGTTCAAAAGTGGTAACAGGACTAAACAGGCGGCATTGCTTTGTTCAGTGGAGGACAACTGTAATGAGTGGCAGACACAGTTAGTAGGCCCAAGTAATAAAGTGGGCCAAATGCAGTTCAAAATTGATAACAGGAGTAAACAGATGGCTCAGCTTTGTTCAGTGGAGGAGAAAAGCATGGAGCGGCAGACACTGTTAGTAGGCCCAACCAAACAAGTAGGCCAAATGCAGTTTAACCCCTTAGTGACGGAGCCAAATTTTTGAAATCTGACCAGTGTCAATTTATGTGGTAATAACTCTGCAACGCTTCAACAAATCCCAGTGATTTTGAGATTTTTTTTTGTGTTACATTATACTTTATGATAATGGTAAATTTAGGTCAATATGTTTTGTGTTTATTTATAAAAAAATATCAAAAATTTGAGAAAAATGTTAAAAAATTAGCAATTTTGAAAATTTGAATGATTATCCCTTTAATCCAGATGGTCATACCACAGCAAACCATTAATAATTAACATTTCCCACATGTCTGCTTTACATCAGCACCATTTGTAATATGTTGTTTTATTTTGTAAGCATTTTAGGAGGATTAAAAATGTAGCAGCAATTTTTCATTTTTTCAAGGAAATTTACAAAATTTATTTTTTTAGGGACTTATCTATGTTTGAAGTGACTTTAGGGGTCTCATATATTGGGAAACCCCCAAACATGATATCATTTTAAAAACAGCACCCCCAGACATAATGAAAACTGCAGTCAGGTAGTTTATTAACTCTTCAGGTGCTTTACAGGAATTAATGCAAAGTGGCATGATAGGAATGAAAATGTGCATTTTTACCACCTAAATGTCTCTAACTTCTGAACAGATTACTACAGCTGTCAGACTCTAAGGCCGCTATTTTGTCATGAATTGCCATGGCAAACATCAGGACCACAAAATCAAGATCTGAGGGCACCAATTTGGTTAAATAGGAAGCCCCCACACTCTGTTAATCATTTATAATGATGTAGTCACTATTGAAAGCAGCATCTAAGGGGTTAAACAGAGTTGGACGGTGCAAACACTGATCGTGGCTGATGCAGCAAGTTGTCAGCTATAGTGGACAGCTGACAGCTACTGCATTGTCACCTGTATGGGGATGCTAGTCTCTAATATGTCAGGTCAGTTAAAAGACATATAGGTCAGTTAAAAGACATATTGGCTGTCATTAAGGGGTTAATATCTGAAACAGGGTGAAAATTGAGGCTCAGCTTTGTTCAGTGGAGGAGAACAAGAAGCAACGGAAGACACCGTTAGAAGGCCCAAGCAAACAAGCTTTCCAAATGCAGTTTAATATCTGAAACGGTGAAAATTGAGGCTCAGCTTTGTTCAGTGGAGGAGAAAAGCAAGGAGCGGCAGACACCGTTAGAAGGCCCAACCAAACAAGTAGGCAAAATGCAGTTTAATATCTGAAACGGTGAAATTTGAGGCTCAGCTTTGTTCAGTAGAGGAGAAAAGCAAGGAGCGGCAGACACCATTAGTAGGCCCAACCAAACAAGTAGGCCAAATGCAGTTTAATATCTGAAACGGTGAAAATTGAGGCTCGGCTTTGTTCAGTGGAGGAGAAAAGCAAGGAGCGGCAGACACCGTTAGAAGGCCCAACCAAACAAGTAGGCCAAATGCAGTTTAATATCTGAAACGGTGAAAATTGAGGCTCGGCTTTGTTCAGCGGAGGAGAAAAGCAAGGAGCGGCAGACACCGTTAGAAGGCCCAACCAAACAAGTAGGCCAAATGCAGTTTAATATCTGAAACGGTAAAAATTGAGGCTCAGCTTTGTTCAGTGGAAGAGAAAAGGAAGGAGCGGCAGACACCGTTAGAAGGCCCAACCAAACAAGTAGGCCAAACGCAGTTTAATATCTGAAACGGTGAAAATTGAGGCTCGGCTTTGTTCAGTGGAGGAGAAAAGCAAGGAGCGGCAGACACCGTTAGAAGGCCCAACCAAACAAGTAGTCCAAATGCAGTTTAATATCTGAAAAGGTAAAAATTGAGGCTCAGCTTTGTTCAGTGGAGAAGAAAAGCAAGGAGCGGCAGACACCGTTAGTAGGGCCAACCAAACAAATAGGCCAAAAGCAGTTTAATATCTGAAACGGTGAAAATTGAGGCTCAGGTTTGTTCAGTGGAGGAGAAAAGAGAGGAGCGGCAGACACCGTTAAAAGGCCCAACCAAACAAGTCAGCCAAATGCAGTTTAATATCTGAAATGGTGAAAATTGAGGCTCTGCTTTGTTCAGTGGAGGAGAACAACAAGCAGCGGCAGACACCGTTAGAAGGCCCAACCAAACAAGTAGGCCAAATGCAGTTTAATATCTGAAATGTTGAAAATTGAGGATCACCTTTGTTCAGTGGAGGAGAAAAGCAAGGAGCGGCAGACACCGTTAGAAGGCCCAACCAAACAAATAGGCCAAATGCAGTTTAAAATCTGAAATGGTGAAAATTGAAGCTCAGCTTTGTTCAGCGGAGGAGAAAAGCAAGGAGCGGCAGACACCGTTAGAAGGCCCAACCAAACAAGTAGGCCAAATGCAGTTTAATATCTGAAACGGTGAAAATTGGGTCTTGGCTTTGTTCAGTGGAGGAGAAAAGCAAGGAGCGGCAGACACCGTTAGAAGGCCCAACCAAACAAGTAGTCCAAATGCAGTTTAATATCTGAAACGGTAAAAATTGAGGCTCAGCTTTGTTCAGTGGAGAAGAAAAGCAAGGAGCGTCAGACACCGTTAGTAGGCCCAACCAAACAAATAGGCCAAAAGCAGTTTAATATCTGAAACGGTGAAAATTGAGGCTCAGCTTTGTTCAGTGGAGGAGAAAAGAGAGGAGCGGCAGACACCGTTAGTAGGCCCAACCAAACAAGTCAGCCAAATGCAGTTTAATATCTGAAATGGTGAAAATTGAGGCTCAGCTTTGTTCAGTGGAGGAGAACAACAAGCAGCGGCAGACACCGTTAGAAGGCCCAACCAAACAAGTAGGCCAAATGCAGTTTAATATCTGAAATGTTGAAAATTGAGGATAACCTTTGTTCAGTGGAGGAGAAAAGCAAGGAGCGGCAGACACCGTTAGAAGGCCCAACCAAACAAATAGGCCAAATGCAGTTTAAAATCTGAAACGGTGAAAATTGAAGCTCAGCTTTGTTCAGCGGAGGAGAAAAGCAAGGAGCGGCAGACACCGTTAGAAGGCCCAACCAAACAAGTAGGCCAAATGCAGTTTAATATCTGAAACGGTGAAAATTGGGTCTTGGCTTTGTTCAGTGGAGGAGAAAAGCAAGGAGCGGCAGACACCGTTAGAAGGCCCAACCAAACAAGTAGGCCAAATGCAGTTTAATATCTGAAACTGTAAAAATTGAGGCTCAGCTTTCTTCAGTGGAGGAGAAAAGCAAGGAGCAGCAGACACCGTTAGTAGGCCCAACCAAACAAGTAGGTCAAATGCAGTTTAATATCTGAAACGGTGAGGCTCAGCTTCGTTCAGTTGAGGAGAACTGTAATGGGAGGCAGATAAAGTTAGTAGGCCTAAATAAGTAAGTAGGATAAATGCAGTTAAAAATTGGTAACTGGAGTACACAGGCGGCATAGCTTTGTTCAATGGAAGACAGCTGTAATGAGTGGCGCAGACAGACTTAGTAGGCCTAAAATAAAAAAGTTGTCTCAAAGCAGTTCAAAATTGGTAACAGGGGAAAAAAGGCGGCTTAGCTTTGATCAATGGAGGACAGCTGTAATGAGTGGCGCAGACAGACTTAGTAGGCCTAAAATAAAAAAGTTGGCTCAAACTAGTTCAAAATTGGTAACAGGAGAAAACAGGCGGCTTAGCTTTGTTCAATGGAGGACAGCTGTAATGAGTGTCGCAGACAGACTTAGTAGGCCTAAAATAAAAAAGTTGTCTCAAAGCAGTTCAAAATTGGTAACAGGAGTATACAGGCGGCTTAGCTTTGTTCAGCGGAGGTGGACAACTGTTATGAGAGGCTCACACAGACGTAGTAGGCCTAAAATAAAAAAGTAGGCTAAATGGAGTTCAAAATTGGTAACAGGAGTACACAGGCGGCATTGCTTTGTTCAGCAGAGGAGGACAACTGTTATGAGAGGCTCACACAGACTTAGTAGACCTAAAATAAAAAAGTAGGCTAAATGCAGTTCAAAATTGGTAAGAGGAGTACACAGGCGGCATAGCTTTTTTCAGCGGAGGAGGACAACTGTTATGAGAGGCTCACACAGTTACTAAGCCCAAGTAACTAAGTAGGCTAAATGCAGTTCAAAATTGGTAACAGGAGAACACAGGCGGCATTGCTTTGTTCAGCGGAGGAGGACAACTGTTATGAGAGACTCACACAGACTTAGTAGGCCTAAAATAAAAAAGTAGGCTAAATGCAGTTCAAAATTGGTAAGAGGAGTACACAGGCAGCATAGCTTTTTTCAGCGGAGGAGGACAACTGTTATGAGAGGCTCACACAGACTTAGTAGGCCATGTGGGCCAATGTTCCAGGTGTCAATTCACTGCTTGTGCTGGGTTGAGGAGCACTTTCTTGCAAATCAACATCACTTGTCTCCCGCAAAAACCTTGTACCTGACCTTGCAACGCCATCAGTTTCTATTGCCCCTTAGAAGCATCCTACTCCCATAAATATTCATCCCCATAATCCTCCTCCTCCGCTTCCTCCTCTTCATCTGCCACCTCGTTCAGGAGAGTTCCCTGAGCAGACAATGGCTGACTGTCATCAAGGCTTCCCTCCTCCTCGGCTCGCAGACGCCTGCTCCTTAATGTGCGTCAAACTTTGCATCAGCAGACACATTAGTGGGATGCTCATGCTTATGATGGCGTCATCTGCACTTACCTGTTGTGATAGGCAATTCAGTATCACAATGGACATAGCGGTCAGAGCACATACAGTGATCTGACAATAACCCAAAATAATAGAACGAGCTCTGAGACGTGGGAACTCTGCAGACCGCAATCCCTAATCCTCTCCAAACAACACTAGAGGCAGCCGTGGATTGCGCCTAACTCTGCTTATGCAACTCGGCACAGCCTGAGAAACTAACTAGCCTGAAGATAGAAAATAAGCCTACCTTGCCTCAGAGAAATACCCCAAAGGAAAAGGCAGCCCCCCACATATAATGACTGTGAGTTAAGATGAAAAAACAAACGTAGGGATGAAATAGATTCAGCAAAGTGAGGCCCGACTTTCTTAACAGAGCGAGGATAGGAAAGATAACTTTGCGGTCTACACAAAACCCTAAAGAAAACCACGCAAAGGGGCAAAAAGACCCTCCGTACCGAACTAACGGCACGGAGGTACACCCTTTGCGTCCCAGAGCTTCCAGCAAAACAAATAGACAAGCTGGACAGAAAAAATAGCAAACAAATAGCAAAGAAGAACTTAGCTATGCAGAGCAGCAGGCCACAGGAATGATCCAGGGAAAAACAAGTCCAACACTGGAACATAGACAGGAAGCATGGATCAAAGCATCAGGTGGAGTTAAGTAGAGAAGCACCTAACGACCTCACCAGATCACCTGAGGGAGGAAACTCAGAAGCCGCAGTACCACTTTCCTCCACAAACGTAAGCTCCCAGAGAGAATCAGCCGAAGTACCACTTGTGACCACAGGAGGGACCTCTGCCACAGAATTCACAACACTTACCAGCCGTGTGCATTCCTCAAAACACTGAAGGACTTGACAGAGGTCTTGGAGCTTTGACCACTGCACACCAGACAACTCCATGTCTGCCATCCAACTGCCTGCCCATGTATGTGTATCCTCCCACAAATACATTACAGCACGCCTCAGTTCGCACAGCCTCTGAAGCATGTGCAATGTGGAGTTCAACCTTTTTGCAACGTCGATTATTAGGCAGTGCTGGGGAAGCTTCAGCGATCGCTGATGATTCAGCATACGACTGGAGTGTACGGGCGACCGGCGGATGTGTGAGCAAAGTCGTCGCACCTTCAGGAAGCACTGCACCACCAGGTTCAAGGTGTGACCCAGGCAAGGTATGTGTTTCAGTTCTGAAATGGCTATGGTAGCCATAAAATTCCTTCCGTTATCACTGACTACCTTGCCTGCCTCAAGATGTACATTGCCCAGCCATGACTGAGTTTCTTGCCGCAAGTACTCGGCCAGTACTTCCGCAGTGTGTCTGTTGTCGCCCAAACACTTCATTTCGAACACAGCCTGCTGACGCTTACCACTAGTTGTTCCGTAATGTGATAACTCGTGTGCAACACTGGCAGCTGCGGATGGAGTGGTCGGGTGACTGCGCTCTGTGGACGAGCCTTCGCTTCTGGAGGAGGAGGAAGTGGAGGAGGAGGAGGGGTGTCGAACACCTACTGCCAACTGTTTCCTAGACCATGGGCTAGGCAGAACTGTCCCACTATGGCTGTCCACTGTGGACCCTGCATCCACCACATTAACCCAGTGCACCATGATGGACACATAACGTCCCTGGCCATGCCTACTGGTCCATGCATCTGTTGTGAGGTGCACCTTTCTACTGACTGATTGCCTGAGTGCATGGACAATGCGGTCTTTGACATGCTGGTGGAGGGCTGGGATGGCTTTTCTCGCAAAGAAGTGTTGACTGGGTAGGTCATAGCGTGGTACTGCATAGGCCATCAGGGCTCTGAAAGCTTCGCTTTCAACCAACCGGTAGGGCATCATCTCCAATGAGATTAGTCTAGCAATGTGGGCGCTCAAACCCTGTGTACGCGGATGACAGGATGAGTACTTCCTTTTCCTAACCAAAGTCTCTTGTAGGATGAGCTGGACTCGAGAGCTGCATATGGTGGAACTCGCGGGGGTGGTGGTGGACATGGCAACTTGAGAGAGGGTTGGTGATGGTATTCTTGATGTTGGCCTACCAAGAACCTTGTGATTCCCTGACTGCTTTGGCCTTGCGACAATGCCTCCACATTTGCTGTTGGTGGTGTCCTAACCGGTGGGCTTACAGTGAGGGAAGCAATGTAGCGTTGCTGACTACCTTCATTCTGAGCAGGTGCACCAATGGTGCGGGACGTTTGGTAGTTAGTCCAGGCTTGCAAGTGCATGCTGGTTAAATGTCTACGCATGCACGTTGTATTTAAATTTTGGACATTCTTCCCTCTGCAAAAAAATTCTTTGAGCATTTCTTACAGATAACTTTACGCAGATCATTCTGATTTTGGTTAAAAAAATCCCACACTGCACTCTTCATACAATCGAATACCTTTTCAGGCACTGCACACTGTTCTCTTTTCACCAGATGGCCACGCTGTCCTAAAAGTGTTTTTGGTTTTGTCAAACGTTTTTGGCCAGATACTGGCCTGCCAGATGAATGCTATTGTGATGTAGATGCCTGCTGCGGATCATCCTCCTCCGCTTCAGAGCTACTGACAGCGGCACCCTGTTCCCCCAATGGCTGCCAATCTGGGTCAACAACTGGGTCATCTATCACCTCCTCTTCAATGTCATGTGCACCTTCCTCTGTGTCACCGTGTAAGGTGCTATAGCATTCGGGACGGGGCACCATAGTCTCATCAGGGTCAGATTCTGGCTCAGTACACTGCGAGGGCAATGTAGTGATCTGAGTTAATGGATCAGCATAATAATCTAGCTGTGGCTGTGCATCTGTGCACTCCATGTCCAATTCATGTTGTAATTGGCTGTTAGCTATATCCCTTTCTAACCCTGGCATGGTATGTGTAAAGAGCTCCATGGAGTAAACTGTAGTGTCGCCTGCTGCATCCTTCAATTTTGGTTTGGGTGAAGGACACAAGGAAGCGACTTGGTCCTGACCGGGAGCATCCACTGACGACTCGCTGCTTTTATATTTTGATCTTTCGGAAGAGGAGGCGAAAGAGCTAGAGGCTGAGTCAGCAAGGAAAGCCAAAACTTTTTCCTGCTGCTCCGGCTTTAAAAGCTGTTTTCCTACTCCCAGATAAGGGAGCCTTCGAGGCCTTGTGTAGCCAGACGATGACGCTGGCTCAACACCTCCAGCCTTAGGTGCTATTTTGCTTTTCTCACTACCATCAGATGCTCCACCACCACCACCACCATCAGTACCAGCTGGCAACGACTGCCCACAGCCTCTTCCACCAGACTTCCTCATTTTTTGTGAAAACCAAAATAAAAACTGTTATATGTTATTACTGTAAAACAACGTAGAAGGTGTATATAAACTTGTTGGCAATTTATATCTCCCTTTTTTGGGGGGGAGACTGTGGAAAAACCAGGCCCTGTGTATTACACTACACAATGTAAGTGGCACAACGTGGCTGGCAGATATACGACAAACAGAACTGACGTATAAAAACTTGTTGGCAATTTAAATCTCACTTTTTTTTGGGGGGGAGACTGCAGCAAAAAACAGGCCCTGTGTATTACACTACACAATGTAAGTGGCACAACGTGGCTGGCAGATATACGACCAACAGAACTGACGTATAGAAACTTGTTGGCAGCCCTTCATTGAGAGCGGTCATACCGAGACGCAGCTCATTATAGCTGCCTCGGACTTGCTGAGCGGTGATTCCGAGACGCAGCTTATTATAGCTTCCTCGGTCCGTGAGAAGCCCCATCCTTCCCCTGATGAACCCTGGTGCATTATCCTAGGGGGAAACGCATCGGGATGGGCGGCAGCATACGGATGAGTACATCCTTTATTTTACCATCTTTTTCTTTTTTATGATTTGAGAGGTGCTGGTGTATGGCATATTGACATATGATTGCCCTGTTTGCATACTATTCTGCCTACACATGTGTACGTCTTTTTTCCAAACATATTGCTGTATATTGCAACTGTTTAAATTTACTCTGTCTCTAACATTAGACACCTTATGCACCTTTCTCATATTAGATCAATAGAAGGGTAACTGTTTACATGACCCTTTCTTGTGGAAACTATCCCACATTAGATCTTTAAAGCTCTTTTATTGCACCGTATAAGCATTTTTTGCACTTTAGATTAAGTTATGGTGTGGTGGTAGTTTCATTTTGTTAAGATCCTGTAGGGTCATAAGGGAGAGCCGTCGACGAGTGGGGGCGCCACATCGATTTTAGGGTGCCAACCTCCGCTGTGAGGTAGGGCAAGTTAGGGAAAGATCACGCCCCCCCCCCCCCACCGTCTAGTCTCTATCCTTTCATATTTTTTGTGTTAAGATAGATTAAGGTGTTACTGTCTCCTGACCCGTTTATATGGGTAATTTTTACTCAGTATTTATTAAAAGTTACATTTTAAAAGGGTTTTTTCAGTCCTTTGGTTATACCCACGTATAGAAACTTGTTGTCAATTTAAATCTCACTTATTTTGGGGGGGAGACTGCAGCAAAAAACAGGACCTGTGTATTACAATACACAATGTAAGTGGCACAACGTGGCTGGCAGATATGCGACCAACAGACCTGACGTATAGAAACTTGTTGTCAATTTAAATCTCACTTTTTTTGGGGGGGGTGACTGTAACAAAAAACAGGCCCTGTGTATTACACTACACAATGTAAGTGGCACAACGTGGCTGGCAGATATCCGACAAACAGAACTGACATATAGAAGCTTGTTGGCAATTTAAATCTCACTTTTTTTGGGGGGGGATACTGCGGAAAAATACAGGCCCTGTGTATTACACTACACAATGTAAGTGGCACAACGTGGCTGGAAGATAAACGACAAACAGAACTGACGTATAGAAGCTTGTTGGCAATTTAAATCTCACTTTTTCTGGGAGGAGACTGCTGAAAAAAACAGGCCCTGTGTATTACACTACACAATGTAAGTGGCACAACGTGGCTGGAAGATATACGACAAACAGAACTGACATATAGAAGATTGTTGGCAATTTAAATCTCACATTTTTTGGGGGGATACTGCGGAAAAATACAGGCCCTGTGTATCCTGCCTATCGCAGCTGACATCCGGCACTATGTGCCAGGCGTGGTCACGGACCGGTCCTGGAACATTAACCCCCGTCACACCGCAATCAAACATGATTGCGGTGTGCTGGCGATGCAGGGAAGCATCGCGCAGGGAGGGGGCTCCCTGCGGGCTTCCTTGAGACCCCGGCAGCAGCGCGATCACACGCGGTCTCCCTACCTCCCTCTCTGCTCCAGGCCCGGATCCAAGATGGCCGCGGCATTCGGGTCCTGCAGGGAGGGAGGTGGCTTCACAGAGCCTGCTCAGAGCAGGCACTGTGAAGCCTGCAGTGCTCTAAGTCAGATCGGTGATCTGACAGAGTGCTGTGCAAACTGTCAGATCACCGATCTGTGATGTCCCTCCCTGGGACAAAGTAAAAAAGTAAAAAAAAATTTTTACAAATGTGTAAAAAAAAATAAAAAAAAAATATTCCTAAATAATGGAAAAAATATATATATTCCCATAAATACATTTCTTTATCTAAATAATAAAAAAAACAATAAAAGTACACATATTTAGTATCGCCGCGTCCATAACGACCCCACCTATAAAACTGGCCCACTAGTTAACCTCTTCAGTAAACACCGTAAGGAAAAAAAAAAAAACGAGGCAAAAAACAACGCTTTATTATCATACCGCCGAACAAAAAGTGGAATAACACGCGATCAAAAAGACAGATATAAATATCCATGGTACCGCTGAAAATGTCATCTTGTTCCGCAAAAAATGAGCCACCATTCAGCATCATCAGCAAAAAAATAAAAAAGTTATAGTCCTGAGAATAAAGCGATGCAAAAATAATTATTTTTTCTATAAAATAGTTTTTATCGTATAAAAGCGCCAAAACATAAAAAAATGATATAAATGAGGTGTCGCTGTAATCGTACTGACCTGAAGAATAAAACTGCTTTATCAATTTTACCAAACGCGGAACGGTATTATCGCCTCCCCCAAAAGAAATTCATGAGCAGCTGTTTTTTGGTCATTCTTCCTCACAAAAATCAGAATAAAAAGCGATCAAAAAATGTCTCCTGACCGAAAATGTTACCAATAAAAACGTCAACTCATCCCGCAAAAAAACAAGACCTCACATGACTCTGTGGACCAAAATATGGAAAAATTATAGCTCTAAAAATGTGGTAACGCAAAAAATATTTTTTGCAATAAAAAGCGTCTTTCAGTGTGTGACGGCTGCCAATCATAAAAATCCACTAAATAACCTGCTATAAAAGTAAATCAAACCCCCCTTCATCACCTCCTTAGTTAGGGAAAAATTAAAAAAATGTATTTATTTCCATTTTCCCATTAGTGCTAGGGTTAGGGCTAGGGTTAGGGTTAGGGCTAGGGTTAGGGCTAGGTTTAGGGTTAGGGCTAGGGTTAGAGTTAGGGCTGGGGTTAGGGCTAGGGTTAGGGCTAGGGTTAGGGTTAGGGCTAGGGCTAGGGTTAGGGCTAGGGCTAGGGTTAGGGTTAGGGCTAGGGTTAGGGCTAGGGTTAGGGTTGGGGCTAGGATTAAGGCTACAGTTAGGGTTGGGGCTAAAGTTAGGGTTAGGGTTGGGGCTAAAGTTACGGCTAGGGTTTAGATTACATTTACAGTTGGGAATAGGGTTGGGATTAGGGTTAGGGGTGTGTCAGGGTTAGAGGTGTGGTTAGGGTTACTGTTGGGATTAGGGTTAGGGGTGTGTTTGGATTAGGGTTTCAGTGATAATTGGGGAGTTTCCACTGTTTAGGCACATCAGGGGCTCTCCAAACGCGACATGGCGTCCGATCTCAATTCCAGCCAATTCTGCGTTGAAAAAGTAAAACAGTGCTTCTTCCCTTCCGAGCTCTCCAGTGTGGACAAACAGGGGTTTACCCCAACATATGGGATATCAGTGTACTAAGGACAAATAGGACAACAACTTTTGGGGTCCAATTTCTGCTGTTACTCTTGGGAAAATACAAAACTGGGGGCTAAAAAATAATTTTTAAGGGAAAAAAAAGATTTTTTATTTTCACGGCTCTGCGTTATAAACTGTAGTGAAACACTTGGGGGTTCAAAGTTCTCACAACACATCTAGATAAGTTCCCTGGGGGGTCTAGTTTCCAATATGGGGTCACTTGTGGGGAGTTTCTACTGTTTAGGTACATTAGGGGCTCTGCAAACGCAATGTGACCTGCAGACCATTCGATCTAAGTCTGCATTCCAAATGGCGCTCCTTCCCTTCCGAGCCCTCCCATGCGCCCAAACAGTGGTTCCCCCCACATATGGTGTATCATCGCACTCAGGACAAATTGGGCAACAAATTTTGGGGTCCAATTTCTCCTGTTACCCTCGGGAAAATACAAAACTGGGGGCTAAAAAATAATTTTTGTGGGAAAAAATTTTTGTTTTATTTTTACGGCTCTGCATTATAAACTTCTGTGAAGCCCTTGGTGGGTCAAAGCGCTCACCACACATGTAGATAAGTTCCATAGCGGGTCTACATTCCAAAATGGTGTCACTTGTGGGGGGTTTCTACTGTTTAGGTACATTAGGGGCTCTGCAAACGCAATGTGACACCTGCAGACCATTCCATCTAAGTCTGCATTCCAAATGGCGCTCCTTCCCTTCCGAGCCCTCCCATGCGCCCAAACAGTGGTTCCCCTCACATATGGTGTATCATCGCACTCAGGACATATTGGGCAACAAATTTTGGGGTCCAATTTCTCCTGTTACCCTCGGGAAAATACAAAACTGGGGGCTAAAAAATAATTTTTGTGGGAAAAAAGTTTTGTTTTATTTTTACGGCTCTGCATTATAAACTTCTGTGAAGCACTTGGTGAATCAAAGTGCTCACCACACCTCTAGATAAGTTCCTTAGGGGGTCTACTTTCCAAAATGGTGTCACTTGTGGGGGGTTTCAATGTTTAGGCACATCAGTGGCTCTCCAAACGCAACATGGCGTCCCATCTCAATTCCTATCAATTTTGCGTTGAAAAGTCAAATGGCGCTCCTTCCCTTCCGAGTTCTCCCATGCGCCCAAACAGTAATTTACCCCCACATATGGGGTATCAGCGTACTCAGGACAAATTGTACAACAACTTTTATGGTCCAATTTCTTCTCTTACCCTTGGGAAAATAAAAAATTGGGGGCAAAAAGATAATTTTTGTGAAAAAATATGATTTTTTATTTTTACGGTTCTGCATTATAAACTTCTGTGAAGCACTTGGTGGGTCAAAGTGCTCACCACACCTCTAGATAAGTTCCTTAGGGGGTCTACTTTCCAAAATGGTGTCACTTGTGAGGGGTTTCGATGTTTAGGCACATCAGGGACTCTCCAAACGCAACATGGCGTCCCATCTCAATTCCAGTTAATTTTGCATTGAAAAGTCAAATGGCGCTCCTTCGCTTCCGAGCTCTGTCATGAGCCCAAACAGTGGTTTACCTCCACATATGGGGTATCGCCGTACTCAGGACAAATTGTACAACAACGTTTGTGGTCCATTTTCTCCTGTTACCCTTGGTAAAGTAAAACAAATTGGAGCTGAAATAAATTTTTTGTGAAAAAAAGTTAAATGTTCATTTTTATTTAAACATTCCAAAAATTCCTGTGAAAGATCTGAAGGGTTAATAAACTTCTTGAATGTGGTTTTGAGCACCTTGAGGGGTGAAGTTTTTAGAATGGTGTCACACTTGGGTATTTTCTATCATATAGACCCCTCAAAATGACTTCAAATGAGATGTGGTCACTAAAATAAAATGGTGTTGGAAAAATGAGAAATTGCTGGTCAAATTTAACCCTTATAACTCCCTAACAAAAAAAAATGTTGTTTCCAAAATTGTGCTGATGTAAAGTAGACATGTGGGAAATGTTACTTATTAAGTATTTTGTGTGACATATCTCTGTGATTTAATTGCATAAAAATTCAAATTTGGAAAATTGTGAAATTTTCAAACATTTCGCCAAATTTCTGTTTTTTTCACAAATAAACGCAGGTAATATCAAAGAAATGTTACCACTATCATGAAGTACAATATGTCACGAGAAAACAGTATCAGAATCACCGGGATCCGTTGAAGCGTTCCAGAGTTATAACCTCATAAAGGGACAGTGGTCAGAATTGTAAAAATTGGCCCGGTCCATAATGTACAAACCACCCTTGGGGGTAAAGAGGTTAAAAACATTTTTTTTTAAACTTTTGCCATGCTTCAATAGCCTCCATGGGAGGCTACACGCTGGCACCACTCGATCGGCTCAGCTACATAGCAGTGATCATCAGATCGCTGCTATTTAGCTGAAATGCAGGCTTGCTATGAGCGGACCTCTATGGTTACCATCCTGATGCATCGCCGACCCCCGATCATGTGAAGAGGGTCGGCGATGAGCTCATTTCTGGCCGAGTGGCCGGAAGTGGTAGTTAAATGCCGCTGTCAGCGTTTGACAGCGGCATTTAACAGGTTAATAGTGGCGGGTGAATCGCGATTTCACCTGCCACTATTGCACGTACATGTCAGCTGTAAAAAACAGCTGACATGTCACGACTTTGATCTGGGCTCACCGCCGGAGGCCACATTAAAGGGGGTACACGACATGTGCAGTACTAGTACAGCGCATGTCGTGAAGGGGTTAATATCTTATTGAAATGCTTCAAGACCGTCTGTTTGCAGATGGGCAATTTGGGGAACATTACACAGCTCATCACGTGACTCATTAACCCCTTTACCACAAGGGTGGTTTGCACGTTAATGACCAGGCACAATTCTGACCTCTGTCCCTTTATGGGGTTATAACTCTGGAACTCTTCGATGGACCTTGATAATTCTGACAGTGTTTCCTCGAGACATATTGTACTTCATGATAGTCATAGAATTTATTTGATATTACCTTCGGTTACTTGTGAAAAAAATGGAAATTTGGAGAAAATTTTGCAATTTTCCAACTTTGAAGTTTTATACCCTTAAATCATAGAGTTGTGTCATGCAAAGTACTTAATATGTAAGATTTCCCACATGTCTACTTTACATCAGCACAATTTTGGAACCCATTTTTTTTGTTAGGGAGCTATAAGGGTTAAAAGTTGACCAGCAATTTCTCATTTTTCCAACACCATTTTTTTTAGGGACTACATCACATTTGAAGTCATTTTGAGGGGTCTATATTATAGAAAATACCCAAAAGTGACACCATTCTAAAAACTGCACCCCTCAAGGTGCTCAATACCACATTCAAGAAGATTATTAACCCTTCAGATGTTTCACAGGAATTTTTGGAATGTTTTAAAAAAATGAACATTTATTTTTTTCACAAGAAATTTAATTCAGCTCTAATTTGTTTTATTTTACCAAGGGCAACAGGAGAACATGGACCCCAATATTGTTGTGCAATTTGTCCTGAGTATGCTGATAACCGATATGTGGGGGTAAACCATTGTTTGGGCGAACAGCATCGCTCGGAAGAGAAGGAGCGCCATTTGACTTTTCAATGCAAAATTGACTGGAATTGAAATAGGACGCCATGTTGCATTTGGAGAGCCCCTGATGTGCCTAAACATTGAAACCCCCCACATGTGACACCATTTTGGAAAGTAGACCCCCTAAGGAACTTATCTAGCTGTGTGGTGAGCACTTTGACCCACCAAGTGCTTCACAGAAGTTTATAATGCAGAGCCGTAAAAATAAAAAATCATATTATTTCACAAAAATTATATTTTTGCCCTTAATTTTTTATTTTCCCAAAAGTAACAGAAATAAGAATACAGATAATAAATGGGAAATGTTTAAGAACATCCTAAATAGGCAGTGTAAGCGGTTTATACCTTGTGGGAATAAAAGGACTAGAAATAGGAAAAACCCAATGTGGCTAAACAAAGAAGTAAGACAGGCAATTAACAGTAAAAAGAAAGCATTTGCACTACTAAAGCAGGATGGCACCATTGAAGCTCTAAAAAACTATAGGGAGAAAAATACTTTATCTAAAAAACGAATTAAAGCTGCCAAAAAGGAAACAGAGAAGCACATTGCTAAGGAGAGTAAAACTAATCCCAAACTGTTCTTCAACTATATCAATAGTAAAAGAATAAAAACTGAAAATGTAGGCCCCTTAAAAAATAGTGAGGAAAGAATGGTTGTAGATGACGAGGAAAAAGCTAACATATTAAACACCTTCTTCTCCACGGTATTCGCAGTGGAAAATGAAATGCTAGGTGAAATCCCAAGAAACAATGAAAACCCTATATTAAGGGTCACCAATCTAACCCAAGAAGAGGTGCGAAACCGGCTAAATAAGATTAAAATAGATAAATCTCCGGGTCCGGATGGCATACACCCACGAGTACTAAGAGAACTAAGTAATGTAATAGATAAACCATTATTTCTTATTTTTAGGGACTCTATAGCAACGGGGTCTGTTCCGCAGGATTGGCGCATAGCAAATGTGGTGCCAATATTCAAAAAGGGCTCTAAAAGTGAACCTAGAAATTATAGGCCAGTAAGTCTAACCTCTATTGTTGGTAAAATATTTGAAGGGTTTCTGAGGGATGTTATTCTGGATTATCTCAATGAGAATAACTGTTTAACTCCATATCAGCATGGGTTTATGAGAAATCGCTCCTGTCAAACCAATCTAATCAGTTTTTATGAAGAGGTAAGCTATAGGCTGGACCACGGTGAGTCATTGGACGTGCTATATCTCGATTTTTCCAAAGCGTTTGATACCGTGCCGCACAAGAGGTTGGTACACAAAATGAGAATGCTTGGTCTGGGGGAAATTGTGTGTAAATGGGTTAGTAACTGGCTTAGTGATAGAAAGCAGAGGGTGGTTATAAATGGTATAGTCTCTAACTGGGTCGCTGTGACCAGTGGGGTACCGCAGGGGTCAGTATTGGGACCTGTTCTCTTCAACATATTCATTAATGATCTGGTAGAAGGTTTACACAGTAAAATATCGATATTTGCAGATGATACAAAACTATGTAAAGCAGTTAATACAAGAGAAGATAGTATTCTGCTACAGATGGATCTGGATAAGTTGGAAACTTGGGCTGAAAGGTGGCAGATTAGGTTTAACAATGATAAATGTAAGGTTATACACATGGGAAGAAGGAATCAATGTCACCATTACACACTGAATGGGAAACCACTGGGTAAATCTGACAGGGAGAAGGACTTGGGGATCCTAGTTAATGATAAACTTACCTGGAGCAGCCAGTGCCAGGCAGCAGCTGCCAAGGCAAACAGGATCATGGGGTGCATTAAAAGAGGTCTGGATACACATGATGAGAGCATTATACTGCCTCTGTACAAATCCCTAGTTAGACCGCACATGGAGTACTGTGTCCAGTTTTGGGCACCGGTGCTCAGGAAGGATATAATGGAACTAGAGAGAGTACAAAGGAGGGCAACAAAATTAATAAAGGGGATGGGAGAACTACAATACCCAGATAGATTAGTGAAATTAGGATTATTTAGTCTAGAAAAAAGACGACTGAGGGGCGATCTAATAACCATGTATAAGTATATAAGGGGACAATACAAATATCTCGCTGAGGATCTGTTTATACCAAGGAAGGTGACGGGCACAAGGGGGCATTCTTTGCGTCTGGAGGAGAGAAGGTTTTTCCACCAACATAGAAGAGGATTCTTTACTGTTAGGGCAGTGAGAATCTGGAATTGCTTGCCTGAGGAGGTGGTGATGGCGAACTCAGTCGAGGGGTTCAAGAGAGGCCTGGATGTCTTCCTGGAGCAGAACAATATTGTATCATACAATTAGGTTCTGTAGAAGGACGTAGATCTGGGGATTTATTATGATGGAATATAGGCTGAACTGGATGGACAAATGTCTTTTTTCGGCCTTACTAACTATGTTACTATGTTACTAAATTGGACACCAAAAGTTGTTGTGCAATTTGTCTTGAGTACGCTGATATCCCATGTGGGGGTAAACCACTGTTTGGGCGTACGACAGAGCTCGGAAGGGAATGAGCGCCATTTGACTTTTCAATGCAAAATTGACTGGAATTGAGATAGGATGCCATGTCGCGTTTGGAGAGCCTATGATATGTCTAGACATTGAAACCCCCCACAAGTGGCACCATTTTGGAAAGTAGACATCCTAAGGTACTTATGTAGAGGTGTGGTAAGCACTTTGACCCACCAAGTGCTTCACAGAAGTTTATAACGCAGAGCCGTGAAAATAAAAATTATTATTTTTTTCACACAAAAAATATTTTTTAAGCCCCCAGTTTTGTATTTTCCCAAGGGTAACAGGAGAAATTGGTGAGCACTTTGATCCATCAAGTGCTTCACAGAAGTTTATAATGCAGAGCTGTAAAAATAACAAATCATATTATTTCACAAAAATGATATTTTTGCCCTTAATTTTTTATTTTCCCAAGGGTAACAGAAGAAATTGGACCCCAAAAGTTGTCCAATTTGTCCTGAGTACGCTGATACCCCATATGTGGGGGTAAAACACTGTTTGGGTGCATGGCAGAGCTCGGAAGGGAAGGAGCGTCATTTGACTTTTCAATGCAAAATTGACTGGAATTGAGATAGGACGCCATGTCACGTTTGGAGAGCCCCTGATGTGCCTAAACATTGAAACTCCCCACAAGTGGCACCATTTTGGAAAGTAGACGCCCTATGGAACTTATCTAGCTGTGTGGTGAGCACTTTGACCCACCATGTGCTACACAGAAGTTTATAATGCAGAGCCGTAAAAATAAAAAATCATATTATTTCACAAAAATGATATTTTTGCCCTTAATTTTTTATTTTCCCAAAAGTAACATAAGAAATTGGACACCAAAAGTTGTTGTGCAATTTGTCTTGAGTACGCTGATATCCCATGTGGGGTAAACCACTGTTTGGGCGTACGACAGAGCTCGGAAGGGAATGAGCGCCATTTGACTTTTCAATGCAAAATTGACTGGAATTGAGATAGGATGCCATGTCACGTTTGGAGAGCCACTGATGTGCCTAAACATTGAAACTCCCCACAAGTGACACCATTTTGGAAAGTAGACCCCTAAGGAACTTATCTAGAGGTGTGGTAAGCACTTTGACATATCAAGTGCTTCACAGAAGTTTATAAAATTATTATTAAAAATTATTATTTTTTCACACAAAAATTATTTTTTAAGCCCCCAGTTTTGTATTTTCCCAAGGGTAACAGGAGAAAATGGTGAGCACTTTGACCCACCAAGTGCTTCACAGAAGTTTATAACGCAAAGCCGTAAAAATAAAAAATCATATTATTTCACAAAAATGATATTTTTGCCCTTAATTTTTTATTTTCCCAAGGTTAACAGAAGAAATTGGACCCCAAAAGTTGTTGTCCAAATTGTCCTGAGTACGCTGATACCCCATTAAATTAGCGCATCGCCGACCCCCGTCACATGATCGGGGGTCGGCGATGCGTTAGAATGGTAACCATAGAGGTCCTTGAGACCTCTATGGTTACTGTTGCCGGCCTGCTGTGAGCGCCCCCTGTGGTCGACGTTCATAGCAAGAGTACATTTCAGCTACATAGCAGCGATCTGATGATCGCTGCTATGTAGCTGAGCCGATCGAGTGGTGCCAGCTTCTAGCCTCCCATGGAGGCTATTAAAGAATGGCAAAAGTAAAAAAAGTTTTTAAAAATATGAAAAAAATAAATAAATGTAAACGTTTAAATCACCCCCCTTTTCGCCCCTTCCAAAAAAAAACAATTAAAAAAAATCAAACCACCACATATTTGGTATCGCCGTGTTCAGAATCGCCTGATCTATCAATAAAAAAAGCATTATCCTGATCGCTAAACAGCGTAGTGAGAAAAAAATTAAAAACACCAGAATTACGTTGTTTTGGTCGCCGCGACATTGCATTAAAATGCAATAACGTGCGATCAAAAGAACGTATCTGCACAAAAGTGGTATCAATAAAAATATCAGCTCAGCAGCAAAAAATACGCCTTCACCTGACCCTTAGATCACGAAAAATGGAGACACTACGGGTATCGGAAAATTGAGCTTTTTTTTTTTTTAGCAAAGTTTTGAATTTTTTTTCACCACTTAGTCAAAAAATAACCTAGACATGTTAGGTGTCTATGAACTCGTAATGACCTGGAGAATCATAATAGCCGGTCAGTTTTAGCAGTTAGTGAACCTAGCAAAAAGCCAAACAAAAAACAAGTGTGTGATTGCACTTTTTTTGCAATTTCACTACACTTGGAATTTCTTTACCGTTTTCTACTACAAGACATAGTAAAACCAATGGTGTCGTTCAAAAGTACAACTCATCTTACAAAAAATAAGCCCTCACATGACCATATTGCTGGAAAATTAAAAAAGTTATGGCTCTGGGAAGGAGGGGAGGGAAAAACAAAAACGCAAAAACGAAAAAGGGCCGCGGCGTGAAGGGGTTAACGCAGAGCCATGAAAAAAAAAATATTTTTTTTCCACAAAAATTGTTTTTTAGCCCACAGTTTTGTATTTTCCCAATTTGTCCTGAGTATGCAGATACCCCATATGTGTGTTGGGAACCACCGTTTGGGTGCATGGCAGAGCTCGGAAGTCAAGGAGCGCCATTTGGAATGCAGACTTAGATGGATTGGTCTGCAGGCGCCACGTTGCATTTGCAGAGCCCCTGATGTACCTAAACAGTAGAAACCCCCCACAAGTGACCCCATATTGGAAACTAGACCACCCAAGGAACTTATCTAGATGTGTTGTGAGAACTTTGAACCCCCAAATGTTTCACTACAGTTAATAACGCAGAGCCGTGAAAATAAAAAATCTTTTTTTTCACAAAAATTATATTTTAGCCCCCAGTTTTGTATTTTCCCATGGGTAACAGGAGAAATTGGACCCCAAAAGTTGTTGTCCAATGTGTCCTGAGTACGCTGATACTCCATATATTGGGGTAAACCCCTGTTTAGGCGCATTGGAGAGCTCTGAAAGGAAGGAGCACTGTTTTACTTTTTTAACGCAGAATTGGCTGGAATAAAGATCGGACGCCATGTCGCGTTTGGAGAGCCCCTGATGAGCCTAAACAGTGGAAACCCCCTATTCTAACTGAAACCCTAATCTAATCACACCCCAAACTCTAATCCCAATGGTAACCCTAACCACACCCCTAACCCTGACACACCCCTAACCCCAACCCTAATCCCAACCGTAAATGTGATCCAAACCCTAACCCTAACTTTAGCCCTAACCCCAACCCTAATTTTAGCCCCAACCCTAAACTTAGCCCTAACCTTAACCCTTACCCTAGCCCTAACTCTAACTTTAGCCCCAACCCTAACCCTAGCCGTTACCCTAGCCCTAGCCCTAGCCCTAACCCTAGCCCTAACCCTAACGCTAATGGGAAAATGGAAATAAATACATTTTTTACATTTTATTGTTTTTCCCTAACTAAGGAGGTGATGAAGGGAGGTTTCATTTACTTTTATAGGGTTTTTTTTAGCAGATTTTTATGATTGGCAGCTGTCACACACTAAAAGACGCTTTTTATTGCAAAAAATAGCTTTTGCATCTCCACATTTTGAGAGCTATACTTTTCCATATTTTGGTCCACAGAGTCATGTGAGGTCTTGTTTTTTTGTGGGACGAGTAGACGTTTTTATTGGAACCATTTTTGGGCATGTGACATTTTTTGATCGCTTTTTATTCCGATTTTTGTGAGACCAAAAACCAGATATTCATGAATTTCTTTTTTTTTTTGGGGGGGGGGGGGGCATTTATACTGTTCCGCGTTTGGTAAAATTGATAAAGCAGTTTTATTCTTCAGATCAGTGCGATTACAGCAATACCTCATATATATATATTTTTATGTTTTGGCGCTTTTATACGATAGAAAACTATTTTATATAAAATATAATTATGTTTGCCTTGCTTTATTCTATAAACTAGGACTATAACTTTTTTATTTGTTCGCCGATGATGCTATATGGCGGCTCTTTTTTTTATTATTATTTTTTTTTTGTTATTCCTCTTTTTGTTTGGCGGTATGATAATAAAGCGATTTTTTTTTGCCTGTTTTTTTGTGACGGTGTTCACTGAAGGTGTTAACTAGTGGGACAATTTTATAGGTCGGGTCTTTACGGACACGGAGATACTAAATATATGTACTTTTATTGTTTTTTATTTAGATAAAGAAATATATTTATTGGAACAATATTTTTTTTTTCATTATTTAAGATTTTTTTTTAAAAAAATTTTTTACACATGTAAATATATATTTTTTTTACTTTTTTTACATTGCTCCAGGAGGGGACATCACATTATAGTGTCAGATCACTGATCTGACACTTTGCACAGCACTGTGTCAGATCAGCGATCGGACAGGCAGTGCTCCTGGCTTACCAGCGCCTGCTCTGAGCAGGCGCTTGTAAGCCACCTCCCTGCAGGACCCGGAAGCAGCCCCGTGGCCATTTTGGATCCGGGGCCTGCAGGGAGAAGGAGGTAGGAGACCATCAGAGCAATGCGATCACATCGCCTTGCTCCGAGGGTCTCAGGGAAGCAAGCAGGGAGCCCCCTCCCTGCACGATGCTTCCCTATGCTATCAGAATGCTGTGATCATGTTTGATCGCAGTGTTCCAGGGGTTATTGTGCCAAGAGTGGTCTGTGACCACTCCTGGCTGATAGTGCGGGATGTCACCTGTGAGAGTCAGCTGACAACCGGCCGCGATCGGCCGCGCTCCCCCCATGAGCGCGGCTGATCGCATATGACGTACTATCCCATTAAGGGTCATATAGGCCCAGGTTACCTCGACAGGATAGTACATCTAAGGTCAGAGAGGGGTTAAGGGAGTTCCCTGGTTCATCAAGATCTCCTTTGGCAGGCCTGTCCCAGCAAAAATATGGACAAGTTCCTGGGCTATACTTTTGGAACAAGAGTTCCTTAGTGATACTGCTTCTGGGTACCGCGTCGCTTAATCCATGACCATTTGGATGTATTTATGCCCATGTGCATACTCAACAAAGGGACCTAATAGGGTCAAGAAGATTCTCTCAAATGAGACCTCAGTCACAGGTGTCTGGACTAGGGAAGTTCGGTAGTGAGAAGAGGGAGTGGTTATCTGACAGCTGGTGCAGCGCCTGCAATAATTTAGGATCTCCCAGTAACATCCTGGCCAATAGAACCTCTGCATTATCCTCTCCTTAGTTTTCTCTACACTCAGATGTCTCACTAAAACATTCGAATGCGTCATGTCTAAAACCCTCTGCTGGTAGGATCCTGGAACCAACAGCTGTCCCACTATCTCACCTCACCTCAGTTTGGTCACAAAATATAATAACTCCCTATTGACTGCAAAGTGTGGGAACCTGGTGTCTGTCCCCGACTCTTGAGCAACCTAGTTACAGACTGCAACATTGTTAAACACTCCCTTTAAAGTAAGATCACTAATGTGAGCAGTCCCAAAGTTCTCTTCGGACCCTTCTAACTCAGGAAGTTTTGGCTCCTTAGTCAACATCTCAGCCTCCTCTCCAGCAAGGGCCCTCAGGGGAAACTCCTCCATCTTTGACTTAGATGCAATTTCTTCCAAAGGGATGTGGCTTTTGTCTGAGACACTCGGTACAGCCCTCTTTTTCCACAAGTCCCAAAACAAGGAAAAATTCAGCCACAATATGACTGGATTTATCAAGTCCTTTACTACTCCAACCTTATGTGACTTGGTACCACAGACTGTTTCCATGGTCACTCTGGCCACATGGTAGTCCTTGGTGTCCTCATGTATGCAATAGACACCCACAAACGTGTCAGGGATCAAATGGTGAGGAAATGTAGCACTGATCAGGGTCACCATACTTCCAGAGTCCAACAGTACCATTATCCCATTAATTGACTTGGCACACACCTGCAGCCCATCACCTGGTTTACAGTCCATACTACAGGTCAGATAGGCGTAGTAGAAACAACTCCGGCCTAGGCTGCAGTATATTGGTTCAGGGAATTTGTGACAACAGGCTGCTATGTGTCCAGAATTATGACATCAACAACAAACCATGTCCTTACCAACAGCCTTTGGGGTACCCTCAATGGGATTGGAATGCCCCCAGTTTGTGGCTCTAGACTCCTTGTGGTGAGCTCACCGTTTTGGTTATTTCATTTTCATAAAGAGATGATGTCTGCTTTCCCAAGGGATTTATCGACAACCTGGTACCTCTCTAATAGGCTAACTAGGTTGTCCGCATTCCGAGGGTCACCATGGGCAACCCCAGTCTGTATTGTCCTGGGAAAGGAGAGGATGGATCTGTCCTTCAGCACGTGCTCGATCATCTGGGCAGGAGTTGAAGACTCTAGCTGTAACTATTATTGGACTAAATGTAAAGTCAAACATCTGCAAGTGAGGGGGTTTGTTGCCAGCATATGCTCAGTGTTAGACTCGTTGGCCTCTAACCAACATATTTTCTCCCAGGTGTGCCAATCTCGGTCTTAAACTTGGGATATTTCTTGGCATCCTGTAGTGCGAAGCCATAACATGCCTTTTGGGGTTCGCTCATCAAAAATGGTGCCAGCATCTCAGCCCACTGCTCTGGCAAAACTTTCTTCTGATCAGCCACCCTCTCGAATACCTTGAGAAAAGCCTCCATATCATCTCTTTTAGTCATTTTCTGCATGGCCCATCTTACCACCTTCCGGATGTAAGGAGTCATCAGCAGATTTATTGGTGGGGCGGTAGACCTGCCTTAGATGGAGCTCGCCAGAAGCTGCATCTATTGCCACTACTACTACAGCTGCTTTCAAAGGTAGACACAGAAATTCTTCTTGGGTTAGTCTTCTTCTGGTTTATTAACCCCTTTACCCCCGAGGGTGGTTTGCACATTAATGACCAGGCCAATTTTTACAATTCTGACCACTGTCCCTTTTTGAGGTTATAACTCTGGAACGCTTCAACCGATCCAGGTGATTCTGACACTGTTTTCTCATGATATATTGTACTTCATGATAGTGGTAAAATTTATTTGATATTACCTGCGTTTATTTATGAAAAAAATGGAAATTTGGCGAAAATTTTGAAAATTTCACAATTTTCCAACCTTAAATTTTTATGCAATTATATCACAGAGATATGTCACACAAAATACTTAATAAGTAACATTTCCCACATGTCTACTTTACATCAGCACAATTTTGGAACCAAAATTTTTTTTATTAGGAGTTATAAGTGTTAAAATTTCTCATTTTTACAACACCATTTTTTTAGGGACCACATCTCATTTGAAGTCATTTTGAGGGGTATATATGATAGAAAATAACCAAGTGTGACACCATTCTAAAAACTGCACCCCTTGAGGTGCTCAAACCACATTCAAGAAGTTTATTAACCCTTCAGGTGTTTCACAGGAATTTTTAGAATGTTTAAATAAAAATGAACATTTAACTTTTTTTCACAAAAAATTTAATTCAGCTCCAATTTGTTTTATTTTACCAAGGGTAACAGGAGAAAATGGACACCAAAAGTTGTTGTACAATTTGTCCTAAGTACACTGATACCCCACATGTGGGGGTAAACTACTGTTTGGATGCATGGCAGAGCTCGGAAGCGAAGGAGTGCCATTTGACTTTTCAATGCAAAATTGACTGGAATTGAGATGGGACGCCATGTTGCGTTTGGAGAGCCCCTGATGTGCCTAAATATTGAAACCCCCCACAAGTGACACCATTTTGGAAATTAGACCCCTAAGGAACTTATCTAGATGTGTGGTGAGCACTTTGACCCACCAAGCGATTTACAGAAGTTTGTAATGCAGAGCCGGAAAATAAAAAATCATATTTTTTCACAAAAAATGACCTTTTCACCCCAATTTTTTATTTTCCCATGGGTAAGAGAAGAAATTGGACCCCAAACGTTGTTGTAAAATTTGTCGTGAGTGCGCTGATACTCCATATGTGGGAGTAAACCACTGTTTGGGCGCATGGCAGAGCTCAGAAGGGAAGGAGCGCCATTTGACTTTTCAATGCAAAATTGACTAGAATTGAGATGGGATGCCATGTAGCGTTTGGAGAGCCCCTGATGTGCCTAAACATTGAAAGCCCCCACAAGTGACACCATTTTGGAAAGTATACCCCGTAAGGAACTTATCAAGATGTGTAGTGAGCACTTTGACCCACCAAGTGCTTCACAGAAGTTTATAATGTAGAGCCGTAAAAATAAAAAATCATATTTTTTCACAAAAATGATCTTTTGTTCCCAATCTTTTATTTTCACAAGGGTAAGAGAAGAAATTGGACCTCAAAAGAATTGAGATGGGACGCCATGTTGCGTTTAGAGAGCCACTGATGTGCCTAAACATTGAAACCCCCCACAAGTGACACAATTTTGGAAAGTAGACTCCTGTTATGGACCTGGTGGTTAGGAGCACCCGGAACGACCTGATCGTTAAACTCACACAGGACAAGCTCTGGGAAGTGGGAGCTCTGCTGACCGCAATCCCTAATCCTATCACACAACTAGAAATAGCCGTGGAGCGTACCTAACTCGACCTAGACGCCTCTTCACAGCCTAAGAGCTAACTAGCCCTAGAGACAGAAAATAAAGCCTACCTTGCCTCAGAGAAATTCCCCAAAGGAAAAGGCAGCCCCCCCACATATATTGACTGTGAGTTAAGATGAAAGTCACAAAACACAGAAATGAAACAGGTTTCAGCAAAGGGAGGCCAGACTTACTAAACAGACTGAGGATAGGAAAGGTATCTTTGCGATCAGCACAAAAAACTACAAAAAGACCACGCAGAGTGTGCAAAAAGACCTCCGCACCGACTCACGGTGCGGAGGTGCCACTCTGCATCCCAGAGCTTCCAGCTAGCAAGATAAAATCATGATAGCAAGCTGGACAAGGAAACAATGAACTAATAATTAACTAGCAGGGACTTAGCTTCTGCTGAGTAGACAGGTCACCAGAAAGATCCAAGAGCGAAGTGAACCAGTACAAGAACATTGACAGCTGGCATGGAGTAACGATCTGAGTGGAGTTAAATAGAGCAGCCAGCCAAAGAATAAACTACGTCACCTGTGGAAGGAACCTCAGAAGCAGCAGCTCCACTCACAGCCACCAGAGGGAGTCCATGGACAGAACTCGCCGAAGTACCATTCATGACCACAGGAGGGAGTTCGATAACAGAATTCACAACAGACTCCCTAAGGAACTGGTGTGTTGTGAGAGCTCTGAACCCCCAAGTGATTCACTACAGTTAATAACGAAGAGCCGTGAAAATAAAAAATTGTTTTTTTCACATAAAAATTATTTTTTAGCCCCCAGTTTTGTAATTTCCCAAGGGTAACAGGAGAAATAGAACCCCAAAAGTTGTTGTCCAATTTGTCCTGAGTACACTGATACCCCATATGTGGGGGGGAACTACCGTTTGGGCGCATGGGAGAGCTCAGAAGGGAAGAAGCACCATTTGGAATGCAGACTTAGATGGAATGGTCTGCAAGTGTCACATTGTGTTTGCAGAGCCCCTAATGTACCTAAACAGTAGAAACCCCGCACAAGTGACCCCATATTGGAAACTAGACCCCCCAAGGAACTTAACTAGATGTGTTGTGAGAATTTTGAACCCCCAAGTGTTTTACTATAGTTTATAACGAAGAGCCGTGAAAATAAAAAAACCTTTTCTTCCCACAAAATGTATTTTTTAGCCTTAAGTTTTGTATTTTCCTAAGGGTAACAGGAGAAATAGGACCCCAAACGTTGTTGTCCAATTTGTCGTGAGTACACTGATACCCCATATGTGGGGGGACCACCGTTTGGGCGCATGGCAGAGCTCGGAAGGGAAGGAGCGCCATTTGGAATGCAGACTTAGATGGTACAGTATGGTTTGCAGGCGTCACATTGCGTTTGCAGAGCCTCTAATGTACCTAAACAGTAGAAACCCCCCACAAGTGACACCATATTGGAAACTAGACCCCCCAAGGAACTTATCTAGATGTGTTGTGAGAACTTTGAACCCCCAAGTGTTTCACTACAGTTTATAACGCAGAGCCGTGAAAAAAAATAATCTTTTTTTTTCCACAAAAATTATTTTTTAGCCGCCAGTTTTGTATTTTCCCAAGGGTAACAGGAGAAATTCGACCCCAAAAGTTGTGCTGTCCAATGTGTCCTGAGTATGCTGATACCGCATATGCTGGGGTAAACCCCTGTGTGGGCACATGGGAGAGCTCGGAAGGGAAGGATCACTGTTTTACTTTTTCAACGCAGAATTAGCTGGAATTGAGATCGGACGCCATGTCGCGTTTGGAGAGCCACTGATGTGCCTAAACAGTGGAAACCCTGAAATTATAACTGAAACCCTAATCCAAACACACCCCTAACCCTAATCTCAACGGTAGCCCTAAACAGACCCCAAACCCTAATACCAACCCTATTCCCAACCATAAATGTAATCCAAACCCTAACCCTACCTTTAGCCCCATCCCTAACCCTAACGTTAGCATCAACCCTAACCCTAACGTTAGCCCCAACCCTAACTGTAGCCTTAACCCTAGCCCCAACCCTAACCCTAACCTTAGCCCTAACCCAAACCCTAGCCATAACCCTAACCCTAACCCTAGCCCTAAACCTAACCCTAGCCCTAACCCTAGCCCTAACCCTAGCCCTAACCCTAACCCTAGCCCTAACACTAGCCCTAACCCTAGCCCTAACCCTAACCCTAACCCTAGCCCTAACCCTAACCCTAATGGGAAAATGGAAATAAATACATTTTTTAAAATTTTTTATTTTTTCCCTAACTAAGGGGGTGATGAAGGGGGGTTTGATTTACTTTTATAGCGGGTTTTTTGGCATATTTTTATGATTTGCATCCGTCAGACACTGAAAGACTCTTTTTATTGCAAAAAATATTTTTTGTGTTACCACATTTTGAAAGCTATAATTTTTCCATATTTTGGTCCACAGAGTCATGTGAGGTCTTGTTTTTTGCAGGACGAGTTGACGTTTTTATTGGTAACATTTTCGGGCACGTGACAATTTTTGATCGCTTTTTATTCCGATTTTTGTGAGGCAGAATGACCAAAAACCAGCTATTCATGAATTTCTTTTGGGGGAGGCGTTTATACCATTCCGTCTTTGGTAAAATGGATAAAGCAGTGTTATTCTTCGTGTCAGTACGATTACAGTGGTACCTCATTTATATCTTTTTTTTATGTTTTGGCGCTTTTATACGATAAAAACTATTTTATAGAAAAAATAATTATTTTTGCATCACTTTATTCTGAGGACTATAACTTTTTTATTTTTTCGCTGATGATGCTTTTTGGTGGCTCGTTTTTTGTGGAACAAGATGACATTTTCAGCAGTACCATGGTTATTTATTTTGGTCTTTTTGATAGCGTGTTATTCCACTTTTTGTTTGGCAGTATGATAATAAAGCGTTGTTTTTTGCCTCGTTTTTTTTAATTTTTTTAACCGTGTTCACTGAAAGGGTTAACTAGCGGGACAGTTTTATAGGTGGGGTCGTTACGGACGTGGCGAAACTAAACATGTGTACCTTCATTGTTTTTTTTATTTAGATAAAGAAATATATTTATGGGAACAATATTTTTTTTGGGGGGGGATTTTTAAAAAAATTTTTTTTACACATGTGAACATTTTTTGTTTACACTATAACATTGCCCCGGGGGGGTGGGGGTGGGGCATTATGTTATAGTGTAAGATCGCTGATCTGACACTTTGCTGCGCAGTGTGTCAGATCAGCGATCTGACATGCACAGCTGCAGGCTTCACAGTGCCTGCTCTGAGCAGGCGCTGTGAAGCCACCTCCCTCTCTGCAGGACCCGGATGCCGCGGCCATCTTGGATCCGGGCCTGCAAGGAGAAGGAGGAGGTAAGAGACCCTCGCAGCATTGCGATCACATCGCGTTGCTGTGGGGGTCTCAGGGAAGCACGCAGGAAGCCCCCTCCCTGCGCGATGCTTCCCTATACCGCTGGCACACCGTGATCATGTTTGATTGCGGTGTGCCGGGGGTTAATGTTCCGGGAGCAGTCTTTGACTGCTCCTGGCACATTGTGCCGGATGTCAGCTGCGATAGTCAGCTGACACCCGGCCGCGATCGGCCGCGCTCCCCCCGTGAGCGCGGCCGATCGCTATGACGTACTATCCCGTCGGTGGTCATACGGGCCCACCCCACCTCGATGGGATAGTACGTCAGATGTCAGAAAGGGGTTAAACATGATATTACCGACATATTGTTTATTAAAAATGACAAAGACAGAAAAGACACTATTGCAGGTATTTACTATAGCTCACCTGGAGAGACTGAGTATATGAATGGCCTAATTTTTATATCAGATGTTTCTGTTCTCAAAAAAGTATGACAGTGATAATGGGAGCGTTTCACTATCCAGATATTTATTGAGAATCTCTCTCAGGCAAAATTACTGGGTCCAGAAAATTCTTATCTTCTCTTGTTAACAATTTTATCTTTCAAAAGGTAGAAGAGAGAACAAGAGGATCTGCAATCTTGGACCTAATTCTTACCAACATGGAAGAAATGGTTGAGGTATTAAAGGTGGCTTGGGAATTAGGAGACTGCAATCATGCTATCCTCAAACTTTGGATTACAAGGAAGACCAGCAAGGACTAAGGCTTTAAAGTTGTACTTCAGAAAGACAGATTTTTATGAAGTCAGAAAGAAGGTAGAAAAGGACCAATGGCTGCATGTTCTAAAGGACAGAACAATCTCAAAAAGAAGGAAGATTTGGAGGTATTTAAACAGACCAGGGTGGATGAACACAGAACTATATCACTTGTTAAAAAGGAAAAAGGAAATGTATATGAAATGGAAAACTGGGATATATCTAAAGTAGAATATAATGCTGTTTGCATTGAATGCAGTCCAAGAGTTAGAATAGCTAAAGCCAATAATGAAGTAAGGCTTGCAAGGAAGAACAAAAGCAGTAAAAAAGGATTTGGGGGGTATGTCAAAAGCAAAAGAAAATTCAAAGATGCTATAGAATTTTTACAGGATGAAAAGGGTGAAATGGTCAAAACAAATGTTGAGAAGGCTGAATTTTTAAATTCCTATTTTGCATCTATGTTCTCTAATAAAGCAATTGTAACATCAACTGATCTCCTTGGTGCCATCAAAGGAATAAAAGAATCAACACTATCCATAAACAGAGAGACTGAGGGAACACTTAATGTAAATGAATTTAAGTCTCCTGGTCCAGATGAATTACATTCTAGGTTACTAAAAAAGATAGCAGAGGAAATTGCAGAACCACTAGCCAGAATCTTTGAAATATCTTGGAAAACAGGAGAAGTCCCAGAAGATTGGAGAAAGGCAAATGTTGTCACTACCTTCAAAAAAGGAAAGAAGATGTAGCCAGGAAATTACAGGCCAGTGAGCATTATTTCTATACCAGGAAAGCTATGGTGAGTAGTCCAGCCCATCTTTTTCGTCTACTCACAGAAAATACAAACCTTTGAAATGGCTGATTAACCCCTCAGCACATACATGCTGGAGATAAACTTGTAGGTTTCACATCACGGAAGATAGCAACCTTCGTGACACATAGTTCCTGTCACATACAGTCCCAGTGACCCTGTCACAATACATAGAATCAAATATAGACTTTTGAATAATTTATATTTACAGTGCTCTCCGCTCCTGTGGTTGTAAAAAAAAAAAGTGTCCTAGTTGAGGAAAAAATGTACTTAAATTTGATTTTCAAGTAGAATAAAAGACAACAAATTCAAGAAAAAGGCGTTCACATAATATAAAAAAATCATAAATAATATTCAGTTATCTTTTCTCATTGCAAGATTCGCTTTGCACTTGGCTCAGAATCCAAAAAACATTTAGGTCATTTAGACATTTGTGAAGTAATATCATATGTATATGTGAGAGATAGAGGAATTATCACTTCAAATTGCATTTGACAGTCTCCAACATCAAATTCAAACTGTGAATAAAATGCTCTTCCTAATGATGCATGAAAGTTTACATCCCCGTACAACTTAAAATAGGAAAGCTAGCACAGACTATTATAGGTCGGTAAATTCTGTTAGATGCTTGAGCACTAATTACAGTATTTCAAATATGATTTTGTTTCCAAAATATGTGTTTGCATAACACTCCACTTTGTTGATGGGGTGGATGGGCACAATGCTCCCATACCTTCCAGCCCACATAGATTTATTGAAATGGATTTGCATTTAAATAAGTATCTTTGATTAAAAATAAAATATAAATACAATCCATGCATTGAAAGCACTAATGTTTGCACATTACTGATGGGATTACAATAAAAGAGTTTTATTGTGGCAAAAATGCTCTATAATATGTGACTTTGCCTTGATGTACTGCAGGATAATAATTGCATATGTCAATGCCTTGCTAAGTAAGCATAATCTACTGTCTTGGTAAAATCATATCAAACAGGTATAATATTTTTACCATAGTTATGCTGATTACCCTAAAATAGGTAAAGACATTATTCAAAGTTTAATTTACATTTTGATCATCTTAAGGGAGATTCGATATGGAAACTCTTCTGTCCCTATCTACTGTATTCTACATAAAACTAATTATGCCGCTCAAACCTTTTACAGCTTCACCATTTTATTTCTTTAAAATGATTAACTCATGTCCAACCTTCTGTAATGTAGGACGAGGTTTTTTTTATGCACATTACATACTAGGGCCCCAATTCATCATTGCCTTTGCATCTGTTTTTTTGTCTAGTTTTCTGTATAATACACCTTTTTTTGCTCCGTTTTTTGTTTGCACCTAATTAATTATTCTATTTGTGCTTTTTTCTAAGTCTATTTTATTATTTGTTTTTTTATCTTTTCTTGCTTTGTGGATGGAGTTTAGCAATTTCAGAAGTTTTTACCAGATTCATAAATTGCAACTTTTTAGTTAGTTACAAAATGTTGCACAATTTCTTCCTAGCCCCCTCCCTGAAGTTTTTTTGAGTGTGCCAGTATTTCTGAGCTACTTTTATGCCATTTTGGGAAATATACAACTTTTGGCATTAAATATTATAAAAACAGTTCAAGACAAAAAAAGACATTTTTGCAGTGTGTTAAATTCATGAATTACGTCCGACATTTTGAAGAACTTAGTGCCAAAGCCAGCAACTAAAATGATTGGGCAAAAAAGGAAAGGGGCTTAAAACAAACAAATGATGAAGGAGGGCCAAAGTTTAGATTTCAAATCTAAGTAAACATTGTAAAGTAAATAAACATGGAAATGTGACAATATAGGGTAGAGAGACTGTTTATCATTGATTATCTAAGCTTGCAGAGCAAAAATTCAGGCTGTACAGTGGGTACGGAAAGTATTCAAGCCCTTTTCAATTTTTCACTCTTTGTTTCATTTTAGCCGTTTGGTATATTCAAAAAAAATCAGATCTGTGCCTTGACACAATTCTGTCTCTGAGCTCCTTGGCCAATTCCTTTGACCTCATGATTCTTATTTGGTCTAACATGCACTGTGAGCTGTGAGGTCTTATATAGTCAGGTGTGTGTTATGATCTGGTAATTCAGTACCACAATGGACATAGAAGTCAGAGCACATACAGTGACCTGACAATAACCCAAAAACATAGAACGAGCTCTGAGACGTGGGAACTCTGCTGACCGCAATCCCTAATCCTCTCCAACCACACTAGAGGCAGCCGTGGATTGCGCCTAACGCTCCCTATGCAACTCGGCACAGCCTGAGAAACTAGCTAGCCTGAAGATAGAAAATAAGCCTACCTTGCCTCAGAGAAATCCCCCAAAGGAAAAGGCAGCCCCCACATATAATGACTGTGAGTTAAGATGAAAAGACAAACGTAGAGATGAAATAGATTTAGCAAAGTGAGGCCCGACTTTCTGAACAGAGCGAGGATAGGAAAGGTAACTTTGCGGTCAACACAAAACCCTACAAACAACCACGCAAAGGGGGCAAAAAGACCCTCCGTACCGAACTAACGGCACGGAGGTACACCCTCTGCGTCCCAGAGCTTCCAGCAAGCAAGAAAAAAACAAATAAGCAAGCTGGACAGAAAAAAAACAGCAAACAAATAGCAAAAGCGGAACTTAGCTATGCAGAGCAGCAGGCCACAGGAACGATCCAGGAGGAAACAGGTCCAATACTAGAACATTGACTGGAGGCCAGGATCAAAGCACTAGGTGGAGTTAAATAGAGCAGCACCTAACGACTTCACCACATCACCTGAGGAAGGAAACTCAGAAGCCGCAGTACCACTCTCCTCCACCAACGGAAGCTCACAGAGAGAATCAGCCGAAGTACCACTTGTGACCACAGGAGGGAGCTCTGCCACAGAATTCACAACAGTACCCCCCCCATGAGGAGGGGTCACCGAACCCTCACCAGAGCCCCCAGGACGACCAGGATGGGCCATATGAAAGGCACGAACAAGATCGGGAGCATGGTTTCATCACCGAGCAATCAGAACTTTTCTGCGACAAAACAGCCCCTGCTCCAATCTCAGAAGCATCAACCTCGACCTGCAATGGAAGCGAAACATCTGGTTGACACAACACAGGGGCAGAAGAAAAACGACGCTTCAACTCTTGAAAAGCTTCCACAGCAGCAGAAGACCAATTGACCACATCAGCACCCTTCTTGGTCAAATCGGTCAAAGGTTTAGCAATACTAGAAAAATTGCAGATGAAGCGACGATAAAAATTAGCAAAGCCCAGGAACTTTTGCAGACTTTTCAGAGATGTCGGCTGAGTCCAATCATGGATGGCTTGGACCTTAACAGGGTCCATCTCGATAGTAGAAGGGGAAAAGATGAACCCCAAAAATGAAACCTTCTGAACACCAAAGAGACACTTTGATCCCTTCACAAACAAAGAATTAGCACGCAGGACCTGAAACACCGTTCTGACCTGCTTCACATGAGACTCCCAATCATCCGAGAAGATCAAAATGTCATCCAAGTACACAATCAGGAATTTATCTAGGTACTCTCGGAAGATGTCATGCATAAAGGACTGAAACACTGATGGAGTATTGGCAAGTCCGAATGGCATTACTAGATACTCAAAATGGCCCTCGGGCGTATTAAATGCAGTTTTCCATTCATCGCCTCGCTTAATAGGCACAAGGTTATACGCACCACGAAGATCTATCTTGGTGAACCAACTAGCCCCCTTAATCCGAGCAAACAAATCAGATAACAACGGCAAGGGGTACTGAAATTTAACCGTGATCTTATTTAGAAGGCGGTAATCTATACAAGGTCTCAGCGAACCATCCTTCTTGGCCACAAAAAAGAACCCTGCTCCTAATGGCGATGATGATGGGCGAATATGCCCCTTCTCCAAGGACTCCTTCACGTAACTCCGCATAGCGGCGTGCTCAGGCACAGACAAATTAAACAGTCAACCCTTTGGGAACTTACTACCAGGAATCAAATCGATAGCACAATCACAATCCCTATGTGGAGGTAGGGTATCGGACTTGGGCTCATCAAATACATCCCTGTAATCAGACAAGAACTCTGGAACCTCAGAAGGGATGGATGACGAAATAGACAGAAATGGGACATCACCATGTACCCCCTGACAACCCCAGCTGGACACAGACATGGATTTCCAATCTAATACTGGATTATGGACTTGTAGCCATGGCAACCCCAACACGACCACATCATGCAGATTATGCAACACCAGAAAGCGAATAACCTCCTGATGTGCAGGAGCCATGCACATGGTCAGCTGGGTCCAGTACTGAGGCTTATTCTTGGCCAAAGGCGTAGCATCAATTCCTCTCAATGGAATAGGACACTGCAAGGGCTCCAAGAAAAACCCACAACGCCTAGCATACTCCAAGTCCATCAAATTCAGGGCAGCGCCTGAATCCACAAATGCCATGACAGAAAAAGGTGACAAAGAGCAGATCAAGGTAATGGACAAAAGAAATTTTGACTGTACCGTACCAATGGTGGCAGACCTAGCGAACCGCTTAGTGCGCTTAGGATAATCAGAGATAGCATGAGTGGAATCACCACAGTAGAAACACAGCCCATTCAGACGTCTGTGTTCTTGCCGTTCAACTCTGGTCAAAGTCCTATCGCACTGCATAGGCTCAGGTTTATGCTCAGATAATACCGCCAAATGGTGCACAGATTTACGCTCACGCAAGCGGCGACCGATCTGAATGGCCAAAGACATAGACTCATTCAGACCAGCAGGCATAGGAAATCCCACCATGACATCTTTAAGGGCTTCAGAGAGACCCTTTCTGAAAATAGCTGCAAGCGCACCTTCATTCCATTGAGTGAGTACGGACCACTTTCTAAATTTCTGACAATATACCTCTATCTCATCCTGACCCTGACACAGAGCTAGCAAATTTTTCTCTGCCTGATCCATTGAATTAGGTTCATCGTACAGCAATCCGAGCGCCAGGAAAAACGCATCCATATTACTTAATGCAGGATCTCCTGACGCAAGAGAAAATGCCCAGTCCTGAGGGTCGCCACGTAAAAAAGAAATAATGATCCTAACTTGTTGAACTGGGTCACCAGAGGAGCGAGGTTTCAAAGCCAGAAATAGTTTGCAATTATTTTTGAAACTCAGAAATTTAGTTCTATCTCCAAAAAACAAATCAGGAATAGGAATTCTTGGTTCTAACATAGAATTCTGAACCACAAAGTCTTGAATATTTTGAACTCTTGCCGTGAGCTGATCCACACATGAAGACAGACCTTTAATGTCCATTGCTACACCTGTGTCCTGAACCACCCAAATGTCTAGGGGAAAAAAAGGCAAAACACAGTGCAGAGAAAAAAAATGGTCTCAGAACTTCTTTTTTCCCTCTATTGAGAATCATTAGTACTTTGGGCCTCCAGTACTGTTATGATCTGGTAATTCAGTACCACAATGGACATAGAAGACAGAGCACATACAGTGACCTGACAATAACCTAAAAACATAGAACGAGCTCTTAGACGTGGGAACTCTGCTGACCGCAATCCCTAATCCTCTCCATCCACACTAGAGGCAGCCGTGGATTGCGCCTAACGCTCCCTATGCAACTCGGCACAGCCTGAGAAACTAGCTAGCCTGAAGATAGAAAATAAGCCTACCTTGCCTCAGAGAAATCCCCCAAATGAAAAGGCAGCCCCCACATATAATGACTGTGAGTTAAGATGAAAAGACAAACGTAGAGATGAAATAGATTTAGCAAAGTGAGGCCCGACTTTCTGAACAGAGCGAGGATAGGAAAGGTAACTTTGCGGTCAACACAAAACCCTACAAACAACCACGCAAATGGGGCAAAAAGACCCTCCGTACCGAACTAACGGCACGGAGGTACACCCTCTGCGTCTCAGAGCTTCCAGCAAGCAAGAAAAAAACAAATAAGCAAGCTGGACAGAAAAAAACAGCAAACAAATAGCAAAAGCGGAACTTAGCTATGCAGAGCAGCAGGCCACAGGAACGATCCAGGAGGAAACAGGTCCAATACTAGAACATTGACTGGAGGCCAGGATCAAAGCACTAGGTGGAGTTAAATAGAGCAGCACCTAACGACTTCACCACATCACCTGAGGAAGGAAACTCAGAAGCCGCAGTACCACTCTCCTCCACCAACGGAAGCTCACAGAGAGAATCAGCCGAAGTACCACTTGTGACCACAGGAGGGAGCTCTGCCACAGAATTCACAACAGGTGTGTGCCTTTCCAAATCAAGTCCTATCAGTTTATTTAAATGTAGCTGGACTCCAATGAAGGAGAAGAACTATCTCAAGGAGGATCACAAGGAAATGGACAGCATGTGACCTAAATATGAGTGTCTGAGTCAAGTGACTGAATACTTATGACCATATAATATTTCAGTTTTTCTTTTTTAATAAATTTGCAAACATTTCTACATTTCTCTTTATTCAGTCAAGATGGGATGCAAGTGTGCATTAATGAGAAAAAAATGAACTTTTATGAATTTCCCAAATGGCTACAATGAAACAAAGAGTGAAAAATTTAAAGGGTCTAATACAATCCGTAACCACTGTAAGAATACAACTATAGCAATGCCTGGTAGGCTATGGTTAAATCCTAGCTCTGCAGGATGTAATTAGTGCACCCTGCTGGTTCTGCATATAAACAGGCTATGTATTCACATAAGTCAGTCAGCAGAAGGAAACTAGTGATAGATCAATGTGTGCACAACCTAAGAGGGTGCATGGGTAGGTTCCCAAACCGTTATACCAAGTAAATACAAAACCTAGCACTCAACTTTGTGGTGAGAAGAAATGGATAATTTATTGTATCCCAAGAAAAATATTTCGGTCACACAAAGGACCTTCGTCAGTAACTGAAAAGTACACATACCAAAACAGTTCATACAATCGGGTAACAAAATCATAAATAACGAATAAACAAAGTATATACAAAACATATACAAAAACCACCGTACATGTTCATGGCGATAGAAGCATTTATATAGTGCGCGTTTGGTAATGGAGAGTCACAAATATATAGTAGCACAGTGAGTGAAAAGGATTGGAAGGGTACGTACCATATATTGGGATAGGAGATGGGTGCCAGTGGCTATACACGCTGCCTATAAGATAGAAATCATGGCAAGACCGGTGAGATCCGGAGATGTGGGAGTATGATAGACAGAAGAGGTATTGAAATATAAGCCTACCGATAATGTCCAGAGTACAACGCTGATTCCTATGACGAGAGAGAGTCTGTATGCAGCCTGCAGGGGATAGGGCAGTATTGTAGGTTCCAGCATAGAAATAGGTGGCCGAGTAAGTGTAGAGTATCTTGGATAGTTTACCTTATAGACGGCTGATCTCGCGGTGTCCACTGCTGTGTCGGTGAGGAGTGCAGGTAAAAGGGCCGTTTTTAAATGCCAGGAAGGCGGGAAAGTACGCCGGTGACAGCTGCGCAGTGTGTGCTGCAGCGCGTCACCGCCCTGTGTGGAGGCGGAAGTGACGCGCCGAATTGTACTGTGCGGGTCATAGATGTGTTGCGTTCCACTACAGGGAGGAAGGTACGAAGACGGGATATGACGCACCGGAAGTGGGGCGCCGGGCGTCAGGATAGAAAGTCCCGTCGACATGATGGGAGAGGCGGGCTGTAATGCGCATGACCGCTGTGTTGTTAGGATAATCAAGCGGAGACAGGGACATGTAGGCTTGAACTGCAGTGTGTGAGCACTAGAGGCAGACCGATATAAGCCCTGTGTGAAATGGGAGAGCTAGCGATATGCTGTGATAGGGAAAAAGGGGAGAAAAAGAAGGATTAAAAGATGCCTAAAGTACGTGAACCCTTAATGCACTAATTATAGATGGATGGTATATAGTGGGAAAAATATTCTGCTGCAATGTTAGTATGTGAAAATGGGTGATCAGCTGAAAAGTAAAATAAAAGAAAAGGGACAATGAAGGGGGGCGTGACTAATCCGGAGCACAGTGACAACAGGTGGATAAGATGGTGCTCGTGATCCGTTGTGTCAATAAATCAATACAGACGACTCTAAAAAGACAGAGAAAAGCAAATTAGTAATGATACATAGCAACACCTATTAAACAAACGCCATAAGTTCATAATCACGGTTTAAACCTTTTGGAGTCAATGTTTCTAAGGTGTGGATCCAGAACGCTTCTTTTTTGTGTAGCAAAGCGACTCTATCACCACCCCTCCTAGGTGGTGGGACACTATCAATAACCTGGTATCTTAATTGAGAGACAGAATGGCCTAATGAATGGAAATGGTGTGGGATTGGAAGGAGTAGGTTCTTACATCGGATCGTGGATTTATGTTTTGAAAGTCTTGCCTGATCTGGGATGTTGAAAGGTATTTCCTTTGAGCACATTGTGGCACTGAGCACAATGGAGGCACGGGAATGTGCCAGTCTTAGGGCGTGATAGGAATATTTGCCTTCGCTGGTCTACTAACCCAATATCAGCTTTGACCAGATTGTCTCTCAAATTGGGTGGCCTTCTGAAGCATGGCAAAAATGGTGACCTGAATTCATTTATATCTGGATGAGCTGTGGACAAGAGATGCCAGTGTCTTCTAATGGCCTTGTGGAGGATGAAGGAGAAGGGATGGTATGAGTGCACGAAGGGAATGCATTTACCCTGATCCCTGACGGAGGACCTAGGTGGAGGGTCCCTGGATCGTGCTAGCACCGTTGGTGGATAAACCCCCTAAATAAATTTAGTGGTCATATTTTGGAGTCATTCATTACATAAGGTTCTATCTGGAACTATACGTTTTACCCGCTGAAACTGTGAGGTTGGTATGGAGCGTTTGGTGGATGGTGGGTGAAAGCTTTGGTAATGTAGCAAGCTATTTCTGTCTGTGGGTTTAGAGAAGAGGTCTGTAGTCAAAAAACCCGCTGGGTCCTTAAGTACCATGGTATCCAGGAAATTTATAGAATGTAGGTCATGATTAATCGTGAACATGATGCCTGGCCAAGCCCGATTGAGAAACTGGAAGAACTCCTGCAAGGACTCCAATGTGCCACCCCAGATGCAAAAAATATCATCTATGAATCGTTTCCACATGGAGACGTTTTGAATGAACAGAGGATGTCTATAGATGATTGAAGTTTCAAATTCCGTCATGTATGTATTTGCATACGGGGGTGCCACATTGGAGCCCATTGCGGTGCCCGTTTCTGTAAGTAGAAGGTATCCTGAAAAAGGAAGAAGTTATTATACAGAACAATAGTCAATAATTCCACACATAAGTCAATCTGATTGGTTGTGAGGCCTGCAGTGGTAAGGAAGTGGTGCACCGCGTTGATGCCATTGAGATTGGGGATGGATGTGTACAAGTCCATGACATCTAATGTAACCAAAAGGGTGTTCATGGGTACCCTATGTAGATCCCTAATACACTGTAGGAACTCACCTGTGTCCAGAATGAATGAGGGTGATTTCTGGGTGATTGGTGTCAAAATTTTTTCAAGGTATATAGAAGGTGGGGAAAGAATTGAGTCTGTGGAGGCAACGATTGGCCTACCCAGTGGATTAGACAGATCTTTATGTATCTTAGGTAGGGTATAGAACACTGGTGTGATAGGATTATTTTTTCTCAGGAAATCACTAGTTTTGGTGTCTATGATCCCTAAATTGGAGTATTTGGTTATGACTGCATCTATTTTATTCCTGATCTCTGTGGTGGAGTCCCTCGAGAGTTGGTCATAAACAGATGTGTCATTAATTTGACAATGAATTTCTGTTATGTACTGGGTTTTGTCCATTACTACAAGTGCACCCCCCTTATCAGCTGGTTTAATGACTAGAGTGGGATCCCTTTGTAACGTCATCAGTGCCTAATGTTCTGCAGGAGTGAGATTGGGGGGTAGTGTAGTGTACCTTTTTCTATGTCGTTACCTAGGGTGTGGAAAGAGTCTTGAATGAAGCCAATAAAGGTCTCTACTGTGTGAGACCCATGTTGTGGACGGAAGGAGCTTTTATTGCGTAACCCTAATGTCGTGATTGACGTGGGGTTGGTGCATGGAATTGTTGGGACGAGGGGCGAGGTTGCGAAATGGGCTTTAAGTCTTAACAGGCAAAAAAAACATAGTAAGTTCATCTTACGCAGTAGAGACCTTTATTGGCTTCATTCAAGACTCTTTCCACACCCTACGTGACAACATAGAAAAAGGTACACTACACTACCCCACAATCTCACTCCTGCAGAACATCAGGCACTGATGACGTTACAAAGGGATCCCACGCTAGTCATTAAACCGGCTGATAAGGGGGGTGCACTCGTAGTAATGGACAAAACCCAGTACATAACAGAAATTCGTCGTCAACTTAATGACACATATGTTTATGACCAACTCTCGAGGGACTCCACCACAGAGATCAGGAATAAAATAGACGCAGTCATAACCAAATACTCCAATTTAGGGATCATAGACACCAAAACTAGTGATTTCCTGAGAAAAAAATAATCCTATCATACCAGTGTTCTATACCCTACCTAAGATACATAAAGATCTGTCCAATCCACTGGGTAGGCCAATCGTTGCCTCCACAGACTCAATTCTTTCCCCACTTTCTCTATACCTTGAAAAAATCTTGACACCAATCACCCAGAAATCACCCTCCATCATTCTGGACACAGGTGAGTTCCTACAGTGTATTAGGGATCTACATAACCCTTTTGGTTACATTAGATGTCATGGACTTGTACACATCCATCCCCAATCTCAATGGCATCAACGCGGTGCACCACTCCCTTACCGTATGCAAATACATACATGATGGAATTTGAAACTTCAATCATCTATAGACATCCTCTGTTCATTCAAAACGTCTCCCTGTGGAAGCGATTCATAGATGATATTTTTTGCATCTGGGGTGGCACATTGGAGTCCTTGCAGGAGTTCTTCCAGTTTCTCAATGTGGCTTGGCCAGGCATCAAGTTCACGATTAATCATGACCTACATTCTATAAATTTCCTGGGTAACATGGTACTTAAGGACCCAGCAGGTTTTTTGACTACAGACCTCTTCTTTAAACCCACAGACAGAAATAGCATGCTACATTACCATAGCTTTCACCCACCATCCACCAAACGCTCCATACCAATCTCACAGTTTCATCGGGTAAAACGTATAGTTCCAGATAGAACCTTATGTAATGAACGACTCCAATATATGACCACTAAATTTATTGAGAGGGTTTATCCACCAACGGTCCTAGCACGATCCAGGGACCCTCCACCTAGGTCCTCCGTCAGATATCAGGGTAAACGCATTCCCTTCGTGCACTCATACCATCCCTTCTCCTTCATCCTCCACAAGGCCATTAGAAGACACTGGCATCTCTTGTCCACAGCTCATCCAGATATACCTGAATTCAGGTCACCATTTTTACCATGCTTCAGAAGGCAACCCAATTTGAGAGACAATCTGGTCAAAGCCAATATTGGGTCAGTAGACCAGCGAAGGCAAATTTTCCTATCACGCCCTAAGACTGGCACATTCCCGTGCCTCCATTGTGCTCAGTGCCACAATGTGCTCAAAGGAAATACCTTCCAACATCCCAGATCAGGCAAGACTTTCAAGATCAACCACTTTTTTACCTGTGAGTCCTCTTACGTCATATATCTGATGAAATGCCCATGCGGGCTATTATACGTGGGTGAAACTACACAGTCAGTGAGAGATAGGATTTCAAAACATAAATCCACGATCCGATATAAGAACCTACTCCATCCAATCCCACACCATTTCCATTCATTAGGCCATTCTGTCTCTCAATTAAGATACCATGTCATTGATAGTGTACCACCACCTAGAAGGGGTGGTGATAGAGTCGCTTTGCTACACAAAAAAGAAGTGTTCTGGATCCACACCTTAGAAACGTTGACTCCGAAAGGTTTAAACCGTGATTATGAACTTATGGCGTTTGTTTAATAGGTGTTGCTATGTATCATTACTAATTTGCTTTTCTCTGTCTTTTTAGAGTCGTCTGTATTGATTTATTGACACAACGGATCACGAGCACCATCTTATCCACCTGTTGTCACTGTGCTCCGGATTAGTCACGTCCCCCTTCATTGTCCCTTTTCTTTTCTTTTACTTTTCAGCTGATCACCCATCTTCAGGTACCAACATTGCAGCAGAATATTTTTCCCTCTATATACCATCTATAATTCGTGCACTTAGGGATCTTTTAATCCTTCTTCTTCTCCCCTTTTTCTCTATCACAGCATATCGCTAGCTCTCCCATTTTACACAGGGCTTATATCGGTCTGCCTCTAGTGTTCACACACTGCAGTTCAAGCCTACATGCCCCTGTCTCCGCTTGATTATCCTAACAACACAGCGGTCATGCGCTTTACAGTCCGCCTCTCCCATCATGTCGACGGGACTTTCTATCCTGACGCCCGGCGCCCCTCTTCCGGTGCGTCATATCCGGTCTTCATCCCTTCCTCCCATACCACCCTGTGGTGGAACCCAACACATCTATGACCCGCACAGTACAATTCAGAGCGTCACTTCCGCCTCCACACAGGGCGGTGACGCGCTGCAGCACACACTGCGCAGCTGTCACCGGCATACTTTCCCTCCTTCCTGGCATTTAAAAACGGCCCTTCTACCTGCACTCCTCACCGACACAGCAGTGGACACCGCAAGACCAGCCGTCTATAAGGTAAACTATCTAAGATACTCTACACTTACTCGGCCACCTATTTCTATGCTGGAACCTACAATACTGCCCTATCCCCTGCAGGCTGCATTCAGACTCTCTCTCGTCTGTTATGAACTGGTGATTCAGAACCACAATTGACCTGGTGGTTAAGAGCACACAAAGTGACCTGATAGTTACTAATAACATAGGACGAGCTTTGAGACGTGGGAACTCTGCTGACCGCAATCCCTAATCCTATCACACCACACTAGAGGTAGCCGTGGAGCGCTCCTGACCAGACCTAGGTGCCTCGGGCACAGCCTGAGAAACTAGCTAGCCCTGAAGATAGAAAAATAAGCCTACCTTGCCTCAGAGAAATTCCCCAAAGGAAAAGGCAGCCCCCCACATATAATGACTGTGAGTAAAGATGAAAATACAAACACAGAGATGAAATAGATTTTAGCAAAGTGAGGCCCGACTTACTGAATAGACCGAGGATAGGAAAGATAGCTTTGCAGTCAGCACAAAAACCTACAAACACCCACGCAGAGGGCTCAAAAAGACCCTCCGCACCGACTAACGGTACGGAGGTGCTTCCTCTGCGTCCCAGAGCTTCCAGCAAGCAAGACAAACCAAAATAGCAAGCTGGACAGAAAAAATAGCAAACCAAGAAACACAAGCAGAACTTAGCTTATGCAGGCCACAAGGACGATCCAGGAGAGAGCTAGACCAATACTGGAACATTGACTGGAGGCCAGGAACAAAGAACTAGGTGGAGTTAAATAGAGCAGCACTTAACGACTTAACCTCGTCACCTGAGGAAGGAAACTCAGAAGTCGCAGCCCCACTCACATCCACCAGAGGAAGCTTATGGACAGAACCAGCCGAAGTACCACTCATGACCACAGGAGGGAGCTTGACCACAGAATTCACAACAGTACCCCCCCCTTGAGGAGGGGTCACCGAACCCTCACCAGAGCCCCCAGGCCGACCAGGATGAGCCAAATGAAAGGCACGAACCAGATCGGCAGCATGAACATCAGAGGCAAAGACCCAGGAATTATCTTCCTGACCATAACCCTTCCACTTAACCAGGTACTGGAGTTTCCGTCTTGAAATACGAGAATCCAAAATCTTCTCCACTATATACTCCAACTCCCCCTCAACCAAAACCGGGGCAGGAGGATCAACGGATGGAACCACAGGTGCCACGTATCTCCGCAACAATGACCTATGGAATACATTATGGATGGAAAAAGCAGCTGGAAGGGTCAAACGAAAAGACACAGGATTAAGAACCTCAGAAATCCTATACGGACCAATGAAACGAGGCTTAAACTTAGGAGAGGAAACTTTCATAGGAATATAACGAGACGACAACCAAACCAAATCCCCAACACGAAGTTGGGGACCCACACAGCGCCTGCGGTTAGCGAAACATTGAGCCTTCTCCTGGGACAATGTCAAATTGTCCACTACATGAGTCCAAATCTGCTGCAACCTATCCACCACAGTATCCACACCAGGACAGTCTGAAGACTCAACCTGCCCTGAAGAGAAACGAGGCTGGAAACCAGAATTGCAGAAAAACGGCAAAACCAAAGTAGCCGAGCTGGCCCGATTATTAAGGGCGAACTCAGCCAACGGCAAAAAGGACACCCAATCATCCTGATCAGCAGAAACAAAACATCTCAGATATGTTTCCAAGGTCTGATTGGTTCGTTCAGTTTGGCCATTTGTCTGAGGATGGAAAGCCGAGGAAAAAGACAAATCAATGCCCATCCTAGCCCAAAAGGATCGCCAAAACCTCGAAACAAACTGGTAACCTCTGTCAGAAACGATGTTCTCTGGAATGCCATGTAAACGAACCACATGCTGGAAAAACAATGGCACCAAATCAGAGGAGGAAGGCAATTTAGACAAGGGTACCAAATGGACCATCTTAGAGAAGCGATCACAAACCACCCAAATGACTGACATCTTTTGAGAGACGGGGAGATCCGAAATAAAATCCATAGAGATATGTGTCCAGGGCCTCTTCGGGACCGGCAAGGGCAAAAGCAACCCACTGGCACGAGAATAGCAGGGCTTAGCCCGAGCACAAATCCCACAGGACTGCACAAACGAACGCACATCCCGCGACAGAGACGGCCACCAAAAGGATCTAGCCACCAAATCTCTGGTACCAAAGATTCCAGGATGACCAGCCAACACCGAACAATGAACCTCAGAGATAATTCTACTCGTCCATTTATCAGGGACAAACAGTTTCTCCGCTGGGCAACGGTCAGGTCTATTAGCCTGAAATTTTTGCAGCACCCGCCGCAAATCAGGGGAGATGGCAGACAAAATTACCCCCTCTTTGAGAATTCCCGCCGACTCAGGCAAACCCGGAGAGTCGAGCACAAAACTCCTAGAAAGGGCATCCGCCTTCACATTCTTAGAGCCCGGAAGGTACGAAACCACAAAGTCAAAACAGGAGAAAAACAGCGACCAACGAGCCTGTCTAGGATTCAACCGTTTGGCAGACTCGAGATAAGTCAAGTTTTTGTGATCAGTCAAGACCACCACGCGATGCTTAGCTCCTTCAAGCCAATGACGCCACTCCTCAAATGCCCACTTCATGGCCAGCAACTCTCGATTGCCAACATCATAATTACGCTCAGCAGGCGAAAACTTCCTGGAAAAGAAGGCACATGGTTTCATCACCAAGCCATCAGAACTTCTCTGCGACAAAACAGCCCCTGCTCCAATCTCAGAAGCATCAACCTCGAACTGGAACGGGAGCGAAACATCTGAATGGCACAACACAGGGGCAAAAGAAAAACGATGCTTCAACTCCTGAAAAGCTTCCACAGCAGCAGAAGACCAATTGACCACATCAGCACCCTTCTTGGTTAAATCAGTCAATGGTTTAGCAATACTAGAAAAATTATTGATGAAGCGACGATAAAAATTAGCAAAGCCCAGGAATTTTTGCAGACTCTTCAGAGATGTTGGCTGAGTCCACTCATAAATGGCCTGAACTTTAACAGGGTCCATCTCGATAGTAGAAGGGGAAAAAATGAAACCCAAAAATGAAACCTTCTGAACACCAAAGAGACACTTTGACCCCTTCACAAACAAAGAATTAGCACGCAGGACCTGGAACACCATTCTAACCTGCTTCACGTGGGACTCCCAATCATCCGAGAAGACCAAAATATCATCCAAGTATACAATCAGGAATCTATCCAGGTACTCTCGGAAGATGTCATGCATAAAGGACTGAAATACTGATGGAGCATTGGAAAGCTGTCACCGGCATACTTTCCCACCTTCCTGGCATTTAAAAACGGCCCTTCTACCTGCACTCCTCACCGACACAGCAGTGGACACCGCGAGACCAGCCGTCTATAAGGTAAACTATCTAAGATACTCTACACTTACTCGGCCACCTATTTCTATGCTGGAACCTACAATACTGCCCTATCCCCTGCAGGCTGCATACAGACTCTCTCTCGTCTGTTATGAACTGGTGATTCAGAACCACAATTGACCTGGTGGTTAAGAGCACACAAAGTGACCTGATAGTTACTAATAACATAGGACGAGCTCTGAGACGTGGGAACTCTGCTGACCGCAATCCCTAATACTATCACACCAAACTAGAGGTAGCCGTGGAGCGCTCTTGACCAGACCTAGGCGCCTCGGGCACAGCCTGAGAAACTAGCTAGCCCTGAAGATAGAAAAATAAGCCTACCTTGCCTCAGAGAAATTCCCCAAAGGAAAAGGCAGCCCCCCACATATAATGACTGTGAGTAAAGATGAAAATACAAACACAGAGATGAAATAGATTTTAGCAAAGTGAGGCCCGACTTACTGAATAGACCGAGGATAGGAAAGATAGCTTTGCAGTCAGCACAAAAACCTACAAACAACCACGCAGAGGGCTCAAAAAGACCCTCCGCACCGACTAACGGTACGGAGGTGCTTCCTCTGCATCCCAGAGCTTCCAGCAAGCAAGACAAACCAAAATAGCAAGCTGGACAGAAAAAATAGCAAACCAAGAAACACAAGCAGAACTTAGCTTATGCAGGCCACAAGGACGATCCAGGAGAGAGCAAGACCAATACTGGAACATTGACTGGAGGCCAGGAACAAAGAACTAGGTGGAGTTAAATAGAGCAGCACTTAACGACTTAACCTCGTCACCTGAGGAAGGAAACTCAGAAGTCGCAGCCCCACTCACATCCACCAGAGGAAGCTTATGGACAGAACCAGCCGAAGTACCACTCATGACCACAGGAGGGAGCTTGACCACAGAATTCACAACAGTACCCCCCCTTGAGGAGGGGTCACCGAACCCTCACCAGAGCCCCCAGGCCGACCAGGATGAGCCAAATGAAAGGCACGAACCAGATCGGCAGCATGAACATCAGAGGCAAAGACCCAGGAATTATCCTCCTGACCATAACCCTTCCACTTAACCAGGTACTGGAGTTTCCGTCTTGAAATACGAGAATCCAAAATCTTCTCCACTATATACTCCAACTCCCCCTCAACCAAAACCGGGGCAGGAGGATCAACGGATGGAACCACAGGTGCCACGTATCTCCGCAACAATGACCTATGGAATACATTATGGATGGAAAAAGAAGCTGGAAGGGTCAAACAAAAAGACACAGGATTAAGAACCTCAGAAATCCTATACGGACCAATGAAACGAGGCTTAAACTTAGGAGAGGAAACTTTCATAGGAATATAACGAGAAGACAACCAAACCAAATCCCCAACACGAAGTCGGGGACCCACACAGCGCCTGCGGTTAGCGAAACGTTGAGCCTTCTCCTGGGACAATGTCAAATTGTCCACTACATGAGTCCAAATCTGCTGCAACCTATCCACCACAGTATCCACACCACGACAGTCTGAAGACTCAACCTGCCCTGAAGAGAAACGAGGATGGAAACCAGAATTGCAGAAAAACGGCAAAACCAAAGTAGCCGAGCTGGCCCGATTATTAAGGGCGAACTCAGCCAAAGGCAAAAAGGACACCCAATCATCCTGATCAGCAGAAACAAAACATCTCAGATATGTTTCCAAGGTCTGATTGGTTCGTTCAGTTTGGCCATTTGTCTGAGGATGGAAAGCCGAGGAAAAAGACAAATCAATGCCCATCCTAGCACAAAAGGTTGATGCTTCTGAGATTGGAGCAGGGGCTGTTTTGTCGCAGAGAAGTTCTGATGGCTTGGTGATGAAACCATGTGCCTTCTTTTCCCCCCAAAAAAATGAAACCCAAAAATGAAACCTTCTGAACACCAAAGAGACTCTTTGACCCCTTCACAAACAAAGAATTAGCATGCAGGACCTGGAACACCATTTTAACCTGCTTCACGTGGGACTCCCAATCATCCGAGAAGACCAAAATATCATCCAAGTATACAATCAGGAATCTATCCAGGTACTCTCGGAAGATGTCATGCATAAAGGACTGAAATACTGATGGAGCATTGGAAAGCCCGAATAGCATAACCAGGTACTCAAAATGGCCCTCGGGCGTATTAAATGCTGTTTTCCATTCATCGCCCTGTTTGAAACGCACAAGATTATACGCACCACGAAGATCTATTTTGGTGAACCAACTAGCCCCCTTAATCCGAGCAAACAAATCAGACAGCAGCGGCAAGGGGTACTGAAATTTGACTGTGATTTTATTTAGAAGGCGGTAATCAATACAAGGTCTCAACGAACCATCCTTCTTGGCCACAAAAAAGAACCCTGCTCCCAATGGCGACGACGACGGGCGAATATGACCCTTCTCCAAAGATTCCTTTACGTAACTCCGCATAGCGGCGTGCTCAGGCACAGACAAATTAAACAGTCGACCTTTAGGAAACTTACTACCAGGAATCATATCGATAGCACAATCGCAATCCCTATGCGGAGGTAGGGCACTGGACTTGGGCTCATCAAATACATCCCAGTAATCCGACCAGAACTTTGGGACCTAAGAAGGGGTGGATGATGAAATAGACAGAAATGGGACATCACCATGTACCCCCTGACAACCCCAGCTGGACACAGACATAGATTTCCAATCCAATACTGGATTATGGACTTGTAGCCATGGCAACCCCAACACGACCACATCATGCAGATTATGCAACACCAAAAAGCGAATATCCTCCTGATGCGCAGGAGCCATGCACATGGTCAGTTGGGTCCAGTACTGAGGCTTATTCTTGGCCAAAGGCGTAGCATCAATTCCTCTCAGTGGAATAGGATACTGCAAGGGCTCCAAGAAAAACCCACAACGCCTAGCATACTCCAAGTCCATCAAATTCAGGGCAGCGCCTGAATCCACAAATGCCATGACAGAATAGGATGACAAAGAGCAGTTCAAAGTAACGGACAAAAGAAATTTCGACTGTACCGTACCAATGGTGGTAGACCTAGCGAAACGCCTGGTGCGCTTAGGACAATCGGAGATAGCATGAGTGGAATCACCACAGTAAAAAAACAGCCCATTCCGACGTCTGTGTTCTTGCCGTTCAGCTCTGGTCAAAGTCCTATCACATTGCATAGGCTCAGGTTTATGCTCAGATAATACCGCCAAATGGTGCACAGTTTTACGCTCACGTAAGCGTCGATCGATCTGAATGGCCAAAGACATAGACTCATTCAGACCAGCAGCACCCACCATGACATCCTTAAGGGCTTCAGAGAGACCCTTTCTGAAAATTGCTGCCAGCGCACATTCATTCCATTGAGTGAGCACAGACCACTTCCTAAACTTCTGACAATATATCTCTACCTCATCCTGACCCTGACACAGAGCCAGCAAATTTTTCTCTGCCTGATCCACTGAATTAGGTTCATCATAAAGCAATCTGAGCGCCAGAAAAAACGCATCAATATCACATAATGCAGGATCTCCTGGCGCAAGGGAAAATGCCCAGTCTTGAGGGTCGCCACGTAATGAAGAAATAATGATCTTAACTTGTTGAATTGGGTCACCAGAGGAGCGGGGTTTCAAAGCCAGAAATAGTTTACAATTATTTTTAAAATTCAGAAACTTAGCTCTATCTCCAGAAAATAACTCAGGAATAGGAATTTTAGGTTCTAACATAGGATTCTGAACCACTAAATATTGAATGTTCTGTACACTTATTGTGAGATTATCCATCAAAGAGGACAGACCTTGAATGTCCATGTCCACACCCGTGTTCTGAACCACCCAGATGTAAAGGGGAAAAGAAAGACAAAACACAGTGCAAAGAAAAAAAAATGGTCTCAGAACTTCTCTTTTCCCTCTATTGAGAAGCATTAGTACTTTGGGCCTCCAGTACTGTTATGAACTGGTGATTCAGAACCACAATTGACCTGGTGGTTAAGAGCACACAAAGTGACCTGATAGTTACTAATAACATAGGACGAGCTCTGAGACGTGGGAACTCTGCTGACCGCAATCCCTAATCCTATCACACCACACTAGAGGTAGCCGTGGAGCGCTCCTGACCAGACCTAGGCGCCTCGGGCACAGCCTGAGAAACCAGGTGGCCCTGAAGATAGAAAAATAAGCCTACCTTGCCTCAGAGAAATTCCCCAAAGGAAAAGGCAGCCCCCACATATAATGACTGTGAGTAAAGATGAAAATACAAACACAGAGATGAAATAGATTTTAGCAAAGTGAGGCCCGACTTACTGAATAGACCGAGGATAGGAAAGATAGCTTTGCAGTCAGCACAAAAACCTACAAACAACCACGCAGTGGGCTCAAAAAGACTCTCCGCACCGACTAACGGTACGGAGGTGCTTCCTCTGCGTCCCAGAGCTTCCAGCAAGCAAGACAAACCAAAATAGTAAGCTGGACAGGAAAAATAGCAAACCAAGAAACACAAGCAGAACTTAGCTTATGCAGGCCACAAGGACGATCCAGGAGAGAGCAAGACCAATACTGGAACATTGACTGGAGGCCAGGAACAAAGAACTAGGTGGAGTTAAATAGAGCAGCACCTAACGACTTAACCGCATCACGTGAGGAAGGAAACTCAGAAGTCGCAGCCCCACTCACATCCACCAGAGGAAGCTTATGGACAGAACCAGCCGAAGTACCACTCAGGACCACAGGAGGGAGCTTGACCACAGAATTCACAACACTCGTCATAGTAATCAGCGTTGTACTCTGGACATTATCGGTAGGCTTTTATTTCAATACCTCTTCTGTCTATCATACTCCCACATCTCCGGATCTCACCGGTCTTGCCATGATTTCTATCTTATAGGCAGCGTGTATAGCCACTAGCACCCATCTTCTATCCCAATATATGGTACATACCCCTCCACTCCTTTTCACTCACTGTGCCACTATATATTTGTGACTCTCCGTTACCAAACGCGCACTATATAAATGCTTCTATCGCCATGAACATGTACGGTGTTTTTTGTATATGTTTTGTATATACTTTGTTTATTCATTATTTATGATTTTGTTACCCCGATTGTATGAACTGTTTTGGTATGTGTACTTTTCAGTTACTGACGAAGGTCCTTTGTGTGACCGAAATGTTTTTCTTGGGATACAATAAATTATCCATTTCTTCTCACCACAAAGTAGAGTGCTGGGTTTTGTATTTACTTAGCAGAGGGAAACTGACCAGACTTGATAAGTCTTTGCGCTAAAGAGAGAGAGGCCAGAATCACTCTCTGAGAAGTGTCTGCCACATTGTGAACAGCAAGTATCAGTGGTTGCTGTGGCCAATATCTGTTTTCTTTAACTGCTTTGGGACTAGCTCAGCCATCTATGAGTATCCTATGTCTGTTCTGTTTAGTTAGCACCTTGTTTTTGGTACTGTGCAACTTGTAGATAGCAATAAAGCTGTATATGTTTGTACCAAAACAGCATTGCCTGTCTGAACGCTACCTAAGGCCTAATGCCAGTGACAGTGAATCCCCCCATTTGGTGGAGAATGCGGGCCTGAAGTACTAGAGAGTAGCTCAGTGACTTCACAGCAGATCACCATGAGAATTTCTCAGTCTGATCTGCGGTGAAGTCACTGAGTTTGAACTGCGGTGACCTCATCACTGACTTTTTCCCACGGTCATCTAATTTAGTGGCAACACAATTATTTTCCTGCACTGTTTCCAAATGTTATCGACTTTTTACAATTTTAATAAAAATGCTCATGTTACCGATAATGAATCTGAATGCACCATATTCATGCCGAATATATGTTTGGCGATCGTTTTCTGAATATATTTCCTCATCTCTACTAGAGAACACAAGCGACTGCAGTGTAACGATTAAATATCCTGGGTAAAGGTAGATACAGCATTGGTCTGAAATTATGGAAAAGCTTGTTAAGCAATTAGTTTAGATGCAGCAGCAGCAGGTACAGGAGCATCAGCAGCAGACACAAAAGGAAAACAAAAAAACCTCTGAACCAACAGGATCTTCTGCGACAGGAGTTCAGCAGCAGCATCAGTAGAAGTTGCAGCATGTTAAGCAGCAGCACCAACAGCTTATGGCTCTCCTTGTGAAAACTGTTCAGGTCAGGGAGATTGCATAACCTGCCAGTGAATGTATCCAGGTGAAGTGAATGGTATGGGAGACCTTACAGAGCATGTCCATGATGTGGCAGCTTCTCATTGGTGGTCGGATGTTAGCTGCTCAGATGATGTGGCAGCACCAGATTAGACCACGCGTGATAGCTCAGCCGACTGGTCATGAGTGTTTGGGTTGGAGCATAGAATATTAAAGGCTCTCAGCAGCACACATGGGTGCGCTAGTGTCATTTATGTTTGGTGTGTGTGGGTTGCTACTCTACCACTCTCTGGGAGTCTTTGCTCAGAGACTGTACACATTGGCAGACAGGTTGCACACTTATGTGGTTTTGTATCCTAGGCTCAATGCCCGAGTCTCTACTCTGCTACATATTTAGGGTGCTGATCAGGCGCAGGTTCAGTAGTGTAAGGACTGGTGTAACTAGCCGCTTGGCTTAGCATCTGTTTCATACATGTGCACGATTGGCACAGTTCAGTTACAGAATAAGCTCAACCCTTATGCTATACTTCTCGGTGAAAGCGACAGGGTATAGTATCTGGCAATAAAGAGCTCTCTCTTGGCTCTTCATTTGCTTCATTCGTGTGTGCGGTTGGCAGCGTTTAGTTGCAGAGCTAGCCTAATTCACTTGCTATTATCCCTGTGAAGCTAACAGGGTATAGCACTTCGCATGCTCTTACCGTACCTCTCGGTGAAGTAACTGAGCTTGGTACTCAGTGTTTCATTCACACTGAGTGGCGTTAACTCAGTGTCTTCAAGGTAATACTTGCTGTTGTGTTCCATCATTGCTCACTAGCAGCAGGGTGCATCTCTGCACAGTGGACCCTGAGTTGCGATTGCACTTCAGTTTATATTTTTTTAGTGCAATCCATCAATCCTTTGCTCAGTATTGAGTAGAAGCACCCTTTTAAGCTAGTACAGCCATGAGTCTTCTTAGGAATTGTGTGGTGGACAGCCATTTTCTGCTCTCTCCAGAGATGCTCAATTGAGTTTAGGTCAGGGCTATGGCTGGACCAGTCAAGAATAGTCACAGAGTTGTTCTGCAGCCACTCCTTTGTTATTTTCACTGTGTGCTTAGGATTATTGTCTCATTGGAAGGTGAACCTTTGACCAAGTCTGAGGTCCAGAGCACTTTGGAAAAGGTTTTCATCCAGGATATCTCTGTACTTGGCCACATTCATGCTTCCTTCAATGGCAATCAATCATCCTGTCCCTGCAGCTGAAAACACCCCCAAAACATAATGCTGCCACCACCGTGTTTCACTGTTGGGATTGTATTGGACAGGTGATGAGCAGTGCCTGGTTCTCTCCACACATACTGCTTCAAATTATCACAAAAAAGGCCTATCTTCATCTCATGAGACCAGAGAATCTTATTTCTCATAGTCTGGGAGTCCTTCATGTGTTTTATAGCAAACTCTGTGCAAGCTTTCATATGTCTTACACTGAGGAGAGGCTTCCGTCTGGCCACTCTGCCATAAAGGCCCGACTGGTGGAGGGCTGCAATGATAGTTGACTTTGTGGAAATTTCTCCCATCTCCCTACTAGAGCTCAGCCAGAGTGATCAATGGATCATATTTTCAAGAAAAGCCAGTGTTCCTCAACTCCATACCTCAAGAGCCACCAACAGATTTCCTAAAAACATAATATGTTGGTGCCTCTTGAGGACTTGAGTTGGGTAACACTAGTATAAACAAAGAAAGACATGCTAAGATGCAGTCAGTCTCATTTCATCTAGAATATTAAAACCAAATGAATCATTTGATTCAGGCTCAAAAACTGACACGATTCTGTGTTGCAAGTCTATGAACTTTTTATATTTAGTAGAGTAATAGAGGAGAGGGCTTGATGTGTTTCAGACTGTAAGTATTCTTTAGGAAAAAAAATAAATAGGGGTTTCATTAACCAGTCTGAGATGAAAATATGTTCAAATAAAAAATGTCAAATTCAGGAGCACAGCTCTTACTAAGTACTGTGTATCTTTGGCTTTCCATGCACCAAGATATTGAAAAGGTTGACTGCTTTAAGCCAGTGATTTGAACCATCAATTACACCAAATTTATGCCGTAAATAAAAGAATATTTTCATAGTTCATAGCATCAGAATGTCATAATTTTCCATTTACATTACTGGAGCTTATTATTTGGCACTGTATACTCAGGTCTTTTCACAAAATATCAGAGTCAGAACAGAGTCGAAATCTTGTACAGCTGAGCGATAGCCTTTTTTAAATAGTTCTTCAAAAATGTAATTCAGGAATTATTTACAATACTACAATGCTTTTGCAAGTATATTGCATAAGTTAACACATACAATTGTATCACAGTTCTTTTTTGTCTCTCACATTGTGGCAGATTAACAAAGATTTAGTCTAAACATCAGAAGTGAGCCTGTTCACTATGTAACCATCTGTTTTTAATGAATATCTCGGGTCTGCTTAGAGTTTCTTATTGTGTTTCCGTGTTGCTTTTTTGGTGCTATCTGCATAATTGCTCAAGATTTTTGCACAAAATTAATATCAGGTGTATAAGGGAGTAAAGCAGAGAGAAATAAAAAACAGGGTGACAGAGTTTCTGAAATGAGGTGAAAGGCAAATGTAATTTTTTCTATAAAAACGTTGCCAGGAGGTGCATTATCTAGTAATCTACATTTAAACTTTAACTCGTAGGGGGTCTTTTTGTGCTGGTTAATGCAATGGAAATGGAGCAGAAGTCACTGTTCAGATTGAAATTTTGTTAAACTCAAAAGCTAAATTAAAGTAGCCTAGTATCTCATTTACATATTGTGTGTGACAAATGGTCTTTTGGTTTTAAGGGATGCTATGCCAGCAAGTTATATTTGCATTTACTACAATAATAGAGTTCCAGTACATGAAAATTTATACTCGAAACTGAGAAAATAATTTTTTTTTGTGCACACAATTTAGTAGGACAATCAAGAGCAACAAGTAATCTTGGGCTCCAGAACAAAAATCTAAATTGTACTCATTTTATCATAACTCATGATGAACAAATCAATTCTAAAAAAATCTAATTAATGTAGACTTTACAAAAACTTGTGCAGTCTGGCAAATCTCATTTTTTTGAAGTTCGATGCATGCAAATGCAGAAAAATGGCAGCCTGTTATCCTTTGTTTGGATTTATATAAGTCAAAAAACAATAAAATAGCATACTTACTTCACCCCATGATTGTCCATATAGCTAAAGCTCCATGTCGGTTGTCTTCTCACAATATAAGGCGCCCAGTGAAGAGTTAAGACAGGAGCTGTTGACTTATAAAGTGAGCTAATTTGGGGTATTTTCTGTCTGTTTTCATTTGCACACAATTTTTTGCTTTAGCGTGTGTATTTTTAAAAGTTTGTTACAAGTGTTTATTAATTTTTTCTTATTTTAACCATTGTGATTGGAGTTTAGGTTTTCCAGATGTTTTCCATTAACTCAACAATTGTAACTTTTCAAACAGCCGCACAATTTGTCACAATCGTATTCCCCCTGGACTGATAGTGATTTTATTTATGCCAATTATTTTGTGACATTTTGCACAACTTATGAAAAAAGATCTCAAAACAGTCAAATACAAAAATAACATCCATTTTTGTGCTAAACAAAATTTATTATCTCATATCATATTTTTGAAGAATTTAAAAGAAACGAGAGGGAGACAAGACCACATAGGGTGATATTGAAAGGAACAGATGAGAAGGGAGTTATGGAGTTGCTCACCTGAAAAAGGTTGTGATTGTCACATTGCCAATAATTGCCCATGAGTATTAAGGCTTCTGATGTCTGTTATATATATATGAAATGTCAATATTATAGGCTTAGACAAGCAAGAGTCTGTTTTCTTGACCAACACATAAATTCAAAAGACAACATACAGATAACAGTCTATTCTTCTTGGTTTTCTAAAAATAGTCATCTGGTTAGATAAGATACAACGCCAATACCATTTTTTTGTTTAGATTAATCTTTTGTTTGCATTTTATTCCACTTTTTCTTTGGCGGAATGATGATAAAGCACAGCTTTTTTAATGGTGTTCACTGAAGGGGTTGACTAGTGGGACAGTTTTATAGATCAGGTCATTCCAGACTCTGCAATACCAAATATGTGTACTTTTTTGTTGCATAAATATATAAATAAATTGAGTTAATATTTTTCCTTTTTTGCTCTTTATTTTGTGATTTTTTAAAAATATTTTTACCATTTTTATTATATTTTTGTTTCCGTTATCTCAGGAGGAGACATCAACTTTAAACTGACAGATCGCTGATCTAATACTCTGCAATGCTTCAGCATTACAGAGCATTACAGCAGTGTCTGACATGCAGGGAGGAGGTATGTCAGCTCGAGTTCTTGGCATGAGCTGACAAATCACCATCTCTGGGTGACCCCTGTGGCATTATTTTGGCCCATGGTCACCATGGAGTCAATCAACACAATGTGATCACATAGCATTGTGCCCATGGGAGCAAAGAGTGAGCTCTCTCCCTCTGCGATGTCAATGTTACTAAATGCCTGCTATTGATGCTAACAGCAATTGTGGGCATTGCTGCTGGGTGTCAGCTCTCTCATAGCTCTCGTGGCGCCATATATGCACTGCATGTCAAAAAGGGTTCAAATATAAATCAGAAAATGGTGACGTGAATTGGTATTCAGCTCCTTGTTTTCTGATACCCCTAACAAATCATGAGGAACCAATTGCCTCCAGAACTCACATAATTAGTAAATTGAGTCCATCTATGTGAAATTAATTCTTAGTATAATTATAGCTATTCTGTGAAGGCCTCAAAGAATTATTAGAGAACAGTAAGAATCAAACAGCATCTTAAAAACCAAGAAACACACCAGACAGGTTGGGAATAAAGCAGAGATCGGTTATAAGGAAATAGTCCAATCTCTGAACATTTCATGGAGCACTGTTCAATTCATCATCTGAAAAAGGAAGGAGTATGGCACAAGTGCACAATTAACAAGACATGGCAATCCACCTAAACTGACATCTCAAGCAATTAGAGAAATAGTTAGAGAAGCAGCCAAGAGGCCTATGTTTACTCTTGAGGAGCTGCTGAGACCCACATCTCAGGCAGGAAAACCTGTCCACAGGACAACCATTAGAGTAATACTCAACTAATCTGGCCTTTATGAAAGAGTTTCAAGAAAAAAGCCATTTTTCAATGCAAGCAATAAAAATTCATGTTTGAATGTTGCAAAAAGCCATGTAGGGAACAACGCTAGCATGTGACAGAAGGTGCTCTGATCAGATGAGGCCAGAATAGAACTTTGTGGGCTAAATGGAAACACTATGCTTTACAGAAAACAAACACTGCACATCACCTTGGAACCCTAATTCCCCCAGTAAAACATGGTGGTGGCAGCATCATGCTGTAGGGATGATTTTTTTCAGCAGGAACAGGGAATATAATCAGTGTTAATGGAAGGATGGAGCTAAATACAGGGCAATCCTGAAGGAAAACCTTTTAAAAGCTGCAAAAGACTCGAATACTGCCAGATCTACATGGTAATGGTTTAAACCAAAGCAAAAAAAGGCATATTCATATGTCTGAATGACCTGGTCAAAGCCGACACCTAAATTCCATTGAGAATTTGTGGCATGATTTAAATATTGCTGTTCACAGACGCTCTCCATCCAACATTACTGAGTTGGAGCTAGTTTGCAAATTAGAATAAGCAAAAATTTCAGACTCTAGATGTGCAAAGCTGGTAGAGACATATTCCAAAAGGTCTGCAGCAATAATTGCAGCTAAAGATAGTCCTACAAAAAATTGGCTCGGGGGCTGAATGCATGTCACAATTTTCAGATTTATATTTTTAAAATATTTAGAAAATCATGTATCATTTCCTTCACACTTCACTAATGTTTGCAATTTTGCATTGTTTTATCACATAAATTCCCAATAAAATACATATAGGTTTGTGGGTGTAAAGTGAAAAAATATGTAAAAATTCACAAGGCATGAATACTTTGTCAAGGCACTATAATACAATAAATAATGCAGGGAAAATGTAAGGTTAATGTATAAGGTAGCTTAACAGTACAGAAATTGTCCTTACTTGATCTAAGGCCTCTTTCAAACTTCCGTCTTTTAGCTCCCGTCGAAATCCATAGATTTTTGAAAAAACAGGATCCAGAAAAGTTTTCTGCTGGATCCTGTTTTTTCTCATAGACTTGATGGATGGCCACACATTTCATTCATCGTGCACTGGATCCGTCGGAAAACTGCTCTCCGTCAGGCGGAGAAAACGTTCAGAGGAACTTTTTGTCTGCACGTTGGAAAATCGCTCAGCAATGGGTCCTGCGCTGCCTGTCGATGGCTATAATCAAAGCCTATGGGTGCAAGATCCGTCGCTGACTGTGAAAAACAGGAATCCAGCGACGGGTTCCGTCTTTTGAATCTGAGCATGCGTGGATGAATTTCCCATCAGGGAAATTCTCTCTCGCTCGCTCGCTCTCTCTCTCATTTTACTATTAATGCTGCCTATGCTGCATCAATAGTAATAAGATATAATATTAAAAATAAAAAATTAATAAAATAAATCACAATATTCTTACCTTCCGGCGTCCTGCGCAGCGTTACCGATGCTTGAGATGCTCCCGGCAGCTGGCATTCCCAGTACTGCATTGCAAAATGACCCGATCATGTCGCAGTCTTACGTGACCACTACATCATCAGAGGTCATTGCACGCAAGGCATTACTGGGAACGCCAGTTGCCGGGAGCATCGCAAGCATCGGTAACGCTGCGTGGGACGCCGGAAGGTAAGAATATTGCATTTTTTTTTTATTATTATCTTTCACCTGGGTTGTGTTGTGTATGTGTTTTTGCAGCAGAAAACCGCTGCAAAGATGCATACACAACAGGTGCACAGAGCCTCGACGGGTCCGTCAGAAACAAGGGCCCAGTGCACCCGTTTTTTACAATCTGCACAGCATCCGTCATTTCAACATTTTGACGGATCCTGTGCAGATTGTAAAAACGGAAGTGTGAAACAAGCCTTATAGTGCTACAAGCTCATTTATCGATTTCATTAGTGATTGTCATCACTAACTGCATCTTACATCTAAATTGAAGTGAATCTCCATTACTTGGCAGTTACAAATAAAGTAGTTCCTTCCATAAGCAGAGTATAGATAAAGCAGATCTATCAACATTCCAATTCTCCTGTTCACATGGCTTTTTTCAGGAAATATGATTAGCAGAGAATGTGAAATTTTTGTAAAAATTTGTGCAGAATTTAATTTTACTCCAATGTTTTCGCTCCTCTATAACATAGTTGAGTCATTACTCACCTGTCCAGCACATGGCTTTGTTGGTTCCTTCCCCCGTGGTCAGCTCCTTAACCATCACAATATTGCTCTTGCAATATATTGCTAATTCTCAATTTATATTATATTTATAATATATTGCTAATTCTCAATTTCCTCTTCTAGCATGCTATCAGAGAACCAGCTTGTCTTCCCATAGTGTGAGGGATTCTCATAAGATTGTAATAAAATCAAGCTTTTATTTAGTGTATGTCCAGTGGAGAATGATGATACTTCTATCCATTACTCCATTTCCATCTGTTAAATGCTATCACCTGTGGTATGTTATATTTCAATATTAAAGCAATGCAATACAGAGTCCTCTCCATTGTTATACAGAATTCTATGTGGGTATCTACTGTGCTCACACATTTTCTTTGTCTAGTGCTTATTATGTAAACCAGCCCATTATTATAAGACAAAGCAAACAATGAAAACTGCAAACCAAATAAATCCTTGTTTTTTTGAAAAATGTGCAAACTGTTCTAAAAAAAATCTAGACACAAATTGAAGAAAAAAAAAGAAGCTGCTCTACTTTTCCATTTTATAGAAAAAAAATCAATAGCAGTTTGGGACAGTAATGTCTTGGCAATTTTCACACAACATACTTTCTAGTCAGTCTGTACTTTGTGGTGCTGTAAACCAGCTGCATAAAATTGCTCCATCTAAGGACAGTGCTATTTAAGTGAGCACTGATGACTAATAACTGTGTTATTTTACCCAGTACTACCAAGTGGAATACATAAAATAAATGCTGGAATCATTTGGGTTAATTGAGTTTATTGTGACTTGTTAAAAATGAATAGATCTTGTGACACAGAAAAAATAAAATAAAAGGAGCACAAAATAACCTATTAAATATATTTACCAAAAATATGTTACCAATGGCTGGCGTGCTGGGTTTTGTGGCTATTAGTTTGTTGGTTTTTTTTTGCCAGAAACAATGCCATTCTATGCCACAGGCTGTGTTGGATATTTCATATTATTTCCATTCTTGCTGAGTGCCTACCAGACAAGACTTCATCGAAAAAATAAATTGGGGACGAGGCAGCACTGGACCTGGAGAAGGTGAGTATAGCTTAGTTTGGTGTTTTTAATGTTTGCAAACCTATAGGGAAAAAAATGAATCTTAGATAAAAAAAAATGTATTTTTTTTTACAAGTATGGCAATGTCCCATTTAGATATGGACCACCATATCACATTTGCAGAGCCTTCAAGGTATCTGCATTTTAAAACTATCTGAGAGCTAGCCCAGTTTTATCAAATAAACCTATCAAATTTTCTCACTAAAGCCTATAGTAAGACTTTTTACCCTAAAAATGTTTCATTTCATTTGTTACAATTTACTTGCGCAAAGTGGAAAAATTTTAACAAGTAGTCATAGATCAGAAATTTTTCACTTTTATAAAGGGGAAAAGGAGTAAAGATTCATAGAATTCAGTAGGTATTTTCTCAAGATTGTGGTATTGAAGTGCAATTTAGATACATGACTAGCATAAATTCAGTAGAAATATTTTATGGCCCTTATGTAACATTTTACTGAACTTCTTTAAAAGGGTTATCCAACTTTAAGGCCACAAGTCTGCAGTCCCAATAAGTCTGTGACAACAGACTTGTGAACCCTCTAATGGCACGCACTGCACGCTGTGAAGATTCTAAGGGGCCAGCGCTGGGAGTTGTGGGAGCGTGACCACAAGTATGTGATTTGCATATAGGCAGTCACATGCCTACTAAACATGGACTTCCTTACTCGATGCAAATGTACTGATCAAGGACTGACAAGTCTAGTTGAAATGAAGCCAGAAGTATACAAATCACAGGCATCTGAGAATCCTTGTAGCATACTGTGCGTGTAGTCTGAGGAATCACAAGTCTAAAGACAAGAGTTATAGTGGGCACCACTAACAATATGAAATCTGCCTACACATACCAAAAATTAAAAAGCACAAAAATTGAGCTTGGTTTAAGCTGGTACACATGCAGCACATAAACACATGTTTACATTGGCCATAAAGCATACAGAATCTACAAGAAGCAAAATGAGCAAAAACACTACTGTGACTAAATAAGTAATAAGCAAAAGTGCATTTAAATAACTCAGAGTTCTTAGTAACACTGTTTTTAATCAAAAATAGCTTAAAAGCTATCCCACCATCGTCAAGGTGTCCAGATCGGGATGATCCTACTCTGTCTAATATTAAAAACCTTACCATGTGTCAGAGATGACCTCAGTGTGTGAATAGGGGCAGACAAAAGGACCATCCCGATCAGGTTCACCTTGTCATCGATGGGATGGTTTTTATGCTATTCTTGATAGAAAACAGTATTATTAAGAACCCTGTGTTATTTAAATGCACTTTTGCTTTTTTACTTTTATAGTTGCAGCAGGGTTTTTGCTCATTTTGCTTCTTGTAGGTTTTACTTACCAAACATTGCAACATGTAAATGAATACAAAAAGAGTTATGCGTAAACAGAGGATCACCTTAAAAAATAATGCTTATTACAACACAAGCCAAACAATTACTGTACATGAACAAAGCCAGAATTATGGATTACTGAAAGGACCAAAGTCCTTGGTAAGGGATACTTCCGAAGCAATGAAATTAATGAATCAAGGACATAGGGAGATAATATCCTAATGTAAAGAAAACAACCCAATCACCAAAGCTATGGATACACCATGGAAGACCCAACAGGATCATATAATTCAGGATAAATATTTTTATTCACTAGTAGCAGTGATACAAAAAAATGAATAAAAGTTAATACTAAATAGACAAAGTGTGCAGGTATCAGGACAGTACATATATCATATAAATCAATAAAAATAAACCCATATGCATGAATTATATCCTATGTGGGATATCAACAGTGGACCTATACAAGATAATGGTCACCCAAAATATGGTACAGAAGCTTATGGTATGAGCGAGTGCAGAGAGCGGAGAGGGAGGAGGGTCAAAGCTGCAGTGTGTGTCTGTCTCGCATGGTACTTTCTAGAACTAATCTCACACTAAGACTTTTTTACATTATTGTGACAACTAACAAACATAAACATTTTTTATACAGTCTGTTATGTCAGGCTGAGGCCAGATGTATCTGTGGTTAAAAAAATCTTTTGTTTGCAGGCATATGTTCTGTCTGCTAGCCTTGCTGTACTCATTTTTATTGTTTTCAAAAATTACCAACAAACATAAAAAAAATTTATCTCGTGAAAGAAAACAGCAACCCGCACTACCGGTCAGATACACTGTGGCATGTGCTGGTTAATTAACTATCGCTGGTCCGCAGATCTCGGGTGCCATTAGCCAGAAAAGCATGCTGTCTTGGATATAAGTGAAAAGAAATGTGGCAGCACTCACCAATCTTCTTTACAGGCTATTTTATTGTAACAACATCTTCACGGCTCAGGGGTGTTTAGACAAGGACATGTGAAAGCTGAACGACAGCTGTTTCGCACCTGACGAGCGCTTCAACGGGTTCAATAAGTGAGCGGACATGACGCCTTAAGAAGCGTGCACAGAACATGCACCTCCCTGCAGCCTCACTCCGCCCACTCATGGTACAAAACATATTAAAAACATCAATAATTAAAAACAACAATAGCAAAAATATGTGAACGTATACATTGGTAATCATCTGCGTGACTTATACCTACTGAACAATAATCAAACAATGAGAACAACTTAATACCGCTGTCTTTATACTAACTTTCTATGTGAGTCAGCGCCTGATTTGACAGACCCACCTATGTGACACCTGATCTTTCCATGGTGGTTCATATAAAGAATATATCTTTTTTTAATTTGTTATTTATTAATATATATCATCTTTGCTTTTGATGTCCACCTTGCCGATTCATAGTGACATACACACTTTGCATGTCTTTTTAAATAAGATCATTCATTAGTACCAGCTCTAGACAAACAACTATATACCTATACATCAAAGAGCCACTATCTACTACTTATAAAAATATTGACATGTCGATCTTCTCGTTAAGCCCTGCAGGGCCCATGGCTCCGGTTCGCATAATTCATGTCGCTTCTCGCCTTAGTAGTAAATTATGATAGTCACCTCCTCTTTTTGGTATTTTAACCCGCTCTATACCAGCAAAGTTCATTACTCCTGGATTCCCATCATGCATTTCACGTATGTGGCCAATCAATCTTGGTACACCCTTCCCTGTTATTACTGATCTACAGTGCTCCCTAAAACGTGTATTAAGACATCTAATAGTTTTGCCTATATAGTTATGCAATTCATCACATGTCGGACTGAATATGTTGTCTACGTCATTTGGTGCCCGTGCGGGAGGTACTATATAGGCAAAACTATTAGATGTCTTAATACACGTTTTAGGGAGCACTGTAGATCAGTAATAACAGGGAAGGGTGTACCAAGATTATTTGGCCACATACGTGAAATGCATGATGGGAATCCAGGAGTAATGACCTTTGCTGGTATAGAGCGGGTTAAAATACCAAAAAGAGGAGGTGACTATCATAATTTACTACTAAGGCGAGAAGTGACATGGATTATGCGAACAGGAGCCATGGGCCCTGCAGGGCCTAACGAGAAGATCGACATGTCAATATTTTTATAAGTAGTAGATAGTGGCTCTTTGATGTATAGGTATATAGTTGTTTGTCTAGAGCTGGTACTAATGAATGATCTTATTTAAAAAGACACGCGAAGTCTGTATGTCACTATGAATCGGCAAGGTGGACATCAAAAGCAAAGATGATATATATTAATAAATAACAAATAAAAAAAGATATATTCTTTATGTGAACCACCTTGTGAACATCAGGTGTCACATAGGTGGGTCTGTCAAATCAAGCGCTGACTCACATAGAAAGTTAGTATAAAGACAGCGGTATTAAGTTGTTCTCATTGTTTGATTATTGTTCAGTAGGTATAAGTCACGCAGATGATTACCAATGTATACGTTCACATATTTTTGCTATTGTTGTTTTTAATTATTGATGTTTTTAATATGTTTTGTACCATGAGTGGGCGGAGTGAGGCTGCAGGGAGGTGCATGTTCTGTGCACGCTTCTTAAGGCGTCATGTCCGCTCACTTATTGAACCCGTTGAAGCACCCATTAGGTGCGAAACGGCTGTCGTTCAGCTTTCACATGTCCTTGTCTAAACACCCCTGAGCCGTGAAGATGTTGTTGCAATAAAATAGCCTGTAAAGAAGATTGGTGAGTGCTGCCGCATTTCTTTTCACTTTTATAAAAAAAATTTATACAGTCTGTTATCTCCAGCTGAGGCTCGGTGTATCTGTGGTCTCCAACTACTTGGTTTTCAGGCATACTGATCACATATAATTTTTCTCCAAATAAATCCATTTGTATTGAGCTTTTCAAATATTTCAGTTGTCTGCCAGGGGCGGACACTGACAGCTTGGGGCCCATGTGCAAGAAATGTGTCTGGGCCCTGTATATATATATATATATATATATATATATATGCACACATACAGCACATGTACAGTGGGGCAAAAAAGTATTTAGTCAGTCAGCAATAGTGCAAGTTCCACCACTTAAAAAGATGAGAGGCGTCTGTAATTTACATCATAGGTAGACCTCAACTATGGGAGACAAACTGAGAAAACAAATTCCAGAAAATCACATTGTCTGTTTTTTTAACATTTTATTTGCATATTATGGTGGAAAATAAGTATTTGGTCAGAAACAAACAATCAAGATTTCAGGCTCTCACAGACCTGTAACTTCTTCTTTAAGAGTCTCCTCTTTCCTCCACTCATTACCTGTAGTAATGGCACCTGTTTAAACTTGTTATCAGTATAAAAAGACACCTGTGCACACCCTCAAACAGTCTGACTCCAAACTCCACTATGGTGAAGACCAAAGAGCTGTCAAAGGACACCAGAAACAAAATTGTAGCCCTGCACCAGGCTGGGAAGACTGAATCTGCAATAGCCAACCAGCTTGGAGTGGAAAAATCAACAGTGGGAGCAATAATTAGAAAATGGAAGACATACAAGACCACTGATAATCTCCCTCGATCTGGGGCTCCACGCAAAATCCCACCCCGTGGGGTCAGAATGATCACAAGAACGGTGAGCAAAAATCCCAGAACCACGCGGGGGGACCTAGTGAATGAACTGCAGAGAGCTGGGACCAATGTAACAAGGCCTACCATAAGTAACACACTATGCCACCATGGACTCAGATCCTGCAGTGCCAGACGTGTCCCACTGCTTAAGCCAGTACATGTCCGGGCCCGTCTGAAGTTTGCTAGAGAGCATTTGGATGATCCAGAGGAGTGTTGGGAGAATGTCCTATGGTCTGATGAAACTAAACTGGAACTGTTTGGTAGAAACACAACTTGTCGTGTTTGGAGGAAAAAGAATACTGAGTTGCATCCATCAAACACCATACCTACTGTAAAGCATGGTGGTGGAAACATCATGCTTTGGGGCTGTTTCTCTGCAAAGGGGCCAGGACGACTGATCCGGGTACATGAAAGAATGAATGGGGCCATGTATCGTAAGATTTTGAGTGCAAACCTCCTTCCATCAGCAAGGGCATTGAAGATAAAACGTGGCTAGGTCTTTCAACATGACAATGATCCAAAGCACACCGCCAGGGCAACGAAGGAGTGGCTTCGTAAGAAGCATTTCAAGGTCCTGGAGTGGCCAAGCCAGTCTCCAGATCTCAACCCTATAGAAAACCTTTGGAGGGAGTTGAAAGTCCGTGTTGCCAAGCGAAAAGCCAAAAACATCACTGCTCTAGAGGAGATCTGCATGGAGGAATGGGCCAACATACCAACAACAGTGTGTGGCAACCTTGTGAAGACTTACAGAAAATGTTTGACCTCTGTCATTGCCAACAAAGGATATATTACAAAGTATTGAGATGAAATTTTGTTTCTGAGCAAATACTTATTTTCCACCATAATATGCAAATAAAATGTTAAAAAAAACAGATAATGTGATTTTCTGGATTTTTTTTTTCTCAGTTTGTCTACCAAGAAGCAAGAAGACCATGGAGAAATCACCAACCACACAACTGAAGAACCGATATCAAATCTTTGTAGAGGATGAAGATGGCACACCTAAGAATGAAGCAATACCAGCAAGCAAAAAAGAAAAGGGCACACAGCAACAAGTGACAGCAAAAAGTACAGCCAAGAAGCAACGAAGAGTGGTGGTGGTGGGAGACTCACTACTGAGAGGCACAGAAGCAGCCATCTGCAGACCGGACATAACTGCAAGAGAAGTATGCTGCCTTCCAGGTGCGATGATCAAGGATGTGACCGATAGGATACCAAAGCTCTTCAGCTCCAAGGACGTCCACCCATTTCTTCTGATACATGTTGGCACCAATGACACGGCAAGGAAGGACCTACCGACAATCTGCAAGGACTTTGAAGAGTTGGGGAAGAAAGCAAAGGAACTGGATGCACAGGTAGTTTTTTCTTCTATCCTTCCAGTAGACGGGCATGGCACCAGGAGATGGAACAGGATCCTTGATGCAAACAACTGGCTAAGACGATGGTGCAGACAACAAGGATTTGGATTCCTGGACCACGGTGTGAATTACTGGTATGATGGACTCCTCGCCAGAGACGGACTACACCTCAACAAACCTGGGAAACACACATTCGCCAGAAGACTCGCTACACTCATCAGGAGGGCGTTAAACTAGAAGAAGAGGGGACGGGAAGAAAAACATTAGACTCGAACAAAGACGACCCAGGAAAACATACTCAGAAGGGAGGTAAGAACATTTCTAAAACAATCCACAGTGAGGAGATTGGAACAAAACAAAATCCTCTAAACTGCATGCTCGCAAACGCCAGAAGCCTGACAAACAAGATGGAAGAACTAGAAGCAGAAATATCTACAGGTAACTTTGACATAGTGGGAATAACCGAGACATGGTTAGATGAAAGCTATGACTGGGCAGTTAACTTACGGGGTTACAGTCTGTTTAGAAAGGATCGTAAAAATCGGAGAGGAGGAGGGGTTTGTCTCTATGTAAAGTCTTGTCTAAAGTCCACTTTAAGGGAGGATATTAGCGAAGGGAATGAGGATGTCGAGTCCATATGGGTTGAAATTCATGGAGGGAAAAATGGTAACAAAATTCTCATTGGGGTCTGTTATAAACCCCCAAATATAACAGAAAGCATGGAAAGTCTACTTCTAAAGCAGATAGATGAAGCTGCAACCCATAATGAGGTCCTGGTTATGGGGGACTTTAACTACCCGGATATTAACTGGGAAACAGAAACCTGTGAAACCCATAAAGGCAACAGGTTTCTGCTAATAACCAAGAAAAATTATCTTTCACAATTGGTGCAGAATCCAACCAGAGGAGCAGCACTTTTAGACCTAATACTATCTAATAGACCTGACAGAATAACAAATCTGCAGGTGGTTGGGCATTTAGGAAATAGCGACCACAATATTGTGCAGTTTCACCTGTCTTTCACTAGGGGGACTTGTCAGGGAGTCACAAAAACATTGAACTTTAGGAAGGCAAAGTTTGAACAGCTTAGAGATGCCCTTAATCTGGTAGACTGGGACAATATCCTCAGAAATGAGAATACAGATAATAAATGGGAAATGTTTAAGAACATCCTAAATAGGCAGTGTAAGCGGTTTATACCTTGTGGGAATAAAAGGACTAGAAATAGGAAAAACCCAATGTGGCTAAACAAAGAAGTAAGACAGGCAATTAACAGTAAAAAGAAAGCATTTGCACTACTAAAGCAGGATGGCACCATTGAAGCTGTAAAAAACTATAGGGAGAAAAATACTTTATCTAAAAAACTAATTAAAGCTGCCAAAAAGGAAACAGAGAAGCACATTGCTAAGGAGAGTAAAACTAATCCCAAACTGTTCTTCAACTATATCAATAGTAAAAGAATAAAAACTGAAAATGTAGGCCCCTTAAAAAATAGTGAGGAAAGAATGGTTGTAGATGACGAGGAAAAAGCTAACATATTAAACACCTTCTTCTCCACGGTATTCACGGTGGAAAATGAAATGCTAAGTGAAATCCCAAGAAACAATGAAAACCCTATATTAAGGGTCACCAATCTAACCCAAGAAGAGGTGCGAAACCGGCTAAATAAGATTAAAATAGATAAATCTCCGGGTCCGGATGGCATACACCCACGAGTACTAAGAGAACTAAGTAATGTAATAGATAAACCATTATTTCTTATTTTTAGTGACTCTATAGCGACAGGGTCTGTTCCGCAGGACTGGCGCATAGCAAATGTGGTGCCAATATTCAAAAAGGGCTCTAAAAGTGAACCTGGAAATTATAGGCCAGTAAGTCTAACCTCTATTGTTGGTAAAATATTTGAAGGGTTTCTGAGGGATGTTATTCTGGATTATCTCAATGAGAATAACTGTTTAACTCCATATCAGCATGGGTTTATGAGAAATCGCTCCTGTCAAACCAATCTAATCAGTTTTTATGAAGAGGTAAGCTATAGGCTGGACCACGGTGAGTCATTGGACGTGGTATATCTCGATTTTTCCAAAGCGTTTGATACCGTGCCGCACAAGAGGTTGGTACACAAAATGAGAATGCTTGGTCTGGGGGAAAATGTGTGTAAATGGGTTAGTAACTGGCTTAGTGATAGAAAGCAGAGGGTGGTTATAAATGGTATAGTCTCTAACTGGGTCGCTGTGACCAGTGGGGTACCGCAGGGGTCAGTATTGGGACCTGTTCTCTTCAACATATTCATTAATGATCTGGTAGACGGTTTACACAGTAAAATATCGATATTTGCAGATGATACAAAACTATGTAAAGCAGTTAATACAAGAGAAGATAGTATTCTGCTACAGATGGATCTGGATAAGTTGGAAACTTGGGCTGAAAGGTGGCAGATGAGGTTTAACAATGATAAATGTAAGGTTATACACATGGGAAGAGGGAATCAATATCACCATTACACACTGAACGGGAAACCACTGGGTAAATCTGACAGGGAGAAGGACTTGGGGATCCTAGTTAATGATAAACTTACCTGGAGCAGCCAGTGCCAGGCAGCAGCTGCCAAGGCAAACAGGATCATGGGGTGCATTAAAAGAGGTCTGGATACACATGATGAGAGCATTATACTGCCTCTGTACAAATCCCTAGTTAGACCGCACATGGAGTACTGTGTCCAGTTTTGGGCACCGGTGCTCAGGAAGGATATAATGGAACTAGAGAGAGTACAAAGGAGGGCAACAAAATTAATAAAGGGGATGGGTGAACTACAATACCCAGATAGATTAGCGAAATTAGGATTATTTAGTCTAGAAAAAAGACGACTGAGGGGCGATCTAATAACCATGTATAAGCATATAAGGGGACAATACAAATATCTCGCTGAGGATCTGTTTATACCAAGGAAGGTGACGGGCACAAGGGGGCATTCTTTGCGTCTGGAGGAGAGAAGGTTTTTCCACCAACATAGAAGAGGATTCTTTACTGTTAGGGCAGTGAGAATCTGGAATTGCTTGCCTGAGGAGGTGGTGATGGCGAACTCAGTCGAGCTGTTCAAGAGAGGCCTGGATGTCTTCCTGGAGCAGAACAATATTGTATCATACAATTATTAGGTTCTGTAGAAGGACGTAGATCTGGGTATTTATTATGATGGAATATAGGCTGAACTGGATGGACAAATGTCTTTTTTCGGCCTTACTAACTATGTATGTTACTATGTTACCATAGTTGAGGTCTACCTATGATGTAAATTACAGACGCCTCTCATCTTTTTAAGTGGTGGAACTTGCACTATTGCTGACTGACTAAATACTTTTTTGCCCCACTGTATATATATTACATAGTCTCTTTATTATGTATATTGCCATCCCTTAATATAGAGTGCCCTCTCTTGTTATGTACAGCACCGTCCATTACATATTGGATTATATAAAGCCCTGTTTTTTATTATATACCGTTCTGTCTTGTTAGCTGTATAATGCACTGATGGTTGAGGGAGCATGGGAAAGCTTCTTTTCTAATGGAGGGGCTGATAGACTGGTTGAATGGTCACCGCTTCAGCAGTCACTTTATATCTAAAAAGAAAGAGTACTGTTGTGAGTTCTGTTTTTGGGCTCCCTCTGGTGGTTACTGATGGTACTGGGTGATTTGTGGTCTGCTGTCTCTGGTGTCCACCTGTTCTATTAGGATTTGGGAGTTTCCTATTTAACCGGGCTTTCTTGTCATTTCCCCGCCGGCTATCAAGGTTATCAGAGTGTTTTGTTACCTCAGCTTCTGGCTTCAGTAATCTTCAGGACAAGTTAAGTTTTGATTTTCTTGTTCCACGTTTTGCTTTATTTTTGTCTTGTCCAGCTTGCATATAATTGTCTCTTTGCTGCTGGTTGCTTTAGTGGGCTGTAATTGCTCCTCATGTTCCATGAGTTGGAACATGAGTTCAAGTAATTACAGGATGGTTTTTTGAAGGGTTTTTTGCTGACCGCGCAGTTTACTTTTGTATCCTCTGCTATCTAGTTTTAGCGGGCCTCATTTTGCTGAATCTGTTTTCATACTGTGTATGTGCCATCCTCTCATTTCACCGTCATTATATGTGGGGGGCTGCTATTTCTGTGGGGTATTTCTCTGGAGGCAAGAGAGGTCTGTGTTTCTTCTAATAGGGGAAGTTAGATCTTCGGCTGGTGCGAGACGTCTAGGATCAACGTAGGCACGTTCCCCGGCTATTGTTATTTGTGTGTTCAGGTTTAGGGTCGCGGTCAGCTCAGGTTCCATCACCCTAGAGCTCGTTGGTGCTTGTCCTTTTGTGATTCCCTGCCATTGGAATCATGACAGTATAGCCAGCCCAAAATGTTTGGGCTGAAGTAGGAGGAAAAGTAGTCTGAGGAAGTTTTTTTTTTTTTTCTCTCCTCTGAGGTTGCTGCCTAGCCTTAATTGCAGCCAGGCTGATTTTTTTTTTTTTCCTCCTCTTAATCCTTGAATGGCTCTGACCTTAGCTGTTTATCATGGACGTCCAGAGTTTAGCTTCCAGCTTGAATAATCTTGCTGCTAAGGTTCAAAATATACAAGATTTTGTTGTACATGCTCCTATGTCTGAACCTAGAATTCCTATTCCAGAGTTCTTTGCTGGAGATAGATCTAGTTTTCTGAATTTTAGGAACAATTGCAAGCTGTTCCTTTCTTTGAAATCTCGCTCTTCTGGAGACCCTGCTCAGCAGGTTAAGATTATTATATCTTTCCTGCGGGGTGACCCTCAAAATTGGGCATTTGCATTGGCACCAGGGGATCCTGCGTTGCTTAATGTGGATGCGTTTTTTCTGGCATTGGGTTTGCTCTATGAGGAACCTAACCAGGAGATTCAGGCTGAAAAAGCTTTATTAGCTCTCTCTCAGGGGCAAGATGAAGCAGAAATATATTGTCAAAAATTTCGGAAATGGTCAGTGCTTACTCAGTGGAATGAGTGCGCCCTGGCTGCAAAGTTCAGAGATGGCCTTTCTGAGGCCATTAAAGATGTTATGGTGGGGTTCCCTGCGCCTACGGATCTGAATGAGTCTATGACTATGGCTATTCAGATTGATCGGCGTTTACGGGAGCGCAAACCTGTGCACCATTTGGCGGTGTCTTCTGAACAGGCACTTGAGACAATGCAATGTGATAGAGTTCAGTCTAGAAGTGAACGGCAAAACTATAGGCGGAAAAATGGGTTGTGCTTTTATTGTGGTGATTCAGCTCATGTTATATCAGCATGCTCTAAACGCACAAAAAAGGTTGATAAGTCTGTTGCCATTAGTACGTTACAGTCTAAGTTCATTCTGTCTGTGACTCTGATTTGCTCATTATCATCCATTTCCGTCGATGCCTATGTAGATTCAGGCGCTGCCCTGAGTCTTACGGATTGGTCATTTGCCAAGCGATGTGGGTTTAGTCTTGAGCCTCTGGAAGTCCCTATTCCTTTGAAGGGAATTGACTCTACACCTTTAGCTATGAATAAACCTCAGTACTGGACACAAGTGACCATGAGTATGACTCCCGTTCATCAGGAGGTGATTCGCTTCCTGGTATTGTATAATTTACATGATGTTCTAGTACTTGGTCTGCCATGGTTACAAACTCATAATCCAGTCCTTGACTGGAAAACAATGTCTGTGTTAAGCTGGGGATGTCAGGGGGTTCATGATGATGCACCTCCGATTTCTATCACTTCATCTACTCCTTCTGAGGTTCCTGTATTTTTGTCTGATTATCGGGATGTTTTTGAGGAGCCTAAGCTCAGTTCGCTTCCTCCTCACAGGGATTGCGATTGTGCTATAGATTTAATTCCTGGTAGTAAATTTCCTAAAGGTCGTTTGTTCAATCTGTCAGTGCCAGAGCATACTGCTATGCGGGATTATGTTAAGGAGTCCTTGGAAAAGGGACATATCCGTCCATCTTCGTCCCCTTTGGGAGCAGGTTTTTTTTTCGTGGCCAAAAAAGATGGGTCCTTGAGGCCTTGTATAGATTATCGTCTTTTGAATAAGATTACCGTAAAATATCAGTATCCTTTGCCTTTGTTGACTGATTTGTTTGCTCGCATTAAGGGGGCTAAATGGTTCACTAAGATTGATCTTCGGGGTGCGTATAATCTTATACGAATAAAGCAAGGTGATGAGTGGAAAACCGCATTTAATACGCCTGAGGGCCATTTTGAGTATTTGGTAATGCCTTTCGGACTTTCTAATGCTCCTTCAGTCTTCCAGTCCTTTATGCACGATATTTTCCGTGAATATCTGGATAAATTTATGATTGTGTATTTGGATGATATTTTGGTTTTTTCTGATGACTGGGAGTCTCATGTTCAGCAGGTCAGGAAGGTGTTTCAGGTCCTGCGGGCTAATTCCTTGTTTGTAAAGGGCTCAAAGTGTCTCTTTGGAGTCCAGAAAATTTCTTTCTTGGGGTATATTTTTTCCCCTTCTACTATTGAGATGGATCCCGTCAAGGTTCGGGCTATTTGTGACTGGACGCAGCCTGCATCTCTTAAGAGTCTGCAGAAGTTCTTAGGCTTTGCTAATTTCTATCGTCGTTTTATAACTAATTTTTCTAGTGTTGTTAAGCCTTTGACGGATTTGACTAAGAAGGGTGCTGATGTTGCTGATTGGTCTCCTGCGGCTGTGGAGGCCTTTCGGGAACTTAAACTCCGGTTTTCTTCTGCTCCTGTGTTGCGTCAGCCTGATGTTTCGCTTCCTTTCCAAGTTGAGGTTGATGCTTCCGAGATTGGAGCGGGGGCGGTTTTGTCACAGAGAAGCTCCGATTGCTCGGTGATGAAGCCATGTGCGTTCTATTCTAGAAAATTTTCGCCCGCTGAGCGGAATTATGATGTGGGTAATCGGGAACTTTTGGCCATGAAGTGGGCATTTGAGGAGTGGCGTCATTGGCTTGAGGGTGCTAGACATCGTGTGGTGGTCTTGACTGATCACAAAAATCTGATGTACCTTGAGTCTGCCAAGCGTCTGAATCCTAGACAGGCTCGTTGGTCACTGTTTTTCTCCCATTTCAATTTTGTGGTTTCATACCTGCCAGGTTCAAAGAATGTGAAGGCGGATGCTCTTTCTAGGAGTTTTGTGCCTGACTCCCCTGGAAATTCTGAGCCCACTGGTATCCTTAGGGATGGGGTGATTTTGTCGGCCGTCTTCCCAGACTTGCGACGTGCTTTGCAGGAGTTTCAGGCGGGTAAACCTGATCGTTGTCCGCCTGAGAGACTGTTTGTTCCGGATAGTTGGACCAGTAGAGTCATCTCCGAGGTCCATTCTTCTGCGTTGGCAGGTCATCCTGGAATATTTGGTACTAGAGACTTGGTGGCCAGGTCTTTTTGGTGGCCTTCCTTGTCGAGGGATGTGCGTTCTTTTGTGCAGTCTTGTGAGGTTTGTGCTCGGGCTAAGCCTTGCTGTTCTCGAGCCAGTGGATTGTTGTCACCTTTGCCTATCCCGAAGAGGCCTTGGACGCACATTTCCATGGACTTTATTTCGGATCTCCCTGTCTCTCAAAAAATGTCTGTCATCTGGGTTGTGTGTGACCGCTTTTCTAAAATGGTTCATCTTGTACCCTTGCCTAAGTTGCCTTCCTCCTCTGAGTTGGTCCCTCTGTTTTTCCAGAACGTGGTTCGCTTGCATGGGATTCCGGAGAACATCGTTTCTGACAGGGGATCCCAGTTTGTGTCTAGATTTTGGCGGACGTTCTGTGCTAAGATGGGCATTGATTTGTCCTTTTCGTCTGCATTCCATCCTCAGACGAATGGCCAGACAGAGCGAACTAATCAGACCTTGGAAACTTATTTGAGGTGTTTTGTTTCTGCTGATCAGGATGACTGGGTTACCTTTTTGCCGCTGGCCGAGTTTGCCCTTAATAATCGGGCTAGTTCTGCTACCTTGGTTTCTCCTTTCTTTTGTAATTCGGGGTTTCATCCTCGTTTTTCCTCTGGTCAGGTGGAGCCTTCTGATTATCCTGGAGTGGACATGGTGGTGGATGGGTTGCATCGGATTTGGAGTCATGTGGTGGACAATTTGAAGTTGTCCCAGGAGAAGGCTCAGCAGTTTGCTAATCGCCGTCGCCGCGTGGGTCCTCGACTTCGTGTTGGGGACTTGGTGTGGTTGTCTTCTCGTTTTGTTCCTATGAAGGGTTCTTCTCCTAAGTTCAAGCCTCGGTTCATCGGTCCTTATAGGATCTTGGAAATTCTTAACCCTGTGTCGTTTCGTTTGGATCTCCCGGCATCGTTTGCTATTCATAATTTGTTCCATCGGTCGTTGTTGCGGAGGTATGAGGTACCTGTTGTTCCTTCGCTTGAGCCTCCTGCTCCGGTGCTGGTGGAGGGAGAATTGGAGTATGTTGTGGAGAATATCTTGGATTCTCGTGTTTCCAGACGGAAACTCCAATATTTGGTCAAGTGGAAGGGTTATGGTCAGGAGGATAATTCTTGGGTGGTTGCCTCTGATGTTCATGCTGATGATTTGGTCCGCGCTTTTCATAGGGCTCATCCTGGTCGCCCTGGTGGTTCTCGTGAGGGTTCGGTGACCCCTCCTCAAGGGGGGGTACTGTTGTGGATTCTGTTTTTGGGCTCCCTCTGATGGTTACAGATGGTACTGGGTGATTTGTGGTCTGCTGTCTCTGGTGTCCACCTGTTCTATTAGGATTTGGGAGTTTCCTATTTAACCGGGCTTTCTTGTCATTTCCCCGCCGGCTATCAAGGTTATCAGAGTGTTTTGTTACCTCAGCTTCTGGCTTCAGTAATCTTCAGGACAAGCTAAGTTTTGATTTTCTTGTTCCACGTTTTGCTTTATTTTTGTCTTGTCCAGCTTGCATATAATTGTCTCTTTGCTGCTGGTTGCTTTAGTGGGCTGTAATTGCTCCTCATGTTCCATGAGTTGGAACATGAGTTCAAGTAATTACAGGATGGTTTTTTGAAGGGTTTTTTGCTGACCGCGCAGTTTACTTTTGTATCCTCTGCTATCTAGTTTTAGCGGGCCTCATTTTGCTGAATCTGTTTTCATACTGTGTATGTGCCTTCCTCTCATTTCACCGTCATTATATGTGGGGGGCTGCTATTTCTGTGGGGTATTTCTCTGGAGGCAAGAGAGGTCTGTGTTTCTTCTAATAGGGGAAGTTAGATCTTCGGCTGGTGCGAGACGTCTAGGATCAACGTAGGCACGTTCCCCGGCTATTGTTATTTGTGTGTTCAGGTTTAGGGTCGCGGTCAGCTCAGGTTCCATCACCCTAGAGCTCGTTGGTGCTTGTCCTTTTGTGATTCCCTGCCATTGGAATCATGACAGAGTACTATGTAATAAAAGAGGGCGCTGTGGATAACAAAAATAACAAGAATACATGATGTAAGAGACAGCACTGTACATAACAGAAGAGGACGCTATATAATAAGGGATGGCACCATATATAACTAGAGAGGATGGTCCATAATATGGGATGATGTTATACATAACAAAAGAGGAAACTATGTAACTAAAGATGGTGTTATACAGAATTAGTGAGTATACTATACACTAAGGGACTGTGCTATACATAATAGAGTACACTATATACTAAGGGACTGTGTTATACATAATAAGTATGTACACTCTATACTAAGGGACTGTGTTTGACATAATACACAATAATAATGCCTACCTCCACCTCCCCTTGTTCCTAAGTCCATTATAAGTCCTAATTCCATCACCCCATCATTGCCTTCACCCCAGCACTGCCCTCTCATCCACCTACACAAACATAGACACACACAGCACCATTCACCTCTCTGCACATTCCCCGCAGCGCTACGCATGCACACACACACACGCATGCACACACACACACACAGCGCCTGTCACCTCTCCGACAGGGGCCAGATTGCCCTCATTATTAGCCACCCTGCAGGGGCCCCCCTCCACCTCTGTGCCCTGATGCAGCCGCACAGGCTGCACATGTGGTATGTCTGCCCATGAGTTGTCCATTTAAAATGGGCAAGCCAAGGGATGGGGAAGTGGAAGTGATGCTGATGGTGCATGCAGAGGGTGAGGCCGTGGCCAAGATGAAAGTGGGCCACAACAAAGACCCACATGATTGCACTTGACCGTCCTGTCCCAGTTTCTAATAATAATAATAATTTTATTTATATAGTGCCAACATATTCCGCAGCGCTTTACAAATTATAGAGGGGACTTGTACAGACATTAGACATTACAGCATAACAGAAATCACAGTTCAAAATAGATACCAAGAGGAATGAGGGCCCTGCTCGCAAGCTTACAAACTATGAGGAAAAGGGGAGACACGAGAGGTGGATGGTAACAATTACTTTAGTTATTCGGACCAGCCATAGTGTAAGGCTCAGGTGTTCATGTAAAGTTGCATGAACCAGTTCACTGCCTAAGTATGTAGCAGTACAGACATAGAGGGCTAATAACTGCATAAAGTGTATGAGAACATGTTGCAAAGAACCTGATTATGTTTTGTTTTTGTTATTTTGAATGGGCCACACAGGGATAGTTAGGTTAATGCGTTGATGTGGTAGGCCAATCTGAACAAATAAGTTTTTACGGCACGCTTAAAACTGTGGGGATTGGGGATTAATCGTATTAACCTAGGTAGTGCATTCCAAAGAATCGGCGCAGCACGTGTAAAGTCCTGGAGACGGAAATGGGAGGTTCTGATTATTGAGGATGCTAACCTGAGGTCATTAGCGGAGCGGAGGGCACGGGTAGGGTGGTAGACTGAGACCAGAGAGGAGATGTAGGGTGGTGCTGAGCCATGGAGTGCTTTGTGGATGAGGGTAGTAGTTTTGTACTGGATTCTTGAGTGGATGGGTAACCAGTGTAATGACTGGCACAAGGTAGAGGCATCGGTGTAACAGTTGGTGAGGAATATGATCCTGGCTGCAGCATTCAGGACAGATTGGAGCGGGGAGTGTTTGGTAAGAGGGAGGCCAATTAGTAGAGAGTTACAATAGTTCAGAAGAGAATGAATAAGTGAAACAGTAAGAGTTTTTGCAGAGTCGTAAGTAAGAAAAGGGCGAATTCTAGAAATGTTTTTGAGATGCAGATAAGAAGAGCGAGCCAGTGATCGGATGTTTGGGGTGAATGAAAGCTCAAAATAAAGTATGACCCCAAGGCAGCGGGCATGTTTCTTTGGAGTAATGATGGACCCGCACACGGAGATGGCAATGGGGACTACAGCACACCACTATTGAAGCCAGTGCATTGTAAAAACGGTTGTTGGTTGGATAGCGGATAATGCTTCCAGTCACTTAGCCACCACCACCATGTATTCCACATGGTTTTTCTAATTTTCCTATCTCTGGACCATCCTCTTAAGACCTAGTGTATGTCTCTTCAATCTAAAAATATTGAAATACTATTACCGTATATTATATTTTTATTTATATCCCTGTCTCTGAGCTGTTGCTAGGGACCCACATACCTCGTTGGACACATTCTGGCTTCATATGTTTGAACCTGTGTTCGCCCCTCCCTTTTGTTATTTTCTTTCATGGGGGTATTCACATCCTTTATTCATTTTTTTTATTTCAGTAAGATTGATCATTCATTAGGTCTCCTCATTATCCGCCACTAGATCACCAGGGTTAATAGTTTAGGTGCTGCTTCAGCAAGTCAAATTTTTGGCAAGTGTGTCTATGATGTCCATAAAATATTTTTAACAATTTTACTCCCCCAGGGGGAAATGTTTGTCAACCCATGCACTTACTGTATGGGCATTAGGAGTGTAGGAAACACGCTCCTTCAAATTGTACCGAGTTTTTAATGAGACCTTCCTGAACGTCTCATCATCCACCGCCACTAGATCACCAGGGTTAACGTGTTCTGTGCTGCTACAGCCAGTCCAATTTTTGGCAAGGGTGTCTATGATGCCCATAAAATATTTTAACAATTTTACTCCCCCAGGGGGAAATGTTTGTCAGGCTATGCACTTAGTGTATGGGCATTACGAGTCTAGGAGACATGCTCCTTTAAATTGGGCCTAGTTTTTAATTACCAGGGAAACCAGGAAACCAGGAAACCAGGAAACCAGGGATTCAAGCTTCAGGAGGCTAATTTGCATATTCCAGGTGCCTTCTGGGAGAAGCGAAGTCTCCCTAAGCTAGAAGATCGTTGGGTACAGCCGGGACCAGCTGCTTCGAAAGCATCACCAAACCAGGGATTCAAGCTTCAGGAGGCTAATTTGCATATTCCAGGTGCCTTCTGGGAGAAGCGAAGTCTCCCTAAGCTAGAAGATCGTTGGGTACAGCCGGGACCAGCTGCTTCGAAAGCATCACCAAACCAGGGATTCAAGCTTCAGGAGGCTAGTTTGCATATTCCAGGTGCCTTCTGGGAGAAGCGAAGTCTCCCTAAGCTAGAAGATCGTTGGGTACAGCCGGGACCAGCTGCTTCGAAAGCATCACCAAAACAGGGATTCAAGCTTCAGGAGGCTAATTTGCATATTCCAGGTGCCTTCTGGGAGAAGCGAAGTCTCCCTAAGCTAGAAGATCGTTGGGTACAGCCGGGACCAGCTGCTTCGAAAGCATCACCAAACCAGGGATTCAAGCTTCAGGAGGCTAATTTGCATATTCCAGGTGCCTTCTGGGAGAAGCGAAGTCTCCCTAAGCTAGAAGATCGTTGGGTACAGCCGGGACCAGCTGCTTCGAAAGCATCACCAAACCAGGGATTCAAGCTTCAGGAGGCTAATTTGCATATTCCAGGTGCCTTCTGGGAGAAGCGAAGTCTCCCTAAGCTAGAAGATCGTTGGGTACAGCCGGGACCAGCTGCTTCGAAAGCATCACCAAACCAGGGATTCAAGCTTCAGGAGGCTAATTTGCATATTCCAGGTGCCTTCTGGGAGAAGCGAAGTCTCCCTAAGCTAGAAGATCGTTGGGTACAGCCGGGACCAGCTGCTTCGAAAGCATCACCAAACCAGGGATTCAAGCTTCAGGAGGCTAATTTGCATATTCCAGGTGCCTTCTGGGAGAAGCGAAGTCTCCCTAAGCTAGAAGATCGTTGGGTACAGCCGGGACCAGCTGCTTCGAAAGCATCACCAAACCAGGGATTCAAGCTTCAGGAGGCTAATTTGCATATTCCAGGTGCCTTCTGGGAGAAGCGAAGTCTCCCTAAGCTAGAAGATCGTTGGGTACAGCCGGGACCAGCTGCTTCGAAAGCATCACCAAACCAGGGATTCAAGCTTCAGGAGGCTAATTTGCATATTCCAGGTGCCTTCTGGGAGAAGCGAAGTCTCCCTAAGCTAGAAGATCGTTGGGTACAGCCGGGACCAGCTGCTTCGAAAGCATCACCAAACCAGGGATTCAAGCTTCAGGAGGCTAATTTGCATATTCCAGGTGCCTTCTGGGAGAAGCGAAGTCTCCCTAAGCTAGAAGATCGTTGGGTACAGCCGGGACCAGCTGCTTCGAAAGCATCACCAAACCAGGGATTCAAGCTTCAGGAGGCTAATTTGCATATTCCAGGTGCCTTCTGGGAGAAGCGAAGTCTCCCTAAGCTAGAAGATCGTTGGGTACAGCCGGGACCAGCTGCTTCGAAAGCATCACCAAACCAGGGATTCAAGCTTCAGGAGGCTAATTTGCATATTCCAGGTGCCTTCTGGGAGAAGCGAAGTCTCCCTAAGCTAGAAGATCGTTGGGTACAGCCGGGACCAGCTGCTTCGAAAGCATCACCAAACCAGGGATTCAAGCTTCAGGAGGCTAATTTGCATATTCCAGGTGCCTTCTGGGAGAAGCGAAGTCTCCCTAAGCTAGAAGATCGTTGGGTACAGCCGGGACCAGCTGCTTCGAAAGCATCACCAAACCAGGGATTCAAGCTTCAGGAGGCTAATTTGCATATTCCAGGTGCCTTCTGGGAGAAGCGAAGTCTCCCTAAGCTAGAAGATCGTTGGGTACAGCCGGGACCAGCTGCTTCGAAAGCATCACCAAACCAGGGATTCAAGCTTCAGGAGGCTAATTTGCATATTCCAGGTGCCTTCTGGGAGAAGCGAAGTCTCCCTAAGCTAGAAGATCGTTGGGTACAGCCGGGACCAGCTGCTTCGAAAGCATCACCAAACCAGGGATTCAAGCTTCAGGAGGCTAATTTGCATAATCCAGGTGCCTTCTGGGAGAAGCGAAGTCTCCCTAAGCTAGAAGATCGTTGGGTACAGCCGGGACCAGCTGCTTCGAAAGCATCACCAAACCAGGGATTCAAGCTTCAGGAGGCTAATTTGCATATTCCAGGTGCCTTCTGGGAGAAGCGAAGTCTCCCTAAGCTAGAAGATCGTTGGGTACAGCCGGGACCAGCTGCTTCGAAAGCATCACCAAACCAGGGATTCAAGCTTCAGGAGGCTAATTTGCATATTCCAGGTGCCTTCTGGGAGAAGCGAAGTCTCCCTAAGCTAGAAGATCATTGGGTACAGCCGGGACCAGCTGCTTCGAAAGCATCACCAAACCAGGGATTCAAGCTTCAGGAGGCTAATTTGCATATTCCAGGTGCCGTCTGGGAGAAGCGAAGTCTCCCTAAGCTAGAAGATCGTTGGGTACAGCCGGGACCAGCTGCTTCGAAAGCATCACCAAACCAGGGATTCAAGCTTCAGGAGGCTAATTTGCATATTCCAGGTGCCTTCTGGGAGAAGCGAAGTCTCCCTAAGCTAGAAGATCGTTGGGTACAGCCGGGACCAGCTGCTTCGAAAGCATCACCAAACCAGGGATTCAAGCTTCAGGAGGCTAATTTGCATATTCCAGGTGCCTTCTGGGAGAAGCGAAGTCTCCCTAAGCTAGAAGATCGTTGGGTACAGCCGGGACCAGCTGCTTCGAAAGCATCACCAAACCAGGGATTCAAGCTTCAGGAGGCTAATTTGCATATTCCAGGTGCCTTCTGGGAGAAGCGAAGTCTCCCTAAGCTAGAAGATCGTTGGGTACAGCCGGGACCAGCTGCTTCGAAAGCATCACCAAACCAGGGATTCAAGCTTCAGGAGGCTAATTTGCATATTCCAGGTGCCTTCTGGGAGAAGCGAAGTCTCCCTAAGCTAGAAGATCGTTGGGTACAGCCGGGACCAGCTGCTTCGAAAGCATCACCAAACCAGGAATTCAAGCTTCAGGAGGCTAATTTGCATATTCCAGGTGCCTTCTGGGAGAAGCGAAGTCTCCCTAAGCTAGAAGATCGTTGGGTACAGCCGGGACCAGCTGCTTCGAAAGCATCACCAAACCAGGGATTCAAGCTTCAGGAGGCTAATTTGCATATTCCAGGTGCCTTCTGGGAGAAGCGAAGTCTCCCTAAGCTAGAAGATCGTTGGGTACAGCCGGGACCAGCTGCTTCGAAAGCATCACCAAACCAGGGATTCAAGCTTCAGGAGGCTAATTTGCATATTCCAGGTGCCTTCTGGGAGAAGCGAAGTCTCCCTAAGCTAGAAGATCGTTGGGTACAGCCGGGACCAGCTGCTTCGAAAGCATCACCAAACCAGGGATTCAAGCTTCAGGAGGCTAATTTGCATATTCCAGGTGCCTTCTGGGAGAAGCGAAGTCTCCCTAAGCTAGAAGATCGTTGGGTACAGCCGGGACCAGCTGCTTCGAAAGCATCACCAAACCAGGGATTCAAGCTTCAGGAGGCTAATTTGCATATTCCAGGTGCCTTCTGGGAGAAGCGAAGTCTCCCTAAGCTAGAAGATCGTTGGGTACAGCCGGGACCAGCTGCTTCGAAAGCATCACCAAACCAGGGATTCAAGCTTCAGGAGGCTAATTTGCATATTCCAGGTGCCTTCTGGGAGAAGCGAAGTCTCCCTAAGCTAGAAGATCGTTGGGTACAGCCGGGACCAGCTGCTTCGAAAGCATCACCAAACCAGGGATTCAAGCTTCAGGAGGCTAATTTGCATATTCCAGGTGCCTTCTGGGAGAAGCGAAGTCTCCCTAAGCTAGAAGATCGTTGGGTACAGCCGGGACCAGCTGCTTCGAAAGCATCACCAAACCAGGGATTCAAGCTTCAGGAGGCTAATTTGCATATTCCAGGTGCCTTCTGGGAGAAGCGAAGTCTCCCTAAGCTAGAAGATCGTTGGGTACAGCCGGGACCAGCTGCTTCGAAAGCATCACCAAACCAGGGATTCAAGCTTCAGGAGGCTAATTTGCATATTCCAGGTGCCTTCTGGGAGAAGCGAAGTCTCCCTAAGCTAGAAGATCGTTGGGTACAGCCGGGACCAGCTGCTTCGAAAGCATCACCAAACCAGGGATTCAAGCTTCAGGAGGCTAATTTGCATATTCCAGGTGCCTTCTGGGAGAAGCGAAGTCTCCCTAAGCTAGAAGATCGTTGGGTACAGCCGGGACCAGCCGGGACCAGCTGCTTCGAAAGCATCACCAAACCAGGGATTCAAGCTTCAGGAGGCTAATTTGCATATTCCAGGTGCCTTCTGGGAGAAGCGAAGTCTCCCTAAGCTAGAAGATCGTTGGGTACAGCCGGGACCAGCTGCTTCGAAAGCATCACCAAACCAGGGATTCAAGCTTCAGGAGGCTAATTTGCATATTCCAGGTGCCTTCTGGGAGAAGCGAAGTCTCCCTAAGCTAGAAGATCGTTGGGTACAGCCGGGACCAGCTGCTTCGAAAGCATCACCAAACCTTTTTTTTTTGCCTGTAGGACATTATTGCAAGAGAGCTTGGCTGAGTAGATTACACAAGAAGGAAAACACACAGCAAGTCAGCAGGATCTAGGAGCAACATGGCAGATGTGACAACCTACATGGTGAGCTGCAGCATGTGCTACATGTTCACAGATCGACCAGAAGAAGAATCCAATTTCACCTGTCAGAAGTGTAGACTAGTGGCCCTTTTAGAAGAAAAGGTGCGGGGTCTGGAAGAAAGAATAGCAACTTTGAAACTCATCAAAGAGAATGAAGACTTTCTAGACAGAACAGAAGCATCTCTACTGGTCACAGAAGGTGCAAAAAGTGTCAGAGAACCTCCAAAAGCAGATGAGTGGAAGCATGTGACCAAAAGAAGCAAGAAGACCATGGAGAAATCACCAACCACACAACTGAAGAACCGATATCAAATCTTTGTAGAGGATGAAGATGGCACACCTAAGAATGAAGCAATACCAGCAAGCAAAAAAGAAAAGGGCACACAGCAACAAGTGACAGCAAAAAGTACAGCCAAGAAGCAACGAAGAGTGGTGGTGGTGGGAGACTCACTACTGAGAGGCACCGAAGCAGCCATCTGCAGACCGGACATAACTGCAAGAGAAGTATGCTGCCTTCCAGGTGCGATGATCAAGGATGTGACCGATAGGATACCAAAGCTCTTCAGCTCCAAGGACGTCCACCCATTTCTTCTGATACATGTTGGCACCAATGACACGGCAAGGAAGGACCTACCGACAATCTGCAAGGACTTTGAAGAGTTGGGGAAGAAAGTAAAGGAACTGGATGCACAGGTAGTTTTTTCTTCTATCCTTCCAGTAGACGGGCATGGCACCAGGAGATGGAACAGGATCCTTGATGCAAACAACTGGCTAAGACGATGGTGCAGACAACAAGGATTTGGATTCCTGGACCACGGTGTGAATTACTGGTATGATGGACTCCTCGCCAGAGACGGACTACACCTCAACAAACCTGGGAAACACACATTCGCCAGAAGACTCGCTACACTCATCAGGAGGGCGTTAAACTAGAAGAAGAGGGGACGGGAAGAAAAACATTAGACTCGAACAAAGACGACCCAGGAAAACATACTCAGAAAGGAGGTAAGAACATTTCTAAAACAATCCACAGTGAGGAGATTGGAACAAAACAAAATCCTCTAAACTGCATGCTCGCAAACGCCAGAAGCCTGACAAACAAGATGGAAGAACTAGAAGCAGAAATATCTACAGGTAACTTTGACATAGTGGGAATAACCGAGACATGGTTAGATGAAAGCTATGACTGGGCAGTTAACTTACAGGGTTACAGTCTGTTTAGAAAGGATCGTAAAAATCGGAGAGGAGGAGGGGTTTGTCTCTATGTAAAGTCTTGTCTAAAGTCCACTTTAAGGGAGGATATTAGCGAAGGGAATGAGGATGTCGAGTCCATATGGGTTGAAATTCATGGAGGGAAAAATGGTAACAAAATTCTCATTGGGGTCTGTTACAAACCCCCAAATATAACAGAAAGCATGGAAAGTCTACTTCTAAAGCAGATAGATGAAGCTGCAACCCATAATGAGGTCCTGGTTATGGGGGACTTTAACTACCCGGATATTAACTGGGAAACAGAAACCTGTGAAACCCATAAAGGCAACAGGTTTCTGCTAATAACCAAGAAAAATTATCTTTCACAATTGGTGCAGAATCCAACCAGAGGAGCAGCACTTTTAGACCTAATACTATCTAATAGACCTGACAGAATAACAAATCTGCAGGTGGTTGGGCATTTAGGAAATAGCGACCACAATATTGTGCAGTTTCACCTGTCTTTCACTAGGGGGACTTGTCAGGGAGTCACAAAAACACTGAACTTTAGGAAGGCAAAGTTTGAACAGCTTAGAGATGCCCTTAATCTGGTAGACTGGGACAATATCCTCAGAAATGAGAATACAGATAATAAATGGGAAATGTTTAAGAACATCCTAAATAGGCAGTGTAAGCGGTTTATACCTTGTGGGAATAAAAGGACTAGAAATAGGAAAAACCCAATGTGGCTAAACAAAGAAGTAAGACAGGCAATTAACAGTAAAAAGAAAGCATTTGTACTACTAAAGCAGGATGGCACCATTGAAGCTCTAAAAAACTATAGGGAGAAAAATACTTTATCTAAAAAACTAATTAAAGCTGCCAAAAAGGAAACAGAGAAGCACATTGCTAAGGAGAGTAAAACTAATCCCAAACTGTTCTTCAACTATATCAATAGTAAAAGAATAAAAACTGAAAATGTAGGCCCCTTAAAAAATAGTGAGGAAAGAATGGTTGTAGATGACGAGGAAAAAGCTAACATATTAAACACCTTCTTCTCCACGGTATTCACGGTGGAAAATGAAATGCTAGGTGAAATCCCAAGAAACAATGAAAACCCTATATTAAGGGTCACCAATCTAACCCAAGAAGAGGTGCGAAACCGGCTAAATAAGATTAAAATAGATAAATCTCCGGGTCCGGATGGCATACACCCACGAGTACTAAGAGAACTAAGTAATGTAATAGATAAACCATTATTTCTTATTTTTAGTGACTCTATAGCGACAGGGTCTGTTCCGCAGGACTGGCGCATAGCAAATGTGGTGCCAATATTCAAAAAGGGCTCTAAAAGTGAACCTGGAAATTATAGGCCAGTAAGTCTAACCTCTATTGTTGGTAAAATATTTGAAGGGTTTCTGAGGGATGTTATTCTGGATTATCTCAATGAGAATAACTGTTTAACTCCATATCAGCATGGGTTTATGAGAAATCGCTCCTGTCAAACCAATCTAATCAGTTTTTATGAAGAGGTAAGCTATAGGCTGGACCACGGTGAGTCATTGGACGTGGTATATCTCGATTTTTCCAAAGCGTTTGATACCGTGCCGCACAAGAGGTTGGTACACAAAATGAGAATGCTTGGTCTGGGGGAAAATGTGTGTAAATGGGTTAGTAACTGGCTTAGTGATAGAAAGCAGAGGGTGGTTATAAATGGTATAGTCTCTAACTGGGTCGCTGTGACCAGTGGGGTACCGCAGGGGTCAGTATTGGGACCTGTTCTCTTCAACATATTCATTAATGATCTGGTAGAAGGTTTACACAGTAAAATATCGATATTTGCAGATGATACAAAACTATGTAAAGCAGTTAATACAAGAGAAGATAGTATTCTGCTACAGATGGATCTGGATAAGTTGGAAACTTGGGCTGAAAGGTGGCAGATGAGGTTTAACAATGATAAATGTAAGGTTATACACATGGGAAGAGGGAATCAATATCACCATTACACACTGAACGGGAAACCACTGGGTAAATCTGACAGGGAGAAGGACTTGGGGATCCTAGTTAATGATAAACTTACCTGGAGCAGCCAGTGCCAGGCAGCAGCTGCCAAGGCAAACAGGATCATGGGGTGCATTAAAAGAGGTCTGGATACACATGATGAGAGCATTATACTGCCTCTGTATAAATCCCTAGTTAGACCGCACATGGAGTACTGTGTCCAGTTTTGGGCACCGGTGCTCAGGAAGGATATAATGGAACTAGAGAGAGTACAAAGGAGGGCAACAAAATTAATAAAGGGGATGGGAGAACTACAATACCCAGATAGATTAGCGAAATTAGGATTATTTAGTCTAGAAAAAAGACGACTGAGGGGCGATCTAATAACCATGTATAAGTATATAAGGGGACAATACAAATATCTCGCTGAGGATCTGTTTATACCAAGGAAGGTGACGGGCACAAGGGGGCATTCTTTGCGTCTGGAGGAGAGAAGGTTTTTCCACCAACATAGAAGAGGATTCTTTACTGTTAGGGCAGTGAGAATCTGGAATTGCTTGCCTGAGGAGGTGGTGATGGCGAACTCAGTCGAGGGGTTCAAGAGAGGCCTGGATGTCTTCCTGGAGCAGAACAATATTGTATCATACAATTATTAGGTTCTGTAGAAGGACGTAGATCTGGGTATTTATTATGATGGAATATAGGCTGAACTGGATGGACAAATGTCTTTTTTCGGCCTTACTAACTATGTTACTATGTTACTATGTTACCGTATATACTCGAGTATAAGCCGAGATTTTCAGCCCAAATTTTTGGGCTGAAAGTGCCCCTCTCGGCTTACACTCGAGTCACGGTCGGCGGTGGGGTCGGCGGGTGAGGGGGAGAGGGAGCTGAGGCATACTTACCTAGTCCCAGCGATCCTGGCGCTCCCCCTGCCGTCCCACGGTCTTCGGTGCTGCAGTTCTTCCTCTATCAGCGGTCACGTGGGACCGCTCATTAGAGAAATGAATAGGCGGCTCCACCTCCCATAGGGGTGGAGCCGCCTATTCATTTCTCTAATCAGCGGTAATGGTGACCGCTGATAGAGGAAGAAGCTGCGGCACCGAAGACAGCTGTCCGGGGGAAGGAGCTGGACGCCGGGAGCAGGTAAGTATGTAATATTCACCTGTCCACGTTCCAGCCGCCGGGCGCCGCTCCATCTTCCCGGCGTCGCTCCATCTTCCCGGCGTCTCTGCGCTCTGACTGTTCAGGTCAGAGGGCGCGATGACGCATATAGTGTGCGCGGCGCCCTCTGCCTGATCAGTCAGAGCGGAGACGCCGGGACGAGACGCCGGGAGCTGCAAGCAAGAAAGGTGAGTATGTGTTTTTTTTTTTTTACTGCAGCAGCAGCGACAATGGCACAGCTTTCTATGGGGCAATATGAATGGCGCAAGAGCACTATATGGGGCAGAGCTTTCTATGAGGCAATATGAACGGTGCAAGAGCACTATATGGGGCAGAGCTTTCTGTGGGGCAATATGAACGGTGCAGAGCACTATATGGGGCAGAGCTATAGGGCAATAATGAACGGTGCAGAGCACTACAGTTAGGGCCAGAAATATTTGGACAGTGACACAATTTTCACGAGTTGGGCTCTGCATGCCACCACATTGGATTTGAAATGAAACCTCTACAACAGAATTCAAGTGCAGATTGTAACATTTAATTTGAAGGGTTGAACAAAAATATCTGATAGAAAATGTAGGAATTGTACACATTTCTTTACAAACACTCCACATTTTAGGAGGTCAAAAGTAATTGGACAAATAAACATAACCCAAACAAAATATTTTTATTTTCAATATTTTGTTGCAAATCCTTTGGAGGCAATCACTGCCTTAAGTCTGGAACCCATGGACATCACCAAACGCTGGGTTTCCTCCTTCTTAATGCTTTGCCAGGCCTTTACAGCCGCAGCCTTCAGGTCTTGCTTGTTTGTGGGTCTTTCCGTCTTAAGTCTGGATTTGAGCAAGTGAAATGCATGGTCAATTGGGTTTAGATCTGGAGATTGACTTGGCCATTGCAGAATGTTCCACTTTTTGGCACTCATGAACTCCTGGGTAGCTTTGGCTGTATGCTTGGGGTCATTGTCCATCTGTACTATGAAGCGCCGTCCAATCAACTTTGCAGCATTTGGCTGAATCTGGGCTGAAAGTATATCCCGGTACACTTCAGAATTCATCCGGCTACTCTTGTCTGCTCTTATGTCATCAATAAACACAAGTGACCCAGTGCCATTGAAAGCCATGCATGCCCATGCCATCACGTTGCCTCCACCATGTTTTACAGAGGATGTGGTGTGCCTTGGATCATGTGCCGTTCCCTTTCTTCTCCAAACTTTTTTCTTCCCATCATTCTGGTACAGGTTGATCTTTGTCTCATCTGTCCATAGAATACTTTTCCAGAACTGAGCTGGCTTCTTGAGGTGTTTTTCTGCAAATTTAACTCTGGCCTGTCTATTTTTGGTATTGATGAATGGTTTGCATCTAGATGTGAACCCTTTGTATTTACTGTCATGGATTTTTCTCTTTACTGTTGACTTAGAGACAGATACACCTACTTCACTGAGAGTGTTCTGGACTTCAGTTGATGTTGTGAACGGGTTCTTCTTCACCAAATTAAGTATGCGGCGATCATCCACCACTGTTGTCATCCGTGGACGCCCAGGCCTTTTTGAGTTCCCAAGCTCACCAGTCAATTCCTTTTTTCTCAGAATGTACCCAACTGTTGATTTTGCTACTCCAAGCATGTCTGCTATCTCTCTGATGGATTTTTTCTTTTTTTTCAGCCTCAGGATGTTCTGCTTCACCTCAATTGAGAGTTCCTTTGACCGCATGTTGTCTGCTCACAGCAACAGCTTCCAAATGCAAAACCACACACCTTGAATCCACCCCTGACCTTTTAACTACTTCATTGATTACAGGTTAACGAGGGAGACGCCTTCAGAGTTAATTGCAGCTCTTAGAGTCCATTGTCCAATTACTTTTGGTCCCTTGAAAAAGAGGATGCTATGCATTACAGAGCTATGATTCCTAAACCCTTTCTCCGATTTGGATGTGGAAACTATCATATTGCAGCTGGGAGTGTGCACTTTCAGCCCATATTATATATATAATTGTATTTCTGAACATGTTTTTGTAAACAGCTAAAATAACAAAACTTGTGTCACTGTCCAAATATTTCTGGCCCTAACTGTATATGGGGCACAGCTATAGGGCAATAATGAACGGTGCAGAGCACTATATGGGGCAGAGCTATAGGGCAATAATGAACGGTGCAGAGCACTATATGGGGCAGAGCTATAGGGCAATAATGAACGGTGCATGAGCACTATATGGGGCAGAGCTATAGGGCAATAATGAACGGTGCAGAGCACTATATGGGGCACAGCTATAGGGCAATAATGAACGGTGCAGAGCACTATATGGGGCACAGCTATAGGGCAATAATGAACGGTGCAGAGCACTATATGGGGCACAGCTATAGGGCAATAATGAACGGTGCAGAGCACTATATGGGGCACAGCTATAGGGCAATAATGAACGGTGCAGAGCACTATATGGGGCACAGCTATAGGGCAATAATGAACGGCGCAGAGCACTATATGGGGCACAGCTATAGGGCAATAATGAACGGTGCAGAGCACTATATGGGGCAGAGCTATAGGGCAATAATGAACGGTGCAAGAGCACTATATGGGGCAGAGCTATAGGGCAATAATGAACGGTGCAGAGCACTATATGGGGCACAGCTATAGGGCAATAATGAACGGTGCAGAGCACTATATGGGGCACAGCTATAGGGCAATAATGAACGGTGCAGAGCACTATATGGGGCACAGCTATAGGGCAATAATGAACGGCGCAGAGCACTATATGGGGCAGAGCTATAGGGCAATAATGAACGGCGCAGAGCACTATATGGCACAGCTATGGGGAAATAATGATCTATTTTTATTATTGAAATTCACCGGTAGCTTCTGCATTTCCACCCTAGGCTTATACTCGAGTCAATAAGTTTTCCCAGTTTTTTGTGGCAAAATTAGGGGGGTCGGCTTATACTCGGTCGGCTTATACTCGAGTATATACGGTATTATTATTATTTATTTATATAGCACCATTAATTCCATGGTGCTGTACATGAGAAAGGGGTTACATACAGAGTTATAGATATTGTTTACAGTAAACAAGTTTACAATGACAGACTGGTACAGAGGGGAGAGGACCCTGTCCTTGCGGACTTACATTAATGACGCCTTCCTGAACGTCTCATAATTCACCGCCACTAGATCATCAGGGTTAATGTGGTCTGTGCTGCTACAGGAAGTTCATTTTTTGGCAACGGTGTCTATGATCCCCATAAAATATTTTTTTAAATGTACTCCCATGGGAAAATGTTTGTCATCCCATGCACTTAGTGTATGGGCATTACGAGTCTAGGAGACACACTTCTTTGTATTGGGACAGTTTTTTTTAGGAGACCCTTCTCCATGTTTCTTCCAAGGGAGGATTGGGGTGCTTGCAAATTTGGGTCAAGGCGGCCCTTGCATTCAATGCATAAGGAAACTGTATGGCAGGACCAACTGAAGACTGTCAAGTGGGTTTTCCTGTGTCCATCCAGTATCTGGGTTCAGAGGCTTATTGGGGCATTAGACTTGATAGCAGGGCAGGCCTTGCATTCATTGCAACATTTTTTCAGGAGGCCCTCCTGTACCTCTCATGAAAGGGGTATCGGGGTGCGTTGTAATTCTTGGCAGCCCAGCTACTCACTGCAAAGGCAATAACAGCATAGGAGACCCAATGTTTAATAATGTCCCTTTAAGAATATTAATGACGCCTGATGCCCCTCTAAAAATAGGCTTTGTGACTTTAAGAGTCCCTCCTTCAGGAATGAAACAAGATGTGTCTCCTTATGTGTCACACACCACATGGCCAGCTAGGGTTGTTAAATGTTACAATGACATTTCCCAGTAAATGCATTTGTATTGGTTGAAAGTAATGTTAAAGTTGAAAAATGCATCAAAAACGCTGCGTGTGAACATAGCAAAAGTGGTGGAGGAACATTTCGGTCTGGGGTTAATTATTTTGCCTTATATACAAGTCATTACCCTGTAATGGTAGTACCTTAACATATTTCCCAGCAAAATCCATTTTGGTTGAGTTTTTGCATGTTTTTTTGGTGCACCTGTAAAAATGGCGTGAAACTCTGACAACATTGCTTACAGCTGTGACCTAGGAGTCAGAAATGCTTCCAGGGGTGATCCACATGTTGTTCCCCTGTCATTTAAGCAGTATTTCCATCATTTTCAGATGTTTTTAGACCTTAAAAGGACCAGCGGTGGGTTTGCGGTAAAATACTCGAGTTTCCCATAGACTTGCATTGTGCTCGAGTACCCGAGTATTCCAATTTGCTCGACCCGAGCAATGAGCACCCGAGCATTTTAGTGCTCGCCCATCACTATGGCTGTCCCATCAACCCCGTCTACTGCTTCTTACTCCTCAGTCACCATACCAAGTCTTCTCACACAGGTCTCCGGCCACAGAAACTACACATGTTTACCTACCAAAGATGGAGTGAGTAAGGGCCTGTCAGTTTTTACGGAAGTGGAGATGACTGCTTCTTTTGTGTCACCTAGCACAACACATTTTTCTCAATCCACCATAACGCTTGTCCTGTTCTTCACACTCCATTCTCTGTCAGCACATCAGCCAGCCCTTCAGCCCACAGTTGTGGCAGCTTAAAATCATTTTTCCTTCTACACATGCCAAAGCTAAAAGCTTGAACTTCACCGTCGCAGTCCCCCAGTACAAGTTGCCCAGCTGCCATTACTTTTCTAAGAAAGTTGTGCCTGTTCTACACCACATGTCCTACATGCTGCCGACCCATTCCCTGAAAAAATATATGTCTGTCAGAGTGCATTTCTCCACTGACACCTGGATGAGCAAACTTGGGCAAGAGAGTTATATCTTACTGATTAGGCACTGGGTGACTCTGGTGCCTGTGGGGGCAGGCAGCCAAGGGGCTGCTCCACAAGTATTTGAATCCCCAAGGCTTGCAGGACAAATCTCTGTATCTAACACTTATTCCACTGCTTTTGGCTCCTCCACCTCCTCTAGGGCCTCCACCTGTGCCCTAAACCTCTCCCTTTATCCAACACACGTTCCAACAGTGCTGATAGAATCCCCCACCTCCGTACTGTGCAGCCATGGCTTTTTGCAATCAGTTAGTGTTCATATTAGTATGCATTTGAGATAGCAGTAACACAGCTCAAGTGTTGCGGACAGCTATCTAAGCCTAATTAAAGCAATGGCTGTCTCCACTGAACCTGGAACAATGGAAGGCTGTGTGCGATACCTGTGCAAAGCTGGTGGCAGCCCTACGCTGGGTCAACCTTGCATGGCTCACATCCTAAACCTAGTGGTACAGCAATTTCTCCGCATGGTCACTGTGTGCTCACTTAAAATGATCGCACCCCGCAGGTCAACGACTTGCACCACTACAGAGGTATTTCAGCCTATCGGTTAACCATTTGATTTGCGCTGTTCCAATACAGTGGAAATTAGGGTTGAGCGAAACGGATCGGTCATTTTCATAAGTCGCCGACTTTTGGCAAAGTCGGGTTTCATGAAACCCGGCCCGATCCCTGTGTGGGGTCGGCCACGCGGTACGCGACTTTCGCGCCAAAGTCGCGTTTCAATGACGCGAAAAGCACCATTTCTCAGCCAATGAAGGTGGACGCAGAGTGTGGGCAGCATGATGACATAGGTCTCAGTCCCACCATCTTAGAGAAGGGCATTACAGTGATTGGCTTGCTTTCTGCGGCAACACAGGGGCTATAAAGGGGCGTTCCCGCCGACGGCCATCTTACTGCTGCTGATCTGAGCATAGGGAGAGGTTGCTGCCGCTTCGTCAGAAGCAGGGATAGCGTTAGGCAGGGTACATTAACCCCCAAACCGCTTGTGCTGTAGCGATTTCCACTGTCCAACACCACCTTTTGTTTGCAGGGACAGTGGAGGCTACATTTTTTTGTCCTCAGCGCTGTAGCTCATTGGGTTGCCCTAGAAGGCTCCCTGATAGCTGCATTGCTGTTTGTACGCCACTGTGCAAACTAACTGCTTTTTTCAAAGCTCAAATCCTGTTGCTCCTTCCTTTCTGCACAGCTATCTTGTTTGTTTGTCCACCCTTTTGACTTTTTTGTGCAGCAGTCCACTTCTTGTTTTTGCTGCCTGCCATACTTTGCTGAGATTACTGCAGGGAGATAGTAATTGTAGGACACTACAGTCCCTTTTTTTTTTTTTTCGTTATATCTCTTCAAGCCACTTTCTGCCACAGAAAATATACTCTAATACAGTGGCCCAGCTTTATTCAATAGTCTCCATGAAGAAAAAAAAAAGGGTGCAGATTAAAATTGGCAAATCTGCATCAGTGGCAGTCCTGTGTGTGGCATCTGTGTCTCATTTTCTGGCACAGAAAACTTACAGTCTAACAGTGGGCCTGATTTCTTGCCAAGTCTCCCATAAATAAAAAAAAACAGTGGAAGATTAAGATTGGCAATTCTGCCTCAGTGGCAGTGCTGTGTGTCACATCTGTCTCTAATTAACTGGTTTTTAAAATTCCCCCAGGAAAAAAAAATAGTGGGAGATTAAGATTGGCCATTCTGCCTCTGTGACAGTCCTGTGTGTGGCATCTGTCTCTCATTTTGTGCCACAGAAAACCTAGTGTGTAACACTGGGCCTGATTTCTTGACAATTCTCCCACAGTAAAGTTACAAAAAAAGTGTGAGATTAAGATTGGCATTTCTGCCTCAGTGTCTGTCCTGTGTGTGGCATCTGTCTCTCATTTTGTGCCACAGAAAACATACAGTCTAACAGTGGGCCTGATTTCTTGCCAATTCTCCCATAAATAAAAAAAAAATAGTGGGAGATTAAGATTGGCAATTCTGCCTCAGTGCCAGTCATGTGTGTGCCATCAGTCTCTCATTTTGTGCCACATTAAACCTAGTGTGTAACACTGGGCCAGATTTTTTGACAATTGTCCCAGAAAAAAAAAATTGTGGGAGATTAAGATTGGCAATTCTGCCTCAGTGCCAGTTGTGTGCGTGGCATCTGTCTTTAATTTTGTGCCACAGAAAACCTAGTGTGTAATACTGGGCCAAATTTTTTTTAAATTCTCCCAGGAAAAAAAAAATGGGAGATTAAGATTGGCATTTCTGCCTCAGTGCCAGTCCTGTGTGTGGCATCTGTCTTTAATTTTGTGCCACAGAACTTATACTGTATAAGAGTGGGCCACAATTCTTCAATATTCTCCCAGAAAAAATAAAAAGGGGGATATTTTTATTGGTAGTGTCTGCATCTGCGTCAGTCCTGTTAGTGGCATATCTGTCTGCCACTGAAGTTGTGTACTGTTATAAATTGGGCCTGATTTTCCCTGCAGTCTCACCCACCTATAAAGGGATATATAAATCCAACAGAAGTTTGAGTTCACCTTGTAACTGGTTTTACAGTAACAAATACCGTTAGTTTGGTTACGTTTTTCAGACAATGAGGAAGTCTGGTGGAAGAGGTCGTGGCCGTGGGCGGTCATTGCCAGCTGGTAATGATGGTAGTGGTGGTGGAGCATCAGGTGGTCGTAGGAAAAGCAATATAGCACCTACATCTCGAGTTGTTGAGCCAGGTTCGTCGCCTGGCTACACAAGGCCTTGAACGCTCCCTTTTCTGGGAGTAGGAAAACCGCTTTTAAAGCCGGAGCAGCAAGAACAAGTTTTGGCTTTCCTTGCTGACTCAGCCTCTAGCTTTTTCGCCTCCTCTTCTGAAACTGCTAAATGTAAAAGCAGCGCATCGTTAGTGGATGTTCACAGTCAGGGACAAGTTGCTTCCTTGTCTTCTTCACCAAGAACAACAGAGAAGGATGTGTCAGGCGACACAGCGGGTTAGTCTATGGAACTCTTTACACATGCTGTTCCTGGGTTAGAAAGTGAAATAGTTAACAGGTCATGCCCATTACAAGTTGAATCGGACATACTATGCTGTTCCTTTGACTCAGACCAGAACATTGCCCTCACAGTGTACTGATCCAGAATCAGACCCTGATGAGACTATGGTGCCCCGTTATGAACGCTATACCACCGGCTTACACGGTGACACAGACGAAGTTGCACACGAGATAGAAGACGAGGTCATAGATGACCCAGTTGTTGACCCCAATTGGCAGCCGTTGGGGGAACAGGATGCAGGCGGCAGTAGCTCTGAAGCGGAGGAGGCCCGTATCTGGCCAAAAACGCATGGCAAAACCAAAACCAGTTGAAGGACAACATGGCCATCCGGTTAAAGAAGCTCAGTCTGCAATGCCTGAAAAGGTAGCCGATAGTAGAAAGAGTGCAGTCTGGAATTTTTTTAAACAACATCCAAATGATCAGCGCAAAGTCATCTGTCAAAAATGTTCAACTACCTTAAGCAGAGGTCAGAATCTTAAAAGTCTAAGTACAAGTTGCATGCATAGACATTTAACCACCATGCATTTGCAAGCCTGGACTAACTACCAAACTTCCCTTAAGGTTGTAGCACCCTCGGCCAATGAAGCTAGTCAGCAACGCTACATCCCTTCCCTCACTGTAAGCCCACCATTTCCCGCACCACCTGCAGTAAATGTGCAGGTTTCGTCGCCAGGCCAAAGCGGTCAGGGAATCACCAGATTCGTGGTAGGAAACACTGCATATAGGGCACCAGCAAGAATATCATCTCCAACCCTCTCTCAGTCTGCCATGTCCACCGGCACCCCCGCTAGTTCCACGATCTGCAGCTCTCCAGTCCAGCTCACCCTACATGAGGCTCTCATTAGGAAAAGGAAGTACTCATCCTCGCTTCCGTGTACACAGGGTTTGAACACCCACATTGCTAGACTAATCTCGTTAGAAATGATGCCCTACCGGTTAGTTGAAAGCGAAGCTTTTAAAGCCCTGATGGACTACGCTGTACCACGCTACGAGCTACCCAGTCGACACTTCTTTTCGAGAAAAGCCATTCCAGCCCTCCACCAGCATGTAAAAGACCGCATTGTCCATGCACTCAGGCAATCTGTGAGTACAAAGGTGCACCTGACAACAGATGCATGGACCAGTAGGCATGGCCAGGGACGTTACGTGTCCATCACAGCACACTGGGTTAATGTGGTGGATGCAGGGTCCACAGGGGACAGCAATATTGGGACAGTTCTGCCTAGCCCATGGTCTAGGAAACAGTTGGCTGTAGGTGTTCGCCCCCCTCCTCCTCCTCGTCCTCCTGCAGAAGCGAGAGCTCGTTCACAGACCGCAGTCGCACGAGCACTCCATCCACAGCTGCCACTGTTGCACATGAGGTGTCCCATTTTTGGACAGCTAGTTGCAAGCGTCAGCAGGCTGTATTGGCAATGAAGTGTTTGGGCGACAACAGACACACCGCAGAAGTTCTGTCCGAGTTCTTGCAGCAAGAAACTCAGTCATGGCTGGGCAGTGTACATCTTGAGGCAGGCAAGGTAGTGAGTGATAACGGAAGGACTTTTATGGCTGCCATAGCCCTTTCACAACTGAAACACATTCCTTGCCTGGCTCACACCTTAAACCTGGTGGTGCAGTGCTTCCTGAAAAGTTATCCGGGGTTACCCGACCTGCTCCTCAAAGTGCGCAGACTTTGCTCTTATATCCGCCGTTCGCCCGTACACTCCAGCCGTATGCAGAACCATCAGCGGTTTTTGAACCTTCACCAGCATCGCCTAATCATCGATGTTGCAACAAGGTGGAACTCCACACTGCACATGCTTCAGAGACTGTGCGACAGAGGCGTGCTGTTATGTATTTGTGGGAGGATACACATACACGGGCAGGCAGTTGGATGGCAGACATGGAGTTGTCAGGTGTGCAGTGGTCGAAGCTACAAGACCTGTGTCAAGTTCTTCAGTGTTTTGAGGAATGCACACGGCTGGTTAGTGCAGACAACGCCATAATAAGCATGAGCATCCCCCTAATGCGACTGCTGATGCAAAGTTTGACGCACATAAAGGAGCAGGCGTCTGCAGCCGAGGAAGAGGGAAGCCTTGCCTGGTCAGGGCAGTCTACAGGATGAGGTAGCGGGCGAAGAGGAGGAGGACGAGGAGGATGATGGGGATGAGTATTTTTTGAATGAGGAAGCTTCTCCGGGGCCAATAGAAACTGGTGGCGTTGCAAGGCCGGGTTCAGGTTTTTTGAGGGAGACAAGTGACATAGATTTGCCTGAAACTGCCCCTCAACCCAGCATAAGCGCAGATTTGACAACTGTAACTTTGGCCCACATGGCGGATTATGCCTTACGTATCCTCAAAAGGGACCCACACATTATTAAAATGATGACCGATGACGATTACTGGTTGGCCTGCCTCCTTGATCCTCGCCATAAAGGCAAATTGCAAAATATCATGCCACATGAGAACCTCGAACAAATATTAGCAACCAAACAAGCAACTCTTGTAGACCGTTTGATTCAGGCATTCCCAGCACACAGCGCCGGTGATGGTTCTCACACGAGCTGCAGGGGGCAACAGGGCAGAGGTGTTAGAGGTGCACAAATCAGAAGTGGCGTTGGACAGAGGGGTTTTCTGACCAGGTTGTGGAGTGATTTCGCAATGACCGCAGACAGGACAGGTACTGCAGCATCAATTCAAAGTGACAGGAGACAACATTTGTCCAGTATGGTTACTAAATATTTTTCATCCCTTATCGATGTTCTCTCTCAATTGTCATTCCCATTTGATTACTGGGCATCCAAAATAGACACCTGGCCTGAATTGGCAGAATATGCATTGCAGGAGCTTGCTTGCCCAGCAGCTAGTGTGCTATCAGAAAGAGTATTCAGTGCTGCTGGTTCAATATTGACCGAAAAAAGGACTCGTCAGGCTCCCCAAAATGTTGATGATCTAACCTTCATTAAAATTAACCACTTATGGATTTCTAATTATTTTGCCCCACCTTTCCTGGCTGACACCTAGCTTTCCTATAAAAAGGTCTTGCTTGTGGACTGGTCTTACTGACTGTTCCAATCTCTTAATTTGCAGCAGCTGTTTGTTCAGCATACGACATGTTTACACCTCCCTAAAAGGGCTAACTCCTCCCACGGGGCCGTGGTCTCGCCACTTGGCGCAAGCACCCGTGAGAGTGCCGTTTGTCTGAAGAGGTGGGTGTGCCCACTTTTGGTCGATGGCACTGCCACTGGGTCCCTCATAGTACAATAAAGTGTCTCTGGCGGTGGTGGAGCGCACCCAACGTCAGACACACCATTGTAACATGAGGGGCCCTGGGCCTGTACCGCCGGCCGCAAGAGAGTTCCTCCCCAGCTCAAACAGTGCTCTACAACTAGTTTAGTCTATGCGCTGACATCCTTCAATGCCTGGCACTGACAATACCAATTTGTTGACATGTATGATGCTAGTTAAAATAGTCTGGGTCAGTGTCCTATATTGACACCAGTAAATACTTAGCGCCAAATTACTATGTCTGAAACTCAGCAGAGGAGCCCACCCCTGTACCTAAGTATGCCACCCTTTTTTTGTTTGGTTTTGTTGTTTTGCGGGATATTAACATCTATTTTTTTGGGGTGGAGTACTAACTGTGTCAGACACTCCTTTCAATCGTCCTCCGCTGACCACACCAATGATGCCTGTGTACCCCTGCCACATAATCGAAGGTGCTTTGAGCCTATTTTTTTTTAATTTTAGGCCTACTAAGTGTGTCTGCGGTCCCTCCTTCAAATTGTCCTCCGCTGACCACACCAATGCTGCCTGTTTACCCCGGCAAGATAATTCAAACTGCTTTGAATCTATTTTTTAAAATGTTAGGCCTACTAAGTGTGTCTGCGGTCCCTCCTTCCAATTGTCCTCCACTGAGCACACCAATGCAGTCCGTGTACCCATGTAACCTTTTTTAAACCTGCGTCGAGCCAACTTTGTGGTGTAAGGCCTACTAACAGTGTCTGGCAGCGCCACTCAATACAGCTGTCCTCTTTAAAAAATTTACCTGTAAATATCAGGTTTTCAGCCTATCGAAATTTTTCAACTGCAGTGGGGCTACTAGTTGGGTTGGGGCCTACTAACAGTGTCTGCCGCTCCAAGGTGTTCTTCTGGTTGCCTCTCCCTAGCTTCTATCTTGAAGCTCTTGTTAAGTAGTTGTTGAAACAACACTGCATTAGGCCTACAAGTTGGGTCTGGGTTCTACAAACGGTGTCTGCCGCTCCTTGCTGTTCTCCAGGTTGCCACATAATCGAAGCTGCATAGAGCCTATTTTGTTATTTTAGGCCTACTAAGTCTGTCTGTTGTGCCCCCTTCCAATAGTCCTCCACTGACCACAGCAATGATGCGTGTGTACCCCTGGAACCTATTTTAAAGTGCATAGAGCCTATTTTGTTATTTTAGGCCTACTAAGTCTGTCTGCGGTCCCTCCTTCCAATAGTCCTCGACTGACCACACCAATGCTGCCTGTGTACCCCTGGGACCTATTTAAAAGTGCATAGAGCCTACTTTTTTATTTTAGGCCTACTAAGTGTTTCTGCGGTCCGTCCTTCCAATTGTCCTCCACTGAGCACACCAATGCAGACCGTGTACCCATGTAACCTTTTTTAAACCTGCGTTGAGCCAAATTTGTGGTGTAAGGCCTACTACAGTGTCTGGCAGCACCACTCAATACAGCTGTCCTCTTTAAAAAAAGTACCTGCAATTATCAGGTTTTCAGCCTATCGGAATTTTACAACTGCAGTGGGGCTATTAGTTTGGTTGGGGCCTACTAACAGTGTCTGCCGCTCCAAGGTGTTCTCCTGGTTGCCTTTCCAGAGCTTCTATCTTCAGGCTCTTGTTAAATAGTTGTTAAATGGAACAACTGCATTTGGCCTACTAGTTGGGTTGGGGCCTACTAACGGTGTCTGCCGCTCCTTGCTGTTCTCCTGGTTTCCTGTCCTGAACTTCCATTTTCAGGCTCTCGTTAAGTAGTTGTTAATATTACACTGCCTTTGGCCTACTAGTTGGGTTGGGGCCTACTAATGGTGTATGCCGCTCCGTGCTGTTCTCCTGGTTTCCTGTCCTGAACTTCCATTTTCAGGCTCTTGTTAAATAGTTGTTAAATGGAACAACTGCATTTGGCCTACTAGTTGGGTTGGGGCCTACTAACGGTGTCTGCCGCTCCTTGCTGTTCTCCTGGTTTCCTGTCCTGAACTTCCATTTTCAGGCTCTCGTTAAGTAGTTGTTAATATTACACTGCATTTGGCCTATTAGTTGGGTTGGGGCCTACTAACGGTGTATGCCGCTCCGTGCTGTTCTCCTGGTTTCCTGTCCTGAACTTCCATTTTCAGGCTCTCGTTAAGTAGTTGTTAATATTACACTGCATTTGGCCTACTAGTTGGGTTGGGGCCTACTAACGGTGTATGCCGCTCCGTGCTGTTCTCCTGGTTTCCTGTCCTGAACTTCCATTTTCAGGCTCTTGTTAAATAGTTGTTAAATGGAACAACTGCATTTGGCCTACTAGTTGGGTTGGGGCCTACTAATGGTGTATGCCGCTCCATGCTGTTCTCCTGGTTTCCTGTCCTGAACTTCCATTTTCAGGCTCTCGTTAAGTAGTTGTTAATATTACACTGCATTTGGCCTACTAGTTGGGTTGGGGCCTACTAACGGTGTATGCCGCTCCGTGCTGTTCTCCTGGTTTCCTGTCCTGAACTTCCATTTTCAGGCTCTGGTTAAGTAGTTGTTAATATTACACTGCATTTGGCCTACTAGTTGGGTTGGGGCCTACTAATGGTGTATGCCGCTCCTTGCTGTTCTCCTGGTTTCCTGTCCTGAACTTCCATTTTCAGGCTCTCGTTAAGTAGTTGTTAATATTACACTGCATTTGGCCTACTAGTTGGGTTGGGGCCTACTAACGGTGTATGCCGCTCCTTGCTGTTCTCCTGGTTTCCTGTCCTGAACTTCCATTTTCAGGCTCTCGTTAAGTAGTTGTTAATATTACACTGCATTTGGCCTACTAGTTGGGTTGGGGCCTACTAACGGTGTATGCCGCTCCGTGCTGTTCTCCTGGTTTCCTGTCCTGAACTTCCATTTTCAGGCTCTCGTTAAGTAGTTGTTAATATTACACTGCATTTGGCCTACTAGTTGGGTTGGGGCCTACTAACGGTGTATGCCGCTCCGTGCTGTTCTCCTGGTTTTCTGTCCTGAACTTCCATTTTCAGGCTCTTGTTAAATAGTTGTTAAATGGAACAACTGCATTTGGCCTACTAGTTGGGTTGGGGCCTACTAATGGTGTATGCCGCTCCGTGCTGTTCTCCTGGTTTCCTGTCCTGAAATTCCATTTTCAGGCTCTCGTTAAGTAGTTGTTGAAACAACACTGCATTAGGCCTACAAGTTGGGTCTGGGTTGTAGAGACGGTGTCTGCCGCTCCAAGGTGTTCTCCAGGTTGCCTCTCCCTAGCTTCTATCTTCAAGCTCTCGTTAAGTAGTTGTTGAAACAACACTGCATTAGGCCTACAAGTTGGGTCTGGGTTCTACAAACTGTGTCTTCCGCTCCAAGGTGTTCTCCAGGTTGCCTTTCCCTAGCTTCTATCTTCAGGCTCTCGTTAAATTGTTTTTAATATAACACTGCATTTGGCCTACTTGTTTTGTTGGCCCTACTAACGGTGTCTGCCGCTCCTTGATGTTCTCCTACACTGAACAAAGCAGTGCCGCCTGTTTACTTCTGTTACCAATTTTGAACTGCATTTAGCCTACTTACTGATTTGGGCCTACTCACTGTGTCAGCCTCTCATTACAGTTGTACTCCACTGAACAAAGCAATGCCCCCTGGTTAGTCCTGTTACCAATTTTGGACTGCATATAGCCCACTTTATTCTTTGGGCCTATATCTGTGTTTCTTCCTCATCCTGCCCATTGCCCAGCCAGTTATAGATGAGTCTGCTGGTACGTTGACCCATAACGCTACATTCCCCGTGCACACTACACAGCAAGAATGTGACCCTGCTGGAAGTCAGGTTCCCCTTCCCGCATACCATACCACCTTACACGGGGACAAAGAGGAAGGTGCAGATGAAAGTGCAGGTACCATCATCAGGTGGGGGGGAAACTCGTTGGCGACGTCACTGGCACAGGGCCCCTCATAGTACGCAAAAGTGTCGCTGCCGGTGGGAGGCGCCCCCGCCGTGCAAACACACCGCCGTACTTTGAGGGGCCCTGTGCCAGTGCTAATGACGACGAGTGGGCCCCCCCTGCTTGCTCAGGATCACAGCACTTTCAAATTTTAAATACTTACCTCTCCCTGCTCCACTGCCGTGACGTGGTTCAGATTTCCTGGGCCCACTAAATACTTGAACCAGCCCTACCCCCCACAACTTTAGCCAAATGACCCCCAATTTCCAATGGCTTACTATTATTATAAGGTAAATTAAGATTAACAAGCTTCAGTAACAAGAATGGATGTTTTTGCCATTAAAATGGGCACTGTACGTGTTTTCTTGGCCTCCACTCACTGCCGACTATGCTTCCCTATTGACTTGCATTGGGTTTTCGTGTTTCGGTCGATCCCCGACTTTTTACGATAATCGACCGATTTCACTCGACTCGACTTTTGAGATAGTCGGGTTTCGCGAAACCCGACTCGACCCTAAAAAACTAAAAGTCGCTCAACCCTAGTGGAAATCCACTCTGCACATGTTGCAGCGACTGTGGCAGCAGCAAAGAGCCCTGGCGCAGTAAGTCCTTTTGCATAGCCTGGGCCGATGCAGTACGGACATGGTGCAAATCACGCTTGCGGAGAGGGCACAGATGAAGGACCTCTGCACCCTTCTGCACAGTTTTGAAATGGCTACTAAGATGGTTAGCACTGATGATGCCATCATCAGCATCAATATTTTGGTCATCTGCTATACATGCTGAAGCACACGTAGAATAGTCTGCATGAGGAGGTGGAAGCAGAGAAGGATGTGGAAGGGATAACAATATCTCAAATTCTCCAACTGTCATTGCACAGGTGGGTGCTATGGGAGGGTGTCTTACAGCAATCAAGGGGGGGTCATGGTACCAGGTAAACTGTTAGTGAAGGTGCAATAGCTGAGGAACAAATGGAGAAGGATGAGGTGATGGACGTGTAACAGTCAGGAGATGATGAGGATAATGTTCCCCTCTCTATTGTCCATGGTTGGCAGGTGGGGAAGGAAGAAGTAACCTTGAGTGGTACCCTGCCACAAACACACAATGGACTTGGATCTCATGAAAGCACCCGACACATGAGCACCTTCTTGCTGCACTATCTTCAAAATAATGCCTGTATTCTTAGGGTTAGAAATAGTGCTGACTACTGGATTTCCATTCTGTTAGATCCAAGGTAGAAGAGTAAATTTAGCCAGATGCTCACCCCCTGGAAAGGGAATGCGCTCAGGCTGGAGTATCGAAACACATTTGTAGATGATCTTAAGAGTGGTTTTACCTGTTACAGCTATTAGGCAAACAGTGTGCATCCAAGTTCTAGATGTCCAACCCTGGAATGTGACGGCATCATTGCAAAAACATTAGCAGCAACAGCGGTGAAAATGGCATAAGCAATTTCTGTGAGTCACATCACACAATTTTTGGACCAGCCCGTGCACCAGCAGAACAGAGTACAAGTCTAACATTTTGTGAATGACTGGAGAGGATGGTGCAGGAGTATCTGGAGCTCAATATCAGTGATATCAGGTGGTTTGGACTCTTTTGCATTTTTGTCTTCAAAAAAGGAAGAGTGTCCTGAGTTTGATTGTCACGCCTTGGAGGTTTTGACATGCACGGCAGCCAGTATTCTCTCAGAACGTGTGTTCAGCACTGCTGGTGGTGTCCTGATAGATAAGTACATCAGGCTGTCTCTTGAATATGTAGGCTACCTAACTCTTGTCCAAATGAACAAGTCATAGATCTCCAATGACTTTGAACCCCAGTTGCAGACTAGGCGGTGGTGTTTTGTTTTTAGTGTCATGCATTGATATTGCGTTATTGCAGTCTGTGCCATCTTTGTACTGTCTTCCGTGCCTGCTGTTGCTATTGCTGTTTATGTTACAAACCATTTTTTGAAATGTGGAGATTCCAAGTTGGGTCTCCATCTGGTGGGTTGCCTGTGGTGGAAGGTGTGTCAGAGGCCTATTATAATATTTCTACTCCATGGAAATTGATGCCACTTTAGTGGTGTGTGCCAATTATTTTTTGAAATGTGAAGACTCCAAGTTTGGTCTCCGTGTAAGTAGGTCTCCCAGACATGCAGGCCTGCACTTACTTTCAGTCAACTACCTGTGTTACTTTTCTCGATGCACAGCCAGAGAAGCAGGCGGTGACAAAGGTGCTGGAAGGGGGATATGGGACCCATCCCCTTGACAAACTCTCCTGATGAGGCTTTACTAGATGAAACACTTCGAGAGTAAACAATGCACAGGAGACTTAAAGTACCGTCACATTTAGCGACACTGCAGCGATACCGACAACGCTGTCAATCGCTGCAGCGTCGCTGTTTGGTCGCTGGAGAGCTGTCACACAGACAGCTCTCCAGCGACCAACGATGCTGGTAACCAGGGTAAACATCGGGTTACTAAGCGCAGGGCCGCGCTTAGTAACCCGATGTTTACCCTGCTTACCATCGTAAAAGTAAAAAAAAACAAACACTACATACTTACCTTCCGCTGTCTGTCCCCGACGCTGTGCTTTCCTGCACTGGCTGTGAGCGCAGCGGCCGGAAAGCACAGCGGTGACGTCAGCGCTCTGCTTTCCGGCTGGCCGGCGCTCACAGCCAGTGCAGGAAAGCACAGTGCCAGGGACAGACAGCGGAAGGTAAGTATGTAGTGTTTGTTTTTTTAACTTTTACGATGGTAACCAGGGTAAACATCAGGTTACTAAGCGCGGACCTGCACTTAGTAACCCGTTGTTTACCCTGGTTACCAGTGAACACATCGCTGAATCGGCGTCACACACGTCGATTCAGCGATGTCTGCAGGGAGTCCAGCGACAAAATAAAGTGCTGGACTTTCTGACATCACAGCAGGATTCTGATCGCTGCTGCGTGTCAAACTGAACAATATCGCTAGCCAGGACGCTGCAACGTCACGGATCGCTAGCGATATCGTTCAGTGTGACGGTACCTTTAACCTCACGCAGAAAGACTAAGGACTTACCTAGATAAATGGGACCTGTCGGAGAGGGACTTACCCTATTATATGGTGAGAGCTTTCCAATTTGATTGTATTGACACCCTTATTAACTCTCTCCAATACTACAGAGGAGACAGGTGACTACTTGCTTATATTTGTTAATACTGTAGGTCTTTGAGGGCATGTATATATTGACAGAAGGATTGTAAATATTTATACCCAAGTGAACGTATGCAGTAACTGGATGGTTTGTGTCTGTATGTTTTCAAATGACTAATGATAGCCCACACGGTTTTTAAGTCTTTGGTCTCACAGAGTATATTTTATTTTATTTAGATTGAGTAAAAGCTACATTTTAATTTATTCACATACACATTTATTAGCTGATTGGTTTCAAATTGACTTTGTCAATTAGGCTGTGGCTTATATTGAGAGTGGCAATAATTTGTCACATACTCCATGCTATATTATTTAATCTAATATTAATCAATCTCTGACAACAGCATTTAACCAGTTAACAGTAGTGAGTGCATCTCTGCTAAATCTGAAACTGTTAGAGGCAAGTCCTGGCTGTATGTTACTGTACCAGTGAACCTGCTACCGACTTGGGACGTACATATATGGCTAATTTTGGTAAGGGGATAAAATTCTGTAAAACAAAAGAAGAAGATTTTTGTGCATTGAGGGCAAAAGTGGGAGGATTTAACCATTAAATTACATGTAAACTACATCTATCATACAAATGTCAAAAATGCACATATGAATGGTTTACTGACATATAACAACAGATATGGAAGATAATCTAAACGTATAAAAACTTCCATCCACTGGATTAAAAACTGTCAATTTTAGAAATGCTTCTCTCAAGTTTGCATCTAGTAGATCCTGAATGGGGTCAAAATTGGAAGACAATGAGGCCATTGTTCAGACTCCAGGTGTTATAATGGACATTAATCACTCACTATAAAATGCTTGCATGCTGTGGTCAATAGCCAACATCTGTAGGGGTCAGTTTTCAAGATCAAACTTATCTAATTCATATGATTGAAACTATTAATTACCGCTCAACTTCTGAAATAATAACTCAAGCGCAGTTTCTGAGGCTGTCCAATCACAATGAAATACATGAACACCAATTTGTGGCAACCAATTCACAACTATGATGTACATGTACAGGGAAATTGGCAAAATGTTAAATTATTTACAGTGAATTAGGAAAATAATAAATTGTATTCTTTTTTTATATTAGAAAATAACTTCACCTATATCTTCCGTATTTTACATGCACTAAGACTGAACTGTAAGAATGTGTGTAAAGACATCATTTAATCTCAGTTGTAAACTATTTTACAAAGTTTCAAATTTAAGTAAAAAAACTGATTGAAATGCATGTTGTCAAAGGTCAATTTAATGTGAAGCATGTATTTGAATATTGTAATAAATCAAAATTACATTCTTGTGCAGTAATAAATATATTTATTTGACTTTTAATCAATTGAATTACTTACCACTATGGAAAATAATGTAGTGTGAACTTTTGATGATTTTGTAAGTGGTTAAATGTATGCATTGTTAGCCCTTTTTAATAAATAGACCTGACTAGACGCAATATTAAGATTTCCAAATGCTCAAAGATTGTCTAATTGGAACTTGCTAAAAAGTACAAAAAAGCAAATGGCATCAAAAACTTCAAAGACAAGTCTCCATTTTATGACTGAAGTTGTTCTGCTATGTAAAGTCTTTGAAGAAGGACTCCTGGTGATCAGAAGCCTTTGAAATGATAGAAAACAGACATTTATAATTACACAAAGGTGCAGAGTCCAGCAGAGATAGAGGACATTATTGAGGATGCTGAGGACTAGACATGGGCAAGACAAAATTTCAAATCTCAAAACTCACTTGACCTGTTATTTGATGGCAAGAAAACGAGCATTTTATACAGTCTTAGAAAAACAACACAAAATGATGCATTTTCTTTAAATTGATTGACTTTTAGGTGGTTAAACAGGTGTTTGGATTAGATATGTTGTTGTTAAAGAAAATTTAAAAAGTCACATAACTTCATGTAGAAAAGGTGCTTTCATCCTTTACTTTCTAAAGTATCTTAGTGATGAGCAAACGTTTTTGTATAAGGTATGATCCAAGCATGCTTCAGTGCTAATAGAGTGTCTTTGGTGTGCTTGAATAATATGTTTGATTCAACGTGGCTGCATGTTTTGCGACCGCTCTACAGCTGCAACACATGCAGAGATTGCCTAACAAACAGGTAATCCCTGCATGTGTTGCGGCTGTCAAACAGCCATGAGACATGCAGCCATGGGGACTCTAACATAGTATTCAAGGATGCTGAAGATACTCTATTAGCACTCGAGCATGCTGGATAACACCTTATCAGAGCACGCTTGCTCATCACAATTAAAAATTGAAAATCCTCTTCAGTGTCATTCTATGGCTCTGGAACTACTGATAAAAAGCCAAATGCCTGAAATAACAGTCATAGAAAAAAGAAAAAAACATAGTCATGCCTGTAAGTCCACAGTCCAGAAATATTGCAATCGCACAGCCGTTATTCGTTAGACCCTTTTTGCTTCAGGGGTATTGAATGCCACACCGTATAAGCCTTTAGTCACAATAGAAAAAAAGTAATCGCTATAGAAGCTCCACCTGGGTGCTGCTTCATGAAAAAAACAATTTGTATAAGAGTATCTAGAACAAGAAAAGTAACAGCGCACTCACCGGTGTTGAGCAAAAAGCGATTTATTCACATGAAATCATGCGGTGCAGGGAGGGTGGTGAAAATCGTTTTCACCACCCTCCCTGCACCGCATGATTTCATGTGAATAAATCGCTTTTTGCTCAACACCGGTGAGTGCGCTGTTACTTTTCTTGTTCTGGATACTCTTATAGTCATGCCTGTCATTGTGTCAAAATAGCACTGAGAAAATGACACAAAAAACTCTTAAAAAAATCAAAACGTAAGATGTGAACATTTCAAAGTTGGTTATGTGAAAAAGTTTTGATATGTAAAATACAGTTATTGCAAGCTCACGCTTTGAAATGTTTGTGCACCTCTACACCTTAAATATTTTCTGAAAGTGGACCAAATGATAATTGTCATGTTCACAGACCTGAACACCGTCATGTAACTTTAAAACACAGGATTTAAAACAAATAATTAAACATGTTATGATTCACCTAAAACTGACAAACAAGCAGAGCTGTACTCTATAGGTGAGCAAAGTGATTCTCAAAACCCAAGTGCATTAGCAACATTGGTATTCTGTGGCACCTGGACCAGGGCAGTGAGAACTTCCTACTTCATTACAGCATCTTTGGCACCTCTTCTGATTAGCAGGCCATTTTATATCACTTTAGCAAGGGAAAAGATCTATGGAAGAATAAAAAGAAGATAAAGTAAATCTTAGATATTCAGCAAAAATTAGGGATGAGCGAACCCGAAATGTAAAGTTCAGGTTTCATACCGGAGCAATATCTAGTGTTCAGTACCGAACCACCAACTTGGACTTTTCACAGGATGTGTGGTTTACTGTTATGGTTCAGATGCCTAATTCAGTTTGTTGAAAGGCTGAAGCACAGCCAATCAGCAAGCTTTTAGGCTGTCGGCACCTCCGGAGTATTGGCATGGCTGTGATTGGCTGGCGCACCATGTGACCCAGACAATGCAAATGCCGAATCACGGGTGCTGCAGCCATCCTGCTCTGCTTAGTGTAGGGACAGGATGCAGATGGAAAGAGGGACAGTGTTAGGTAGTGCATTCTGCCACAAATCGGCAGATGTACTCTGCATTTGGCTCAGTGGTAGAACTGGGCCAAAAATGCACTGTGTGTACTCAGCAACCCATATCTGTGGGAGTACTTTGCCAAGAGCAGCTCTGTGTACTCTGCAACCTCGCCTGTGGGAGTGCTGCACCAAAAGCCGCTGTGCATACTTTGCAACCCATATCTGCTGAAATACTGTGTCAAAAGCCATTGTGTGTACACTGCACCCCACCCGTGAGAGTACTATGCCAACAGCCTCTGTGTATACTTTGCAACCCATATCTGTGGGAGAACTTTGTCAAAAGCCATTGTGTGTACTCTGCAATTCTGCCTGTGGGAGTACTGGGCCAAAAGTCAATGCGTGTACTCTGGAACGCATATCTGTGGGAATACTGCACCAAAAGTCGCTGTGTGTACTCTGTAGTCATGTATGTACGAGAAGTGTGTATAAAAATTCTACTCTGCAGCTCTCTCTTTGCCATTTGTAGGCCAAACAAATTATTTTCCTGGATAGCTGTGTGTTTTGTAACAGTGTGGTAAAAAATGTTATCTCAGCTTCAGCTGTCTCTGTGTCATTTGTACTCCAAACAAATAATTTGATTATTCCACTGTGTCTTTATGAGTGGTAATGTAAAAAAGTAAATCTACTCATAGCAGCACAAAACTTTAGACACCAAATGGCTCGGTGGGTAGAATTTTAATCAATTTTTGAAGGTGAAATTTGTAAGGAGCTTCTGTGGGGGTACTCTGCCCTATGTTCTGTGAGTGAAATTTGTGTGGATACTCTGCACTCTGGTCTGTGGGTGTAATTTTAAATCAGCTTTGGTGGGGGTACTGTGCCCCATGGTCTTGGAGCAAGCTTTTTAATCAGTTTCTGTGGGGTTACTCTGCTCCATGCTCTGTGGGTGAAATTTGTAAACTGCTTCTGTAGGGGTTCTGTGACCCATGCTCTGTGGATTAAATTTGTAAGCTGCTTCTGTGGAGTCACAGTGCCCCATGTTCTTTGGATGGAATTTTTAAACATCATTTGATCAGATACTGTGTTTTTTGGTCATGGATTGACATTTTAATCAGATTCTGTGGAAGTAATCTGCCCCAAGCTCTGTGGGTGAAATGTGCAAGTGCTTATGCGGGGATTGTCAGCCCCATGTTCTGTAGGTAAAATTTGTAATCAGCCTCTGTGGGGGTTCTCTGCCCCATGGTCTGTGGATGAAATCATTAATCAGCTTCTGGTAGAGCATTGTGATCCATGGTCGGGAGATGAAATTTTTAATCAACTTCTTTGGGGAAACTATGCCCTATGCTCTGTGGGTAAAATACAGTGCCTTGTGAAATTATTCGGCCCCCTGGAACTTTTCATCCTTTTCCCATATACCATGCTTCAAACATAGAGATACAAAATATAAGTTTTTGGTGAAGAATCAACAACAAGTGGAACACATTTGTGAAGTTGAACTAAATTTATTGGATATTTTAAATTTTTGTGGAAATTCAAAAACTGAAAAGTGGGGCGTGCAATATTATTCAGCCCCTTTACTTTCAGTGCAGCAAATTCACTCCAGAAGTTCATTGTAGATCTCTGAATGATCCAATGTTATCCTAAATGCCTAATGATTAGGGTTGAGCGAAACGAGTCGAACATTTTCAAAAGTCGCCGACTTTTGGCGAAGTCGAGTTTCATGAAACCCGATCCGACCCCTGTGCGTGGTCGGCCATGCGGTACGCGACTTTCGCGCCAAAGTCGCGTTTCAATGACGCGAAAAGCGCCATTTCTCAGCCAATGAAGGTAAACGCAGAGTGTGGGCAGCGTGATGACATAGGTCCTGGTCCCCACCATCTTAGAGAAGGGCATTGCAGTGATTGGCTTGCTGTCTGCGGCGTCACAGGGGCTATAAAGGGGAGTTCCCGCCGACCGCCATCTTACTGCTGCTGATCTGAGCTTAGGGAGAGGTTGCTGCCGCTTCGTCAGAAGCAGGGATAGCGTTAGGCAGGGTCCATTAACCACAAAACCGCTTGTGCTGTAGCGATTTCCACTGCCCAACACCACCTTCGGTGTGCAGGGACAGTGGAAGCTCCTTTTTTTTTTTTTTTCCTCAGCGCTGTAGCTCATTGGGCTGCCCTAGAAGGCTCCCTGATAGCTGCATTGCTGTGTGTACGCCGCTGTGCAAACCAACTGCTTTTTTCAAAGCACAAATCCTCTTGTTCCTTCCTTTCTGCACAGCTATCTTGTTTGTTTGTCCACACTTTTTATTTAATTTGTGCATCAGTCCACTCCTTATTGCTGCCTGCCATACCTGGCTGAGATTACTGCAGGGAGATAGTAATTGAAGGACAGTTCCTTTTTTTTTTTTTTTTTTTTTTTGTGGGAGATTAAGATTGACATTTCTGCTAGAGTGCCATCTCTGTCTGTGTCATCTCTCACTCAGTGGGCCATAGAAAGCCTATTTATTTTTTTGCTTGATTTGGGTTCCAAAATCTACCAGAAAAAATCACAACATCAATCAGTGGGAGAAAAATATTGGCCTCAGGGCTTGTGTGCCACTCCTTACTCCTGTGTGTGCCATCTCTCACTCAGTGGGCCATAGAAAGCCTATTAATTTTTTTGCTTGATTTGGGTTCTAAATTCTACCTGAAAAAATCAATAAATCAATCAGTGGGAGATTAATATTGGCCTTTGGGCTTGTGTGCCAGTCCTAAGCGTGCCATCTCTCTCTCTCTCAGATAGTGAGCCATAGAAAGCCTATTTTTTTATTATTTTATTGGGTTTATAAATTTTCCCTGGAAAAAAAAAAAAGTGGGAGATTAATATTGGCCTCTGGGCTTGTGTGCCAGTCCTGAGCGTGCCATCTCTCTCACAAATAGTGGGCCATAGAAAGCCTATTTATTTTTTTGGTTGATTTGGGTTCATAATTCTACCTGAAAAAATCAATCAATCAATCAGTGGGAGATTAATATTGGCCTTTGGGCTTGTGTGCCAGTCCTAAGCGTGCCATCTCTCTCTCTCAGATAGTGGGCCATAGAAAGCCTATTTATTATTATTTTTTTTATTGGGTTTATAAATTTTCCCTGGAAAAAAAAAAATGGGAGATTAATATTGGCCTCTGGGCTTGTGTGCCAGTCCTGAGCGTGCCATCTCTCTCACAAATAGTGGGCCATAGAAAGCCTATTTATTTTTTTGGTTGATTTTGGGTTCCTAATTCTACCTGAAAAAATCAATCAATCAATCAGTGGGAGAAAAATATTGGCCTCAGGGCTTGTGTGCCACTCCTTACTCCTGTGTGTGCCATCTCTCACTCAGTGGGCCATAGAAAGCCTATTAATTTTTTTGCTTGATTTGGGTTCTAAATTCTACCTGAAAAAATCATTAAATCAATCAGTGGGAGATTAATATTGGCCTCTGGGCTTGTGTGCCACTCCTGACTCCTGTGTGCGTCATCTGTCACTCAGTGGGCCCTAGAAAGCCTATTTTTTGTTTTATTTGTTTTCTAAATTCTCCCTGAAACAATCATTTTATTTTCTTTGGTTTCTAAATTATTCCTGAAAAAAATCATTTTTTTTGTATTTTTTTTTCTCTCAAGTCTCCCTGAAAAAAAAAAAAAAAAAAAAAATCTGTGGGAGATTCATATTGCCCCTTCTGCTTGTGTGCCAGTCTTGACTCCTGGGTGTGCCATCTCTCTCTCTCTCCCCAATTGTGGGCCATAGAAAGCCTATTAATTTTTTTGCTTGATTTGGGTTCCAAAATCTACCAAAAAAAATCACTAAATCAATCGGTGGGAGATTAATATTGGCCTCTGGGCTTGTGTGCCACTCCTGACTCCTGTGTGCGTCCTCTCTCACTCAGTGGGCCCTACAAAGCCTTTTTTTTTTTTTTTTTCCTAAATTCTCCCTGAAACAATCATTTCATTTTATTTGTTTTATAAATTCTTCTGTAAAAAATAATTTTTTTTTAATTTTTTTTTTTTCTGAAGTCTCCCTTTTAAAAAAAACAAACACAAATCAGTGGGAGATAAATATTTACATTTGCGCTTCAGTGACAGTCCTGTGTGTGTGCCATCTCATTTTTTGCCAACAACAACAGAGTGTGTAACATTGTGGCTGATTTTCGTTGTGGTCTCACCCACCTGTAAAGGGGTAGCTAAATCATACTGAAGTTATAGCTCACCGTGTAAGTTGTGTGACAGCAACAAATACCGTTCGTTTGTTAACATTTTTAAAACAATGAGGAAGTCTGGTGGAAGAGGTCGTGGCCGGGGGCGTTCTTTGTCAGCTGGTAATGAGGGTAGTGGTAGTGGTGGAGCATCAGCTGGTCGTGGGAAAAAAAATATTGCACCTAAGTCTGGAGCTGTGGAGCCAGGTTCGTCGTCTGGCTACACAAGGCCTCGAACGCTCCCTTTTCTGGGAGTAGGAAAACCGCTTTTAAAGCCGGAGCAGCAAGAGCAAGTTTTGGCTTATCTTGCTGACTCAGCCTCTAGCTCTTTTGCCTCCTCTCGTGAAACTGGTAAATGTCAAAGCAGCGCGTCGTTAGTGGATGTTCACGGTCAGGGACAAGTCGCTTCCTTGTCCTCTTCAGCAAAAACAACAACAGAGAAGAATGCAGCAGGCGACACAACGGGTTACTCCATGGAGCTCTTTACACATACCGTCCCTGGCTTAGAAAGTGAAGCAGTTAACAGTCCATGCCCATTACAAGTTGAATCTGACATGGAGTGCACTGATGCACAGCCACAGCCAGACTACTATCCTGGTCCTTTGACTCAGACCACAACATTGCCCTCGCAGGGTGCTGATCAAGAATCAGACCCTGATGAGACTATGTTGCCCCATCACGAACGCTATACCACCGACCGACACGGTGACACAGACGAAGTTGCACACTAGCTACAAGAAGAGATAATAGATGACCCAGTTCTTGACCCCGATTGGCAGCCATTGGGGGAACAGGGTGCAGGCGGCAGCAGTTCTGAAGCGGAGGAGGAGGGGCCGCAGCAGGCATCAACATCGCAACAGGTTCCATCTGCCGGGCCCGTATCTTGCCCAAAACGCGTGGCAAAGCTAAAACCTGTTGGAGGACAGCGTGGCCATTCGGTTAAAGCTCAGTCTGCAATGCCTGAAAAGGTATCCGATGCTAGAAAGAGTGCAGTCTGGCATTTTTTTAAACAACATCCAATTGATCAGCGCAAAGTCATCTGTCAAAAATGTTCAACTACCTTAAGCAGAGGACAGAATCTGAAAAGTCTCAATACAAGTTGCATGCATAGACATTTAACCACCATGCATTTGCAAGCCTGGACTAACTACCAAACGTCCCTTAAGGTTGTAGCACCCTCGGCCAATGAAGCTAGTCAGCAACGCAACATCCCTTCCGGCAGTGTAGGGCCACCATTTTCCGCACCACCTGCAGTATCTGTGCAGGTTTCTTTGCCAGGCCAAAGCCATCAGGGTCAGGGAATCACCAGTTTCGTAGTAGGAAACACTGCATCTAGGGCACCGGCGGCAACAATACCATCTCCCACCGTCTCTCAGTCTGCCATGTCCACCGGCACCCCCGCTAGTTCCACGATCTCCAGCTCTCCAGTCCAGCTCACCCTACATGAGACTATGGTTAGAAAAAGGAAGTACTTAGCCTCGCATCCACGTACACAGGGTTTGAACGCACACATAGCTAGACTAATCTCGTTAGAGATGATGCCCTACCGGTTAGTTGAAAGCGAAGCTTTCAAAGCCCTGATGGACTACGCTGTACCACGCTACGAGCTACCCAGTCGACACTTTTTTTCCAGAAAAGCCATCCCAGCCCTCCACCAGCATGTTAAAGAGCGCATCGTCCATGCACTCAGGCAATCTGTGAGCACAAAGGTGCACCTGACAACAGATGCATGGACCTGTAGGCATGGCCAGGGACGTTACGTGTCCATCACGGCACACTGGGTAAATGTGGTGGATGCAGGGTCCACAGGGGACAGCAAGTTTGGGACAGTTCTGCCTAGCCCACGGTCTAGGAAACAATTGGCTGTAGCCGTTCGCACCCCTTCCTCCTCCTCTTCGTCCTCCTGCAGAAGCGAGAGCTCGTCCACAGACCGCAGTCGCACAACCACTCCATCCGCAGCTGCCACTGTTGCACACCAGGTCTCCCATTATGGGGCAGCTACTGGCAAACGTCAGCAGGCTGTATTGGCTATGAAGTGTTTGGGCGACAACAGACACACCGCGGAAGTTCTGTCCGAGTTCTTGCAGAAAGAAACGCAGTCGTGGCTGGGCACTGTAGATGTTGAGGCAGGCAAGGTAGTGAGTGATAACGAAAGGAATTTCATGGCTGCCATCTCCCTTTCCCAACTGAAACACATTCCTTGCCTGGCTCACACCTTAAACCTGGTGGTGCAGTGCTTCCTGAAAAGTTATCCGGGGTTATCCGACCTGCTCCTCAAAGTGCGTGGACTTTGCTCACATATCCGCCGTTCGCCCGTACACTCCAGCCGTATGCAGACCTATCAGCGTTCTTTGAACCTTCACCAGCATCGCCTAATCATAGACGTTGCAACAAGGTGGAACTCAACACTGCACATGCTTCAGAGACTGTGTGAACAGAGGCGGGCTGTTATGTTTTTGTGGGAGGATACACATACACGGGCAGGCAGTAGGATGGCAGACATGGAGTTGTCAGGTGTGCAGTGGTCGAAGATTCAAGACATGTGTCAAGTCCTTCAGTGTTTTGAGGAATGCACACGGCTGGTTAGTGCAGACAACGCCATAATAAGCATGAGCATCCCCCTAATGCATCTGCTGATGCAAAGTTTGACGCACATAAAGGATCAGGCGTCTGCAGCTGAGGAAGAGGAAAGCCTTGATGACAGTCAGCCATTGTCTGGCCAGGGCAGTGTACAGGACGAGGTAGCGGGCGAAGAGGAGGAGGAGGACGAGGAGGATGATGGGGATGATTATATTTTTAATGAGGAAGCTTTTCCGGGGCCACTGGAAATTGGTGGCGCGGCAAGGCCGGGTTCTGGTTTTTTGAGGGACACAAGTGACGTTGATTTGCCTGAAACTGCCCCTCAACCAAGCACAACCGCAGATTTGAGAACTGGAACTTTGGCCCACATGGCGGATTATGCCTTACGTATCCTCAAAAGGGACACACGCATAACTAAAATGATGAATGATGACGATTACTGGTTGGCCTGCCTCCTTGATCCTCGCTATAAAGGCAAATTGCAAAATATAATGCCACATGAGAACTTGGAACTAATATTAGCAACCAAACAATCAACTCTTGTTGACCGTTTGCTTCTGGCATTCCCTGCACACAGCGCCCGTGATCGTTCTCACACGAGCTGCAGGGGCCAGCAGACCAGAGGAGTTAGAGGGGCAGAAATCAGAAGTGGCGTTGGCCAGAGGGGTTTTCTGACCAGGTTGTGGAGTGATTTTGCTATGACCGCAGACAGGACAGGTACTGCAGCATCAATTCAAAGTGACAGGAGACAACATTTGTCCAGTATGGTTACAAACTATTTTTCATCCCTTACCGATGTTCTCCCTCAACCGTCATTCCCATTTGATTACTGGGCATCAAAATTAGACACCTGGCCAGAATTGGCAGAATATGCATTGCAGGAGCTTGCTTGCCCGGCAGCTAGTGTCCTATCAGAAAGAGTATTCAGTGCTGCAGGTTCAATACTAACAGAAAAAAGGACTCGTCTGGCTACCCAAAATGTAGATGATCTAACCTTCATTAAAATGAACCACAACTGGATTTCGAAATCTTTTGCCCCACCTTGCCCGGCTGACACCTAGCTTTCCTATGAAAAGGTCTTGCCTGTGGACTATTCTGAATGCCTTTTCCAATCTCGTAATTTTCAGCACCTGATTGTCCAGCATACGACATGTTTACACCTCACTAAATGGCCAAACTCCCCACACGGGGCCGTGGTATCGACACTTGGCGACAGCACCCGTGAGAGTGCAGTTTGTCTGAAGAGGTGGGTGAGCCCGCTTTTGGTCGACGGCACTGCCACTGGGTCCCTCCTAGTACAATAAAGTGTCTCTGGCGGTGGTGGTGCGCACCCAACGTCAGACACACCGTTGTAATATGAGGGGCCCTGGGCCTGTACCGCCGGCCACAAGACAGTTTCCCCCCACCCCAGCTCAAACAGTGCTCTACCACTTGCAAAATTATCTCACAGCTCCACCAATGTTTAGTCTATGCGCTGACATCCTTCAATGCCTGCCACTGACAATACCATTGTATTGACATTTTTGTTATGTTAGGCCTTCGATGCCTGTCTGTGATCACTCCTTCCACTAGGCCTCCACTGACCACACCACTGCTGCCCGTGTACCCCTGGAACCAATTTAAAATTGCCTACAGCCATGTGTTATTATTTTAGGCCTTCGATGCCTGTCTGCGGTCACTCCTTCCACTAGGCCTCTACTGACCACACCATTGCTGCCAGTGTACCCCTGGAACCAATTTAAAATTGCCTACAGCCAGCCCAATTTTTTTATTTTAGGCCTTCGATGCCTGTCTGCGGTCCATTCTTTCAACTACTACTACACTGACCAGGGCACTGCTGCCCGTGTACCCCTGGAACCAATTTAAAATTGCCTACAGCCATGTGTTATTATTTTAGGCCTTCGATGCCTGTCTGCGGTCACTCCTTCCACTAGGCCTCCACTGACCACACCACTGCTGCCCGTGTACCCCTGGAACCAATTTAAAATTGCCTACAGCCATGTGTTATTATTTTAGGCCTTCGATGCCTGTCTGCGGTCACTCCTTCCACTAGGCCTCTACTGACCACACCACTGCTGCCCGTGTACCCCTGGAACCAATTTAAAATTGCCTACAGCCAGCCCAATTTTTTTATTTTAGGCCTTCGATGCCTGTCTGCGGTCCATTCTTTCAACTACTACTACACTGACCAGGGCACTGCTGCCCGTGTACCCCTGGAACCAATTTAAAATTGCCTACAGCCATGTGTTATTATTTTAGGCCTTCGATGCCTGTCTGTGGTCACTCCTTCCACTAGGCCTCCACTGACCACACCACTGCTGCCCGTGTACCCCTGGAACCAATTTAAAATTGCCTACAGCCAGCCCAATTTTTTTATTTTAGGCCTTCGATGCCTGTCTGCGGTCCATTCTTTCAACTACTACTACACTGACCAGGGCACTGCTGCCCGTGTACCCCTGGAACCAATTTAAAATTGCCTACAGCCATGTGTTATTATTTTAGGCCTTCGATGCCTGTCTGTGGTCACTCCTTCCACTAGGCCTCCACTGACCACACCACTGCTGCCCGTGTACCCCTGGAACCAATTTAAAATTGCCTACAGCCATGTGTTATTATTTTAGGCCTTCGATGCCTGTCTGCGGTCACTCCTTCCACTAGGCCTCCACTGACCACACCACTGCTGCCCAAATAAAGAAGCAGGGCGCGTCCGAGGGTGAGTATATACCTAATAAGAATATAATCACCCTCGGACGCGCAATGCTTATTTCCAACAGCCTTCCTTCCTAAGAATCAGCCCTTCCGTGGTGTAGAGAGACGTTGTGTTTCACTCCAAGGTGTTCCCTGTTGTGAATTCTGTGGCTGAATTCACTCCTGTGGTCACAAGTGGTACTGCAGCTTCTGAGCTTCCTCCCTCAGGTGTTCTGGTGAGCTCGTTAACTGCTTCATTACTTAACTCCGCCTGATGCTGCTATCCTTGCTCCTTGTCAATGTTTCAGTGTTGGATCTGAGCTTCTCCTGATTGTTCCTGTGACCTGCTGCTCTGTATAGCTAAGTGCTTTTTGCTTTTTTGTTGCTTTTTTTTTCTGTCCAGCTTGTCTTTGTTTTTGCTGGAAGCTCTGAGACGCAAAGGGTGTACTGCCGTGCCGTTAGTTCGGCACGGTGGGTTTTTTTTTGCCCCCTTTGCGTGGTTTTGTTTTAGGGTTTTTTGTAGACTGCAAAGTTCGCTTTACTGTCCTCGCTCTGTCCTAGAATATCGGGCCCCACTTTGCTGAATCTATTTCATCCCTACGTTTTGTCTTTTCATCTTACTCACAGTCATTATATGTGGGGGGCTGCCTTTTCCTTTGGGGAATTTCTCTGGGGCAAGTCAGGCCTATTTTTCTATCTTCAGGCTAGCTAGTTTCTTAGGCTGTGCCGAGTTGCCTAGGTAGTTGTTAGGCGCAATCCACAGCCGCTTTTAGTTGTGTTTAGGATAGGATCAGGTGTGCAGTCTACAGAGTTTCCACGTCTCAGAGCTCGTTCTTGTATTTTTGGGTATTTGTCAGATCACTGTGTGCGCTCTGATCGCTAAGCACACTGTGTTTCTGGATTGCCTTCATAACACCTGTCATTAGCAAACATAACAGTACAAGGAGCCCAAACTAATGATTCTCAATAGAGGGAAAGAAAAAGTTCTGACATCATTTTTTTTTTTTTTCTCTGCTCTGTGTTCACTTTTTTTTTTTCCCCTAGACATTTGGGTGATTCTGGACACAGGTGTGGACATGGATATTCAGGGTCTGTGCTCTTCAATGGATAATCTCGTTATAAATGTACAAAAAATTCAAGATACTATTGATCAGAAATCTATGTTAGAACCAAGAATTCCTATTCATAGTAACATAGTAACATAGTTAGTAAGGCCGAAAAAAGACATTTGTCCATCCAGTTCAGCCTATATTCCATCATAATAAATACCCAGATCTACGTCCTTCTACAGAACCTAATAATTGTATGATACAATATTGTTCTGGTCCAGGAAGACATCCAGGCCTCTCTTGAACCCCTCGACTGAGTTCGCCATCACCACCTCCTCAGGCAAGCAATTCCAGATTCTCACTGCCCTAACAGTAAAGAATCCTCTTCTATGTTGGTGGAAAAACCTTCTCTCCTCCAGACGCAAAGAATGCCCCCTTGTGCCCGTCACCTTCCTTGGTATAAACAGATCCTCAGCGAGATATTTGTATTGTCCCCTTATATACTTATACATGGTTATTAGATCGCCCCTCAGTCGTCTTTTTTCTAGACTAAATAATCCTAATTTCGCTAATCTATCTGGGTATTGTAGTTCTCCCATCCCCTTTATTAATTTTGTTGCCCTCCTTTTGTTGCCCTAATTTTGTTGCCCTCCAAATATTCCTGATTTGTTTTTTGGAGATAGAACTAAGTTTCTAAGTTTCAAAAATAATTGTAAGCTATTTCTGGCCTTGAAACCTCATTCTTCTGGTAATCCTATTCAACAGGTTTTGATTATTATTTCTTTTTTGCGCGGCGACCCTCAAGACTGGGCATTTTCTCTTGCGCCAGGAGACCCTGCATTGAGTAGTGTCGATGCGTTTTTCCTGGCGCTCGGATTGCTGTACGATGAGCCTAATTCAGTGGATCAGGCTGAGAAAAATTTGCTGGCTTTGTGCCAGGGTCAGGATGATATAGAAGTATATTGTCAGAAATTTAGGAAATGGTCAGTACTCACTCAGTGGAATGAATCTGCGCTGGCAGCTTTGTTCAGAAAGGGTCTCTCTGAGGCTCTTAAGGATGTCATGGTGGGATTTCCTATGCCTGCTGGTTTGAATGAGTCTTTGTCTTTGGCCATTCAGATCGGTCGACGCTTGCGCGAGCGTAAATCTGTGCACCATTTGGCGGTACTGCCTGAGGTTAAACCTGAGCCTATGCAGTGCGATAGGACTATGACTAGAGTTGAACGGCAGGAATACAGACGTCTGAATGGTCTGTGTTTCTACTGTGGTAATTCCACTCATGCTATTTCTGATTGTCCTAAGCGCACTAAGCGGTCCACTAGGTCTGCCGTCATTGGTACTGTACAGTCCAAATTCCTTCTGTCCATTACCTTGATATGCTCTTTGTCGTCGTTTTCTGTCATGGCGTTTGTGGATTCGGGCGCTGCCCTGAATCTGGTGGATTTGGATTATGCTAAACGTTGTGGGTTTTTCTTGGAGCCTTTGCGGTGTCCTATTCCATTGAGAGGAATTGATGCTACACCTTTGGCCAAGAATAAACCTCAATACTGGGCCCAGATGACCATGTGCATGGCTCCTGCACATCAGGAAGTTATTCGCTTTCTGGTGTTGCATAATCTGCATGATGTGGTCGTGTTGGGGTTGCCATGGCTACAAACCCATAATCCAGTATTGGATTGGAATTCCATGTCGGTATCCAGCTGGGGTTGTCAGGGGGTACATGGTGATGTTCCATTTTTGTCGATTTCGTCATCCACCCCTTCTGAGGTCCCAGAGTTCTTGTCTGATTATCAGGATGTATTTGAAGAGCCCAAGTCCGATGCTCTACCTCCGCATAGGGATTGTGATTGTGCTATCAATTTGATTCCTGGTAGTAAATTCCCTAAAGGTCGATTATTTAATTTATCCGTGCCCGAACACGCCGCTATGCGCAGTTATGTGAAGGAATCCCTGGAGAAGGGACATATTCGCCCATCGTCATCACCACTGGGAGCAGGGTTCTTCTTTGTAGCCAAGAAGGATGGTTTGCTGAGACCGTGTATTGATTACCGCCTTCTTAATAAGATCACTGTTAAATTTCAGTATCCCTTGCCATTGTTATCTGACTTGTTTGCTCGGATTAAGGGGGCTAGTTGGTTCACTAAGATAGATCTTCGTGGTGCGTATAATCTGGTGAGAATCAGGCAAGGAGATGAATGGAAAACTGCATTCAATACGCCCGAGGGTCATTTTGAGTATCTAGTGATGCCGTTCGGACTTGCCAATGCTCCATCTGTGTTTCAGTCTTTTATGCATGACATCTTCCGTGAGTATCTGGATAAATTCCTGATTGTTTACTTGGATGACATTTTGATCTTCTCAGATGATTGGGAGTCTCATGTGAAGCAGGTCAGAATGGTTTTTCAGGTCCTGCGTGCTAACTCTTTGTTTGTGAAGGGATCAAAGTGTCTCTTCGGTGTGCAGAAAGTTTCATTTTTGGGGTTCATCTTTACCCCTTCTACTATCGAGATGGATCCAGTTAAGGTCCAAGCCATCCAGGATTGGATTCAGCCGACATCTCTGAAAAGTCTGCAAAAGTTCCTGGGCTTTGCTAATTTTTATCGTCGCTTCATCTGTAATTTTTCTAGCATTGCCAAACCATTGACCGATTTGACCAAGAAGGGTGCTGATTTGGTTAATTGGTCTTCTGCTGCTGTGGAAGCTTTTCAGGAGTTGAAGCGTCGTTTTTGTTCTGCCCCTGTGTTGTGTCAGCCAGATGTTTCTCTTCCGTTCCAGGTCGAGGTAGATGCTTCTGAGATTGGAGCAGGGGCGGTTTTGTCACAGAGAGGTTCTGATTGCTCAGTGATGAAACCATGTGCTTTCTTTTCCAGGAAGTTTTCGCCCGCTGAGCGTAATTATGATGTGGGCAATCGAGAGTTGCTGGCCATGAAGTGGGCATTCGAGGAGTGGCATCATTGGCTTGAAGGAGCTAAGCATCGCGTGGTGGTATTGACTGATCATAAGAACTTGACTTATCTCGAGTCTGCCAAGCGCTTGAATCCTAGACAGGCCCGTTGGTCGTTATTTTTTGCCCGCTTCGACTTTGTGATTTCGTACCTTCCGGGCTCTAAAAATGTGAAGGCGGATGCTCTGTCTAGGAGTTTTGTGCCTGACTCTCCGGGTTTATCTGAGCCAGCGGGTATCCTCAAGGAAGGAGTCATTGTGTCTGCCATCTCCCCTGATTTGCGGCGGGTGCTGCAAAAATTTCAGGCGAATAAATCTGATCGTTGTCCAGCAGAGAAACTGTTCGTCCCTGATAGGTGGACTAATAAACTTATCTCTGAACTTCATTGTTCGGTGTTGGCTGGTCATCCTGGAATCTTTGGTACCAGAGAGTTAGTGGCTAGATCCTTCTGGTGGCCATCTCTGTCACGGGATGTACGTACTTTTGTGCAGTCCTGTGGGATTTGTGCTAGGGCTAAGCCCTGCTGTTCTCGTGCCAGTGGGTTGCTTTTGCCCTTGCCGGTCCCAAAGAGGCCTTGGACACATATTTAGATGGATTTCATTTCTGACCTTCCCGTTTCTCAAAAGATGTCAGTCATTTGGGTGGTCAGTGATCGCTTTTCTAAAATGGTCCATCTGGTGCCCTTGGCTAAATTGTCTTCCTCCTCTGATTTGGTACCTTTGTTCTTTCAGCATGTGGTTCGGTTGCATGGCATTCCTGAGAATATTGTTTCTGACAGAGGTTCCCAGTTTGTTTCAAGGTTTTGGCGAGCCTTTTGTGGTAGGATGGGCATTGACCTATCCTTTTCCTCGGCTTTCCATCCTCAGACTAATGGCCAGACCGAACGAACCAATCAGACCTTGGAAACATATCTGAGATGTTTTGTTTCTGCAGACCAGGATGATTGGGTGTCCTTTTTGCCGTTGGCTGAGTTCGCCCTTAATAATCGGGCCAGCTCGGCTACCTTGGTTTCTCCTTTTTTTTGCAATTCTGGGTTCCATCCTCGTTTCTCTTCAGGACAGGTTGAGTCTTCGGACTGTCCTGGTGTGGATTCTGTGGTGGATAGGTTGCAGCAGATCTGGACTCAGGTAGTGGACAATTTGATCTTGTCCCAGGAGAAAGCTCAACTTTTCGCTAATCGCAGACGCCGTGTGGGTCCCCGACTTCGTGTTGGGGATCTGGTTTGGTTATCTTCTCGTCATATTCCTATGAAGGTTTCCTCTCCTAAATTTAAACCTCGTTTTATTGGTCCATATAGGATTTCTGAGGTTCTCAATCCTGTGTCTTTTCGTTTGACCCTCCCAGACTCCTTTTCCATACATAATGTATTCCATAGGTCGTTGTTGCGGAGATACGTGGCACCTATGGTTCCATCTGTTGAGCCTCGTGCCCCGGTTTTGGTGGAGGGGGAATTGGAGTATATTGTGGAGAAGATTTTGGATTCTCGTGTTTCTAGACGGAAACTCCAGTATCTGGTTAAATGGAAGGGTTATGCTCAGGAAGATAATTCCTGGGTTTTTGCCTCTGATGTTCATGCTTCCGATCTTGTTCGTGCCTTTCATGCGGCTCATCCTGGTTGGCCTGGGGGCTCTGGTGAGGGTTCGGTGACCCCTCCTCAAGGGGGGGGTACTGTTGTGAATTCTGTGGCTGAATTCACTCCTGTGGTCACAAGTGGTACTGCAGCTTCTGAGCTTCCTCCCTCAGGTGTTCTGGTGAGCTCGTTAACTGCTTCATTACTTAACTCCGCCTGATGCTGCTATCCTTGCTCCTTGTCAATGTTTCAGTGTTGGATCTGAGCTTCTCCTGATTGTTCCTGTGACCTGCTGCTCTGTATAGCTAAGTGCTTTTTGCTTTTTTGTTGCTTTTTTTTCTGTCCAGCTTGTCTTTGTTTTTGCTGGAAGCTCTGAGACGCAAAGGGTGTACCGCCGTGCCGTTAGTTCGGCACGGTGGGTTTTTTTTTTGCCCCCTTTGCGTGGTTTTGTTTTAGGGTTTTTTGTAGACTGCAAAGTTCGCTTTACTGTCCTCGCTCTGTCCTAGAATATCGGGCCCCACTTTGCTGAATCTATTTCATCCCTACGTTTTGTCTTTTCATCTTACTCACAGTCATTATATGTGGGGGGCTGCCTTTTCCTTTGGGGAATTTCTCTGGGGCAAGTCAGGCCTATTTTTCTATCTTCAGGCTAGCTAGTTTCTTAGGCTGTGCCGAGTTGCCTAGGTAGTTGTTAGGCGCAATCCACAGCCGCTTTTAGTTGTGTTTAGGATAGGATCAGGTGTGCAGTCTACAGAGTTTCCACGTCTCAGAGCTCGTTCTTGTATTTTTGGGTATTTGTCAGATCACTGTGTGCGCTCTGATCGCTAAGCACACTGTGTTTCTGGATTGCCTTCATAACACCTGTCATTAGCAAACATAACAGTTCCCCAGGTTGCCTTTCCTGAGCTTCGATCTTCCGGCTCTCGTTTAGTAGTTGTTGGAAACTACGCTGCATTAGGCCTTCAAATTGGGTATGGGGTGTAGAGAGATGGTGTGTTCCACTCCAAAGTGTTCCCCAGGTTGCCTTTCCTGAGCTTCGATCTTCCGGCTCTCGTTTAGTAGTTCTTGGAAACTACACTGCATTAGGCCTTCAAATTGGGTATGGGGTGTAGAGAGAGGGTGTGTTACACTCCAAGGTGTTCCCCAGGTTGCCTTTCCTGAGCTTCGATCTTCATGCTCTCGTTTAGTAGTTGTTGGAAACTACGCTGCATTAGGCCTACAAATTGGGTATGGGGTGTAGAGAGAGGGTTTGTTACACTCCAAGGTGTTCCCCAGGTTGCCTTTCCTGAGCTTCGATCTTCCGGCTCTCGTTTAGTAGTTGTTGGAAACTACGCTGCATTAGGCCTTCAAATTGGGTATGGGGTGTAGAGAGAGGGTGTGTTACACTCCAAGGTGTTCCCCAGGTTGCCTTTCCTGAGCTTCGATCTTCCGGCTCTCGTTTAGTAGTTCTTGGAAACTACACTGCATTAGGCCTTCAAATTGGGTATGGGGTGAAGAGAGAGGGTGTGTTACACTCCAAGGTGTTCCCCAGGTTGCCTTTCCTGAGCTTCGATCTTCCGGCTCTCGTTTAGTAGTTCTTGGAAACTACACTGCATTAGGCCTACAAATTGGGTATGGGGTGGAGAGAGATGGTGTGTTCCACTCCAAGGTGTTCCCCAGGTTGCCTTTCCTGAGCTTCGATCTTCCGGCTCTCGTTTAGTAGTTCTTGGAAACTACACTGCATTAGGCCTTCAAATTGGGTATGGGGTGTAGAGAGAGGGTGTGTTACACTCCAAGGTGTTCCCCAGGTTGCCTTTCCTGAGCTTCGATCTTCCGACTCTCGTTTAGTAGTTCTTGGAAACTACACTGCATTAGGCCTACAAATTGGGTATGGAGTGGAGAGAGATGGTGTGTTACACTCCAAGGTGTTCCCCAGGTTTCCTTGCCATTGCTTCGGTCTTCCGACTCTCGTTTAGTAGTTGTAGAAAAGTACACTGCATTAGGCCTACAAAATGGGTATGGGGTGGAGAGAGATGGTGTGTTACACTCCAAGGTGTTCCCCAGGTTGCCTTTCCTGAGCTTCTATCTTCAGGCTCTCATTAAATTGTGGTTAAATGGAACAACTGCATTTGGCGTACTAGTTGGTTTGGGGCCTACTATCGGTGTCTGCCACTCCTTGCTGTTCTCCTGGTTTCCTGTCCTGAAATTCCATTTTCAGGCTCTCGTTAAGTAGTTGTTAATGTTAGACTGCATTTGGCCTACTAGTTGGGTTGGGGCCTACTATCGGTGTCTGCCACTCCTTGCTGTTCTCCTCCACTGAACAAAGCTGTGCCGCCTGTTTACTACGGTTGCCAATTTTGAACTGCATTTCGACTACTTACTGATTTGGCCCTACTCTCTGTGTCAGCCTCTCATTCCAGTTGTCCTCCATTGCAATGCCCCCTGGTTATTCCTGTGTTACCAATTTTGAACTGCATTTAGCCCACTTTATTCTTTGGGCCTATATCTGTGTTTCCACTTCATCGTGCCCATTGCCCAGCCAGTGATAGATGAGTCTGCTGGTACATTGACCCATAACGCAACATTCCCCGTGCATGCTACACAACAACATTGTGACCCTGCTGAAAGTCAGGTTGCTCTTCCCGCATACCATACCACCTTACACGGGGACAAAGAGGAAGGTGCAGATGAAAGTGCAGGTTCCTTCATCAGGTGGGGGGAGGAATACTAGTTGGCGACGTCACTGGCACAGGGCCTCTCATAGTACGCAAAAGTGTTGCTGCCAGTGGGAGGCGCCCCCGCCGTGCAAACACACCGCTGTACTTTGAGGGGCCCTGTGCCAGTGCCAATGCCAACAAGTGGGCCCCCCCTGCTTGCTCAGGATCACAGCACTTGCAAAGTTGAAATACTTACCTCTCCCTGCTCCACTGCCGTGACGTGGTCCAGATTTCCTGGGCCCACTAATTACTTGAACCAGCCCTACCCCACACAACTTTAGCCAAATGACCCCCAATTTCAAATGCCTTCCAATTATTATAAGGTAAATTACGCTTGACAAGCTTCATTAAGAAGAATGGATGGTTTTGACATTAAAATGGGCACTCTAGGTGTTTTCCTGGCCCCCACTCACTGCCGACTATGCTGCCCCATTGACTTGCATTGGGTTTCGTGTTTCGGTCGATCCCGACTTTACGTCATAATCGGCCGATTTCACTCGACCCGACTTTTGAGATAGTCGGGTTTCGTGAAACCCGGCTCGACTCTAAAAAGGTCAAGGTCGCTCAACTCTACTAATGATGATAAATATAATCCACCTGTGTGTAATCAAGTCTCGGTATAAATGCACCTGCTTTGTGATAGTCTCAGGGTTTTATTTGAAGCACAGAGAGCATCATGAAAACCAAGAAACACAACAGGCAGGTCTGTGATACTGTTGTGGAGAATTCTACAGCCAGATTTGGATAAAAAATGATTTCCAAAAATTTAAATATACCAAGGAGCACTGTGCAAGCGATCATATTGAACTGGAAGGAGTATCATACCACTGCAAATCTACCAACACGCGGCCGTCCCTCTATACTTTCATCTCAAACAAGGAGAAGACTGATCAGAGATGCAGCCAAGAGGCCCATGATCCCTCTGGATGAACTGCAGAGATCTACAGCTGAGGTGCGACAGTCTGTCCATAGGACAACAATCAGTCGTACACTGCTCAAATCTGGCCTTTATGGAAAAGTGGCAAGAAGAAAGCCATTTCTCAAAGATATCCATAAAAAGTGTCTTTTAAAGTTTGCAACAAGCCACCTGGGAGACACACCAAACATGTGGAAGAAGGTGTTCTGGTCAGATGAAACCAAAATCTGATTTTTTGGCAACAATGTCAAACATATCATTTGGCGTAAAAGTAACGCAGCTCCTCACCCTGAAGACACCATCCCCACTGTCAAGCATGGTGGTGGCAGCATCATAGTTTGGGCCTGCTTTTCTTCAGCAAGGACAGGGAAGATGGTTAAAATTGATAGGAAGATGGATGGAGCCAAATACAGGACCATTCTTGAAGAAAACCTGTTGGAGTCTGCAAAAGACCTGAGACTGGGACGGAGATTTGTCTTCCAACAAGACAATGATCCCAAACATAAAGCAAAATTTACAATGGAATGGTTCACAAATAAATGTATCCACGTGTTAGAATGGCCAAGTCAAAGTCCAGACCTCAATCCAATCGAGAATCTGTGGAAAGAGCTGAAAACTGCTGTTCACAAACAATCTCCTTGAAACCTCATTGAGCTCGAGCTGTTTGCCAAGGAAGAATGGGCAAGAATTTCAGTTTCTCGATGTACAAAAGGTGGCGCAACAAAGTATTAAGTTAAAGGGGCCGAATAATATTGCTCGCCCCACTTTTCAGTTTTTTGAATTTAAACAAAATTTTAAAATAACCAATAAATTTCGTTCAACTTCACAATTGTGTTCCACTTGTTGCTGATTTTTCACCAAAAATTTACATTTGGTATCTTTATGTTTGAAGCATGGTATGTGGGAAAAGGTTGAAAAGTTCCAGGGGGAACTGTGCCTGAAGCTCTGTGGGTGAAATTTTTAATCAACTTCTTTGCTGGTACTGTGCCTGATGTTGGTGGGTGAAATTTTTAATCAGATTCTGTAGGGGTCGCTGTGACCAGTGGGGTACCACAGGAGTCGGCGTTGGGACCTATTCCCTTCAACATATTTATTAACGATCTAGTAGAAGGTTTACACAGTAAAATATCAATATTTGCAGATGATACAAAACTATGTAAAGCAGTCAGTACAAGAGAAGAAAGTATTCTGCTATAGATGGATCTGGATAAGTTGGAAACTTGGGCCGGAAGGTGGCAGATGCGGTTTAACAATGATAAATATAAGGGTATACACATGGGAAGAGGGAATCAATGTCACCCTTACACACTGAATGGAAAAACGACTGGGTAAATCTGACAGGGAGAAGGACTTGGGGATCCTAATTAGTGATAAACTTACCGTTAGGAGCCAGTGCCAGGCAGCGGCAGCCAAGGCAAACAGGATCATCGGGTGCATCAAAGGAGGTCTGGATACACATGATGAGAGCATTATACTGCCTCTGTGCAAATCTCTGGTTTGAGCGCACATGAAGTACTGTGTACAGTTTGATATAATGGAACTAGAAAGATTACAAAGGAGGGCAACAAAATTAATAAAGGGTATGGGGGAACTACAATACCCGGAGAGATTAGCAAAATTTGGATTATTTAGTCTAGAAAAAAGACGACTGAGAGGTGATTTAATAACCATGTATAAGTATATATGGAGACAATACAAAATTCTCTCCGAGGATCTGTTCATACCAAGGAAGGTAACAGTCACAAAAGGGCATTCTCTGCATCTGGAGGAGAGAAGGTTTAGCCACCAGCATAGAAGAGGATTCTTTACTGTTAGGGCAGTGAGAATCTGGAATTCCTTGCCTGAGGAGGTGGTGTTGGCAAACTCAGTTGAGGTGTTCAAAAGATGCCTGGATGTCTTCCTGGAGCATAATAATATTGTATCTCACAGTTATTAGGTTCTTTAGAAGGACATAGATCAGGGGATTTATTCTGATGGAATATAGGCTAAACTGAATGGACTAATGTCTTTTTTCGGCCTTGCTAACTATGTTACTATGTTACTATGTAATCTACCTTATGCTTTGTCAGTGAAATTTATAGGCTGCTTCTGTGGGGTACTGTGCCAAATGCTCTGTGGATGAAATTTGCAAGCAGTTCCTGTGGGGATAGTCTGCCCCATGGTCTGTGGATTAACTTTTTAATCATTTCCAGTGAGGATACTCTGCCCCATGCTGTGTGGGTGAAATTTTTATCAGCTTATGTGGGGGTACTGTGCCCCATGCTCTGTGGGTGAAATGTTTAGTCAGCTTTTGTGGGGGTACTGTGTCCCATGGTTGGAGGGGGTGACATTTTTCATCAGCTTCTGGTGGGTTAGTCTCCCCGTGCACTGTGGGTGAAATTTGTAAGCTGCATCTGTGGGGGCACTGTTCTCCATGCTCTGTGGGTGAAGTTGTTAGCTGAACTGGTGATAGCAAGCCTCAGTCTCAGTGTGGGCACTGTTAAAATTTTTGTTATTATTTACTTCATATTTTACCATGATTTATATGGTGACAGAACCCTTTTAAATCATTTCCTATCCACATTTCTTTGCAGAGCAATTGTCATGCTCTTACCTAAATTATGCTTCCTTTTGCACACTCTAGCCCTTGATCAGACCAATGTACAGCCACTTTATAGCAGTAAAGTTTGGGTCCCAATTGACTTACAGTGTATGTGGCTTGGGGTCAGGTTCAAGTCAAATTCAAATTCCAAACCAGACTTTTAAAAATGTCCTGCCAAACCCACCCATACTGGACATCCATGGGTCCGCTCATCCCTAGCAAAGATCACTAATTTTCCATACTATAGTTTGTAAGAGCAGACCAACATCTTTTTAATCAAAAACTAACCTGTTACTTACTTGATGAGATGAGTCTGAGGTTAGGCTTAGGTGACCATATGCTAAAAACCCGCCAATCACGTCTGCAATTTGTGGATATGACTGGTTTCATGTGCAGCTCCATGTTTTTGCCCGCAGGCAGGTTTAAGAGCTGCATGCATTAATTGTGTCTATAAAACAGAGCAAATTAGTGAATGATGCGATTCTAATTCAGTGTGCTAACACGGTCAACAAATTGACCAAAAATACGGCCTCATGAAGCTACATTTAGTGTGAATTTAGAGGCCGAATATTTTGCTGCATAAAGTTCTTCAACTGACCCATTTATTATTATTAAGCTCATTAAGAGAATGCCAAGAGTGTGCAAAGCAGTCATCAAAGCAAGAGGTGGCTACTTTGAAGAACCTAGAATATAAGACATATTTTCAGTTGTTTCACACTTTTTTGTTAAGTGTATAATTCCACATGTGTTAATTAATAGTTTTGATGCCTTCAGTGTGAATGTACAATTTTCATAGTCATGAAAATACATAAAAATCTTTAAATGAGAAGGTGTGTGCAAACTTTTGGTCTGTACTGTATGTACAACTAAGTGCATTCAGGTATGAAGCAGAGAGGAATGGTCTCTGTTCATCTGGGTCAGAGAATTAAGAGTGGACCTGATGCATACAATCAAGCCAAAGTAAACAAGGTCATAAATAACACTGGCATAAGCTGGGGTTAGCTGAAAGGCATACCATGTGAATGCTAGTTGCAGAGGAAAGTCTGTGTGGAAAGTTGGGTGATATACTATAAGCACTTCATAGACAGACAAGGCAGGAGAGCAGGCTGGAGAGCTGGATGCATGAACATTCCATGTGAATGCTAGGAGCAGAGGAAAGTCTGTGTGGAAAGTTGGGTGATGTACTATAAGCACTTTATAGACAGACAAGGCAGGAGAGCAGGTTGGAGAGCTGGGTGCATGATTATACCATGTGAATGATAGGAGCAGAGGAAAGTCTGTGTGGAAAGTTGGGTGATGTACTATAAGCACTTTATAGACAGACAAGGCAGGAGAGCAGGTTGGAGAGCTGGGTGCATGATCATACCATGTGAATGATAGGAGCAGAGGAAAGTCTGTGTGGAAAGTTGGGTGATGTACTATAAGCACTTTATAGACAGACAAGGCAGGAGAGCAGGTTGGAGAGCTGGGTGCATGATCATACCATGTGAATGATAGGAGCAGAGGAAAGTCTGTGTGGAAAGTTGGGTGATGTACTATAAGCACTTTATAGACAGACAAGGCAGGAGAGCAGGTTGGAGAGCTGGGTGCATGATTATACCATGTGAATGATAGGAGCAGAGGAAAGTCTGTGTGGAAAGTTGGGTGATGTACTATAAGCACTTTATAGACAGACAAGGCAGGAGAGCAGGTTGGAGAGCTGGGTGCATGATTATACCATGTGAATGCTAGTTGCAGAGGAAAGTCTGTGTGGAAAGTTGGGTGATGTACTATAAGCACTTTATAGACAGACAAGGCAGGAGAGCAGGTTGGAGAGCTGGGTGCATGATCATACCATGTGAATGATAGGAGCAGAGGAAAGTCTGTGTGGAAAGTTGGGTGATGTACTATAAGCACTTTATAGACAGACAAGGCAGGAGAGCAGGTTGGAGAGCTGGGTGCATGATCATACCATGTGAATGATAGGAGCAGAGGAAAGTCTGTGTGGAAAGTTGGGTGATGTACTATAAGCACTTTATAGACAGACAAGGCAGGAGAGCAGGTTGGAGAGCTGGGTGCATGATTATACCATGTGAATGCTAGTTGCAGAGGAAAGTCTGTGTGGAAAGTTGGGTGATGTACTATAAGCACTTTATAGACAGACAAGGCAGGAGAGCAGGTTGGAGAGCTGGGTGCATGATCATACCATGTGAATGATAGGAGCAGAGGAAAGTCTGTGTGTAATGTTGGGTGATGTACTATAAGCACTTTATAGACAGACAAGGCAGGAGAGCAGGTTGGAGAGCTGGGTGCATGATCATACCATGTGAATGCTAGGAGCAGAGGAAAGTCTGTGTGGAAAGTTGGGTGATGTACTATAAGCACTTCATAGACTGGAAGGCAAGAGAGCAAGCTGGAGAGCTGGGTGCATGAACATACCTGTAGGAAGAATATACATGCTGGTTAGAGTGCGATTGTGGCAGATAGCAGATAGTCTGTATACATCCTTCTGGTTTTAATTCTACATTAATCTTCACACTTCTAGGACACACTTATAGCAATCATAAGTTTATCTTAATAATTTCTTCTCCTTTTCTTCTTTTTCTTGCAGCACACAGGCGGGAACTAAGACTAGAGCGCCACTACATCTAGCATGTGCGGTCCATGGCTTTTGGCTTTTTTCGGCGGTATTCGGCTCTTTCCGAGCCAGGAACACACTCCGTACTCCGCACATCGGGGTCAGTTCCTCACCCAGAAGTACTTAGACCCGCACGCTCACTGCAACGGGTAAAAAGCCGACAATATGCCCGGTATTACTTACCTCCATGTCAAGCGGTCACAGCCTCCCGGACCTCCTTACCGGATTCTTTAGAGGCGCCTGTCTTGAAGGTATATTCCCTATTAGCTTCCTATTTTGGTTCTGAGGTGGCTTACATGCTAAGGTGTTATTACATGTCCCCTCTTTGTCTTTTACAGTGGGAGTTCCACCCCTGTTCCATATGCTTATAAGTAATGTTCCCTCTTTTTCTTTTCTTTTGCACACAAAGTGTTGTTTATATATGCACTGTTAGGTATTAGCAATTCCCATTAGGGTATGGGAATTTATCATATAGTTTTATTATACTTATGAGACTGGACATTCCCTAAGACTAATGGAGATATGTCTCTTTTGTATTGCTCCTTTTGAACTATATGTTCCTTTTTCTGGACTTCGGCCGGTTAGATTTTTTATTTTTACTTTTTTATTTTTATTTTTCTCGTATATTTTTTGCTTGGATTCCTTTTTTCTTTTACGGGCATGCAGAATGTGGTTTGCATCTCTTGGTATCAATGGGGAGTTATGTCATGTCATTTCATTGCTTTTATTACTATTATAACCGATTTTTGGAGTTTATTTTCATAGCCTTCTGATATGACATTATGAGTTGGTGGATCCAAAAAGTGCCTACAGTTATATGAAACAAAGCACATTCAGCACATCCTTGTTTTAGGGTGCATTGTAGTATCTCATACTATATATTGTTTTTTCAGCCATTTTTTTCATTTGTATATTTCAATTGTACATTTTTTCATTTATGTATCTTTGTATTTGTATATATTGCAGACAGAAATCTCTTGAGAAAGGCTTAAAAAAAGCCGAAACGTTGAGAATTGTACACAATCGAGAATTGTACACGAACTGTTTATTACAAAGTCTACAGAGTATTTGCATGTGGAATCCCACCAACATATATACTTTTCTTTGAAATAAAAATTCATGAACAAATTGAATAATCTCCTTTCATTGAGTGCCGGAGTTTCTATTATAATTAACATTGGACTATTTTTCTCCTGGCACCTATATAACAACAGTTGAGCACCCTCTTTAACCGTTAGTTTTAAGATTCGCCCCCAGTTATGCAAATTTGTTCATAGGGGCATTTGAGTCTGTCTTCATCGCCCAGTCTCACCTGGCTATTGGCAAGATAGCGCTGTACCGACGTTTTATAGATGACCTTTTTATTATTTGGACAGGTACAGAGTTGGAAGCTCTGGATTTTGTCAGTAACTTGAATTTGAACCCGTGGGGCCTTACTTTCATAGCAAACCTGTCCCACACCTCAATCCAATTTTTAGATTTAGTGGTACACATTGATAGTGAGAGTCACTTTTCCACGACTACACATTTTAAAACTGTGGACGCAAACAGCTACCTAAGTTTCCACAGTGGACACCTCCCCAAATGGATCTCGAACATCCCTTATGGGCAGTATTGGGGCAAATGCCAAGCTTCCTGCACGACGTTGGGCTGTGAGCACAACCCCCATCTGTGGATGTCAGGCACTCAGAGCATCCTCATGTAGTTGGTTTCTAACCGTTTTTGCAGACTCATGCACACTTGTGGCCTGCTGGAGGTCATTTTGCAGGGCTCTGGCAGTGCTCCTCCTGTTCCTCCTTGCACAAAGGCTGAAGTAGCGGTCCTGCTGCTGGGTTGTTGCCCTCCTACAGCCCCTCCATGTCTCCTGGTGTACTGGCCTTTCTCCTGGTAGCACCTCCAGCCTCTGGACACTACGCTAACATACACAGCAAACTTTCTTGCCACAGCTTGCATTGGTGTGCCGTCCTGGATGAGCTGCAGTACCTGAGCCACTTGTGTGGGTTCTAGAGTCCATCTCATGCTACCACCAGTGTAAAAGCACAACCAACATTCAAAAGTGACCAAAACATCAGCTAGAAAGCATTGGTACTGAGATGTGGTCTGTCGTCCCCACCTGCAGAACCACTCCTTTATTGAGTGTGTCTTGATAATTGCCAATAATTTCCATCTGTTGTCTATTCCATTTGCACAACAGCATGTGAAATTGATTGTCAAACAGTGTTGCTTCCTAAGTGGACAGTTTGATTTCACAGAAGTTTGATTTACTTGGAGTTATATTCTGTTGTTTATGTGCTCCCTTTATTTTTTTGAGTAGTGTATGAATAAACATAAACATGGTCCAAAGCAAAGACAATAACAAACCCCAAAGATAGAATATACAGTATGTACAGTATATTGGCTAGCCAGTATTGGCTAGAAATAACTTTTAAATATTATAAATATATATGCATACGGCATATGAATATATAACCTGGTGTGATGACAATTCTTAAATGGAACAATGAAGAGGAGGAAGTCATGTGGTTGCACACAAACAGGACATCTACAATTGCAGGAATTTTAATTTTAAAAGATGTTTCCCTAATAAATCAATATGTAAATCAGCCAATTGAGATATGAGATGCAAAACTAATAAGAACACTGACAGGATAAAAAAACAAACAATTATAATATCAAAGGATAAAAAATCTACTGCATAAACCTAACTTATCCTTAGTGGGCATGGTGGAGTCAGATACACCTAATTCATGAAGATGCACATGCTTCTTCCTAAATCACATGCCTCCATATACCATACCAGAAAATGTACTCAAGTCAATGACTGGAGCAAGATTTCTGGTGTAAGGAATGACACATCTACATCCATTTTGTCTGAACTGGGAGAAACTTGCATGAAAACGCCAAACGTTGCATGATTATTGAGCAACTCCAAGTTGAACCTACACTTTCAAACTTTTCAAAGCAAATTACTCCAGAATTCAGGCAAAATTACTTTGATGAATTGAGGTCTATATGCACCATTATAAGGCAATGTATTTGTATTTTTGAAGATTCAGTTTATTATTGAACAACTAAAAAATGTGCACTAATACATTACTGACAATACAAACAAAATATCAGTGACAAATATTGTCACAATTCTGTTCAAAATAAGTCATAAGTAGGGTTGAGCGAAACGGGTCGTTCATTTTCAAAAGTCGCCGACTTTTGGCAAAGTCGGGTTTCATGAAACCCAATCCGACCCCTGTGCGGGGTCGGCCATGCGGTACGCGACTTTCGCGCCAAAGTCGCGTTTCAATGACGCGAAAAGCGCCATTTCTCAGCCAATGAAGGTAAACGCAGAGTGTGGGCAGCGTGATGACATAGGTCCTGGTCCCCACCATCTTAGAGAAGGGCATTGCAGTGATTGGCTTGCTGTCTGCGGCGTCACAGGGGCTATAAAGGGGCGTTCCCGCCGACCGCCATCTTACTGCTGCTGATCTTAGCTTAGGGAGAGGTTGCTGCCGCTTCGTCAGAAGCAGGGATAGCGTTAGGCAGGGTCCATTAACCACCAAACCGCTTGTGCTGTAGCGATTTCCACTGCCCAACACCACCTTCGGTGTGCAGGGACAGTGGAAGCAACATTTTATTTTATTTTTTTCCTCAGCGCTGTAGCTCATTGGGCTGCCCTAGAAGGCTCCCTGATAGCTGCATTGCTGTGTGTACGCCGCTGTGCAAACCAACTGCTTTTTTCAAAGCACAAATCCTCTTGTTCCTTCCTTTCTGCACAGCTATCTTGTTTGTTTGTCCACACTTTTTATTTAATTTGTGCATCAGTCCACTCCTTATTGCTGCCTGCCATACCTGGCTGAGATTACTGCAGGGAGATAGTAATTGAAGGACAGTTCCTTTTTTTTTTTTTTTTTTTTTTTTTTTTTGTGGGAGATTAAGATTGGCATTTCTGCTAGAGTGCCATCCCTATCTGTGCCATCTCTCACTCAGTGGGCCATAGAAAGCCTATTTACTTTTTTGCTTGATTTGGGTTATAAAATCTACCTGAAAAAATCACTACATCAATCAGTGGGAGAAAAATATTGGCCTCAGGGCTTGTGTGCCACTCCTGACTCCTGTGTGCATCATCACTCACTCAGTGGGCCATAGAAAGCCTATTTTTTTTTTTTGCTTGATTTGGGTTCTAAATTCTACCTTAAAAAATCAATAAATCAATCAGTGGGAGATTAATATTGGCTTTTGGGCTTGTGTGCCAGTCCTGAGCATGCCATCTCTCTCACAAATAGTGGGCCATAGAAAGCCTATTTATTTTTTTGCTTGATTTGGGTTATAAAATCTACCTGAAAAAATCACTACATCAATCAGTGGGAGAAAAATATTGGCCTCAGGGCTTGTGTGCCACTCTTGACTCCTGTGTGTGCCATCTCTCAGTCAGTGGGCCATAGAAAGCCTATTTATTTTTTTGCTTGATTTCGGTTCTAAAATCTACCTGAAAAAATCACTACATCAATCAGTGGGAGAAAAATATTGGCCTCAGGGCTTGTGTGCCACTCCTGACTCCTGTGTGCATCATCACTCACTCAGTGGGCCATAGAAAGCCCATTTTTTTTTTTTTTGCTTTATTTGGGTTCTAAATTCTACCTGAAAAAATTAATAAATCAATCAGTGGGAGATTAATATAGGCCTTTGGGCTTGTGTGCCAGTCCTAAGCATGCCATCTCTCTCTCTCAGATAGTGGGCCATAGAAAGCCTATTTATTATTTTTTTTATTGGGTTTATAAATTTTCCCTGGAACAAAAAAAAAAAAAGTGGGAGATTAATATTGGCCTCTGGGCTTGTGTGCCAGTCCTGAGCGTGCCATCTCTCTCACAAATAGTGGGCCATAGAAAGCCTATTTATTTTTTTGCTTGATTTGGGTTATAAAATCTACCTGAAAAAATCACTACATCAATCAGTGGGAGAAAAATATTGGCCTCAGGGATTGTGTGCCACTCTTGACTCCTGTGTGTGCCATCTCTCAGTCAGTGGGCCATAGAAAGCCTATTTATTTTTTTGCTTGATTTGGGTTCTAAAATCTACCTGAAAAAAATCACTACATCAATCAGTGGGAGAAAAATATTGGCCTCAGGGCTTGTGTGCCACTCCTGACTCCTGTGTGCATCATCACTTACTCAGTGGGCCATAGAAAGCCCTTTTTTTTTTTTTTTTTGCTTTATTTGGGTTCTAAATTCTACCTGAAAAAATCAATAAATCAATCAGTGGGAGATTAATATTGGCCTTTGGGCTTATGTGCCAGTCCTAAGCGTGCCATCTCTCTCTCTCAGATAGTGGGCCATAGAAAGCCTATTTATTATTTTTTTTTATTGGGTTTACAAATTTTCCCTGGAACAAAAAAAAAAGTGGGAGATTAATATTGGCCTCTGGGCTTGTGTGCCAGTCCTGAGCGTGCCATCTCTCTCACAAATAGTGGGCCATAGAAAGCCTATTTATTTTTTTGCTTGATTTGGGTTATAAAATGTACCTGAAAAAATCACTACATCAATCAGTGGGAGAAAAATATTGGCCTCAGGGCTTGTGTGCCAGTCCTGAGCGTGCCATCTCTCTCACAAATAGTGGGCCATAGAAAGCCTATTTATTTTTTTTGCTTGATTTGGGTTCTAAAATGTACCTGAAAAAATCACTACATCAATCAGTGGGAGAAAAATATTGGCCTCAGGGCTTGTGTGCCACTCCTGACTCCTGTGTGCGTCATCTCTCACTCAGTGGGCCATAGAAAGCCTTTTTTTGTTTTATTTGTTTTCTAAATTCTTCCTGAAAAAATCATTTTATTTTATTTGGTTTCTAAATTCTTCCTGAAAAAATCATTTTATTCTATTATTTTTTTTCCTAAAGTCTCCCTGAAGAAAAAAAACAAACAAACAAATCAGTGGGAGATTAATATTGCCCTTTCTGCTTGTGTGCCAGTCTTGACTCCTGGGTGTGCCATCTCTCTCTCTCTCTCCAATTGTGGGCCATAGAAAGCCTATTATTTTTTTAGCTTGATTTGGTTTCCAAAATCTACCTGCAAAAATCACTACATCAATCAGTGGGAGATAAATATTGGCCTCCTGGCTTGTGTGCCACTCCTGACTCCTGTGTGCGTCATCTCTCACTCAGTGGGCCATAGAAAGCCTTTTTTGTTTTATTTGTTTTCTAAATTCTCCCTGAAAAAATCATTTTATTTTATTTGGTTTCTAAATTCTTCCTGAAAAAATCATTTTATTCTATTATTTTTTTTCCTAAAGTCTCCCTGAAAAACAAAAAAAAACAAATCAGTGGGAGATTAATATTGCCCTTTCTGCTTGTGTGCCAGTCTTGACTACTGGGTGTGCCATCTCTCTCTCTCTCTCTCTCTCTCCAATTGTGGGCCATAGAAAGCCTATTTATTTTTTTGCTTGATTTGGGTTCCAAAATCTACCTGAAAAAATCACTAAATCAATCAGTGGGAGAAAAATATTGGCCTCTGGGCTTGTGTGCCACTCCTGACTCCTGTGTGCGTCATCTCTCACTCAGTGGGCCATAGAAAGCCTATTTTTTGTTTTATTTGTTTTCTAAATTCTCCCTGAAAAAATCATTTTATTTTATTTGGTTTCTAAATTCTTCCTGAAAAAATCATTTTTTTTTTATTATTTTTTTTTCTAAAGTCTCCCTGAAAAAAAAAAAAAAATCAAATCAGTGGGAGATTAATATTGCCCTTTCTGCTTGTGTGCCAGTCTTTACTCCTGGGTGTGCCATCTCTCTCTCTCTCTCCAATTGTGGGCCATAGAAAGCCTATTTATTTTTTTGCTTGATTTGGGTTCCAAAATCTACCTGAAAAAATCACTAAATCAATCAGTGGGAGAAAAATATTGGTCTCTGGGCTTGTGTGCCACTCCTGACTCCTGTGTGCGTCATCTCTCACTCAGTGGGCCATAGAAAGCCTATTTTTTGTTTTATTTGTTTTCTAAATTCTCCCTGAAAAAATCATTTTATTTTATTTGGTTTCTAAATTCTTCCTGAAAAAATCATTTTTTTTTATTATTATGTTTTTTCTAAAGTCTCTCAGAAAAAAAAAAAAAAATCAAATCAGTGGGAGATTAATATTGCCCTTTCTGCTTGTGTGCCAGTCTTGACTCCTGGGTGTGCCATCTCTCTCTCTCTCTCCAATTGTGGGCCATAGAAAGCCTATTTATTTTTTTGCTTGATTTGGGTTCCAAAATCTACCTGAAAAAATCACTAAATCAATCAGTGGGAGATAAATATTGGCCTCTGGGCTTGTGTGCCACTCCTGACTCCTGTGTTTGTCATCTCTCACTCAGTGGGCCATAGAAAGCCTTTTTTTGTTTTATTTGTTTTCTAAATTCTCCCTGAAAAAATCATTTTATTTTATTTGGTTTCTAAATTCTTCCTGAAAAAATCATTTTATTCTATTATTTTTTTTTCCTAAAGTCTCCCTGAAAAAAAAAAAAAATCAAATCAGTGGGAGATTAATATTTACATTTGTGCTTCAGTGACAGTCCTGCATGTGTGGCATCTCTCTCATTTGTTGCCACCAACAACAGAGTGTGTAACATTGTGCCTGATTTTCGTTGTGGTCTCACTCACCTGTAAAGGGGTAGCTAAATCATACTGAAGTTATAGCTCACCGTGTAAGTTGTGTGACAGCAACAAATACCGTTAGTTTGGTTACGTTTTTAAAACAATGAGGAAGTCAGGTGGAAGAGGTCGTGGCTGGGGGTGTTCATTGTCAGCTGGTAATGAGGGTAGTGGTAGTGGTGGAGCATCAGCTGGTCGTGGGAAAAAAAATATTGCACCTAAGTCTGGAGCTGTGGAGCCAGGTTCGTCGTCTGGCTACACAAGGCCTCGAACGCTCCCTTTTCTGGGAGTAGGAAAACCGCTTTTAAAGCCGGAGCAGCAAGAGCAAGTTTTGGCTTATCTTGCTGACTCAGCCTCTAGCTCTTTTGCCTCCTCTCGTGAAACTGGTAAATGTCAAAGCAGCGCGTCGTTAGTGGACGTTCACGGTCAGGGACAAGTCGCTTCCTTGTCCTCTTCAGCAAAAACAACAACAGAGAAGAATGCAGCAGGCGACACAACGGGTTACTCCATGGAGCTCTTTACACATACCGTCCCTGGCTTAGAAAGTGAAGCAGTTAACAGTCCATGCCCATTACAAGTTGAATCTGACATGGAGTGCACTGATGCACAGCCACAGCCAGACTACTATGCTGGTCCTTTGACTCAGACCACAACATTGCCCTCGCAGGGTAATGATCAAGAATCAGAACCTGATGAGACTATGTTGCCCCATCACGAACGCTATACCACCGACCGACACGGTGACACAGACGAAGTTGCACACGAGCTACAAGAAGAGGTAATAGATGACCCAGTTCTTGACCCCGATTGGCAGCCATTGGGGGAACAGGGTGCAGGCGGCAGCAGTTCTGAAGTGGAGGAGGAGGGGCCGCAGCAGGCATCAACATCGCAACAGGTTCCATCTGCCGGGCCCGTATCTTGCCCAAAACGCGTGGCAAAGCCAAAACCTGTTGGAGGACAGCGTGGCCATCCGGTTAAAGCTCAGTCTGCAATGCCTGAAAAGGTATCCGATGCTAGAAAGAGTGCAGTCTGGCATTTTTTTAAACAACATCCAATTGATCAGCGCAAAGTCATCTGTCAAAAATGTTCAACTACCTTAAGCAGAGGACAGAATCAGAAAAGTCTCAATACAAGTTGCATGCATAGACATTTAACCACCATGCATTTGCAAGCCTGGACTAACTACCAAACGTCCCTTAAGGTTGTAGCACCCTCGGCCAATGAAGCTAGTCAGCAACGCAACATCCCTTCCGGCAGTGTAGGGCCACCATTTTCCGCACCACCTGCAGTATCTGTGCAGGTTTCTTTGCCAGGCCAAAGCAGTCAGGGTCAGGGAATCACCAGTTTTGTAGTAGGAAACACTGCATCTAGGGCACCGGCGGCAACAATACCATCTCCCACCGTCTCTCAGTCTGCCATGTCCACCGGCACCCCCGCTAGTTCCACGATCTCCAGCTCTCCAGTCCAGCTCACCCTACATGAGACTATGGTTAGAAAAAGGAAGTACTTAGCCTCGCATCCGCGTACACAGGGTTTGAACGCCCACATAGCTAGACTAATCTCGTTAGAGATGATGCCCTACCGGTTAGTTGAAAGCGAAGCTTTCAAAGCCCTGATGGACTACGCTGTACCACGCTACGAGCTACCCAGTCGACACTTCTTTTCCAGAAAAGCCAATCCCAGCCCTCCACCAGCATGTTGAAGAGCGCATCGTCCATGCACTCAGGCAATCTGTGAGCACAAAGGTGCACCTGACAACAGATGCATGGACCAGTAGGCATGGCCAGGGACGTTACGTGTCCATCACGGCACACTGGGTAAATGTGGTGGATGCAGGGTCCACAGGGGACAGCAAGTTTGGGACAGTTCTGCCTAGCCCACGGTCTAGGAAACAGTTGGCTGTAGCCGTTCGCACCCCCTCCTCCTCCTCTTCGTCCTCCTGCAGAAGCGAGAGCTCGTCCACAGACCGCAGTCGCACAACCACTCCATCCGCAGCTGCCACTGTTGCACACCAGGTCTCCATTATGGGGCAGCTACTGGCAAACGTCAGCAGGCTGTATTGGCTATGAAGTGTTTGGGCGACAACAGACACACCGCGGAAGTTCTGTCCGAGTTCTTGCAGAAAGAAACGCAGTCGTGGCTGGGCACTGTAGATCTTGAGGCAGGCAAGGTAGTGAGTGATAACGGAAGGAATTTCATGGCTGCCATCTCCCTTTCCCAACTGAAACACATTCCTTGCCTGGCTCACACCTTAAACCTGGTGGTGCAGTGCTTCCTGAAAAGTTATCCGGGGTTATCCGACCTGCTCCTCAAAGTGCGTGGACTTTGCTCACATATCCGCCGTTCGCCCGTACACTCCACCCGTATGCAGACCTATCAGCGTTCTTTGAACCTTCCCCAGCATCGCCTAATCATAGACGTTGCAACAAGGTGGAACTCAACACTGCACATGCTTCAGAGACTGTGCGAACAGAGGCGGGCTGTTATGTTTTTGTGGGAGGATACACATACACGGGCAGGCAGTAGGATGGCAGACATGGAGTTGTCAGGTGTGCAGTGGTCGAAGATTCAAGACATGTGTCAAGTCCTTCAGTGTTTTGAGGAATGCACACGGCTGGTTAGTGCAGACAACGCCATAATAAGCATGAGCATCCCCCTAATGCGTCTGCTGATGCAAAGTTTGACGCACATAAAGGATCAGGCGTCTGCAGCTGAGGAAGAGGAAAGCCTTGATGACAGTCAGCCATTGTCTGGCCAGGGCAGTGTACAGGACGAGTTAGCGGGCGAAGAGGAGGAGGAGGACGAGGAGGATGATGGGGATGATTATATTTTTAATGAGGAAGCTTTTCCGGGGCCACTGGAAATTGGTGGCGTTGCAAGGCCGGGTTCAGGTTTTTTGAGGGAGACAAGTGACGTAGATTTGCCTGAAACTGCCCCTCAACCCAGCACAACCGCAGATTTGACAACTGGAACTTTGGCCCACATGGCGGATTATGCCTTACGTATCAAAAGGGACCCACGCATTATTAAAATGATGACGGATGACGATTACTGGTTGGCCTGCTTCCTTGATCCTCGCTATAAAGGCAAATTGCAAAATATAATGCCACATGAGAACTTGGAACTAATATTAGCAACCAAACAATCAACTCTTGTTGACCGTTTGCTTCTGGCATTCCCTGCACACAGCGCCCGTGATCGTTCTCACACGAGCTGCAGGGGCCAGCAGACCAGAGGAGTTAGAGGGGCAGAAATCAGAAGTGGCGTTGGCCAGAGGGGTTTTCTGACCAGGTTGTGGAGTGATTTTGCTATGACCGCAGACAGGACAGGTACTGCAGCATCAATTCAAAGTGACAGGAGACAACATTTGTCCAGTATGGTTACAAACTATTTTTCATCCCTTATCGATGTTCTCCCTCAACCGTCATTTCCATTTGATTACTGGGCATCAAAATTAGACACCTGGCCAGAATTGGCAGAATATGCATTGCAGGAGCTTGCTTGCCCGGCAGCTAGTGTCCTATCAGAAAGAGTATTCAGTGCTGCAGGTTCAATACTAACAGAAAAAAGGACTCGTCTGGCTACCCAAAGTGTAGATGATCTAACCTTCATTAAAATGAACTACAACTGGATTTCGAAATCTTTTGCCCCACCTTGCCCGGCCGACACCTAGCTTTCCTATGAAAAGGTCTTGCCTGTGGACTATTCTGAATGCCTTTTCCAATCTTGTAATTTTCTGCACCTGATTGTCCAGCATACGACATGTTTACACCTCACTAAATGGCCAAACTCCCCACACGGGGCCGTGGTATCGACACTTGGCGACAGCACCCATGAGAGTGCTGTTTGTCTGAAGAGGTGGGTGTGCCCGCTTTTGGTCGACGGCACTGCCACTGGGTCCCTCCTAGTACAATAAAGTGTCTCTGGCGGTGGTGGTGCGCACCCAACGTCAGACACACCGTTGTAATATGAGGGGCCCTGGGCCTGTACCGCCGGCCACAAGACAGTTCCCCCCCCCAGCTCAAACAGTGCTCTACCACTTGCAAAATTATCTCACAGCTCCACCAATGTTTAGTCTATGCGCTGACATCCTTCAATGCCTGCCACTGACAATACCATTGTATTGACATTTTTGTTATGTTAGGCCTTCGAAGCCTGTCTGCGGTCACTCCTTCCACTATGCCTCCACTGACCACACCACTGCTGCCCGTGTACCCCTGGAACCAATTTAAAATTGCATACAGCCAGCCCAATTTTTTTATTTTAGGCCTTCGATGCCTGTCTGCGGTCCGTTCTTTCTACTACTACTACACTGACCAGGCCACTGGTGCCCGTGTACCCCTGGAACCAATTTAAAATTGCCTACAGCCATGTGTTATTATTTTAGGCCTTCGATGCCTGTCTGCGGTCACTCCTTACAATATGCCTCCACTGACCACACCACTGCTGCCCGTGTACCCCTGGAACCAATTTAAAATTGCCTACAGCCAGCCCAATTTTTTTACTTTAGGCCTTCGATGCCTGTCTGCGGTCACTCCTTCCACTAGGCCTCCACTGACCACACCACTGCTGCCCGTGTACCCCTGGAACCAATTTAAAATTGCCTACAGCCATGTGTTATTATTTTAGGCCTTCGATGCCTGTCTGCGGTCACTCCTTCCACTACGCCTCCACTGACCACAGCACTGCTGCCCGTGTACCCCTGGAACCAATTTAAAATTGCCTACAGCCATGTGTTATTATTTTAGGCCTTCGATGCCTGTCTGCGGTCACTCCTTACAATATGCCTCCACTGACCACACCACTGCTGCCCGTGTACCCCTGGAACCAATTTAAAATTGCCTACAGCCAGCCCAATTTTTTTATTCTAGGCCTTCGATGCCTGTCTGCGGTCCATTCTTTCCACTACTACTACACTGACCAGGCCACTGCTGCCCGTGTACCCCTGGAACCAATTTAATATTGCCTACAGCCATGTGTTATTATTTTAGGCCTTCGATGCCTGTCTGCGGTCACTCCTTACAATATGCCTCCACTGACCACACCACTGCTGCCCGTGTACCCCTGGAACCAATTTAAAATTGCCTACAGCCATGTGTTATTATTTTAGGCCTTCGATGCCTGTCTGCGGTCACTCCTTCCACTAGGCCTCCACTGACCACACCACTTGCTTATAAAAAAGAAAATACTGGAGCGATATCAAATGCAGACATTTTAACATTAAAAACAAACACATACAACAAAAATCTGGTACAGTACTAAAAATGGCCACCAGCTACAATAACTTTCTCCTGCAAGTAGTTAACTGAAAGGTTTTTTTCAATTTTAAACACAGATATGGCATCCACCGAGTGTTGTCCTGTCGCGTCTTCTTTATATTATTGCCAAGAAGATGCAAAACAATGAAAATAATAAAATCATTATTTACCAAAAAAATTGAGTAAGTCAAAACCACATTGCAAATAAACATTCATTACAAATAAAGAAGCAGGGCGCGTCCGAGGGTGAGTATATACCTAATAAGAATATAATCACCCTCGGACGCGCCCTGCTTCTTTCCGACAGCCTTCCTCCCTAAGAATCAGCCCTTCCGTGGTGTAGAGAGAGGGTTTGTTACACTCCAAGGTGTTCCCCAGGTTGCCTTTCCTGAGCTTCGATCTTCTGGCTCTCGTTTAGTAGTTGTCGGAAAGTAGGCTGCATTAGGCCTACAAATTGGGTATGGGGTGGAGAGAGATGGTGTGTTACACTCCAAGGTGTTCCCCAGGTTTCCTTGCCATTGCTTCAGTCTTCCGACTCTCGTTTAGTAGTTGTAGAAAACTACACTGCATTAGGCCTAAAAAATGGGTATCGGGTGGAGAGAGATGGTGTGTTACACTCCAAGGTGTTCCCCAGGTTGCCTTTCCTGAGCTTCGATCTTCCGGCTCTCGTTTAGTAGTTGTTGGAAACTACACTGCATTAGGCCTACAAATTGGGTATGGGGTGTAGAGAAATGGTGTGTTCCACTCCAAGGTGTTCTCCAGGTTGCCTTTCCTGAGCTTCGATCTTCCGGCTCTCGTTTAGTAGTTCTTGGAAACTACACTGCATTAGGCCTTCAAATTGGGTATGGGGTGTAGAGAGATGGTGTGTTCCACTCCAAGGTGTTCTCCAGGTTGCCTTTCCTGAGCTTCGATCTTCCGGCTCTCGTTTAGTAGTTCTTGGAAACTACGCTGCATTAGGCCTACAAATTGGGTATGGGGTGTAGAGAGATGGTGCGTTCCACTCCAAGGTGTTCTCCAGGTTGCCTTTCCTGAGCTTCGATCTTCCGGCTCTCGTTTAGTAGTTGTTGGAAACTACGCTGCATTAGGCCTACAAATTGGGTATGGGGTGTAGAGAGATGGTGTGTTCCACTCCAAGGTGTTCCCCAGGTTTCTCGCCAATGCTTCGATCTTCATGCTCTCGTTTAGTAGTTGTTAGAAACTACGCTGCATTAGGCCTACAAATTGGGTATGGGGTGTAGAGAGATGGTGTGTTCCACTCCAAGGTGTTCTCCAGGTTGCCTTTCCTGAGCTTCGATCTTCCGGCTCTCATTTAGTAGTTGTTGGAAACTACGCTGCATTAGGCCTACAAATTGGGTATGGGGTGTAGAGAAATGGTGTGTTCCACTCCAAGGTGTTCTCCAGGTTGCCTTTCCTGAGCTTCGATCTTCCGGCTCTCGTTTAGTAGTTCTTGGAAACTACACTGCATTATGCCTACAAATTGGGTATGGGGTGTAGAGAAATGGTGTGTTCCACTCCAAGGTGTTCTCCAGGTTGCCTTTCCTGAGCTTCGATCTTCCGGCTCTCGTTTAGTAGTTCTTGGAAACTACACTGCATTAGGCCTACAAATTGGGTATGGGGTGTAGAGAGATGGTGTGTTCCACTCCAAGGTGTTCTCCAGGTTGCCTTTCCTGAGCTTCGATCTTCCGGCTCTCGTTTAGTAGTTCTTGGAAACTACGCTGCATTAGGCCTACAAATTGGGTATGGGGTGTAGAGAGATGGTGTGTTACACTCCAAGGTGTTCCCCAGGTTTCCTTGCCATTGCTTCGGTCTTCCGACTCTCGTTTAGTAGTTGTAGAAAACTACACTGCATTAGGCCTAAAAAATGGGTATCGGGTGGAGAGAGATGGTGTGTTACACTCCAAGGTGTTCCCCAGGTTGCCTTTCCTGAGCTTCGATCTTCCGGCTCTCGTTTAGTAGTTGTTGGAAACTGCACTGCATTAGGCCTACAAATTGGGTATGGGGTGTAGAGAGATGGTGTGTTCCACTCCAAGGTGTTCTCCAGGTTGCCTTTCCTGAGCTTCGATCTTCCGGCTCTCGTTTAGTAGTTCTTGGAAACTACACTGCATTAGGCCTACAAATTGGGTATGGGGTGTAGAGAGATGGTGTGTTCCACTCCAAGGTGTTCTCCAGGTTGCCTTTCCTGAGCTTCGATCTTCCGGCTCTCGTTTAGTAGTTCTTGGAAACTACACTGCATTAGGCCTACAAATTGGGTATGGGGTGTAGTGAGATGGTGTGTTCCACTCCAAGGTTTTCTCCAGGTTGCCTTTCCTGAGCTTCAATCTTCCGGCTCTCGTTTAGTAGTTCTTGGAAACTACACTGCATTAGGCCTACAAATTGGGTATGGGGTGTAGAGAGATGGTGTGTTCCACTCCAAGGTGTTCTCCAGGTTGCCTTTCCTGAGCTTCGATCTTCCGGCTCTCGTTTAGTAGTTGTTGGAAACTACGCTGCATTAGGCCTACAAATTGGGTATGGGGTGTAGAGAGATGGTGTGTTCCACTCCAAGGTGTTCCCCAGGTTTCCTCGCCAATGCTTCGATCTTCATGCTCTCGTTTAGTAGTTGTTGGAAACTACGCTGCATTAGGCCTACAAATTGGGTATGGGGTGTAGAGAGATGGTGTGTTCCACTCCAAGGTGTTCTCCAGGTTGCCTTTCCTGAGCTTCGATCTTCCGGCTCTAGTTTAGTAGTTCTTGGAAGCTACACTGCATTAGGCCTACAAATTGGGTATGGGGTGTAGAGAGATGGTGTGTTCCACTCCAAGGTGTTCTCCAGGTTGCCTTTCCTGAACTTCTATTTTCAGGCTCTCATTAAATTGTGGTTAAACGGAACAACTGCATTTGGCGTACTAGTTGGTTTGGGGCCTACTATCGGTGTCTGCCACTCCTTGCTGTTCTCCTGGTTTCCTGTCCTGAAATTCCGTTTTCAGGCGCTCGTTAAGTAGTTGTTAATGTTAGACTGCATTTGGCCTACTAGTTGGGTTGGGGCCTACTATCGGTGTCTGCCACTCCTTGCTGTTCTCCTCCACTGAACAAAGCTGTGCCGCCTGTTTACTACGGTTGCCAATTTTGAACTGCATTTCGACTACTTACTGATTTGGGCCTACTCTCTGTGTCAGCCTCTCATTCCAGTTGTCCTCCACTGCAATGCCCCCTGGTTATTCCTGTGTTACCAATTTTGAACTGCATTTAGCCAACTTTATTCTTTGGGCCTATATCTGTGTTTCCTCCTCATCCTGCCCATTGCCCAGCCAGTGATAGATGAGTCTGCTGGTACATTGACCCATAACGCAACATTCCCCGTGCACGCTACACAACAACATTGTGACCCTGCTGAAAGTCAGGTTGCTCTTCCCGCATACCATACCACCTTACACGGGGACAAAGAGGAAGGTGCAGATGAAAGTGCAGGTTCCTTCATCAGGTGGGGGGAGGAATACTAGTTGGCGACGTCACTGGCACAGGGCCTCTCATAGTACGCAAAAGTGTTGCTGCCGGTGGGAGGCGCCCCCGCCGTGCAAACACACCGCTGTACTTTGAGGGGCCCTGTGCCAGTGCCAATGCCAACGAGTGGGCCCCCCCTGCTTGCTCAGGTTCACAGCACTTGCAAAGTTGAAATACTTAAATCTCCCTGCTCCACTGCCGTGACGTGGTCCAGATTTCCTGGGCCCACTAATTACTTGAACCAGCCCTACCCACCACAACTTTAGCCAAATGACCCCCAATTTCAAATGCCTTCCAATTATTATAAGGTAAATTACGCTTGACAAGCTTCATTAAGAAGAATGGATGGTTTTGACATTAAAATGGGCACTCTAGGTGTTTTCCTGGCCCCCACTCACTGCCGACTATGCTGCCCCATTGACTTGCATTGGGTTTCGTGTTTCGGTCGATCCCGACTTTACGTCATAATCGGCCGATTTCACTCGACCCGACTTTTGAGATAGTCGGGTTTCGCGAAACCCGGCTCGACTCTAAAAAGGTCAAGGTCACTCAACTCTAGTCATAAGTCTTCCATCCATGGAGTCTGTCAATTCTTTTAATCTGTTAAAGATGAACGTTTTGAGCAGCACCAATCACAGCCTTCCAGACACTTTTTAAAGAGGTGTTCTTATTTAATTAAATCTCCCATTTTAAGAAGGGCCCAAAAGTTCTCAGTAGAATATAGCTCAAGTGAGGAGGGAGGCTATATTGACAATGGAATTTAACTGGTTAAAATCCATTGGTGAAGTTATGTTCTAAGTGCGGCTGTCAGAAGCAGGTGATGGCTGAATAACAGAGCCACTGTTTGCCGACAAAGATTCAGGCTCAGTTACTTAGCCTGCATATAATGGATAAGTCTTAAACACCTCAGCACTGCCGATGCTTTTGCAGGACCTGACAACCACAAGACTACCAGCTTTCTTCTGGCATAGCAAAGATACTGTGTAGTGATGAGTGAATACATTCGCAGAAATAGTACGGTATTCGGGCTATTCGTCACTCAGGAAGTAATTAGGTATTCGTCTTCATATATTTGAGTGAACAGCCCAGCATGTTTGGCTCTTTATTTGCAGGCAATGAACGTGATAGGCTGACCTGCAAAACACAGTAATACTGGCACCATCGTTGGTGTGGCATTACTGTGAATGGCCAGCCTTCCATTGTCATTTAAATGCTGCCAGCACTATCTTGCACACATTGCAGCCAGAAACAGCATGTTAGGGGTGAAGTTCCCTCTTCTGTAGAGGGGGAATCTCGGACCATTTCTGCTGCGGTCTCCCATTCTCCTGCCGCAGTGGAACCTGCTCTTCGCTTTCTGGACACTTTGAAACAGGTCTTTTTAGGACCTCGCGTCACCCACAATACGGCGCTCCAACTGTTGGCAATTATACAGGGTTTGTCCATGGTCAGCCAGTTCGCCGTCCAATTCCGGACTCTGGCGTCAGAATAAAGTCCTTATTACAGTGTTTTGGAAAGGACCGGCACTCCATTTGAAGGACGCCTTGGCCATCATGGAGATTCCTGCCACACTGGAGGAGCTTATTACTGTCTCTACCTCCATCAACCTCCATTTTAATGAGTGGAGGTTAGAGCAGACCCAGTGTAGGCAGAGGTTCCGGTTGGTTCCTACCTTCGCCAGCTCTCTGGAATCTCCTGTTCAGGCATCCGATGCCCATGATGCCATGGAGGTTTCTCGAGTGGGATCTAAGTCTCGGGCCGCTCGTGTACCTGTGGTTTGTAATATTTGCCAACAGTTAGGACTTTATGCCAATAAATGTCCTCAACGAAAACAATCGCATCTAGTAATTATTGGAGGAGGTTCACTTGACACAGTGGCATTTTCCTCCAAATTTTCCTTTAAAGGGACAATCAATTTAGGCTCTTCCACTCTCACAGTCGAGCTTTGTGTGGACTCTGGGGCGGAGGGGAGTTTTCTGTCCTCTGCCTTCGCCCAACGCCACGCCATACCCCTGGTGATGCTCGCCAGGCCAGTGACTGTTCAAGTGGTAAATGGGTCAACACTGCCCATACAAATTGCACATCAGTCCATCCCTTTCACATTATCTATGTCTCCTTTCCATCAGGATATTATCTCCCTGCTTGTCCTTCCCGAGGGGATGGATGAGATTCTACTTGGGATTCCCTGGTTATGTTTTCACTCTCCTCTTATAGAGTGGTCCTTAGGGAGAATATTGGGTTGGAGCGAATCTTGTAAGGGCAGATGTGTGAGGGAGTCTGTTTAGGTTTCCACTACAGAGATACCCGCCGATCTCACTTCCCTACCCAAGTGCTATTGGTCCTATGCAGACATGTTCTCCAAGAAGGCTGCAGAGACCCTTCCACCTCACCGCCCATATAACTGTCCTATTGACCTCATACCTGGAGCTGAACCTCCTCGGAGATGGGTCTATCCCCTATCTCTTTCGGAGACGGAGGCTAACCTATGCAAGTCAATGGGACACAAATATCGGAACGAAAATAAACCCTTTCTTTCCTTGCACATCCAGTTTGGGAGGAGGGAAGAATAAGGGCAGTGCGTGGGTGGAGACTGTGTGTGTCTGTGTGTGCGGGCGGGGTCTGTACGGGCCTCTCGGGGGTCTGTGTAGGCTTGCCAGGGGTCTGTTCAGGCCTCTTGGGCGTCTCTGCGGGTCTGCCTGGGGTCTGTATGGGCCTCTCGGGGGTCTGTGCGGGCCTGCTGGGGCCTGTCTGGGCCTCTCGGGGGTCGGTGCAGGCCTGCCGGGGGTCTGTACGGGCCTATCGGGGATCTGTGTGGGTCTGCTGGGGGTCTGTATGGGCCTCTCGGGGGTCTGTGCAGGCCTCTCGGGGGTCTGTGCGGGCTTCTCGGGGGTCTGTGTGCAGGCATCGTCCGATGGGACTACAAGTCCCATTGTGCTATACCTGCTACAATGACAGTGATTGACACATTAGCCAATGATGGGACAGTAGTAGTCCCATCATCCGTCTAATGAGTTGAATGTAAAAAAAAACACAAACATACATACTGCATACAACATACTACATACATACTACATACATACAACATACATACTACATATATATTACGTATATACAACATGCATACTGCATACTACATACATACTACATACATACAACATACAACATACATACTACATACATACTACATACATACATACTACATACATACTACATACATACTACATACATACATACATACATAGCAACAACTCGAAAAAGATGATACACGGTCAGGAAAGTATCATACAAAAATATAAACTTTATTGATCTTAAAATACAACAAGTGCATGGAAGGTGATACAAAAAATGGCGCCACAGAAAAAGACGCTGCAGAAAACTATCAGGAGGCACGTGCACAGGAATATCAGTCCACAAGTATATAGTAATCACAGTAATCATAGTAATCATAGTAAAGCCAGTGCCAGGCAGCAGCTGCCAAGGCAAACAGGATCATGGGGTGCATTAAAAGAGGTCTGGATACACATGATGAGAGCATTATACTGCCTCTGTACAAATCCCTAGTTAGACCGCACATGGAGTACTGTGTCCAGTTTTGGGCACCGGTGCTCAGGAAGGATATAATGGAACTAGAGAGAGTACAAAGGAGGGCAACACAATTAATAAAGGGGATGGGAGAACTACAATACCCAAATAGATTAGCGAAATTAGGATTATTTAGTCTAGAAAAAAGACGACTGAGGGGCGATCTAATAACCATGTATAAATATATAAGGGGACAATACAAATATCTCGCTGAGGATCTGTTTATACCAAGGAAGGTGACGGGCACAAGGGGGCATTCTTTGCGTCTGGAGGAGAGAAGGTTTTTCCACCAACATAGAAGAGGATTCTTTACTGTTAGGGCAGTGAGAATCTGGAATTGCTTGCCTTAGGAGGTGGTGATGGAGAACTCAGTCGAGGGGTTCAAGAGAGGCCTGGATGTCTTCATGGAGCAGAACAATATTGTATCATGCAATTATTAGGTTCTGTAGAAGGACGTAGATCTGGGGATTTATTATGATGGAATATAGGCTGAACTGGATGGACAAATATCTTTTTTCGGCCTTACTAACTATGTTACTATGTTACTATGTTACATATTGCCAGTATCTATGGGCATAATCCAGAAAAAAATAAGCAAAAAGATGTAAAGTAACCTAAAAAATAAGTGTTAGGACTGGCGGAACGCACCAAGAAAGATGTAATAGATGCGTTCGCAGTCCGGGGTCCACCGTGCAGGTAAAAACCTGCTGCTAGTAAATGGCAGCGTAATATGGCAGTGGAAGCGAACCCGGTAAAACCACAGGTCCGCAATACCGCACTAAAGAGTGCAAGCAAGGAGTCAGCGAACACCACCCCAAGACACAGGATTGAAGTCCGATTAGACCACTTGCTGACACAACACCGCAACAGGGTGTGTTAGGCAACTCTTATAATTAGAGCACCGAAGTGCGAACTGTGCCGTGCTGGCAGGCACCACTAAGCACCCAGACGTGGGTCAGGAAGCGCACTACTGGCGCGTGGCGCCGCACTGGCGGTCACAGCAATAGACGCTGATACGTGTGTGACACGTTGAGTGATTAGTCGGGCGCTAGATAGCAGCCATACTCCATACGCGAACAGTCATACAATAGGGTAGGGGTATTTAATGAACGACTTGCACTCACAACAAACACACGTATTCAATTGTAAGACAATACTAGCGCATGGCCGTGCGGTCATGCGCAGTTTATATAGCAGCAGCACAGGAAGTGGCTACAGTACCTTTGCCCTTCCAAGACCTGCCAAAAGGACCAATGGAATGTGCTGCAGAGCCTGAGCACATGACCCTCGATCTCCAATGGGAGATCTTACCCTGGACATGCTCAGTACGTGCAGACAAGGACTTAGTCCCAGAGAAGTCCGCTCACTGCTGACCAGCACTGACTTTAATGGCAGAGACTGGAGAAGCAGCAGTAACTCTCAGAACAGAGTGAGAATGAGCAAGACGCTGGGACCGACGTCTTTGCTGAGCAGACTCAACTGCGGCTGGACAAGAATGGGGTACCGCAGCGGAGGTGGCTCGAGATTTCCCCTGTGCAGAAGCGGGAACTCGACCCCTAACATTACCCCCCCTCCTTGGGCCTCGCTACGTTCGAAGGCAGCAATGAGCTGCGGAGCCTGAATGTGCTCAGCAGGCTCCCAGGATCTATCCTCAGGACCGTAAACCCTCCAATCCACCAAATAAAATCTTTTGCCACGAACCACCTTGTACCCCAAGATAACGTTCACCTCGTAATCGTCCGTAGACGAACCCGACGTCCCAGTAGATGACTCAGAAAACCGGGACATGTAGACGGGCTTAAGGAGGGACACGTGAAAGGTGTCGGTGATACCTAGGCGTGGAGGAAGGGCCAGACGGTAAACCACAGGATTAACCTGTTCGAGGACCTTAAAAGGACCTAAGTAGCGAGGTGCAAACTTGGTAGACTCAACTCACAGCCTGATGTTACGGGCGGAGAGCCACACTAAGTCGCCAGGAGCAAAGTTTGGAGCGGGGCGCCGATGTGCGTCGGCGGAGGACCTCATTCTCTCCTTGGAAGCCTGAATGGCATCCTGAGTGCGATCCCAAATGTCCCGTGCCTCCACAGCCCAGTCTGCCACCCTGGAATTGGCGGAAGACACGGGCATGGGCACAGGTACCCGCGGATGCTGACCATAGTTAAGGAGGAATGGAGTCTGTCCAGTGGAATCAGCGACGGCATTGTTAAGAGCAAACTCCGCCCACGGTAGCAAAGATGCCCAGTCATCCTGCTTAGCCGAAACAAAATGTCGCAGATATGTGACCAAGGTCTGGTTGGCTCTCTCTACCAACCCATTCGTCTCGGGATGATAAGCCGAAGAGAGATTCAACTCGATACTGAGAAGACGACAAAGCTCTCTCCAGAACCGAGACGCAAACTGGGGACCTCGGTCACTGACAATTTTTTCTGGCATACCGTGAAGACGAAAGATGTGTTTGACAAACAACGCTGTCAAGGCCCGTGCAGAAGGTAACCGGGGAAGCGGCACCAAATGCACCATTTTAGAAAAATGGTCGGTGATTACCCAAATAATGGTACAGCCACGAGACTTGGGCAGACCCACAACAAAATCCATCCCGACCATCTCCCAGGGCCTGTCTGCCACCGGCAGAGGGTATAACAAACCAACTGGCCGTTGTCGGGAAGACTTATTCTTGGCCCAAGAGACACATGCCTGAACGTAGTCTCCGACGTCACGAACCATATGTGGCCACCAGTACGTCCTCGCCTGTAGCTCAGATGTCCTTTTTGCCCCAAAGTGTCCACCCACTCTGGATGAATGAGCCCAAGCGAGAACCTCCGGACGCAAATTGATGGGAACAAAAGTCTTGCCCGGGGGCACAGACTCCAGCGAAACCGGAGCTACAGTTCTCAGACTCTCCGAAGGGACAATGAGCCGAGGCTCGTCCTCCTCCTCCTCAGCTGACACGAAGGAGCGAGAGAGAGCATCAGCACGAATGTTCTTCTCCCCGGCGAGATAATGTAGGGTAAAGTGGAACCGGGAGAAAAACAAGGACCATCTGGCCTGACGAGAATTCAGCCGCTGGGCTGTTTGTAAATAGACCAAATTCTTGTGATCCGTGAAAATTTAGAATGGGAACCGAGCACCCTCCAAGAGATATCTCCACTCCGAAAAGGCCAACTTCATTGCCAGCAACTCTCTATCCCCGATGGAGTAATTTCTCTCCGCTGGTGTGAAGGTCTTTGAGAAAAAGAAGCATGGGTGCTTCCGACCCTGAGCATCCTTTTGATAGAGGACTGCTCCAGCACCAACGGATGAGGCATCCACTTCCAAAAGGAATGGCTTACCCACATCGGGACGATGTAAGATAGGAGCACTGGCAAAATGGGACTTTATAGAAGAGAAGGCCTTGGAGACCCCTTCGGACCACGATTTGGGATTCGCTCCCTTCTTGGTGAGGGATACCAAGGGAGCTACCAAAGTTGAGAAGTGGGGAATGAACTGGCGATAGTAATTTATGAACCCCATAAAGCGCTGCACCACTTTAAGAGAATGGGGTTCCTGCCAGTCCATCACTGCTTGTAGTTTGGCAGGATCCATAGCCAATCCCTGGGCCGAGATGATATAGCCCAGGAAAGACAAGGACTCCTGTTCAAACACACACTTCTCCAACTTTGCATATAAGGAATTCGCCCGTAAGAGTTCGAAGACTCTGCCAACATCTCTCCGGTGGGAGTCAATATCTGGAGAGAAGATGAGAATATCATCCAGATAGACTACAACCGAGGTGGAAAGCATATCCCGGAAGATATCGTTGACAAAGTCCTGAAAAACGGCTGGGGCATTACAGAGCCCGAAGGGCATCACCAGGTGCTCATAGTGCCCATCCCTGGTATTGAAAGCCGTTTTCCATTCGTCCCCCTCACGGATGCGAATTAAGTTGTAGGCACCCCGCAGATCTAGTTTGGTGAATATCTTTGCTCCCCTTAGCCTGTCAAAGAGCTCCGTTATCAGGGGCAACGGGTACTTATTTTTAATGGTGATAGCATTGAGACCCCTGTAATCAATGCAAGGATGTAATTCCCCGTTCTTCTTCTGTACGAAGAAGAATCCCGCCCCTGCAGGAGACACTGACTTCCTAATGAATCCTCTTGCCAAATTCTCCTGGATGTATTGAGACATAGCCTCCGTCTCAGGGAGAGAGAGGGGATATGCCCTTCCCCGAGGAGGTTCAGCTCCAGGCAAGAGGTCAATAGGACAGTCATAGGGGCGATGAGGCGGTAGAGTCTCTGCTGCCTTTTTAGAGAATACATCTGCATAGCACCAATAGTACCTTGGAAGAGATGAAAGGTCTGCGGGTACCTCGGTAGTAGAGACCTGTACACACTCACTCACACACCTGCCCATACAAGACTTACTCCAACCCAATATTCTCCCAGAGGACCACTCAATATGTGGGGAGTGGTAACGGAGCCAGGGTATTCCCAGTAAAATCTCATCCATTCCCTCGGGTAGGACTAGAAGGGAAATAATCTCCTGGTGGGAAGGGGACATGGACAACGAGAATGGAACAGTCTGGTGTGTGATTTGTTGTGGAAGTGTCGACCCATTCACAACTCTAACAGTTACAGGTTTGGCGAGCATAACAAGTGGTACAGCGTGGCGCAGAGCAAAAGCAGAGGACATGAAATTTCCCTCTGCTCCTGAATCCACACAAAGCTCGACTGGTAGAGTGGATGAGTCAAACAGGATTGTCCCTTTAAAGGACAGTTTGGAGGAAAAAGCCGCTGTGTCTAGTGAACCTCCCCCTAAGGTTACTAGACGCGATCGTTTTCCCGACCGCCGTGGACATTTATTAGTGTAATGTCCTCGTTGGTGACAATTTTTACAAACCATGGGTACTCGAGCGGCCTGAGACTTAGGTCCCGCTCGAGAAACCTCCATGGGCTCATGGGAGTCGGACGCCAAAACGGAAGATTCAAGAGGTCTGGCGAAGGTGGGAGCCAGTTTAAACCTCTGCCTACACTGGGTCTGTTCTAACCTTTGTTCGTGAAAACGGAGGTCGATGCGGGTAGATAGAGAAATAAGCTCCTCCAGTGTGGCGGGTATCTCCCTGGTGGCTAAGGCGTCCTTCACGTGGTCTGCCAGTCCCCTCCAGAACACCGGAATTAGAACTTTATCCGACCACTCTAACTCCGAGGCTAGAGTCTGGAACTGGATGGCAAACTGACTGACCACGGACGAACCCTGAGTGATTGTCAATAACTGGAGCGCGGTATCGTGTGTAATACGGGGTCCCAAAAAGACCTGCTTCAGAGCGTCCATAAAGAGCGGAGCACTCTGTACCATAAGGTCATCACGCTCCCAAAGTGGCGTTGCCCACTCCAACGCCCTGCCCGACAAGAGAGATAAAATAAATCCCACTTTCGCCCGTTCCGTAGGGAAACGCGCCGCCAGGAGCTCAAGGTGTATGGAGCACTGGCTTACGAATCCGCGACATTGTTTACTGTCACCAGCAAACTTGTCAGGAAGCGGGAGACGGGATAAAGTCGGGGCAGAGGTGGCAGCGGACAAACTGGCTGCGGCTACACTTGCAGCCTGAACAGCGACAGCAGTGACATCCACAGCTGAGGTTGAACGCTCTAGAGCCGCCAACCTTCCCTCCAGCTGCTGGATGTACCGCTGTAAACGCTGATCGTCTGCCATTTACTAGACAGACCCTGGCGCTAGTATTCTGTTAGGACTGGCGGAACGCACCAAGAAAGATGTAATAGATGAGTTCGCAGTCCGGGGTCCACCGTGCAGGTAAAAACCTGCTGCTAGTAAATGGCAGCGTAATATGGCGGTGGAAGCGAACCCGGTAAAACCACAGGTCCGCAATACCGCACTAAAGAGTGCAAGCAAGGAGTCAGCGAACACAACCCCAAGACACAGGATTGAAGTCCGATTAGACCACTTGCTGACACAACACCGCAACAGGGTGTGTTAGGCAACTCTTATAATTAGAGCACCGAAGTGCGAACTGTGCCGTGCTGGCAGGCACCACTAAGCACCCAGACGTGGGTCAGGAAGCGCACTACTGGCGCGTGGCGCCGCACTGGCGGTCACAGCAATAGACGCTGATACGTGTGTGACACGTTGAGTGATTAGTCGGGCGCTAGATAGCAGCCATACTCCATACGCGAACAGTCATACAATAGGGTAGGGGTATTTAATGAACGACTTGCACTCACAGCAAACACACGTATTCAATTGTAAGACAATACTAGCGCATGGCCGTGCGGTCATGCGCAGTTTATATAGCAGCAGCACAGGAAGTGGCTACAGTACCTTTGCCCTTCCAAGACCTGCCAAAAGGACCAATGGAATGTGCTGCAGAGCCTGAGCACATGACCCTCGATCTCCAATGGGAGATCTTACCCTGGACATGCTCAGTACATGCAGACAAGGACTTAGTCCCAGAGAAGTCCGCTCGCTGCTGACCAGCACTGACTTTAATGGCAGAGACTGGAGAAGCAGCAGTAACTCTCAGAACAGAGTGAGAATGAGCAAGACGCTGGGAGCGACGTCTTTGCTGAGCAGACTCCACTGCGGCTGGACAAGAATGGGAGACCGCAGCGGAGGTGGCTCGAGATTTCCCCTGTGCAGAAGCGGGAACTCGACCCCTAACAATAAGCATAACAAAATAAATATGGCTATACGTTGGAATAATCCATTGAAGTGGGAGACCAGACTACCTGCAGTGATCAAGACAAATCAGCTCAGGTCACAGTGCTAGAAATACTAATGAATTGGCAGTGCAAAGTACGAGACATATTCCACATAGGACTGCCGATCTGCACAATCAACGGTTAATAGTATGAAACAACTATACTACAAAAGTCACCGCAGAATGGTACCCACCGCAATGTGAACTGAAGATCCTGGGAACGCGCCTCCACCCCAACGCGCGTTTCGGTGAGAAAACCTTCGTCAGGGGGCATACAAGGTAAGTGAACAACGGGTTTAAAAAGGGGAGACCCCGAAAGTACAAGCTAGCGTGAACCTATGTGGAATATGTCTCGTACTTTGCACTGCCAATTCATTAGTATTTCTAGGACTGTGACCTGAGGTGATTTGTCTTGATCACTGCAGGTAGTCTGGTCTCCCACTTCAATGGATTATTCCAATGTTTATATTTTTGTATGATACTTTCCTGACCGTGTATCATCTTTTTCGAGTTGTTGCTATGTTTTTGATGATAGGTTGTTTAGGTCCTGTTTTGACTAGTGGTACAGACTTCTGACTAGAATTATCGTTACCATGCTAGTTGGCTATATAAATTGATACATACATACATATATACATACTACATACATACTACATACATACATGCATACATGCTACATAAACATACATACTACATACAACATACTACATACGCATTTCTTACATACATTCTACATGCATACTACATACATACAACCTACTACTTACATACTACAAACATACAACATACATACAAAATACTACATACATACAACATACTGCATACATACTACATACATACAACATGCATACATACTACATACAATACATTCATACATTACATACAATACATACATATAGACATACAGTACATATAACATAGAGTACATACTCACCATCACTTGTCACTTTGTTCCCCGAAGCCAGTGTCATCTGTAAAAAATATTAAAATAACAAACAAACAATAAACTCCCTGATCCACTGAAATCCACCAGTGTCCCACGACGATCTCCAGTGGAGAACGGCAGCATCAGCTCATGGGACCGCTCTCTAGGGGCTCCAGGAATCCAATGACAGGAGGAAGGTATCCCTCCACACTGTTTTACTCCGCCGCTGTAAAAAAATAGTCCCTAGTCTCACTTTTGGCATTGCTGCGTGAGAAATTTTCCCACGCAGCAATTGCCATAAAGTGTGACTTTGAACTATAGTAACCTCTCAGTGATGCACTCACGGAGCCATTGTCTCCTGTCACTGTGTAACTGAAGGTCCTATAGAGCAGTGACATCACCCGATGTCAGTGTTCTATAGGGGTGATCATCGTGGGACACTCGTTATTAATTGGACTGCGGCAGACAGGTAGTATACGGTTTATTATTTTTTATTTTTTGCAGGCGCTGAAGTATGGTAAGTATGGTTAAATGAAGAATATTAAAATACTTTTTTCCTAATGTGTTTGTGTTTTATTAACCATTTACTAGTATTGGAATAATAATGGATAGGCATCTTATTGACGCCTCTCCATTAGTAACCCGGCTTAATGTCACCTTACAATAGCAAGGTGACATTAACCCCTTATTACCCCATATCCCACCGCTACACGGGAGTGGGAAGAGAGGGGCTAAGTGCTGGAATTGGCGCATCTTACAGATGTGCCATTTCGGGGGCAGCTGCAGACTGGTATTTGTAGCCGGGGGGCAAGTATCCATGGCCCCTCTCTAGGCTATGAATATCAGCCCGCAGCTGTCTGGGTAGCCTTTCCGGCTATAAATTATAGGGGGATCCCACGTCATTTTCTTTGGGGTCCCCCTATTTTAATAGCCAGTAAAGGCTACGCAGACAGCTGCGGCTGATATTCATAGCCTGGCAGGGGCCATGGGTAATCTGATTTTTTCTCATAGAGTTGTATTAGCGCCGGATTGCGCATGATGGCCACACGTTTCAAAAAAATGACGTGCGGTCCACCTATATTTTATAGCCAGAAAGGCTACGCAGAGTGCTGCGGGCAGATATTCATAGCCTAGAGAGTGGCCATGGATATTGGCCCCCCCCGGTTACAAATACCCTTCCGCAGCCACCCCAGAGATGGCCCAATTCCGGCACTTAGCCCCTCTCTTCCCACTCCCGTGTAGTGGTGGGATATGGGGTAATAAGGGGTTAATGTCATCTTGCTATTGTAAGGTGACATTAAGCCGGGTTAATAATGGAGAGGCGTCAATAAGACGCCTATCCATTATTAATCCTAGTGTAGTGAAAGAGTAAAAAAAATAAAGACACAGCCAGAAAAAAGTATTTTAATATTCTTCATTTAACCATACTTCAGTGCCTGTAAAAAACATAAAATAGTAAACCGTATACTACCTGTCTACTGTAGTCCAATTAATAACGAGTGTCCCATGACGATCTCCCCTATAGAACAGTGATATCGGGTGATGTCACTGCTCTATATGACCTTCAGTGACACAATGACAGGAGACAATGGTTGCTGCAGTGCATCACTGAGAGGTTACTATAGTTCAGAGTCTCACTTTATGGCAATTGCTGCGTGGGAAATTTCTCACTCAGCAATGCCAAAAGTGAGACTAGGGACTATTTTTTTTTACAGCAGCGGAGGAATACATTGCGGAGGGATGCCTACCTCCCGTCATTGTATTCCAGGAGCCTCTAGAGGGCGGTCGCATCAGCTGATGCTGCCGTTCTCCAGGGGAGATTGTCGTGGGACACTGGTGGATTTCTGCAGATCATGGAGTATATTGTTTGTTTGTTATTTTAATATTTTTTACAGATGACACTGGCTTCGGGGATCAAAGTGACAAGTGATGGTGAGTATGTACTCTATGTTATATGTACTGTATGTCTGTATGTATGAATTGTATGTAATGTATGAATGTACTGTATGTAGTATATATGTAGTATGTATGTAGTATGTATGTAGTATGTATGTAGTATGTATGTAGTATACAGTATATGTTGTATGTATGTATGTAGTATGTATGTTGTATGTATGTAGCATGTATGTATGTATGTATGTATGCAGTATGTATGTATGTAGTATGTATGTAGTATGTATGTATGTTGTATGCATGTAGTATGTATGTAGTAATATGTTGTATGTATGTATGTAGTACGTATGTAGTGTATATGTAGTATGTATGTTGTATGTATATAGTATGTTGTATGTATGTAGTATGTTGGATATATGTAGTATGTATGCAGTATGTTGTATGTATGTAGTATGTACAGTTAGGGCCAGAAATATTTGGACAGTGACACAATTTTCGCGAGTTGGGCTCTGCATGCCACCACATTGGATTTGAAATGAAACCTCTACAACAGAATTCAAGTGCAGATTGTAACGTTTAATTTGAAGGGTTGAACAAAAATATCTGATAGAAAATGTAGGAATTGTACACATTTCTTTACAAACACTCCACATTTTAGGAGGTCAAAAGTAATTGGACAAGTAAACATAACCCAAACAAAATATTTTTATTTTCAATATTTTGTTGCAAATCCTCTGGAGGCAATCACTGCCTTAAGTCTGGAACCCATGGACATCACCAAACGCTGGGTTTCCTCCTTCTTAATGCTTTGCCAGGCCTTTACAGCCGCAGCCTTCAGGTCTTGCTTGTTTGTGGGTCTTTCCGCCTTAAGTCTGGATTTGAGCAAGTGAAATGCATGCTCAATTGGGTTTAGATCTGGAGATTGACTTGGCCATTGCAGAATGTTCCACTTTTTGGCACTCATGAACTCCTGGGTAGCTTTGGCTGTATGCTTGGGGTCATTGTCCATCTGTACTATGAAGCGCCGTCCAATCAACTTTGCAGCATTTGGCTGAATCTGGGCTGAAAGTATATCCTGGTACACTTCAGAATTCATCCGGCTACTCTTGTCTGCTCTTATGTCATCAATAAACACAAGTGACCCAGTGCCATTGAAAGCCATGCATGCCCATGCCATCACGTTGCCTCCACCATGTTTTACAGAGGATGTGGTGTGCCTTGGATCATGTGCCGTTCCCTTTCTTCTCCAAACTTTTTTCTTCCCATCATTCTGGTACAGGTTGATCTTTGTCTCATCTGTCCATAGAATACTTTTCCAGAACTGAGCTGGCTTCTTGAGGGGTTTTTCTGCAAATTTAACTCTGGCCTGTCTATTTTTGGTATTGATGAATGGTTTGCATCTAGATGTGAACCCTTTGTATTTACTGTCATGGAGTCTTCTCTTTACTGTTGACTTAGAGACAGATACACCTACTTCACTGAGAGTGTTCTGGACTTCAGTTGATGTTGTGAACGGGTTCTTCTTCACCAAATTAAGTATGCGGCGATCATCCACCACTGTTGTCATCCGTGGACGCCCAGGCCTTTTTGAGTTTCCAAGCTCACCAGTCAATTCCTTTTTTCTCAGAATGTACCCAACTGTTGATTTTGCTACTCCAAGCATGTCTGCTATCTCTCTGATGGATTTTTTTTTTTTTCAGCCTCAGGATGTTCTGCTTCACCTCAATTGAGAGTTCCTTTGACCGCATGTTGTCTGCTCACAGCAACAGCTTCCAAATGCAAAACCACACACCTGGAATCCACCCCTGACCTTTTAACTACTTCATTGATTACAGTTTAACGAGGGAGACGCCTTCAGAGTTAATTGCAGCCCTTGGAGTCCATTGTCCAATTACTTTTGGTCCCTTGAAAAAGAGGACGCTATGCATTACAGAGCTATGATTCCTAAACCCTTTCTCCGATTTGGATGTGGAAACTATCATATTGCAGCTGGGAGTGTGCACTTTCAGCCCATATTATATATACGAGGGGTGATCCAAAAGTAATGATAATCAATACTAAACACAATGAATATAGTCAAAAAATAAATTTATTTTTCTACATAGTCTCCTAACAAGTCTATACATTTAGTCCATCTCTTTTCTAAACTTAGAATTCCCTTCGAAAAAAATTATTGATCTTGATCCTCTCTTCGATCTGCCAATACAACTTCTTCAACTTTTTTCACGTTTTCTTCATTGAGGGACGTGGATGGGCATCCTTCACGATGGTTATTTTCCGTCGATGTTCTTCCCAGCTTAAATTCCTTGGCTCAGCGTGCAACTGTGGAATATGGAGGAGAAGAGTCCCCCAATGTTTCCACCAAGTCGCTGTGTATGTCTTTGGTAGTCATTTTTTTTCAAGCAGAGGTATTTGATGACAGCTCTGAGCTTGTTTTTTTCCATTTTGATGTTCACTCCTCGGCAGTTCATATTCAAATGAATGTAGCTCCCGGGAATCGTGTCTATTTAAGTAATTTTTTTGTCCTGGACTAGTGGGTACCTAAGAGAGAAGAAAACATTTTATTTTAATTTCTGTGTGCAATAGAAATAACCGATTATCATTACTTTTGGATCGCCCCTCGTATAATTGTATTTCTGAACATGTTTTTGGAAACAGCTAAAATAACAAAACTTGTGTCACTGTCCAAATATTTCTGGCCCTAACTGTATGTATGTAGTATGTATGTAGTATGTGTGTAGTATGTATGTTTGTGGGTTTTTTTTACATTCAACACATTAGCCGGATGATGGGACTACTACTGTCTTATCATTGGCTAATGTGTCAATCACTGTCATTGTAGCAGACATAGCCCAATGGTACTTGTAGTCCCATGGGACAATGCCTGCACACAGGCACAAAGACCCCCGGCAGGCCCGCACAGACCCCCGAGAGGCCCGTGCAGACCCCTGGCAGGCCCGCACAGACCCCAAGAAGCCTATACAGACCCCCGGCAGCCCGCACAGACCCCCAATAGGCCCATACAGACCCCCGGCAGGCCCACACAGGCCCCCGAGAGGCCCGTACAGACCCCCAGTAGGCCCGCACAGACCCCAGAGAGGCCTGTACAGACACCCAGCTGCCCACACAGACCCTTAAGAGGCCCGTACAGACCCCCGGCAGGCCCGCACAGACCCCCGACAGGCCCGCACAGACACCGCCCGCACACACAGACACGCAGTCTCCGCCAAGCACCGCCCACCACCGACATCATTTCAGCAGCCAATTACAGCCATGCCATTAGTTAACATGGCTAACATGCCTAACAGGATGTCCAATGAAACAAAAGAGAAAAGCGAGCTGCACAGCTGCAAAATCCAAAGAGACGCCAAATGAAGACTTTCATAAAGTGGTAACCCAATAGGTAATCGGAGTTGCTCTCATGAAAATGAGAGATCTAGTCATAGCAAATCATAGAACAAACGCGGCAGCACTTACTGGTCCTGTAGTCAGCAGTTCTTTTATTTAAATATATAGAAAAAACATCTTCACGGCTCGGGGGAACAGGGCAGTGAGAGGAGTGTTCAGGAGGAGACAACGGCCGTTTCACGCTTGAAACGAGTCCCGTAGAAGCGCTGTTTCAAGCGCGAAATGGCCGTCATCTCCTTCTGCACACTCCTCTCACTGCCCTGTTCCCCCGAGCCGTGAATGTTTTTTTTCTATATATTTGAATAAAGGAACTGCTGACTACAGGACCGGTGAGTTCTAACAGAATGTGCTCACCCTTCCTCATTGGCTGATTAAAATGAAACTGGCTCATTGCATTATGGGAACTTCTGATTCCGGTATTCGATATTCTGAAAGTATCAGAACTCAGTATCAGAACTTCGATACAGCGAATATCGGTCAATACCTGATATTGCAGTATCGGAATGCTCAACACTAGTCCCAATACAACCAGGAGAATTTGGCAAGGGGGTTCATTAGGAAATCAGTGTCACCTGCAGGGGCTGGGTTCTTCGTTATGCAGAAGAAGAATGGAGAACTAAGTCCATGCATAGATGACAGGGGTCTTAACGCCATCACTGTTAATAATAAGTACCCATTGCCCCTGATATCTGAGCTTTTCCATAGGCTACGGAGCAAGAGTGTTTACTAAAATAGATCTGTGGGGTGCTTACAACCTGATTCACATCTGTGAGGGGGACAAATGGAAGACGGCTTTTAATACCAGGGATGGGCATTATGAATATCTGGTGATGCCCTTTGGGCTCTGTAATGCCCCAGCCGTTTTCCAAGACTTTGTGAATGACATCTTCCGAGATATGCTCACCACCTCGGTCGTAGTCTATCTGGATGATATACTCATCTACTCTCCAGATATTGACTCCCACCGGAGAGAGGTTCGCAAAGTCTTTGAACTCTTACGGTCAAATTCTCTTTATGCCAAGTTGGAGAAATGTGTGCTTGAGCAGGAGTCCTTGCCTTTCTTTGGTTACATCATCTCCGCTCAGGGATTGGCTATGGATCCTGCCAAACTGCAGGCTGTGATTGACTGGCAGGAACCTCATTCTCTCAAAGCGGTGCAGCGTTTTATGGGGTTAATTAATTATTACCGTCAGTTCATTCCACATTTCTCGACTTTTGTAGCTCCCATAGTACCCTTCAGCAAGAAGGGAGCAAATCCCAAATTGTGGTTGGAGGAGGTCTCCAAGGCCTTCCTCTCTATAAAATCTCATTTTGCTAGCGCTCCCATCCTACATTGCCCTGATGCAGATAAGCCGTTCATAATGGAGGTGGATGCCTCGTCTCTTGGTGCTGGTGCAATCCTCTTCCAAAAGGATGCTCAAGGTCGGAAGCATCCCTGCTTCTTCTTTTCCAAGACCTTCACACCAGCAGAGAGGAATTATTCAATCAGGGACAGGAAGTTGCTAGCTATGAAGTTGGCTTTCTCTGAGTGGAGACACCGTCTGGAAGAGGCTCGCTATCACTTCCAAGTCTTCACCGACCACAAAAATTTGGTGTACCTACAAACAGCTCAACGGCTAAATTCTCGCCAAGCCAGATGGTCCTTTTTCTTCTCCCAGTTCCATTTTACCCTCCATTATCTCTCTGGGGAGAAGAACATTCGTGCTGATGCTCTCTCTCGCTCCGTTGTGTCATCTGTGGAGGAGGAAGAGAAGCCTCGGCTTATAGTCCCTTCTGAGAGCCTGAGAACCGTGGCTCCAGTTTTGCTAGAATCGGTGCCTACGGGCAAGAGTTTTGTACCAACTAATTTGCGACCAGAGGTTCTCTCTTGGGCTCATTCTTCCAGGGTGTGTGTACATTCTGGGACCAAGAGGACATCTGAGCTGTTGGCGAGGATGTACTGTTGGCCGCATATAGCCCGTGACATCAGAGGCTATGTTCGAGCGTGTGTCTCCTGCACCACAAATAAGTCTCCTCAACAACGGCCGTCTGGGTTACTCTATCCCCTGCTGGTGGCTGACAGGCCCTGGGAGATGGTCGGGATGGACTTTGTTGTGGATTTACCCAAGTCTCGTGGTTGCACCATCATTTGGGTAATCGCCGACCATTTTTCTAAAATGGTGCACCTGGTGCGGCACCAGGTGCACCATTTTAGAAAAATGGTCGGCGATTACCCAAATGATGGTGCAACCACGAGACTTGGGTAAATCCACAACAAAGTGCCAAGTCCCGTGCAAAAGGTAACCGTGGAAGCGGCTTCCACGGTTACCTTTTGCACGGGACTTGGCAGCGTTGTTTATAAGACACATTTTCCTCCTACATGGTGTGCCGGACAAAGTTATCAGGGACTGGGGTCCCCATTTTGCATCTCGGTTCTGGAGAGAGCTTTGTCGATTTCTCAGCATAGAGTTAAATCTCTCTTCAGCATATCATTCTGAGACGAATGGATTGGTAGAGAGGACCAATCAGACCTTGGTCACATATTTGTGACATTTTGTTTCTGCCAGGCAGGATGACTGGGCATCCTTGCTACTGTGGGTGGAGTTTGCGCTTAATAACGCCGTAGCCGACTCCAATGGTCAGACTCCATTCCTCCTTAATTATGAACAGCATTAGAGGGTTCCTGTGCCTATGCCCGTGTCTTCTGCCGACTCCAGGGTGGCAAGCTGGGCTGTGGAGGCACGGGACATTTGGCACCACACTCAGGATGCCATTCGGGCCTCCAAGGAGAGAATGAGGTCCTCCGCTGATGAACATCGGCGCCCCGCTCCGACTTTTGCTCCTGGTGACATAGTGTGACTCTCCGCTTGTAACATCAGGCTGCGAGTTGAGTTCATTAAGTTTGCTCCTTGCTACTTGGGACCTTTCAAGGTTCTCGAGCAGGTTAACCCTGTAGTCTACCATCTGGCCCTTCCTCCACGCCTAGTTATCACCGACACCTTTCATGTGTCCCTTCTAAAACCCTTACACATGTCCCGGTTTTCCAAGTCATCTGCCAGGACATCGAGTTCGTCTTCGGATGACTACGAGGTAAACGCTATCTTGGGGTGCAAGGTGGTACATGGGAAAAAGTTTTATTTGGTGGACTGGAAGGGTTATGGCCCAGAGGACAGGTCCCGGGAGCTTGTTGAGAATAGCGTAGCGAGGCCCAAGGAGGGGGGCCCTAGGAGGGGGGAAATGTTAGGGGTCGAATTCCCCCCTCTGCACAGGGGGAATCTCGAGCCATCTCCTCTGCAGTCTCTCATTCCTCTCCAGCCGCATTGGAGCCTGCTCAGCGGAGATGTCGGTCCCAGCGTCTGGCTCAGCCTGATACTGTGCGGATGGTTTCTGCTGCTTTTCCAGGCTCAGCCATTGTAGCCAGTACTGGTCAGCGGAGAGCAGATGTCTCTGGGACTAAGTCCTGCTTTTTCCCTTCTGAGCATGCCCAGAGTAACACCTCTCATTGGAGGTCAGGGGTCACATGTTCAACTACTGCTGCAGCTCCCATTGGTCCTCTAGGAAGGTCGTGAAGTTTCTCTGGTATTATAGCAGCTTCCATTGGTCCTCTAGGAAGGTCCTGAAGCTGCTGCAGCTATAAAAGGTTTGCATGGCCGCACCGGTCATGCGCTAGTAGCACTTCATGTTATGAGCTTGCTAATTGTGGTCGCGCCTGTATGATTATATTTTGGGACCCGGCTGAAATAATCCCCTAGAATACCGGCACCTCCAGTGAGGAGTTTTTGTGTGCTTCTCTGTGTGCGTGACCACTGACTGCTATCAGCTCAGCAGTTAGCTGTGTTCCCTTGTAATGCTAACAGGGCACAGCATGTTCTTTTCTGTGTGACTCAGTGAAATAACTGAGTTCACTTATACCGCCATATAGTGCCGTCATTTTCTAGCAGCGGGTTGTCTCCTGCACGGTGGACCCCAGGCTGCGAACATACCAATTATAACATCCAAATTAACTCGGTGCATTCCGCCAGTCCTTACAACGTGTGCCTCCAACATGAGAGAAAATAATTTCTCCTTTTACTGTGGGTCAAGAAGGGTACACAGCCACTATGTTATGTTGGACAAAATATATTTCACGCAAGGGTCTTGAAAGGCATCTGGACATGAATTCTGCCATGTGTGGCAGACTACAAAGAGTCAAACGTTCAGTGTCCTCACTAGGGAGAACACTAACCATCCTCTCCTCCTCACGACACATAGCCTCCTCCTCTTCAGGCCATCTATGCTGGACAGGCATAACATAACAACTTGATATGTGTGGGGGCTGAGTTTAACTCTGACAAGCATTGAGAAGCTGAAATTCAGACACTGCTCTCTGCTGCTCAATAAGAATTGCCAACATATGAACTGCCTACCGCTTCAACACATTTATCCAACTATCCCTGTGTTGCCCATTCAAAACTTTCTTCATAAACAGGATCCTTGTATCTTTTTCTGATACGCTTTATGCATTTAAAAGCTCTCTGTGCTTAATCATCTACACTCTCTGATAACTAAATTCCTAAGGCTAGGTAAACGTCCCTGAATTGCGCAAAAACTCATGTTTCGTCATAAAAAGGAGGGGGGCTTTTCTCTACCTAATTTTATACTTTACTATAAGTCAGCACAGATTGCTCAATTAATAAACACATATCCACATTCCAACAACCCGAGATGGGCTTCACTAGAATCATTTCTCACTAAGCCATGCTCACTCTCGGGCCTGATGTGGTCCACAGAACACCTTACCAAGGGGATTGCGATTGTAGCTCCTTTTACTGCTCATTCGCTACTCCTTTGGAGGAAAGTTTAAATATAAATTGCCGTCAAGCCCTTCTCTCCTGACAGATGTTTTACAAAATCCTATGTTTCCTCCAGGTCTTGAAACTCAGGCTTTTTCTTGGTGGTCATTGAAAGGTAAAAATTTGCTTAAGCATCTATGTTCTCCATTTGGTATATTTTACTAGACAGACAAGAGGTCATCCAGAAAATTGATCCCCCTACCAAGGAGATCGTGCAACTGAACCAGGTATTCCACTTCACAAAGCAACTCCTCCCAGGCGGCACTACCCTTAAGGCGACAATAAAATAAAAAATAAATTGAAAATAAATGTCTTAATGACCCATTTGGTAAAGGAAAGATCTCATTGATTTATCATAATCTGAATTCCCCACAGAACAATAATAAACTGAAGTGTATGTTGAAATGGGAGGAAGACTTGGGGTTTGAAATGTCTTTAGAGGAATGGTTTAATAGCTGTGACACTCTTTCAAGGGGCAGTCACCTGACCACTCTTGTGGAGACCTCCTTAAAGTTATTACATAGAACTTATTATGTACCGGAGAAAATTCACAATATATTTCCTAATACATCAGGAGATTGTTTTAGGGGTTGTGGAATGCCTGGCGATATGAATCACATATGGTGGTCTTATATAGTAGTATCTGGATTATGGGAGAAAATTAAACAATTGATAACACAGATATATGGAGGACCGGTTAATTTGGGAGTTAGATCTCCCCGGCTCCCCAAAAGCTTTCAGAAATTAATAAACTATCTATGTATGGCTACTAAAATCCACATCGCGACACAGTAGAAATCACCTTCTCTGCCAATCTACACGGTGAAAGAGAAAATGAATGATATTACGCTATATGAAAGAATATAAGCAACAAGGAATGATACATGGGACTCTTTCTTTAAGGTTTGGCAGTCCTGGATAGATTATTCCTCCGATACCCGACTTGTCCAAGCATTGAGACTCTCCCCATAACTAATTAAATGATGATCAATAGCTCAAAAAGAATTTTAGTAATGCTTCTACGAAAAGGACCCATACCAATGCCTTATTCATTTGCGATTATTTGGTTATGCAATCGTAGACTTTGTATAGATAAATCCTTTGTACCTCTGCATTCCCTTGTTTATGTCTGTGTCTCTGTCTTGTCACCTACTATAACATTTGAAGTTATTTGAATGTATGTTCACTTGTTATTTTCTTGATTTACTGAGTTTCTAAATAAAAACTTATTGAAACTAAAAGCTCTCTGTGTCTGTACTTTTTCACATACTGGTTGGTAACCAGTTCATGTAGCATTATATGAACACCCAATTTCTTACATTATGGCTGGTCAGAAAAATTAAAGCAATTGTTACCATCCACCCTTTGTGTCTCCCCTATTTCCTCATAGATTGTACGCTTGGGGGCAGAGCCCTGATTCCTCTTGGTATCTGTTGTTTATGTGATTATTGTTATTCTGTAATGTCTTTTATTGTCTGTGCAAGTCCCCTCTAAAATGTAAAGTTCAGCGGAATATGTTGGCCTTTATTGAAATTAAATTATAATTATTTATCAATATTATTATTATTGTTATTAAAGGTCGAATTATAACGTGTGGGCAAGTCACAAATCAGTCAGTGATGAGGCAAATTAAAGCTCTGCTGCAGCAAAGCCTGAGATGACTTTTTGAAATGTGTGCTGACACACTGTACCTTGGCAAGTAGGTCTTGCAAGTAAGGGGATGTTTTTAAAAAATGCTGTACAACCAAGTTCAGCACTTGGATCTTGCATGGAGCTTGTTTACCAGCTTACCAAGCTTTAAAACCACCACCAAGTTACACCCATTATCACACACAACCAGACCTGGTTGGAGGTTCAGTAGGGAGAGCCACTAATCGGTCTGTTCTTTCATCACCTTCAACAGCTCGGCTGCATTGTGCGCTTTACCACCTACACAGATGAGCTTCAGCAGAGCATGCTGCTGCTTAGCCAAGGCAGTGCTGCAGACCTCCCAGTTGGGGGAGTGATGAAGAGACAACTTTCAGTGAGGAGGAGAAACAGGAATTGTAATACAAGGAGACTGAAAACCTGATGAAAGTTGGGACAGCTATTCTTGGTGTGGGTATAATGTGTGATGTCCCAGACTTTGACTCTGCTCCAGGCTCCACCAGGTTAAACCAGTGTGCCATGAGAGAAATGTAACTTACCTGTCCACAAGAACTTTTCCACGTGTCTGTAGTAAAGTAGACCTTTCCTGTGACTGTGTTGGCCAGAGCACGGCTGATATTGTATAACACTACTGCTATGTAACGCGTTGATGTAACACCGGAAAAATAGTGGCGGCTGGCAATCGAGTACTGTGGGGCTGCCACTGCAAAGAGGTCACAGAAAGACTCAGTTCCCACAAGTTGAAACAGCAACATTTCCGTGGCTACCACTCTGGCTGTGTGGGTATTTAGTGTTTTAGCCTGTGGGTGGGTGGGTGTTTATTTCTGCTTTCTGTTAAATGTCTTGGGCAGGTACACGTCAATGCTGTGCTGGGACAACAAACTGGATGTGGTTGCTGACTGTTGCGTCTGTGCAACTACAGGTTGTGGGCAGGAGGCATCAGCAACTGCTTTATGGAAAGCAGATTGGGAAGACCATAACACAGGGGAAGGGGCAGTGGTTTCACCATTAGACAAAGATTTTGTACCCAGGCAATTTCATCCATCTTCTGGGGTGATTGGCTGCCATGTTCTTTTGCATGCTGGTGGTGCTCAGATTAGTACTGTTCTTGCCTCTTCTTAGCTTGGTTTGTCAGATTCTGCAAGTTACAGTTGTTTTGTCTGAATGAATTTCAGAAAAAAAGTGCCTTACAGGGGAACAACACAACCTTGGCCTGTTATCTAGCTGAGTGCGGGAGGCTCTGTGGAAAAGTTGACCAAGATCTCCCCCTGGTTAAACCATTACCTCTTCTTGTCTGGTTTTGTGCTATGGGCCAATACCTGTCTGCACTGCTGTGCTCGCTAGGCATGCCACCATGCCAGTTTGGATCAGTGGTCTCATCATCGACCACATCATCTTCCAATTCCTCAATATGATCCTACTTCTGAGTTGCGATTTTAAGCTGATCTGAAGGCAATTATTTGTCATGATTATACCCCACTTCTTCAGACATGAATTGACCTTCCACAATGTGGCTTTCTCCTGGCCATGGGGGCTCAAATGTTTTGGCATCACTGCACTTCACCTCCTCATGACCCTCTTTAATGGTTTACCTAGAGAGGCCTGACAAATAAAAAGAGAATGTAAACAGTTCCACAGAGTGCCCAGCATTGGGGTTATATGTCTCCTGGGACACTTGATGGTGGGCGGAAGGAGGACCAGGTTGAGGATTCAAAGGCCCAGCCTTTTGGCTACTGAGACTAAACCATGTGGAAGACTTTGTGGTGCTGCTTGTCAACACAATAGACCTTTTGTCTGTTATCCAACTTACAACATCCTGGCAATTGTCTGGATTAATCAGTGATGTACCGCATGTTAGGGCTAGCAGAACTCACCAAATAATTAGAGAGATGGTATAAGGTGCGTTCGCAGCCCGGGGTCCACCGTGCAGAGATGGAGCCTGCTGCTGAGTAATGACGGACTATATGGTGGTACAATGAGGATACACACATGGGTTAGCTTCACCCTGTATGAAAGAAGCAAACCCTGTTGCATCACAGGACCGCGGTACTGCACAAAGAGCGCATGCAAGGAGTCACAGAACTCAATCCCAAGACTCAGGATTAGAGTTCGTCTAGACCACTTGCGCTTATCACCGCTACTGGGTGTCAGAGTATAAATGAAATAATAATTTTTATGCACAAGAGTGCGTGCAGTGCCGTTCTGGCAGACGCCACTAACCACCCAGACTTGGGTCAGGAAAGCGCTCTAATAGCGCATGGTGTCACACTGGCAGTCACAACAATTGACGCTATATCATGTATTAAGTACTGATAGCAAACATCCACCTTACATGAGCAGTCAAACACAAGGGAGGAGATTATTATTGAGTGACTTTCACACATCAACAAACACACGTTTTCAGGTATACACTAGCGCATGGCCGAGCTGCCATGCAAACCTTTCATAGCAGCAGTGCTACAAGACCTTCCAGATGGTCCAATAGGAGCCGCAACAGGACCTGAGCATGTGACCTCCGACCTCCAATAGGAGGTCGTCCCATGGGCATGCTCAGAATGGGAAAAGCAGGACTTATTCCCAGAAAGGCCCGCTCGCTGCTGATCAGTGCTGGCTACAAAGGCAGAGCCTGGAAGGGCAGCAGTAACCAGTCGCACAGTATCAGCCTGAGCCAGATGCTGAGACCGACGTCTCCGCTGAGCAGGCTCCACTGCGACTGGAGAAAAATGGGAGACCACAGCGGAGATGGTTCGAGATTCCCCCTGTGCAGAGGCGGGAAATCGACACATAACACTGCACTGATCACATTTTAACAGGAAGCTAGAATGATATCCATTCACCGTCTGATCTGTAACATGGCATTGGCGGGCACCACCACATCCACGTCCCTTAATGTTACCCTTTCTCATATTGAATGCTTTATGCTTATGAAAAATTAATTTCCTGGCTTTATTTTTGACAAGTACCCTCAAAAAGTTGTTATGTACAAAAATTCAATATATCTAGCAATGTGTAATTTTTTTTAAGATATCAACTTTATTACACATGGCAACAACAAACTCATGAAAATTAGAGATAGTCACGTTTGCGTATCTCTGGAGGCTTTGCGCCATTTGCGCAACTGCTAGATAAAGATACACTATTTATTAAACCAATAGAAAATGCATAGGCTTGTGCAGATTGGTCAACGGTAGGGTTGAGCGAAACGGATCGTTCATATTCAAAAGTCGCCGACTTTTGGCACAGTCGGGTTTCATGAAACCCGACCCGATCCCTGTGTGCCATGCGGTACGCGACTTTCGCGCCAAAGTCGCGTTTCAATGACGTGAAAAGCGCCATTTCTCAGCCAATGAAGGTGGACGCAGAGTGTGGGCAACGTGATGACATAGGTCGTGGTCCCCACCATCTTAGAGAAGGGCATTGCAGTGATTGGCTTGCTGTCTGCAGCGTCACAGGGCCTATAAAGGGGCGTGCCCGACAACCGCCATGTTACTGCTGCTGATCTGAGCATAGGGAGAGGTTGCTGCCGCTTCTTCAGAAGCAGGGATAGCGTCAGGCAGGGTCCATTAACCCCCAAACCGATTGTGCTGTAGCGATTTCCACTGTCCAACACCACCTTTTGTTTGCAGGGACAGTGGAAGCTACATTTTTTTTCCTCAGCGCTGTAGCTCATTGGGCTGCCCTATAAGGCTCCCTGATAGCTGCATTGCTGTGTGTACGCTGCTGTGCAAACCAACTGCTTTTTTCAAAGCACAAATCCTGCTGTTCCTTCCTTTCTGCACAGCTATCTTGTTTGTTTGTCCACACTTTTGATGTAATTTGTGCAGCAGTCCACTCCCTGTTATTGCTGCCTGCAATACCTGGCTGAGATTACTGCAGGGAGATAGTAATTGTAGGACAGTCCCTTTTTTTTTTTTTTTTTTTAATTCTCCCTGAAAAAAAATAAATAGTGGGAGATTAATCTTGGCATTTGTGCTTGAGTGCCAGTCCTGTGTGTGCCATCTCTCTCCAATTTTGGGGCACAGAAAGCCTAGTGTCTATAATCCTTTATTTTTATTTTTTTTTATTCTCCCTAATAAAAAAAAATAATGGGAGATTAAGATTGGCATTTCTGCTAGAGTGCCATTCCTGTGTGTGCCATCTCTCTCCAATTTTGGGGCACAGAAAGCCTAGTGTGTAATACTGGCCCTGATTTCTTGGCAATTCTCCCTAACCAAAAAAAGTAGTGGGAGATTAAGATTGGCATTTCTGCTAGAGTGCCAGTCCTGTGTGTGCCATCTCTCTCCAATTTTGGGGCACAGAAAGCCTAGTGTGTAATACTGGCCCTGATTTCTTGGCAATTCTCCCTAACAAAAAAACCAGTGGGAGATTAAGATTGGCATTTCTGGTAGAGTGCCAGTCCTGTGTGTGCCATCTCTCAAATTGTGGGCCACAGAAAGCCTAGTGTTTTTTTTTTTTTTGAAATGTAAATTTTCCCTGAAAAAAAAAAAAAAAATAGTGGGAGATTAATATTGGCCTTTGTGCTTCTGGGCCCATCCTGTCTGTGCCATCTCTCTCAAATTGTGGGCCACAGAAAGCCTAGTGTCTGTTTTTTTTATTTTGGTTTTTAAATTCTCCCTGAAAAAAAAAAAAAAATAGTGGGAGATTAATATTGGCCTTTGTGCTTCTGGGCCCGTCCTGTCTGTGCCATCTCTCTCAAATTGTGGGCCACAGAAAGCCTAGTGTTTTTTTTTTTTTTTTTGGTATTTAAATTCTCCCTGAAAAAAAAAATAGTGGGAGATTAACATTGGCCTTTGTGCTTCTGGGCCCGTCCTGTCTGTGCCATCTCTCTCAAATTGTGGGCAACAGAAAGCCTAGTGTCTGTTTTTGTTATTTTGGTTTTTAAATTCTCCCTGAAAAAAAAAATAAATAGTGGGAGATTAATATTGGCCTTTGTGCTTCTGGGCCCGTCCTGTCTGTGCCATCTCTCTCAAATTGTGGGCCACAGAAAGCCTAGTGGTTTTTTTTTTTGGGGGGGTATTTAAATTCTCCCTGAAAAAAAAAAATACTGGGAGATTAATATTGGCCTTTGTGCTTCTGGTGCCGTCCTGTCTGTGCCATCTCTCTCAAATCGTGGGCCACAGAAAGCCTATTTTTTATTTTTTTTTGTTTTGGTTTTTAAATTCTCCCTGAAAAAAAAAAATAATAATGGGAGATTAATATTGGCCTTTGTGCTTCTGGGCCCGTCCTGTCTGTGCCATCTCTCTCAAATTGTGGGCCACAGAAAACCTAGTGTCTGTTTTTGTGATTTTGGTTTTTAAATTCTTCCTGAAAAAAAAAAAGAAATAGTGGGAGATTAATATTGGCATTTGTGCTTGAGTGACAGTCCAGCGTGTGTGGCATCTCTCTCATTTTGTGCCACAGAAAACCGAGTGTGTAACATTGTGCCTGATTTTCCTTGCAGTCTCACCCACCTATAAAGGGATATCTAAATCCTACAGAAGTTTGCGTTCACCTTGTAAGTTGTTTAACAGTAACAAATACCGTTACTTTGGTTACATTTTTAAAACAATGAGGAAGTCTGGTGGAAGAGGTCGTGGCCGTGGGCGTTCATTGCCAGCTGGTAATGATGGTAGTGGTGGTGGAGCATCAGGTGGTCGTGGGAAAAACAATATAGCACCTAAGTCTCGAGCTGTGGAGCCAGGTTCATCGTCTGGCTACACAAGGCCTCGAACGCTCCCTTATCTGGGAGTAGGAAAACCGCTTTTAAAGCCGGAGCAGCAAGAGCAAGTTTTGGCTTTCCTTGGAGACTCAGCCTCTAGCTCTTTTGCCTCCTCTTCTGAAACTGGTAAATGTAAAAGCAGCGCGTCGTTAGTGGATGTTCACGCTCAGGGACAAGTCGCTCCATTGTCCTGTTCAGCAAAAACAACAACAGAGAAGGATGCAGCAGGCGACACAACGGGTTACTCCATGGAGCTCTGTACACATACCGTTCCTGGGTCAGAAAGTGAAACAGTTAACAGGCCATGCCCATTACAAGTTGAATCGGACATGGAGTGCACAGATGCACAGCCACAGCCAGATTACTATGCTATTCCTTTGACTCAGACCCCAACATTGCCCTCGCAGTGTACTGATCCAGAATCAGACCCTGATGAGACTATGGTGCTCCGTCACGAACGCTATACCACCGGCTTACACGGTGACACAGACAAAGTTGCACACGAGATAGAAGAGGAGGTCATAGATGACCCAGTTGTTGACCCCGATTGGAAGCCATTGGGGGAACAGGGTGCAGGCAGCAGTAGTTCTGAAGCGGAGGAGGAGGGGTCGCAGCAGGCATCAACATCGCAACAGGTTCCATCTGCCGGGCCCGTATCTTGCCCAAAACGCGTGGCAAAGCAAAAAACTGTTGGAGGACAGCGTGTCCATCCGGTTAAAGCTCAGTCTGCATCTGTCAAAAATGTTCAACTTCCTTAAGCAGAGGTCAGAATCTGAAAAGTCTAAATACCAGTTGCATGCATAGACATTTAACCACCATGCATTTGCAAGCCTGGACTAACTACCAAACGTCCCTTAAGGTTGTAGCACCTTTGGCCAATGAAGCTAATCAGCAAAGCTACATCCCTTCCGTCACTGTAAGGCCACCACTTTGCGCACCACCTGCAGTATCTGTGCAGGTTTCGTTGCCAGGCCAAAGCAGTCAGGGTCAGGGAATCACCAGTTTTGTAGTAGGAAACACTGCATCTAGGGCACCGGCAAGAATACCGTCTCCAACCGTCTCTCAGTCTGCCATGTCCACCGGCACCCCCGCTAGTTCCACGATCTCCAGCTCTCCAGTCCAGCTCACCCTACATGAGACTCTCGTTAGAAAAAGGAAGTACTTAGGCTTGCATCCGCGTACACAGGGTTTGAACGCCCACATAGCTAGACTAATCTCGTTAGAGATGATGCCCTACCGGTTAGTTGAAAGCGAAGCTTTCAAAGCCCTGATTGACTACGCTGTACCACGCTACGAGCTACCCAGTCGACACTTCTTTTCGAGAAAAGCCATCCCAGCCCTCCACCAGCATGTTAGAGAGCGCATCGTCCATGCACTCAGGCAATCTGTGAGTACAAAGGTGCAACTGACAACAGATGCATGGACCAGTAGGCATGGCCAGGGACGTTAAGTGTCCATCACGGCACACTGGGTGAATGTGGTGGATGCAGGGTCCACAGGGGACAGCAATTTTGGGACAGTTCTGCCTAGCCCATGGTCTATGAAACAGTTGGCTGTAGCCGTACGCACCCCCTCCTCCTCCTCCTTGTCCTCCTGTAGAAGCGAGAGCTCGTCCACAGAACGCAGTCGCACAACCGCTCCATCCGCAGCTGCCACTGTTGCACACCAGGTGTCCCATTATGGGGCAGCTACTGGCAAGTGTCAGCAGGCTGTATTGGCTATGAAGTGTTTGGGTGACAACAGACACACCGCGGAAGTTCTGTCTGAGTTCTTGCAGAAAGAAACACAGTCGTGGCTGGGCACTGTAGATCTTGAGGCAGGCAAGGTAGTGAGTGATAACGGAAGGAATTTCATGGCTGCCATCTCCCTTTCCCAACTGAAACACATTCCTTGCCTGGCTAACACCTTAAACCTGGTGGTGCAGTGCTTCCTGAAAAGTTATCCGGGGTTATCCGACCTGCTCCTCAAAGTGCATGGACTTTGCTCGCATATCCGCCGTTCGCCCGTACACTCCAGCCGTATGCAGACCTATCAGCGGTCTTTGAACCTTCCCCAGCATCGCCTAATCATTGATGTTGCAACAAGGTGGAACTCAACACTGCACATGCTTCAGAGACTGTGCGAACAGAAGGCGTGCTGTTATGTTTTTGTGGGAGGATACACATACACGGGCAGGCAGTAGGATGGCAGACATGAAGTTGTCAGGTGTGCAGTGGTCGAAGGTACAAGACATGTGTCAAGTCCTTCAGTGTTTTGAGGAATGCACACGGCTGGTTAGTGCAGACAACGCCATAATAAGCATGAGCATCCCCCTAATGCGTCTGCTGATGCAAAGTTTGACGCACATAAAGGAGCAGGCGTCTGCAGCAGAGGAAGAGGAAAGCCTTGATGACAGTCAGCCATTGTCTGGTCAGGGCAGTGTACAGGACGAGGTAGCGGGCGAACAGGAGGAGGAGGAGGATGAGGAGGATGATGGGGATGAGTATTTTTTTAATGAGGAAGCTTCTCCGGGGCCAATAGCAACTGGTGGCGTTGCAAGGCCGGGTTCAGGTTTTTTTAGGGAGACAAGTGACGTAGATTTGCCTGAAACTGCCCCTCAACCCAGCACGACCGCAGATTTGACAACTGGAACTTTGGCCCACGGATTATGCCTTACGTATCCTCAAATGGGACCCACGCATTAGTAAAATGATGACTGATGACGATTACTGGTTGGCCTGCCTCCTTGATCCTCGCTATAAAGGCAAATTACAAAATATTATGCCACATGAGAACCTGGAACAAATATTAGCAACCAAACAATCAACTCTTGTTGACCGTTTGATTCAGGCATTCCCAGCACACAGCGACGGTGAGCGTTATCACAGGAGCTGCAGGGGGCAGCAGGCCAGAGGTGTTACAGGTGCACAAATCAGAAGTGGCGTTGGACAGAGGGGTTTTCTGACCAGGTTGTGGAGTGATTTTGCTATGACCGCAGACAGGACAGGTACTGCAGCATCAATTCAAAGTGACAGGAGACAACATTTGTCCAGTATGGTTACTAACTATTTTTCATCCCTTATCGACGTTCTCCCTCAACCGTCATTCCCATTTGATTACTAGGCATCCAAATTAGACACCTGGCCAGAATTGGCAGAATATGCATTGCAGGAGCTTGCTTGCCCAGCAGCTAGTGTCCTATCAGAAAGAGTATTCAGTGCTGCAGGTTCAATATTAACCGAAAAAAGGACTCGTCTGGCTACGCAAAATGTTGATGATCTAACCTTCATTAAAATGAACCACAACTGGATTTCGAATTCTTTTGCCCCACCTTTCCCGGCTGGCACCTAGCTTTCCTATGAAAAGGTCTTGCTTGTGGACTGCTCTCACTGACTTTTCCAATCTCATAATTTGCAGTAGCTGTTTGTCCAGCATATGACATGTTTACACCTCCCAAAATGGCCAAACTCCCCCCACGGGGCCGTGGTCTCGCCACTTGGCGCAAGCACCCGTGAGAGTGCTGTTTGTCTGAAGAGGTGGGTGTGCACGCTTTTGGTCGACGGCACTGCCACTGGGTCCCTCATAGTACAATAAAGTGTCTCTGGAGGTGGTGGTGCACACCCAACGTCAGACACACCGTTGTAACATGAGGGGCCCTGGGCCTGTACCGCCGGCCACAAGAGACTTCCCCCCCAGCTCAAACAGTGCTCTACAACTTGCAAAATTATCTATCACAGCTCCACCAATGTTAAGTCTATGCGCTGACATCCTTCAATGCCTGGCACTGACAATACCAATGTGTTGACATGTATGATGCTACTTAAAATAGTCTGGGGCAGTGTCCTATATTTACACCAGTAAATACTTTGCGCCAAATTACTAGGTCTGAAACTCAGCAGAGGAGCCCACCCCTGAACCAAAGTATGCCACCCTTTTGTCTTTTGGTTTTGTTGTATTGCGAGACATTAACATCTACTTATTTTTGGTGAGTACTACCTGTCAGACACTCATTACAATCGGCCTCCGCTGACAACACCAATGCTGCCTGTGTACCCCTGCAAGATAATTCCAAGTGTCTACAGCCTACTTTTGTTATGTTAGGCCTACTAAGCCTGTCTGCAGTCCATTACAGAAATTGTCCTTCACTGACCACACCACTGCTGCCAGTGTACCCCTGGAACCTTTTTTAAATTGCCTACAGCCTACTTTTGTTATGTTAGGCCTACTAAGCCTGTCTGCGGTCTCTCCTTCCACTAGTCCTCCACTGACCAGACCACTGCTGCCCTTGTACCCCTGGAACCTTTTTTAAAGTGCCTACAGTTAACTTTTGTTATGTTAGGCCTACTAAGCCTGTCTGCGGTCCCTCCTTCCAATAGTCCTCCACTGACCACACCACTGCTGCCCGTGTACCCCTGGAACCTTTTTTAAATTGCCTACAGCCTACTTTTGTTATGTTAGGCCTACTAAGCCTGTCTGCGGTCCCTCCTTCCACTAGTCCTCCACTGACCAGAACACTGCTGCCCGTGTACCCCTGGAACCTTTTTTAAAGTGCCTACAGCCAACTTTTGTTATGTTAGGCCTACTAAGCCTGTCTGCGGTCCCTCCTTCCAATAGTCCTCCACTGACCAGACCACTGCTGCCCGTGTACCCCTGGAACCTTTTTTAAAGTGCCTACAGCCAACTTTTGTTATGTTAAGCCTACTAAGCCTGTCTGCGGTCCCTCCTTCCAATAGTCCTCCACTGACCAGACCACTGCTGCCCGTGTACCCCTGGAACCTTTATTAAAGTGCCTACAGCCAACTTTTGTTATGTTAGGCCTACTAAGCCTGTCTGCAGTCCCTCCTTCCAATAGTCCTCCACTGACCAGACCACTGTTGCCCGTGTACCCCTGGAACCTTTTTTAAAGTGCCTACAGCCTACTTTTGTTATGTTAGGCCTACTAAGTCTGTCTGCGGTCCCTCCTTCCAATAGTCCTCCACTGACCAGACCACTGCTGCCCGTGTACCCCTGGAACCTTTTTTAAAGTGCCTACAGCCAACTTTTGTTATGTTAGGCCTACTAAGCCTGTCTGCGGTCCCTCCTTCTAATAGTGCTCCATTGACCACACCACTGCTGCCCGTGTACCCCTGGAACCTTTTTTAAAGTGCCTACAGCCTACTTTTGTTATGTTAGGCCTACTTAGCCTGTCTGCGGTCAATTATAGAAATTGTCCTTCACTGACCACACCACTGCTGCCCGTGTACCCCTGGAACCTTTTTTAAATTGCCTACAGCCTACTTTTGTTATGTTAGGCCTACTAAGCCTGTCTGCGGTCCCTCCTTCCACTAGTCCTCCACTGACCAGACCACTGCTGCCCGTGTACCCCTGGAACCTTTTTTAAAGTGCCTACAGCCTACTTTTGTTATGTTAGGCCTACTAAGCCTGTCTGCGGTCCCTCCTTCCAATAGTCCTCCACTTACCAGACCACTGCTGCCCGTGTACCCCTGGAACCTTTTTTAAAGTGCCTACAACCAACTTTTGTTATGTTAGGCCTACTAAGCCTGTCTGCGGTCCCTCCTTCCAATAGTCCTCCACTGACCAGACCACTGCTGCCCGTGTACCCCTGGAACCTTTTTTAAAGTGCATACAGCCAACTTTTGTTATGTTAGGTCTACTAAGCCTGTCTGCGGTCCCTCCTTCCATTTGTCCTCCACTGACCACACCACTGCTGCCCGTGTACCCCTGGAGCCTATTTTAAATTGCATAGAGCATCCTTTTTTTGATTGTTGGCGTACTAAGTCTGTCTGCGGTCCATAATTGAAATTGTCCTCCACTGACCAGAGCAATGCTGCCTGTGTACCCCTGTAACCTTTTTTAAACTGCATTGAGCCAATTTTTTTGTTTAAGGCCTACTACCTTTGTCTGTCTGCGCCACTCAATAGAGCTGTCCTCCTCTGAAAAAAGCTGAGCGTCAATAGTCTGGTTTTCAGCCTATAGGAATTTGAAAACTGCGTTGGGGCTGCTACTTCGGTAGGGCCTACTAACGGTGTCTGCCGCTCCAAGGTGTTCTCCTGGTTGCCTCTCCATAGCTTCGATCTTCTAGCTCTCGTTTAGTAGTTGCTGAAAACAACACTGTATTAGGCCTACAAGTTGGATTTGGGTCGGAGAGATGGTGTCTGCCGCTCCAAGGTGGTCTCCAGGTTGCCTCTCCATTGCTTCAATCTTCATGCTCGTCTGAAGTAGTTGTTGAAACAACACTACATTAGGCCTACAAGTTGGGTCTGGGTTGTAGAGATGGTGTCTGCCGCTCCAAGGTGTTCTCCAGGTTGCCTCTCCTTAGCTTCGATCTTCTAGCTCTCGTTTAGTAGTTGTTGAACACAACACTGCATTAGGCCTACAAGTTGGGTCTGGGTTGTAGAGACGGTGTCTTCCGCTCCAAGGTGTTCTCCTGGTTGCCTCTCCATAGCTTCATTCTTCTAGCTCTCGTTTAGTAGTTGTTGCAAACAACACTGCATTAGGCCTACAAGTTGGGTCTGGGTTGTAGACACGGTGTCTTCCGCTCCAAGGTGTTCTCCTGGTTGCCTCTCCATAGCTTCGTTCTTCTAGCTCTCGTTTAGTAGTTGTTGCAAACAACACTGCATTAGGCCTACAAGTTGGGTCTGGGTTGTAGAGACGGTGTCTTCCGCTCCAAGGTGTTCTCCTGGTTGCCTCTCCATAGCTTCGATCTTCTAGCTCTCATTTAGTAGTTGTTGAAAACAACACTACATTAGGCCTACAAGTTGGGTCTGGGTTGTAGAGATGGTGTCTGCCGCTCCAAGGTGTTCTCCAGGTTGCCTCTCCATAGCTTCGATCTTCTAGCTCTCGTTTAGTAGTTGTTGAACAGAACACTGCATTAGGCCTACAAGTTGGGTCTGGGTCGTAGGGACAGTGTCTTCCGCTCCAAGGTGTTCTCCAGGTTGCCTCTCCATAGCTTCGATCTTCTAGCTCTCGTTTAGTAGTTGTTGAAAACAACACTACATTAGGCCTACAAGTTGGGTCTGGGTTGTACTGACGGTGTCTTCCGCTCCAAGGTGTTCTCCAGGTTGCCTCTCCATAGCTTCGATCTTCTAGCTCTCGTTTAGTAGTTGTTGAACACAACACTGCATTAGGCCTACAAGTTGGGTCTGGGTTGTAGAGACGGTGTCTTCCGCTCCAAGGTGTTCTCCTGGTTGCCTATCCATAGCTTCATTCTTCTAGCTCTCGTTTAGTAGTTGTTGCAAACAACACTGCATTAGGCCTACAAGTTGGGTCTGGTTTGTATTCACAGTGTCTTCCGCTCCAAGGTGTTCTCCTGGTTGCCTCTCCATAGCTTCGTTCTTCTAGCTCTCGTTTAGTAGTTGTTGCAAACAACACTGCATTAGGCCTACAAGTTGGGTCTGGGTTGTAGAGACGGTGTCTTCCGCTCCAAGGTGTTCTCCTGGTTGCCTCTCCATAGCTTCGATCTTCTAGCTCTCATTTAGTAGTTGTTGAAAACAACACTACATTAGGCCTACAAGTTGGGTCTGGGTTGTAGAGATGGTGTCTGCCGCTCCAAGGTGTTCTCCAGGTTGCCTCTCCATAGCTTCGATCTTCTAGCTCTCGTTTAGTAGTTGTTGAACACAACACTGCATTAGGCCTACAAGTTGGGTCTGGGTCGTAGAGACAGTGTCTTCCGCTCCAATGTGTTCTCCAGGTTGCCTCTCCATAGCTTCGATCTTCTAGCTCTCGTTTAGTAGTTGTTGAACACAACACTGCATTAGGCCTACAAGTTGGGTCTGGGTTGTAGAGACGGTGTCTTCCGCTCCAAGGTGTTCTCCAGGTTGCCTCTCCTTAGCTTCGATCTTCTAGCTCTTGTTTAGTAGTTGTTGAACACAACACTGCATTAGGCCTACAAGTTGGGTCTGGGTTGTAGAGACGGTGTCTGCCGCTCCAAGGTGTTCTCCAGGTTGCCTCTCCATTGCTTCGATCTTCATGCTCGTCTTAAGTAGTTGTTGAAACAACACTACATTAGGCCTACAAGTTGGGTCTGGGTTGTATAGATGGTGTCTGCCGCTCCAAGGTGTTCTCCAGGTTGCCTCTCCATTGCTTCAATCTTCATGCTCGTCTTAAGTAGTTGTTGAAACAACACTACATTAGGCCTACAAGTTGGGTCTGGGTTGTAGAGACGGTGTCTTCCGCTCCAAGGTGTTCTCCAGGTTGCCTCTCCATAGCTTCGATCTTCTAGCTCTCGTTTAGTAGTTGTTGAAAACAACACTGCATTAGGCCTACAAGTTGGGTCTGGGTTGTATAGACGTTGTCTGCCGCTCCAAGGTGTTCTCCAGGTTGCCTCTCCATTGTTTCAATCTTCATGCTCGTCTTAAGTAGTTGTTAAAACAACACTACATTAGGCCTACAAGATGGGTCTGGGTTGTAGAGACGGTGTCTTCCGCTCCAAGGTGTTCTCCAGGTTGCCTCTCCATAGCTTCGATCTTCTAGCTCTCGTTTAGTAGTTGTTGAACACAACACTGCATTAGGCCTACAAGTTGGGTCTGGGTCGTAGAGACAGTGTCTTCCGCTCCAATGTGTTCTCCAGGTTGCCTCTCCATAGCTTCGATCTTCTAGCTCTCGTTTAGTAGTTGTTGAACACAACACTGCATTAGGCCTACAAGTTGGGTCTGGGTTGTAGAGACGGTGTCTGCCGCTCCAAGGTGTTCTCCAGGTTACCTCTCCATTGCTTCGATCTTCATGCTCGTCTTAAGTAGTTGTTGAAACAACACTACATTAGGCCTACAAGTTGGATCTGGGTTGTAGAGATGGTGTCTGCCGCTCCAAGGTGTTCTCCAGGTTGCCTCTCCATTGCTTCAATCTTCATGCTCGTCTTAAGTAGTTGTTGAAGCAACACTACATTAGGCCTACAAGTTTGGTCTGGGTTGTAGAGACGGTGTCTTCAGCTCCAAGGTGTTCTCCAGGTTGCCTCTCCATAGCTTCGATCTTCTAGCTCTCGTTTAGTAGTTGTTGAACACAACACTGCATTAGGCCTACAAGTTGGGTCTGGGTTGTAGAGACGGTGTCTTCCGCTCCAAGGTGTACTCCAGGTTGCCTCTCCATAGCTTCATTCTTCTAGCTCTCGTTCAGTAGTTGTTGCAAACAACACTGCATTAGGCCTACAAGTTGGGTCTGGGTTGTAGAGACGGTGTCTTCCGCTCCAAGGTGTTCTCCTGGTAGCCTCTCCATAGCTTCGATCTTCTAGCTCTCGTTTAGTAGTTGTTGAAAACAACACTACATTAGGCCTGCAAGTTGGGTCTGGGTTGTAGAGATGGTGTCTGCCGCTCCAAGGTGTTCTCCAGGTTGCCTCTCCATAGCTTCGATCTTCTAGCTCTCGTTTAGTAGTTGTTGAACACAACACTGCATTAGGCCTACAAGTTGGGTCTGGGTTGTAGAGACGGTGTCTTCCGCTCCAAGTTGTTCTCCTGGTTTCCTCTCCATAGCTTCGATCTTCTAGCTCTCGTTTAGTAATTGTTGAACACAACACTGCATTAGGCCTACAAGTTGGGTCTGGGTTGTAGAGACGGTGTCTTCCGCTCCAAGGTGTTCTCCTGGTTGCCTCTCCATAGCTTCATTCTTCTAGCTCTCGTTTAGTAGTTGTTGCAAACAACACTGCATTAGGCCTACAAGTTGGGTCTGGGTTGTATTCACGGTGTCTTCCGCTCCAAGGTGTTCTCCTGGTTGCCTCTCCATAGCTTCGTTCTTCTAGCTCTCGTTTAGTAGTTGTTGCAAACAACACTGCATTAGGCCTACAAGTTGGGTCTGGGTTGTAGAGACGGTGTCTTCCGCTCCAAGGTGTTCTCCTGGTTGCCTCTCCATAGCTTCGATCTTCTAGCTCTCATTTAGTAGTTGTTGAAAACAACACTACATTAGGCCTACAAGTTGGATCTGGGTTGTAGAGATGGTGTCTGCCGCTCCAAGGTGTTCTCCAGGTTGCCTCTCCATTGCTTCAATCTTCATGCTCGTCTTAAGTAGTTGTTGAAGCAACACTACATTAGGCCTACAAGTTTGGTCTGGGTTGTAGAGACGGTGTCTTCAGCTCCAAGGTGTTCTCCAGGTTGCCTCTCCATAGCTTCGATCTTCTAGCTCTCGTTTAGTAGTTGTTGAATACAACACTGCATTAGGCCTACCAGTTGGGTCTGGGTTGTAGAGACGGTGTCTTCCGCTCCAAGGTGTTCTCCAGGTTGCCTCCCCATAGCTTCGATCTTCTAGCTCTCGTTTAGTAGTTGTTGAAAACAACACTGCATTAGGCCTACAAGTTGGGTCTGGGTTGTATAGACGTTGTCTGCCGCTCCAAGGTGTTCTCCAGGTTGCCTCTCCATTGTTTCAATCTTCATGCTCGTCTTAAGTAGTTGTTGAAACAACACTACATTAGGCCTACAAGTTGGGTCTGGGTTGTAGAGACGGTGTCTTCCGCTCCAAGGTGTTCTCCAGGTTGCCTCTCCATAGCTTCGATCTTCTAGCTCTCATTTAGTAGTTGTTGAAAACAACACTGAATTAGGCCTACAAGTTGGTTCTGGGTTGTAGAGATGGTGTCTGCCGCTCCAAGGTGTTCTCCAGGTTGCCTCTCCATAGCTTCGATCTTCTAGCTCTCTTTTAGTAGTTGTTGAACACAACAGTGCATTAGGCCTGCAAGTTTGGTCTGGGTTGCAGAGACGGTGTCTTCCGCTCCAAGGTGTTCTCCTGGTTGCCTCTCCATAGCTTCGTTCTTCTAGCTCTCATTTAGTAGTTGTTGCAAACAACACTGCATTAGGCCTACAAGTTGGGTCTGGGTTGTAGAGACGGTGTCTTCCGCTCCAAGTTGTTCTCCTGGTTGCCTCTCCATAGCTTCGATCTTCTAGTTCTCGTTTAGTAGTTGTTGAAAACAACACTACATTGGGCCTACAAGTTGGGTCTGGGTTGTAGAGATGGTGTCTGCCGCTCCAAGGTGTTCTCCAGGTTGTCTCTCCATAGCTCCGATCTTCTAGCTCTCGCTTAGTAGTTGTTGAACACAATACTGCATTAGGCCTACAAGTTGGGTCTGGGTTGTAGAGACGGTGTCTTCCGCTCCAAGGTGTTCTCCTGGTAGCCTCTCCATAGCTTCGATCTTCTAGCTCTCGTTTAGTAGTTGTTGAAAACAACACTACATTAGGCCTGCAAGTTGGGTCTGGGTTGTAGAGATGGTGTCTGCCGCTCCAAGGTGTTCTCCAGGTTGCCTCTCCATAGCTTCGATCTTCTAGCTCTCGTTTAGTAGTTGTTGAACACAACACTGCATTAGGCCTACAAGTTGGGTCTGGGTTGTAGAGACGGTGTCTTCCGCTCCAAGGTGTTCTCCAGGTTGCCTCTCCATAGCTTCGATCTTCTAGCTCTCGTTTAGTAGTTGTTGAACACAACACTGCATTAGGCCTACAAGTTGGGTCTGGGTTGTAGAGACGGTGTCTTCCGCTCCAAGGTGTTCTCCTGGTTGCCTCTCCATAGATTCATTCTTCTAGCTCTCGTTTAGTAGTTGTTGCAAACAACACTGCATTAGGCCTACAAGTTGGGTCTGGGTTGTATTCACGGTGTCTTCCGCTCCAAGGTGTTCTCCTGGTTGCCTCTCCATAGCTTCGTTCTTCTAGCTCTCGTTTAGTAGTTGTTGCAAACAACACTGCATTAGGCCTACAAGTTGGGTCTGGGTTGTAGAGACGGTGTCTTCCGCTCCAAGGTGTTCTCCTGGTTGCCTCTCCATAGCTTCGATCTTCTAGCTCTCATTTAGTAGTTGTTGAAAACAACACTACATTAGGCCTACAAGTTGGGTCTGGGTTGTAGAGATGGTGTCTGCCGCTCCAAGGTGTTCTCCAGGTTGCCTCTCCATAGCTTCGATCTTCTAGCTCTCGTTTAGTAGTTGTTGAACACAACACTGCATTAGGCCTACAAGTTGGGTCTGGGTTGTATAGATGGTGTCTGCCGCTCCAAGGTGTTCTCCAGGCTGCCTCTCCATTGCTTCAATCTTCATGCTCGTCTTAAGTAGTTGTTGAAACAACACTACATTAGGCCTACAAGTTGGGTCTGGGTTGTAGAGACGGTGTCTTCCGCTCCAAGGTGTTCTCCAGGTTGCCTCTCCATAGCTTCGATCTTCTAGCTCTCGTTTAGTAGTTGTTGAAAACAACACTGCATTAGGCCTACAAGTTGGGTCTGGGTTGTATAGACGTTGTCTGCCGCTCCAAGGTGTTCTCCAGGTTGCCTCTCCATTGTTTCAATCTTCATGCTCGTCTTAAGTAGTTGTTGAAACAACACTACATTAGGCCTACAAGTTGGGTCTGGGTTGTAGAGACGGTGTCTTCCGCTCCAAGGTGTTCTCCAGGTTGCCTCTCCATAGCTTCGATCTTCTAGCTCTCGTTTAGTAGTTGTTGAAAACAACACTGCATTAGGCCTACAAGTTGGTTCTGGGTTGTAGAGATGGTGTCTGCCGCTCCAAGGTGTTCTCCAGGTTGCCTCTCCATAGCTTCGATCTTCTAGCTCTCGTTTAGTAGTTGTTGAACACAACACTGCATTAGGCCTACAAGTTGGGTCTGGGTCGTAGAGACAGTGTCTTCCGCTCCAATGTGTTCTCCAGGTTGCCTCTCCATAGCTTCGATCTTCTAGCTCTCGTTTAGTAGTTGTTGAACACAACACTGCATTAGGCCTACAAGTTGGGTCTGGGTTGTAGAGACGATGTCTGCCGCTCCAAGGTGTTCTCCAGGTTGCCTCTCCATTGCTTCGATCTTCATGCTCGTCTTAAGTAGTTGTTGAAACAACACTACATTAGGCCTACAAGTTGGGTCTGGGTTGTAGAGGTGGTGTCTGCCGCTCCAAGGTGTTCTCCAGGTTGCCTCTCCATTGCTTCAATCTTCATGCTCGTCTTAAGTAGTTGTTGAAGCAACACTACATTAGGCCTACAAGTTTGGTCTGGGTTGTAGAGACGGTGTCTTCAGCTCCAAGGTGTTCTCCAGGTTGCCTCTCCATAGCTTCGATCTTCTAGCTCTCGTTTAGTAGTTGTTGAATACAACACTGCATTAGGCCTACCAGTTGGGTCTGGGTTGTAGAGACGGTGTCTTCCGCTCCAAGGTGTTCTCCAGGTTGCCTCTCCATAGCTTCGATCTTCTAGCTCTCGTTTAGTGGTTGTTGAAAACAACACTGCATTAGGCCTACAAGTTGGGTCTGGGTTGTATAGACGTTGTCTGCCGCTCCAAGGTGTTCTCCAGTTTGCCTCTCCATTGTTTCAATCTTCATGCTCGTCTTAAGTAGTTGTTGAAACAACACTACATTAGGCCTACAAGTTGGGTCTGGGTTGTAGAGACGGTGTCTTCCGCTCCAAGGTGTTCTCCAGGTTGCCTCTCCATAGCTTCGATCTTCTAGCTCTCGTTTAGTAGTTGTTGAAAACAACACTGCATTAGGCCTACAAGTTGGTTCTGGGTTGTAGAGATGGTGTCTGCCGCTCCAAGGTGTTCTCCAGGTTGCCTCTCCATAGCTTCGATCTTCTAGCTCTCGTTTAGTAGTTGTTGAACACAACACTGCATTAGGCCTACAAGTTTGGTCTGGGTTGCAGAGACGGTGTCTTCCGCTCCAAGGTGTTCTCCTGGTTGCCTCTCCATAGCTTCGTTCTTCTAGCTCTCATTTAGTAGTTGTTGCAAACAACACTGCATTAGGCCTACAAGTTGGGTCTGGGTTGTAGAGACGGTGTCTTCCGCTCCAAGTTGTTCTCCTGGTTGCCTCTCCATAGCTTCGATCTTCTAGTTCTCGTTTAGTAGTTGTTGAAAACAACACTACATTAGGCCTACAAGTTGGGTCTGGGTTGTAGAGATGGTGTCTGCCGCTCCAAGGTGTTCTCCAGGTTGTCTCTCCATAGCTCCGATCTTCTAGCTTTCTTTTAGTAGTTGTTGAACACAATACTGCATTAGGCCTACATGTTGGGTCTGGGTTGTAGAGACGGTGTCTTCCGCTCCAAGGTGTTCTCCAGGTTGCCTCTCCATAGCTTCGATCTTCTAGCTCTCGTTTAGTAGTTGTTGAACACAACACTGCATTAGGCCTACAAGTTGGGTCTGGGTTGTAGAGACGGTGTCTTCCGCTCCAAGGTGTACTCCAGGTTGCCTCTCCTTAGCTTCGATCTTCTAGCTCTCGTTTAGTAGTTGTTGAACACAACACTGCATTAGGCCTACAAGTTGGGTCTGGGTTGTAGAGACGGAGTCTTCCGCTCCAAGGTGTTCTCCAGGTTGCCTCTCCATAGCTTCGATCTTCTAGCTCTCGTTTAGTAGTTGTTGAAAACAACACTGCATTAGGCCTACAAGTTGGTTCTGGGTTGTAGAGATGGTGTCTTCCGCTCCAATGTGTTCTCCAGGTTGCCTCTCCATAGCTTCGATCTTCTAGCTCTCGTTTAGTAGTTGTTGAACACAACACTGCATTAGGCCTACAAGTTGGGTCTGGGTTGTAGAGACGGTGTCTGCCGCTCCAAGGTGTTCTCCAGGTTGCCTCTCCATTGCTTCGATCTTCATGCTCGTCTTAAGTAGTTGTTGAAACAACACTACATTAGGCCTACAAGTTGGGTCTGGGTTGTAGAGATGGTGTCTGCCGCTCCAAGGTGTTCTCCAGGTTGCCTCTCCATTGCTTCAATCTTCATGCTCGTCTTAAGTAGTTGTTGAAGCAACACTACATTAGGCCTACAAGTTTGGTCTGGGTTGTAGAGACGGTGTCTTCAGCTCCAAGGTGTTCTCCAAGTTGCCTCTCCATAGCTTCGATCTTCTAGCTCTCGTTTAGTAGTTGTTGAATACAACACTGCATTAGGCCTACCAGTTGGGTCTGGGTTGTAGAGACGGTGTCTTCCGCTCCAAGGTGTTCTCCAGGTTGCCTCTCCATAGCTTCGATCTTCTAGCTCTCGTTTAGTAGTTGTTGAAAACAACACTGCATTAGGCCTACAAGTTGGGTCTGGGTTGTATAGACGTTGTCTGCTGCTCCAAGGTGTTCTCCAGGTTGCCTCTCCATTGTTTCAATCTTCATGCTCGTCTTAAGTAGTTGTTGAAACAACACTACATTAGGCCTACAAGTTGGGTCTGGGTTGTAGAGATGGTGTCTTCCGCTCCAAGGTGTTCTCCAGGTTGCCTCTCCATAGCTTCGATCTTCTAGCTCTCGTTTAGTAGTTGTTGAACACAACACTGCATTAGGCCTACAAGTTGGGTCTGGGTTGTAGAGACGGTGTCTGCCGCTCCAAGGTGTTCTCCAGGTTGCCTCTCCATTGCTTCGATCTTCATGCTCGTCTTAAGTAGTTGTTGAAACAACACTACATTAGGCCTACAAGTTGGGTCTGGGTTGTAGAGATGGTGTCTGCCGCTCCAAGGTGTTCTCCAGGTTGCCTCTCCATTGCTTCAATCTTCATGCTCGTCTTAAGTAGTTGTTGAAGCAACACTACATTAGGCCTACAAGTTTGGTCTGGGTTGTAGAGACGGTGTCTTCAGCTCCAAGGTGTTCTCCAGGTTGCCTCTCCATAGCTTCGATCTTCTAGCTCTCGTTTAGTAGTTGTTGAATACAACACTGCATTAGGCCTACCAGTTGGGTCTGGGTTGTAGAGACGGTGTCTTCCGCTCCAAGGTGTTCTCCAGGTTGCCTCTCCATAGCTTCGATCTTCTAGCTCTCGTTTAGTAGTTGTTGAAAACAACACTGCATTAGGCCTACAAGTTGGGTCTGGGTTGTATAGACGTTGTCTGCTGCTCCAAGGTGTTCTCCAGGTTGCCTCTCCATTGCTTCAATCTTCATGCTTGTCTTAAGTAGTTGTTGAAGCAACACTACATTAGGCCTACAAGTTTGGTCTGGGTTGTAGAGACGGTGTCTTCAGCTCCAAGGTGTTCTCCAAGTTGCCTCTCCATAGCTTCGATCTTCTAGCTCTCGTTTAGTAGTTGTTGAATACAACACTGCATTAGGCCTACCAGTTGGGTCTGGGTTGTAGAGACGGTGTCTTCCGCTCCAAGGTGTTCTCCAGGTTGCCTCTCCATAGCTTCGATCTTCTAGCTCTCGTTTAGTAGTTGTTGAAAACAACACTGCATTAGGCCTACAAGTTGGGTCTGGGTTGTATAGACGTTGTCTGCTGCTCCAAGGTGTTCTCCAGGTTGCCTCTCCATTGTTTCAATCTTCATGCTCGTCTTAAGTAGTTGTTGAAACAACACTACATTAGGCCTACAAGTTGGGTCTGGGTTGTAGAGATGGTGTCTTCCGCTCCAAGGTGTTCTCCAGGTTGCCTCTCCATAGCTTCGATCTTCTAGCTCTCGTTTAGTAGTTGTTGAACACAACACTGCATTAGGCCTACAAGTTGGGTCTGGGTTGTAGAGACGGTGTCTGCCGCTCCAAGGTGTTCTCCAGGTTGCCTCTCCATTGCTTCGATCTTCATGCTCGTCTTAAGTAGTTGTTGAAACAACACTACATTAGGCCTACAAGTTGGGTCTGGGTTGTAGAGATGGTGTCTGCCGCTCCAAGGTGTTCTCCAGGTTGCCTCTCCATTGCTTCAATCTTCATGCTCGTCTTAAGTAGTTGTTGAAGCAACACTACATTAGGCCTACAAGTTTGGTCTGGGTTGTAGAGACGGTGTCTTCAGCTCCAAGGTGTTCTCCAGGTTGCCTCTCCATAGCTTCGATCTTCTAGCTCTCGTTTAGTAGTTGTTGAATACAACACTGCATTAGGCCTACCAGTTGGGTCTGGGTTGTAGAGACGGTGTCTTCCGCTCCAAGGTGTTCTCCAGGTTGCCTCTCCATAGCTTCGATCTTCTAGCTCTCGTTTAGTAGTTGTTGAAAACAACACTGCATTAGGCCTACAAGTTGGGTCTGGGTTGTATAGACGTTGTCTGCTGCTCCAAGGTGTTCTCCAGGTTGCCTCTCCATTGTTTCAATCTTCATGCTCGTCTTAAGTAGTTGTTGAAACAACACTACATTAGGCCTACAAGTTGGGTCTGGGTTGTAGAGATGGTGTCTTCCGCTCCAAGGTGTTCTCCAGGTTGCCTCTCCATAGCTTCGATCTTCTAGCTCTCGTTTAGTAGTTGTTGAAAACAACACTGCATTAGGCCTACAAGTTGGTTCTGGGTTGTAGAGATGGTGTGTGCCGCTCCAAGGTGTTCTCCAGGTTGCCTCTCCATAGCTTCGATCTTCTAGCTCTCGTTTAGTAGTTGTTGAACACAACACTGCATTAGGCCTACAAGTTTGGTCTGGGTTGCAGAGACGGTGTCTTCCGCTCCAAGGTGTTCTCCTGGTTGCCTCTCCATAGCTTCGTTCTTCTAGCTCTCATTTAGTAGTTGTTGCAAACAACACTGCATTAGGCCTACAAGTTGGGTCTGGGTTGTAGAGACGGTGTCTTCCGCTCCAAGTTGTTCTCCTGGTTGCCTCTCCATAGCTTCGATCTTCTAGTTCTCGTTTAGTAGTTGTTGAAAACAACACTACATTAGGCCTACAAGTTGGGTCTGGGTTGTAGAGATGGTGTCTGCCGCTCCAAGGTGTTCTCCAGGTTGTCTCTCCATAGCTCCGATCTTCTAGCTCTCGTTTAGTAGTTGTTGAACACAATACTGCATTAGGCCTACAAGTTGGGTCTGGGTTGTAGAGACGGTGTCTTCCGCTCCAAGGTGTTCTCCAGGTTGCCTCTCCATAGCTTCGATCTTCTAGCTCTCGTTTAGTAGTTGTTGAACACAACACTGCATTAGGCCTACAAGTTGGGTCTGGGTTGTAGAGACGGTGTCTTCCGCTCCAAGGTGTACTCCAGGTTGCCTCTCCTTAGCTTCGATCTTCTAGCTCTCGTTTAGTAGTTGTTGAACACAACACTGCATTAGGCCTACAAGTTGGGTCTGGGTTGTAGAGACGGAGTCTTCCGCTCCAAGGTGTTCTCCTGGTTGCCTCTCCATAGCTTCATTCTTCTAGCTCTCGTTCAGTAGTTGTTGCAAACAACACTGCATTAGGCCTACAAGTTGGGTCTGGGTTGTAGAGACGGTGTCTTCCGCTCCAAGGTGTTCTCCTGGTAGCCTCTCCATAGCTTCGATCTTCTAGCTCTCGTTTAGTAGTTGTTGAAAACAACACTACATTAGACCTGCAAGTTGGGTCTGGGTTGTAGAGATGGTGTCTGCCGCTCCAAGGTGTTCTCCAGGTTGCCTCTCCATAGCTTCGATCTTCTAGCTCTCGTTTAGTAGTTGTTGAACACAACACTGCATTAGGCCTACAAGTTGGGTCTGGGTTGTAGAGACGGTGTCTTCCGCTCCAAGGTGTTCTCCAGGTTGCCTCTCCATAGCTTCGATCTTCTAGCTCTCGTTTAGTAGTTGTTGAACACAACACTGCATTAGGCCTACAAGTTGGGTCTGGGTTGTAGAGACGGTGTCTTCCGCTCCAAGGTGTTCTCCTGGTTGCCTCTCCATAGCTTCATTCTTCTAGCTCTCGTTTAGTAGTTGTTGCAAACAACACTGCATTAGGCCTACAAGTTGGGTCTGGGTTGTATTCACGGTGTGTTCCGCTCCAAGGTGTTCTCTGTTATGACCCCAATGGCGAGGGTCTCAGAGGAACGTGGAAGTCTGCAAGATACAAAAATCCAGCTCATAGGGCAGTGGTAACTGGGTTGACCATATATCTACTCCTAACGCCAACACTAGAAGTAGCCGGGGGTCATACCTACGTTGATCCTAGATGACTCGCGCCAGCCGGAGAATCTAAATACCCCTAGTAGAGGAAAACAAAGACCTCTCTTGCCTCCAGAGAAAGGGACCCCAAAGCAGGATAGAAGCCCCCCACAAATAATAACGGTGAGGTAAGAGGAAATGACAAACACAGAAATGAACCAGGTTTAGCACAGAGAGGCCCGCTAACTAATAGCAGAATATAGAAAGGTAACTTATATGGTCAACAAAAAACCCTATCAAAAATCCACACTGGAAATTCAAGAACCCCCGAACCGTCTAACGGTCCGGGGGGAGAACACCAGCGCCCTAGAGCTTCCAGCAAAAGTCAGGATACAGATTAGGAACAAGCTGGACAAAAATACAAAACCAAAAACAAATAGCAAAAAGCAAAGTAAATGACTTAGCTGAATAACCGGACCAGGATCAGTAGACAAGAGCACAGCAGATTAGCTCTGATAACTACGTTGCCAGGCATAGAACTGAGTGTCCAGGGAGCTTAAAAAGCAACGCCCCTAACTAACGACCCAGGTGCGGATAAAAGGAAAGACAGAAAAACCAGAGTCAAAAAACTAGTAACCACTAGAGGGAGCCAAAAAGCAAATTCACAACAGTACCCCCCCCTTAGTGAGGGGTCACCGAACCCTCACCACGACCACCAGGGCGATCAGGATGAGCGGCATGAAAGGCACGAACTAAATCGGCCGCATGAACATCAGAGGCGACCACCCAGGAATTATCCTCCTGACCATAGCCCTTCCACTTGACCAGGTACTGAAGTCTTCGCCTGGAGAGGCGAGAATCCAAGATCTTCTCCACCACGTACTCCAACTCGCCCTCAACCAACACCGGAGCAGGAGGCTCAGCAGAAGGAACTACAGGCACAACGTACCGCCGCAACAAGGACCTATGAAATACATTGTGAATAGCAAACGACACAGGAAGATCCAGACGAAAAGATACAGGATTAAGGATTTCCAATATCTTGTAAGGACCAATAAAACGAGGTTTAAATTTGGGAGAGGAGACCTTCATAGGAACAAAGCGGGAAGAAAGCCATACCAAATCCCCAACGCGTAGTCGGGGACCCACACCGCGGCGGCGGTTGGCAAAGCGCTGAGCCCTCTCCTGTGACAACTTCAAGTTGTCCACCACATGATTCCAGATCCGCTGCAACCTATCCACCACAGAATCCACCCCAGGACAGTCAGAAGACTCCACATGACCTGAAGAAAAGCGAGGATGGAAACCAGTGTTGCAGAAAAAAGGCGAAACCAAGGTGGCGGAACTAGCCCGATTATTAAGGGCAAACTCAGCCAACGGCAAGAATGTCACCCAATCGTCCTGATCAGCAGAGACAAAACACCTCAAATAAGCCTCCAAAGTCTGATTGGTTCGCTCCGTCTGTCCATTAGTCTGAGGATGGAAAGCAGAGGAAAACGACAAATCAATGCCCATCCTACTACAAAAGGATCGCCAGAACCTGGAAACGAACTGGGATCCTCTATCTGACACAATATTCTCAGGGATGCCGTGCAAACGAACCACGTTCTGGAAAAACACAGGAACCAGATCGGAAGAGGAAGGCAGCTTAGGCAAAGGAACCAAATGGACCATCTTGGAGAAGCGATCACATATCACCCAGATAACAGACATGCCCTGAGATAGCGGAAGATCAGAAATGAAATCCATGGAGATATGTGTCCAAGGTCTCTTCGGGACAGGCAAGGGCAAGAGCAACCCGCTGGCACGAGAACAGCAAGGCTTAGCTCTAGCACAAGTCCCACAGGACTGCACAAATGACCGCACATCCCTTGACAAAGAAGGCCACCAAAAGGACCTGGCCACCAGATCTCTGGTGCCAAAAATTCCCGGGTGACCTGCCAACACCGAGGAATGAACCTCGGAAATGACTCTGCTGGTCCACTTATCCGGAACAAACAGTCTGTCAGGTGGACAAGACTCAGGCCTATCAGCTTGAAATCTCTGCAACACACGTCGCAGATCCGGAGAAATAGCTGATAAGATAACTCCATCCTTAAGAATACCAACAGGATCAGCGACTCCAGGAGCATCAGGCACAAAGCTCCTAGAAAGAGCATCGGCCTTCACATTCTTTGAACCTGGTAAATACGAGACAACAAAATCAAAGCGGGAGAAAAACAATGACCAGCGGGCCTGTCTCGGATTAAGGCGTTTAGCAGACTCGAGATACATCAGATTTTTGTGATCAGTCAAGACCACCACACGATGCTTAGCACCCTCGAGCCAATGACGCCACTCCTCAAATGCCCACTTCATGGCCAACAACTCCCGATTGCCCACATCATAATTTCGCTCGGCAGGCGAAAACTTCCTAGAGAAAAAGGCACAAGGTTTCATAACAGAGCAACCAGGGCCTCTCTGCGACAAAACGGCCCCTGCTCCAATCTCCGAAGCATCCACCTCAACCTGAAAGGGAAGTGAGACATCGGGCTGGCACAAAACAGGCGCCGAAGTAAACCGGCGTTTCAACTCCTGGAAAGCCTCCACGGCAGCAGGAGCCCAGTTAGCTACATCGGAGCCCTTCTTGGTCATATCCGTCAAAGGTTTCACAACGCTAGAAAAATTAGCGATAAAACGACGGTAGAAGTTAGCGAAACCCAAGAACTTCTGAAGACTCTTAACTGACGAGGGCTGAGTCCAATCAAGAATAGCTCGGACCTTGACCGGGTCCATCTCCACAGCAGAAGGGGAAAAAATAAACCCCAAAAAGGGAACCTTCTGTACACCAAAGAGACACTTTGAGCCTTTGACAAACAAAGAATTTTCACGCAAAATTTTAAAGACCAACCTGACCTGCTCCACATGCGAGTCCCAATCATCAGAAAAAACCAAAATATCATCCAGATAAACGATCAAAAATTTATCCAGATACTTCCGGAAAATGTCATGCATAAAGGACTGAAAAACTGAAGGCGCATTGGAGAGCCCAAAAGGCATCACCAAGTACTCAAAATGACCTTCGGGCGTATTGAATGCGGTTTTCCATTCATCACCTTGCTTAATGCGCACAAGGTTGTACGCACCACGAAGGTCTATCTTGGTGAACCACTTGGCACCTTTAATTCGGGCAAACAAGTCAGACAACAGCGGCAGAGGATACTGAAATTTGACAGTGATCTTATTTAAAAGCCGATAATCAATACAAGGCCTCAAAGATCCGTCCTTTTTAGCCACAAAAAAGAATCCTGCACCAAGAGGGGAAGAAGACGGACGAATATGTCCTTTCTCCAAAGACTCCTTGATATACGAACGCATAGCGGTATGTTCAGGTACCGACAGATTAAAGAGTCTTCCCTTAGGAAATTTACTGCCTGGAATCAAATCTATAGCACAGTCACAGTCCCTATGAGGAGGCAATGCACTGGACCTGGACTCGCTAAAGACATCCTGATAATCAGACAAATACTCCGGAACTTCCGAAGGCGTAGAAGAAGCAATAGACACAGGCAGGATATCCCCATGAATACCACGACAGCCCCAACTAGAAACTGACATAGCCTTCCAGTCCAGGACGGGATTATGGGTCTGTAACCATGGCAGCCCTAAAACAACCAAATCATGCATTTTATGTAAAACAAGAAAACGTATCACCTCGCGGTGTTCAGGAGTCATGCACATGGTAACCTGTGTCCAATACTGCGGTTTATTTGCTGCCAATGGCGTAGCATCAATACCCCTAAGAGGAATAGGATTTTCTAATGGTTCAAGAGTAAAACCACAGCGCTTAGCAAATGACAGATCCATAAGACTCAGGGCAGCACCTGAATCTACAAACGCCATGACAGGATAAGACGACAGTGAGCAAATCAAAGTTACAGACAGAATAAATTTAGGTTGCAAATTTCCAGCGGTGACCGGACCAACAACCTTAGCTATACGTTTAGAGCATGCTGAGATAACATGTGTAGAATCACCACAGTAGTAGCACAAGCCATTCCGGCGTCTATGAATTTTCCGCTCATTTCTGGTCAGGATTCTATCACATTGCATTAAATCAGGTGTCTGTTCAGACAACACCATGAGGGAATTTGCGGTTTTTCTATCACATTGCACCGAATTAGGTGTCTGTTCAGACAACACCATGAGGGAATTTGCGGTCTTGCGCTCCCGCAATCGCCGGTCAATTTGAATAGCCAGTGCCATAGCATCATTCAGACCTGTGGGAATGGGAAAACCCACCATAACATCTTTAATGGCATCAGAAAGACCATTTCTAAAATTAGCGGCCAGTGCACAGTCGTTCCAATGTGTCAGCACGGACCATTTCCGAAATTTTTGGCAATACACTTCAGCCTCGTCCTGCCCCTGAGACATAGCCAGCAGGGCCTTTTCTGCCTGAATCTCAAGATTGGGTTCCTCATAAAGTAAACCGAGCGCCAGAAAAAACGCATCAATATCAGCCAATGCCGGATCTCCTGGCGCCAGCGAAAAAGCCCAATCTTGAGGGTCACCCCGTAAGAACGAAATAACAATTTTTACTTGCTGAGCGGAGTCTCCAGATGAACAGGGTCTCAGGGACAAAAACAATTTACAATTATTCTTGAAATTCCTAAACTTAAACCTGTCTCCGGAAAACAGTTCAGGAATCGGTATCTTAGGTTCTGACCCAGGACTTCTGATAACATAATCTTGTATGCCCTGCACACGAGTAGCCAGCTGGTCCACACTTGTAATCAAGGTCTGGACATTCATGTCTGCAGCAAGCATAAGCCACTCTGAGGTAAAGGGGATGAAGAAAAAAAAAAAAAAAAAAATGAGAGAGGAGAAAAAAAAAAACTCAGAATCTTCTTTCTTATAATCCCTCTTTTGCAATGCATTAAACATTTAATATAGGCCTGGCAAACTGTTATGACCCCAATGGCGAGGGTCTCAGAGGAACGTGGAAGTCTGCAAGATACAAAAATCCAGCTCATAGGGCAGTGGTAACTGGGTTGACCATATATCTACTCCTAACGCCAACACTAGAAGTAGCCGGGGGTCATACCTACGTTGATCCTAGATGACTCGCGCCAGCCGGAGAATCTAAATACCCCTAGTAGAGGAAAACAAAGACCTCTCTTGCCTCCAGAGAAAGGGACCCCAAAGCAGGATAGAAGCCCCCCACAAATAATAACGGTGAGGTAAGAGGAAATGACAAACACAGAAATGAACCAGGTTTAGCACAGAGAGGCCCGCTAACTAATAGCAGAATATAGAAAGGTAACTTATATGGTCAACAAAAAACCCTATCAAAAATCCACACTGGAAATTCAAGAACCCCCGAACCGTCTAACGGTCCGGGGGGAGAACACCAGCGCCCTAGAGCTTCCAGCAAAAGTCAGGATACAGATTAGGAACAAGCTGGACAAAAATACAAAACCAAAAACAAATAGCAAAAAGCAAAGTAAATGACTTAGCTGAATAACCGGACCAGGATCAGTAGACAAGAGCACAGCAGATTAGCTCTGATAACTACGTTGCCAGGCATAGAACTGAGTGTCCAGGGAGCTTAAAAAGCAACGCCCCTAACTAACGACCCAGGTGCGGATAAAAGGAAAGACAGAAAAACCAGAGTCAAAAAACTAGTAACCACTAGAGGGAGCCAAAAAGCAAATTCACAACAGTTCTCCTGGTTGCCTCTCCATAGCTTCGTTCTTCTAGCTCTCGTTTAGTAGTTGTTGCAAACAACACTGCATTAGGCCTACAAGTTGGGTCTGGGTTGTAGAGACGGTGTCTTCCGCTCCAAGGTGTTCTCCTGGTTGCCTCTCCATAGCTTCGATCTTCTAGCTCTCATTTAGTAGTTGTTGAAAACAACACTACATTAGGCCTACAAGTTGGGTCTGGGTTGTAGAGATGGTGTCTGCCGCTCCAAGGTGTTCTCCAGGTTGCCTCTCCATAGCTTCGATCTTCTAGCTCTCGTTTAGTAGTTGTTGAACACAACACTGCATTAGGCCTACAAGTTGGGTCTGGGTTGTAGAGACGGTGTCTTCCGCTCCAAGGTGTTCTACAGGTTGCCTCTCCTTAGCTTCGATCTTCTAGCTCTTGTTTAGTAGTTGTTGAACACAACACTGCATTAGGCCTACAAGTTGGGTCTGGGTTGTAGAGACGGTGTCTGCCGCTCCAAGGTGTTCTCCAGGTTGCCTCTCCATTGCTTCGATCTTCATGCTCGTCTTAAGTAGTTGTTGAAACAACACTACATTAGGCCTACAAGTTGGGTCTGGGTTGTATAGATGGTGTCTGCCGCTCCAAGGTGTTCTCCAGGTTGCCTCTCCATTGCTTCAATCTTCATGCTCGTCTTAAGTAGTTGTTGAAACAACACTACATTAGGCCTACAAGTTGGGTCTGGGTTGTAGAGACGGTGTCTTCCGCTCCAAGGTGTTCTCCAGGTTGTCTCTCCATTGTTTCAATCTTCATGCTCGTCTTAAGTAGTTGTTGAAACAACACTACATTTGGCCTACAAGTTGGGTCTGGGTTGTAGAGACAGTGTCTTCCGCTCCAATGTGTTCTCCAGGTTGCCTCTCCATAGCCTCGATCTTCTAGCTCTCGTTTAGTAGTTGTTGAACACAACACTGCATTAGGCCTACAAGTTGGGTCTGGGTTGTAGAGACGGTGTCTGCCGCTCCAAGGTGTTCTCCAGGTTGCCTCTCCATTGCTTCGATCTTCATGCTCGTCTTAAGTAGTTGTTGAAACAACACTACATTAGGCCTACAAGTTGGGTCTGGGTTGTAGAGATGGTGTCTGCCGCTCCAAGGTGTTCTCCAGGTTGCCTCTCCATTGCTTCAATCTTCATGCTCGTCTTAAGTAGTTGTTGAAGCAACACTACATTAGGCCTACAAGTTTGGTCTGGGTTGTAGAGACGGTGTCTTCAGCTCCAAGGTGTTCTCCAGGTTGCCTCTCCATAGCTTCGATCTTCTAGCTCTCGTTTAGTAGTTGTTGAATACAACACTGCATTAGGCCTACCAGTTGGGTCTGGGTTGTACAGACGGTGTCTTCCGCTCCAAGGTGTTCTCCAGGTGGCCTCTCCATAGCTTCGATCTTCTAGCTCTCGTTTAGTAGTTGTTGAAAACAACACTGCATTAGGCCTACAAGTTGGGTCTGGGTTGTATAGATGTTGTCTGCCGCTCCAAGGTGTTCTCCAGGTTGCCTCTCCATTGTTTTAATCTTCATGCTCGTCTTAAGTAGTTGTTGAAACAACACTACATTAGGCCTACAAGTTGGGTCTGGGTTGTAGAGACGGTGTCTTCCGCTCCAAGGTGTTCTCCAGGTTGCTTCTCCATAGCTTCGATCTTCTAGCTCTCGTTTAGTAGTTGTTGAAAACAACACTGCATTAGGCCTACAAGTTGGTTCTGGGTTGTAGAGATGGTGTCTGCCGCTCCAAGGTGTTCTCCAGGTTGCCTCTCCATAGCTTCGATCTTCTAGCTCTCGTTTAGTAGTTGTTGAACACAACACTGCATTAGGCCTACAAGTTTGGTCTGGGTTGCAGAGACGGTGTCTTCCGCTCCAAGGTGTTCTCCTGGTTGCCTCTCCATAGCTTCGTTCTTCTAGCTCTCATTTAGTAGTTGTTGCAAACAACACTGCATTAGGCCTACAAGTTGGGTCTGGGTTGTAGAGACGGTGTCTTCCGCTCCAAGTTGTTCTCCTGGTTGCCTCTCCATAGCTTCGATCTTCTAGTTCTCGTTTAGTAGTTGTTGAAAACAACACTACATTAGGCCTACAAGTTGGGTCTGGGTTGTAGAGATGGTGTCTGCCGCTCCAAGGTGTTCTCCAGGTTGTCTCTCCATAGCTCCGATCTTCTAGCTCTCGTTTAGTAGTTGTTGAACACAATACTGCATTAGGCCTACAAGTTGGGTCTGGGTTGTAGAGACGGTGTCTTCCGCTCCAAGGTGTACTCCAGGTTGCCTCTCCTTAGCTTCGATCTTCTAGCTCTCGTTTAGTAGTTGTTGAACACAACACTGCATTAGGCCTACAAGTTGGGTCTGGGTTGTAGAGACGGAGTCTTCCGCTCCAAGGTGTTCTCCTGGTTGCCTCTCCATAGCTTTATTCTTCTAGCTCTCGTTCAGTAGTTGTTGCAAACTACACTGCATTAGGCCTACAAGTTGGGTCTGGGTTGTAGAGACGGTGTCTTCCGCTCCAAGGTGTTCTCCTGGTAGCCTCTCCATAGCTTCGATCTTCTAGCTCTCGTTTAGTAGTTGTTGAAAACAACACTACATTAGGCCTGCAAGTTGGGTCTGGGTTGTAGAGATGGTGTCTGCCGCTCCAAGGTGTTCTCCAGGTTGCCTCTCCATAGCTTCGATCTTCTAGCTCTCGTTTAGTAGTTGTTGAACACAACACTGCATTAGGCCTACAAGTTGGGTCTGGGTTGTAGAGACGGTGTCTTCCGCTCCAAGGTGTTCTCCAGGTTGCCTCTCCATAGCTTCGATCTTCTAGCTCTCGTTTAGTAGTTGTTGAACACAACACTGCATTAGGCCTACAAGTTGGGTCTGGGTTGTAGAGACGGTGTCTTCCGCTCCAAGGTGTTCTCCTGGTTGCCTCTCCATAGCTTCGTTCTTCTAGCTCTCGTTTAGTAGTTGTTGCAAACAACACTGCATTAGGCCTACAAGTTGGGTCTGGGTTGTAGAGACGGTGTCTTCCGCTCCAAGGTGTTCTCCTGGTAGCCTCTCCATAGCTTCGATCTTCTAGCTCTCGTTTAGTAGTTGTTGAAAACAACACTACGTTAGGCCTGCAAGTTGGGTCTGGGTTGTAGAGATGGTGTCTGCCGCTCCAAGGTGTTCTCCAGGTTGCCTCTCCATAGCTTCGATCTTCTAGCTCTCGTTTAGTAGTTGTTGAACACAACACTGCATTAGGCCTACAAGTTGGGTCTGGGTTGTAGAGACGGTGTCTTCCGCTCCAAGGTGTTCTCCAGGTTGCCTCTCCATAGCTTCGATCTTCTAGCTCTCGTTTAGTAGTTGTTGAACACAACACTGCATTAGGCCTACAAGTTGGGTCTGGGTTGTAGAGACGGTGTCTTCCACTCCAAGGTGTTCTCCAGGTTGCCTCTCCTTAGCTTCGATCTTCTAGCTCTCGTTTAGTAGTTGTTGAACACAACACTGCATTAGGCCTACAAGTTGGGTCTGGGTTGTAGAGACGGTGTCTGCCGCTCCAAGGTGTTCTCCAGGTTGCCTCTCCGTTGCTTCAATCTTCATGCTCGTCTTAAGTAGTTGTTGAAACAACACTACTTTAGGCCTACAAGTTGGGTCTGGGTTGTAGAGATGGTGTCTTCCGCTCCAAGGTGTTCTCCTGGTTGCCTCTCAATAGCTTCATTCTTCTAGGTCTCGTTTAGTAGTTGTTGCAAACAACACTGCATTAGGCCTACAAGTTGGGTCTGGGTTGTATAGACGGTGTCTTCCGCTCCAAGGTGTTCTCCTGGTTGCCTCTCAATAGCTTCATTCTTCTAGCTCTCGTTTAGCAGTTGTTGAACACAACACTGCATTAGGCCTACAAGGTGGGTCTGGGTTGTAGAGACGGTGTCTGCCGCTCCAAGGTGTTCTCCAGGTTGCCTCTCCATTGCTTCGATCTTCATGCTCGTCTTAAGTAGTTGTTGAAACAACACTACATTAGGCCTACAAGTTGGGTCTGGGTTGTAGAGATGGTGTCTTCCGCTCCAAGGTGTTCTCCAGGTTGCCTCTCCATAGCTTCGATCTTCTAGCTCTCGTTTAGTAGTTGTTGAAAACAACACTGCATTAGGCCTACAAGTTGGGTCTGGGTTGTAGAGATGGTGTCTTCCCCTCCAAGGTGTTCTCCAGGTTGCCTCTCCATAGCTTCGATCTTCTAGCTCTCGTTTAGTAGTTGTTGAACACAACACTGCATTAGGCCTACAAGTTGGGTCTGGGTTGTAGAGACGGTGTCTGCCGCTCCAAGGTGTTCTCCAGGTTGCCTCTCCGTTGCTTCAATCTTCATGCTCGTCTTAAGTAGTTGTTGAAACAACACTACATTAGGCCTACAAGTTGGGTCTGGGTTGTAGAGATGGTGTCTTCCGCTCCAAGGTGTTCTCCTGGTTGCCTCTCAATAGCTTCATTCTTCTAGGTCTCGTTTAGTAGTTGTTGCAAACAACACTGCATTAGGCCTACAAGTTGGGTCTGGGTTGTATAGACGGTGTCTTCCGCTCCAAGGTGTTCTCCTGGTTGCCTCTCCATAGCTTCGATCTTCTAGCTCTCGTTTAGGAGTTGTTGAAAACAACACTACATTAGGCCTACAAGTTGGGTCTGGGTTGTAGAGATGGTGTCTGCCGCTCCAAGGTGTTCTCCAGGTTGCCTCTCCATAGCTTCGATCTTCTAGCTCTTGTTTAGTAGTTGTTGAGCACAACACTGCATTAGGCCTACAAGTTGGGTCTGGGTTGTAGGGACAGTGTCTTCCGCTCCAAGGTGTTCTCCAGGTTGCCTCTCCATAGCTTCGATCTTCTAGCTCTCGTTTAGTAGTTGTTGAACACAACACTGCATTAGGCCTACAAGTTGGGTCTGGGTTGTAGAGACGGTGTCTGCCGCTCCAAGGTGTTCTCCAGGTTGCCTCTCCGTTGCTTCAATCTTCATGCTCATCTTAAGTAGTTGTTGAAACAACACTACATTAGGCCTACAAGTTGGGTCTGGGTTGTAGAGATGGTGTCTGCCGCTCCAAGGTGTTCTCCAGGTTGCCTCTCCATAGCTTCGATCTTCTGGCTCTCGTTTAGTAGTTGTTGAACACAACACTGCATTAGGCCTACAAGTTGGGTCTGGGTTGTAGAGACGGTGTCTTCCGCTCCAAGGTGTTCTCCTGGTTGCCTCTCCATAGCTTCGATCTTCTAGCTCTCGTTTAGTAGTTGTTGAAAACAACACTCCATTAGGCCTACAAGTTGGGTCTGGGTTGTAGAGATGGTGTCTGCCGCTCCAAGGTGTTCTCCAGGTTGCCTCTCCATTGCTTCAATGTTCATGCTCGTCTTAAGTAGTTGTTGAAACAACACTACATTAGGCCTACAAGTTGGGTCTAGGTCGTAGAGACGGTGTCTGCCGCTCCAAGGTGTTCTCCAGGTTGCCACATAATCGAAGCTGCATAAAGCCTATTTTGTTATTTTACGCCTACTAAGTCTTTCTGCGGTCTCTCCTTCCAATTGTCCTCCACTGAGCACACCAGACCGTGTACCCATGTAACCTTTTTTAAACCTGCGTCGAGCCAACTTTGTGGTGTAAGGCCTACTTGTAGTGTCTGGCTGCGCCACTCAATACAGCTGTCCTCTTTACAAAAAATGACCTACAATTATCTTGTTTTCAGCCTTTTGGAATTGTAAAACTGCAGTGGGCCTACTAGTTGGGTTGGGGCCTTCTATCGGTGTCTGCCGCTCCTTGCTGTTCTCCTCCAGTGAACAAAGCTGTGCCGCCTGTTTACTACTGTTGCCAATTTTGAACTGCATTTAGACTACTTACTGATTTGGGCCTACTCTCTGTGTCAGCCTCTCATTCCAGTTGTCCTCCACTGAACAAAGCAATGCCCCCTGGTTAGTCCTGTGACCAATTTTGAACTGCATTTAGCCCACTTTATTCTTTGGGCCCATATCTGTTTCCCCCTCATCCTGCCCATTGCCCAGCCAGTGATAGATGAGTTTGCTGGTACATTGACCCATAATGCAACAGTCCCCGTGCACGCTACACTGCAAGATTGTGACCCTGCTGAAAGTCAGGTTCCCCTTCCCACATACCATACCACTTTACACGGGGACAAAGAGGAAGGTGCAGATGAAGGTGCAGGTTCCTTCATCAGGTGGGGGGAGGAATACTCGTTGGCAACGTCACTGGCACAGGGCCCCTCATAGTATTCAAAAGTGTCGCTGCCGGTGGGAGGCGCCCCCACCGTGCAAACACACCGCCGTACTTTGAGGGGCCCTGTGCCAGTGCCAATGCCAACGAGTGGGCCCCCCCTGATTGCTCAGGATCACAGCACTTGCAAAGTTGAAATACTTACCTCTCCCTGCTCCACTGCCGTGACGTGGTCCAGATTTCCTGGGCCCACTAATTACTTGAACCAGCCCTACCCCCTACAACTTTAGCCAAATGACCCCCAATTTCCAATGCCTTACTATTATTATAAGGTAAATTTAGATTGACAAGCTTCAGTAACAAAAATGTATGTTTTTTGCCATTAAAATGGGCACTGTAGGTGTTTTCCTGGCCTCCACTCACTGCCGACTATGCTCCCCCATTGGCTTGCATTGGGTTTCGTGTTTCGGTCGATCCCTGACTTTTCGCGATTAGAGTTGAGCGACCTTGACCTTTTTAGAGTCGAGCCGGGTTTCGCGAAACCCGACTATCTCAAAAGTCGGGTCGAGTGAAATCGGCCGATTATGACGTAAAGTCGGGATCGACCGAAACACGAAACCCAATGCAAGTCAATGGGGCAGCATAGTCGGCAGTGAGTGGGGGCCAGGAAAACACCTAGAGTGCCCATTTTAATGTCAAAACCATCCATTCTTCTTAATGAAGCTTGTCAAGCGTAATTTACCTTATAATAATTGGAAGGCATTTGAAATTGGGGGTCATTTGGCTAAAGTTGTGTGGGGTAGGGCTGGTTCAAGTAATTAGTGGGCCCAGGAAATCTGGACCACGTCACGGCAGTGGAGCAGGGAGAGGTAAGTATTTCAACTTTGCAAGTGCTGTGATCCTGAGCAAGCAGGGGGGGCCCACTTGTTGGCATTGGCACTGGCACAGGGCCCCTCAAAGTACAGCGGTGTGTTTGCACGGCGGGGGCGCCTCCCACCGGCAGCAACACTTTTGCGTACTATGAGAGGCCCTGTGCCAGTGACGTCGCCAACTAGTATTCCTCCCCCTACCTGATGAAGGAACCTGCACTTTCATCTACACCTTCCTCTTTGTCCCCGTGTAAGGTGGTATGGTATGCGGGAAGAGCAACCTGACTTTCAGCAGGGTCACAATGTTGTTGTGTAGCATGCACGGGGAATGTTGCGTTATGGGTCAATGTACCAGCAGACTCATCTATCACTGGCTGGGCAATGGGCACGATGAAGTGGAAACACAGATATAGGCCCAAAGAATAAAGTGGGCTAAATGCAGTTCAAAATTGGTAACACAGGAATAACCAGGGGGCATTGCAGTGGAGGACAACTGGAATGAGAGGCTGACACAGAGAGTAGGGCCAAATCAGTAAGTAGTCGAAATGCAGTTCAAGATTGGCAACCGTAGTAAACAGGCGGCACAGCTTTGTTCAGTGGAGGAGAACAGCAAGGAGTGGCAGACACCGATAGTAGGCCCCAACCCAACTAGTAGGCCAAATGCAGTCTAACATTAACAACTACTTAACGAGAGCCTGAAAATGGAATTTCAGGACAGGAAACCAGGAGAACAGCAAGGAGTGGCAGACACCGATAGTAGGCCCCAAACCAACTAGTACGCCAAATGCAGTTGTTCCATTTAACCACAATTTAATGAGAGCCTGAAGATAGAAGCTCAGGAAAGGCAACCTGGGGAACACCTTGGAGTGTAACACACCATCTCTCTCCACCCCAAACCCATTTTGTAGGCCTAATGCAGTGTACTTTTCTACAACTACTGAACGAGAGTCGGAAGACCGAAGCAATGGCAAGGAAACCTGGGGAACACCTTGGAGTGTAACACACCATCTCTCTCCACCCCATACCCAATTTGTAGGCCTAATGCAGTGTAGTTTCCAAGAACTACTAAACGAGAGCCGGAAGATCGAAGCTCAGGAAAGGCAACCTGGGGAACACCTTGGAGTGTAACACACCCTCTCGCTACACCCCATACCCAATTTGAAGGCCTAATGCAGCGTAGTTTCCAACAACTATTAAACGAGAGCCGGAAGATCGAAGCTCAGGAAAGGCAACCTGGGGAACACCTTGGAGTGTAACAAACCCTCTCTCTACACCCCATACCCAATTTGTTGGCCTAATGCAGCGTAGTTTCCGACAACTACTAAACGAGAGCATGAAGATCGAAGCTCAGGAAAGGCAACCTGGGGAACACCTTGGAGTGTAACACACCCTCTCTCTACACCCCATACCCAATTTGAAGGCCTAATGCAGTGTAGTTTCCAAGAACTACTAAACGAGAGCCGGAAGATCGAAGCTCAGGAAAGGCAACCTGGGGAACACCTTGGAGTGGAACACACCATCTCTCTACACCCCATACCCAATTTGAAGGCCTAATGCAGCGTAGTTTCCAACAACTACTAAACGAGAGCCGGAAGATCGAAGCTCAGGAAAGGCAACCTGGGGAACACCTTGGAGTGTAACACAACGTTTCTCTACACCACGGAAGGGCTGATTCTTAGGAAGGAAGGCTGTTGGAAATAAGCATTGCGCGTCCGAGGGTGATTATATTCTTATTAGGTATATACTCACCCTCGGACGCGCCCTGCTTCTTTATTTGGAATGAATGTTTATTTGCAATGTGGTGTTGACTTTCTCTATTATTTTGGTAATTAATGATTTTATTATTTTCATTGTTTTGCATCTTCTCGGCAATAATATAAAGAAGACGCGACAGGACAACACTCGGTGGATGCCATATGTGTGTTTTCAATTTAAAAAACCTTTCAGTTAACTACTTGCAGGAGAAAGTAATTGTAGCTGGTGGCCATTTTTAGTACTGTACCAGATTTTAGTTGTGTGTTTGTTTTTAATGTTAAAATGTCTGCATTTGATATCTCACCAGTATTTTCTTTTTTATAAGCAAAATACTTTTTTTTTTATTTTATGATGTTGGTTCAAGGGTTACACGGGCAGCAGTAGACAGGTCAGTGGAGGCCTAGTGGAAGGAGGGACCGCAGACAGGCTTCGAAGCCCTAACATAATAAATTGGGCTGCCTGTAGGCAATTTAAAATTGGTTCCAGGGGAACACGGGCAGCAGTAGCCAGGTCAGTGGAGGCCTAGAGGAAGGAGGGACCGCAGATGCGCCAATGTTTCCCCCATACCAAATTTGTAGGCCTAATGCAGTGTAGTTTCCAACAACTACTAAACGAGAGCCGGAATATCGAAGCTCAGGAAAGGCAACCTGGGGAACACCTTGGAGTGTAACACACCCTCTCTCTACACCCCATTCCCAATTTGAAGGCCTAATGCAGTGTAGTTTCCAAGAACTACTAAACGAGAGCCGGAAGATCGAAGCTCAGGAAAGGCAACCTGGGGAACACCTTGGAGTGTAACACACCCTCTCTCTACACCCCATACCCAATTTGAAGGCCTAATGCAGCGTAGTTTCCAACAACTACTAAACGAGAGCCGGAAGATCGAAGCTCAGGAAAGGCAACCTGGGGAACACCTTGGAGTGTAACAAACCCTCTCTCTACACCCCATACCCAATTTGTAGGCCTAATGCAGCGTAGTTTCCGACAACTACTAAACGAGAGCATGAAGATCGAAGCTCAGGAAAGGCAACCTGGGGAACACCTTGGAGTGTAACACACCCTCTCTCTACACCCCATACCCAATTTGAAGGCCTAATGCAGTGTAGTTTCCAAGAACTACTAAACGAGAGCCGGAAGATCGAAGCTCAGGAAAGGCAACCTGGGGAACACCTTGGAGTGGAACACACCATCTCTCTACACCCCATACCCAATTTGAAGGCCTAATGCAGCGTAGTTTCCAACAACTACTAAACGAGAGCCGGAAGATCGAAGCTCAGGAAAGGCAACCTGGGGAACACCTTGGAGTGTAACACAACGTCTCTCTACACCACGGAAGGGCTGATTCTTAGGAAGGAAGGCTGTTGAAAATAAGCATTGCGCGTCCGAGGGTGATTATATTCTTATTAGGTATATACTCACCCTCGGACGCGCCCTGCTTCTTTATTTGGAATGAATGTTTATTTGCAATGTGGTGTTGACTTTCTCTATTATTTTGGTAATTAATGATTTTATTATTTTCATTGTTTTGCATCTTCTCGGCAATAATATAAAGAAGACGCGACAGGACAACACTCGGTGGATGCCATATGTGTGTTTTCAATTTAAAAAACCTTTCAGTTAACTACTTGCAGGAGAAAGTAATTGTAGCTGGTGGCCATTTTTAGTACTGTACCAGATTTTAGTTGTGTGTTTGTTTTTAATGTTAAAATGTCTGCATTTGATATCTCTCCAGTATTTTCTTTTTTGTAAGCAAAATACTTATTTTTATATTTTCTGATGTTGGTTCCAGGGGTACACGGGCAGCAGTGCCCTGGTCAGTGTAGTAGTAGTTGAAAGAATGGACCGCAGACAGGCATCGAAGGCCTAAAATAAAAAAATTGTGCTGGCTGTAGGCAATTTTAAATTGGTTCCAGGGGTACACGGGCAGCAGTGGTGTGGTCAGTGGAGGCCTAGTGGAAGGAGTGACCGCAGACAGGCATCGAAGGCCTAAAATAATAACACATGGCTGTAGGCAATTTTAAATTGGTTCCAGGGGTACACGGGCATCAGTGACCTGGTCAGTGTAGTAGTAGTTGAAAGAATGGACCGCAGACAGGCATCGAAGGCCTAAAATAAAAAAATTGGGCTGGCTGTAGGCAATTTTAAATTGGTTCCAGGGGTACACGGGCAGCAGTGGTGTGGTCAGTGGAGGCCTAGTGGAAGGAGTGACCGCAGACAGGCATCGAAGGCCTAAAATAATAACACATGGCTGTAGGCAATTTTAAATTGGTTCCAGGGGTACACGGGCAGCAGTGGTGTGGTCAGTGGAGGCCTAGTGGAAGGAGTGACCGCAGACAGGCATCGAAGGCCTAAAATAATAACACATGGCTGTAGGCAATTTTAAATTGGTTCCAGGGGTACACGGGCAGCAGTGGTGTGGTCAGTGGAGGCCTAGTGGAAGGAGTGACCGCAGACAGGCATCGAAGGCCTAAAATAATAACACATGGCTGTAGGCAATTTTAAATTGGTTCCAGGGGTACACGGGCAGCAGTGACCTGGTCAGTGTAGTAGTAGTTGAAAGAATGGACCGCAGACAGGCATCGAAGGCCTAAAATAAAAAAATTGGGCTGGCTGTAGGCAATTTTAAATTGGTTCCAGGGGTACACGGGCAGCAGTGGTGTGGTCAGTGGAGGCCTAGTGGAAGGAGTGACCGCAGACAGGCATCGAAGGCCTAAAATAATAACACATGGCTGTAGGCAATTTTAAATTGGTTCCTGGGGTACACGGGCAGCAGTGCCCTGGTCAGTGTAGTAGTAGTTGAAAGAATGGACCGCAGACAGGCATCGAAGGCCTAAAATAATAACACATGGCTGTAGGCAATTTTAAATTGGTTCCAGGGGTACACGGGCAGCAGTGCCCTGGTCAGTATAGTAGTAGTTGAAAGAATGGACCGCAGACAGGCATCGAAGGCCTAAAATAATAACACATGGCTGTAGGCAATTTTAAATTGGTTCCAGGGGTACACGGGCAGCAGTGGTGTGGTCAGTGGAGGCCTAGTGGAAGGAGTGACCGCAGACAGGCATCGAAGGCCTAAAATAATAACACATGGCTGTAGGCAATTTTAAATTGGTTCCAGGGGTACACGGGCAGCAGTGCCCTGGTCAGTGTAGTAGTAGTTGAAAGAATGGACCGCAGACAGGCATCGAAGGCCTAAAATAATAACACATGGCTGTAGGCAATTTTAAATTGGTTCCAGGGGTACACGGGCAGCAGTGGTGTGGTCAGTGGAGGCCTAGTGGAAGGAGTGACCACAGACAGGCATCGAAGGCCTAACATAACAAAAATGTCAATACAATGGTATTGTCAGTGGCAGGCATTGAAGGATGTCAGCGCATAGACTAAACATTGGTGGAGCTGTGAGATAATTTTGCAAGTGGTAGAGCACTGTTTGAGCTGGGGTGGGGGGAAACTGTCTTGTGGCCGGCGGTACAGGCCCAGGGCCCCTCATATTACAACGGTGTGTCTGACGTTGGGTGCGCACCACCACCGCCAGAGACACTTTATTGTACTAGGAGGGACCCAGTGGCAGTGCCGTCGACCAAAAGCGGGCTCACCCACCTCTTCAGACAAACTGCACTCTCACGGGTGCTGTCGCCAAGTGTCGATACCACGGCCCCGTGTGGGGAGTTTGGCCATTTAGTGAGGTGTAAACATGTCGTATGCTGGACAATCAGGTGCAGAAAATTACAAGATTGGAAAAGGCATTCAGAATAGTCCACAGGCAAGACCTTTTCATAGGAAAGCTAGGTGTCAGCCGGGCAAGGTGGGGCAAAAGATTTCGAAATCCAGTTGTGGTTCATTTTAATGAAGGTTAGATCATCTACATTTTGGGTAGCCAGACGAGTCTTTTTTTCTGTTAGAATTGAACCTGCAGCACTGAATACTCTTTCTGATAGGACACTAGCTGCCGGGCAAGCAAGCTCCTGCAATGCATATTCTGCCAATTCTGGCCAGGTGTCTAATTTTGATGCCCAGTAATCAAATGGGAATGACGGTTGAGGGAGAACATCGATAAGGGATGAAAAATAGTTTGTAACCATACTGGACAAATGTTGTCTCCTGTCACTTTGAATTGATGCTGCAGTACCTGTCCTGTCTGCGGTCATAGCAAAATCACTCCACAACCTGGTCAGAAAACCCCTCTGGCCAACGCCACTTCTGATTTCTGCCCCTCTAACTCCTCTGGTCTGCTGGCCCCTGCAGCTCGTGTGAGAACGATCACGGGCGCTGTGTGCAGGGAATGCCAGAAGCAAACGGTCAACAAGAGTTGATTGTTTGGTTGCTAATATTAGTTCCAAGTTCTCATGTGGCATTATATTTTGCAATTTGCCTTTATAGCGAGGATCAAGGAGGCAGGCCAACCAGTAATCGTCATCATTCATCATTTTAGTTATGCGTGTGTCCCTTTTGAGGATACGTAAGGCATAATCCGCCATGTGGGCCAAAGTTCCAGTTCTCAAATCTGCGGTTGTGCTTGGTTGAGGGGCAGTTTCAGGCAAATCCACGTCACTTGTGTCCCTCAAAAAACCAGAACCCGGCCTTGCCGCGCCACCAATTTCCAGTGGCCCCGGAAAAGCTTCCTCATTAAAAATATAATCATCCCCATCATCCTCCTCGTCCTCCTCCTCCTCTTCGCCCGCTACCTCGTCCTGTACACTGCCCTGGCCAGACAATGGCTGACTGTCATCAAGGCTTTCCTCTTCCTCAGCTGCAGACGCCTGATCCTTTATGTGCGTCAAACTTTGCATCAGCAGATGCATTAGGGGGATGCTCATGCTTATTATGGCATTGTCTGCACTAACCAGCCGTGTGCATTCCTCAAAACACTGAAGGACTTGGCACATGTCTTGAATCTTCGACCACTGCACACCTGACAACTCCATGTCTGCCATCCTACTGCCTGCCCGTGTATGTGTATCCTCCCACAAAAACATAACAGCCCGCCTCTGTTCACACAGTCTCTGAAGCATGTGCAGTGTTGAGTTCCACCTTGTTGCAACGTCTATGATTAGGCGATGCTGGGGAAGGTTCAAAGAACGCTGATAGGTCTGCATATGGCTGGAGTGTACGGGCGAACGGCGGATATGTGAGCAAAGTCCACACACTTTGAGGAGCAGGTCGGATAACCCCGGATAACTTTTCAGGAAGCACTGCACCACCAGGTTTAAGGTGTGAGCCAGGCAAGGAATGTGTTTCAGTTGGGAAAGGGAGATGGCATGAAATTCCTTCCGTTATCACTCACTACCTTGCCTGCCTCAAGATCTACAGTGCCCAGCCACGACTGCGTTTCTTTCTGCAAGAACTCGGACAGAACTTCAGCGGTGTGTCTGTTGTCGCCCAAACACTTCATAGCCAATACAGCCTGCTGACGTTTGCCAGTAGCTGCCCCATAATGGGAGACCTGGTGTGCAACAGTGGCAGCTGCGGATGGAGTGGTTGTGCGACTGCGGTCTGTGGACGAGCTCTCGCTTCTGCAGGAGGACGAAGAGGAGGAGGAGGGGGTGCGAACGGCTACAGCCAATTGTTTCCTAGACCGTGGGCTAGGCAGAACTGTCCCAAACTTGCTGTCCCCTGTGGACCCTGCATCCACCACATTTACCCAGTGTGCCGTGATGGACACGTAACGTCCCTGGCCATGCCTACTAGTCCATGCATCTGTTGTCAGGTGCACCTTTGTGCTCACAGATTGCCTGAGTGCATGGACGATGCGCTCTTTAACATGCTGGTGGAGGGCTGGGATGGCTTTTCTGGAAAAAAAGTGTCGACTGGGTAGCTCGTAGCGTGGTACAGCGTAGTCCATCAGGGCTTTGAAAGCTTCGCTTTCAACTAACCGGTAGGGCATCATCTCTAACTAGATTAGTCTAGCTATGTGTGCGTTCAAACCCTGTGTACGCGGATGCGAGGCTAAGAACTTCCTTTTTCTAACCATAGTCTCATGTAGGGTGAGCTGGACTGGAGAGCTGGAGATCGTGGAACTAGCGGGGGTGCCGGTGGACATGGCAGACTGAGAGACGGTGGGAGATGGTATTGTTGCCACCGGTGCCCTAGATGCAGTGTTTCCTACTACGAAACTGGTGATTCCCTGACCCTGACGGCTTTGGCCTGGCAAAGAAACCTGCACAGATACTGCAGGTGGTGCGGAAAATGGTGGCCCTACACTGCCGGAAGGGATGTTGCGTTGCTGACTAGCTTCATTGGCCGAGGGTGCTACAACCTTAAGGGACGTTTGGTAGTTAGTCCAGGCTTGCAAATGCATGGTGGTTAAATGTCTATGCATGCAACTTGTATTGAGACTTTTCAGATTCTGTCCTCTGCTTAAGGTAGTTGAACATTTTTGACAGATGACTTTGCGCTGATCAATTGGATGTTGTTTAAAAAAATGCCAGACTGCACTCTTTCTAGCATCGGATACCTTTTCAGGCATTGCAGACTGAGCTTTAACCGGATGGCCACGCTGTCCTCCAACAGGTTTTAGCTTTGCCACGCGTTTTGGGCAAGATACGGGCCCGGCAGATGGAACCTGTTGCGATGTTGATGCCTGCTGCGGCCCCTCCTCCTCCGCTTCAGAACTGCTGCCGCCTGCACCCTGTTCCCCCAATGGCTGCCAATCGGGGTCAAGAACTGGGTCATCTATTACCTCTTCTTGTAGCTCGTGTGCAACTTCGTCTGTGTCACCGTGTCGGTCGGTGGTATAGCGTTCGTGATGGGGCAACATAGTCTCATCAGGGTCTGATTCTTGATCAGCACCCTGCGATGGCAATGTTGTGGTCTGAGTCAAAGGACCAGGATAGTAGTCTGGCTGTGGCTGTGCATCAGTGCACTCCATGTCAGATTCAACTTGTAATGGGCATGGACTGTTAACTGCTTCACTTTCTAAGCCAGGGACGGTATGTGTAAAGAGCTCCATGGAGTAACCCGTTGTGTCGCCTGCTGCATTCTTCTCTGTTGTTGTTTTTGCTGAAGAGGACAAGGAAGCGACTTGTCCCTGACCGTGAACATCCACTAACGACGCGCTGCTTTGACATTTACCAGTTTCACGAGAGGAGGCAAAAGAGCTAGAGGCTGAGTCAGCAAGATAAGCCAAAACTTGCTCTTGCTGCTCCGGCTTTAAAAGCGGTTTTCCTACTCCCAGAAAAGGGAGCATTCGAGGCCTTGTGTAGCCAGACGACGAACCTGGCTCCACAGCTCCAGACTTAGGTGCAATATTTTTTTTCCCACGACCAGCTGATGCTCCACCACTACCACTACCCTCATTACCAGCTGACAATGAACGCCCCCGGCCACGACCTCTTCCACCAGACTTCCTCATTGTTTTAAAAACGTTACCAAACGAACGGTATTTGTTGCTGTCACACAACTTACACGGTGAGCTATAACTTCAGTATGATTTAGCTACCCCTTTACAGGTGGGTGAGACTACAACGAAAATCAGCCACAATGTTACACACTCTGTTGTTGTTGGCAACAAATGAGATGGCACACACGCAGGACTGTCACTAAAGCGCAAATGTAAATATTTATCTCCCACTGATTTGTGTTTGTTTTTTTTAAAAGGGAGACTTCAGAAAAAAAAAAAATTAAAAAAAAATTATTTTTTACAGAAGAATTTATAAAACAAATAAAATGAAATGATTGTTTCAGGGAGAATTTAGGAAAAAAAAAAAAAAAAAGGCTTTGTAGGGCCCACTGAGTGAGAGAGGACGCACACAGGAGTCAGGAGTGGCACACAAGCCCAGAGGCCAATATTAATCTCCCACCGATTGATTTAGTTATTTTTTTTGGTAGATTTTGGAACCCAAATTAAGCAAAAAAATTTATAGGCTTTCTATGGCCCACAATTGGGGAGAGAGAGAGAGATGGCACACCCAGGAGTCAAGACTGGCACACAAGCAGAAGGGGCAATATGAATCTCCCACAGATTTTTTTTTTTTTTTTTTTTTCAGGGAGACTTGAGAGAAAAAAAAATACAAAAAAAATGATTTTTTTCAGGAATAATTTAGAAACCAAAGAAAATAAAATGATTGTTTCAGGGAGAATTTAGAAAACAAATAAAACAAAAAATAGGCTTTCTAGGGCCCACTGAGTGACAGATGACGCACACAGGAGTCAGGAGTGGCACACAAGCCCAGAGGCCAATATTAATCTCCCACTGATTGATTTAGTGATTTTTTCAGGTAGATTTTGGAACCCAAATCAAGCAAAAAAATTAATAGGCTTTCTATGGCCCACAATTGGGGAGAGAGAGAGAGATGGCACACCCAGGAGTCAAGACTGGCACACAAGCAGAAGGGGCAATATGAATCTCCCACAGATTTATTTATTTTTTTTTTTTTCAGGGAGACTTGAGAGAAAAAAAAATACAAAAAAAATGATTTTTTTCAGGAATAATTTAGAAACCAAAGAAAATAAAATGATTGTTTCAGGGAGAATTTAGAAAACAAATAAAACAAAAAATAGGCTTTCTATGGCCCACTGAGTGACAGATGACGCACACAGGAGTCAGGAGTGGCACACAAGCCCAGAGGCCAATATTAATCTCCCACTGATTGATTTAGTGATTTTTTTCAGGTAGATTTTGGAACCCAAATCAAGCAAAAAAATTAATAGGCTTTCTATGGCCCACTATTTGTGAGAGAGATGGCACGCTCAGGACTGGCACACAAGCCCAGAGGCCAATATTAATCTCCCATTTTTTTTTTTCCAGGGAAAATTTATAAACCCAATAAAAAAAATAATAATAAATAGGCTTTCTATGGCCCACTATCTGAGAGAGAGAGATGGCACGCTTAGGACTGGCACACAAGCCCAAAGCCCAATATTAATCTCCCACTGATTGATTTAATTATTTTTTCAGGTAGAATTTAGAACCCAAATCAAGCAAAAAAATTAATAATAATAATAATAATCTTTATTTTTATATAGCGCTAACATATTCCGCAGCGCTTTACAATTTTGAACACATTATCATCACTGTCCCCGATGGGGCTCACAATCTAGAATCCTTATCAGTATGTCTTTAGAATGTGGGAGGAAACCGGAGTGCCCGGAGGAAACCCACGCAAACACGGAGAGAACATACAAACTCTTTGCAGATGTTGTCTTGGGTGGGATTAGAACCCAGGACCCCAGCGCTGCAAGGCTGCAGTGCTAACCACTGCGCCACCGTGCTGCCCGCGTAGGCTTTCTATGGCCCACTGAGTGAGAGATGGCACACACAGGAGTAAGGAGTGGCACACAAGCCCTGAGGCCAATATTTTTCTCACACTGATTGATTGATTGATTTTTTCAGGTAGAATTAGGAACCCAAATCAACCCAAAAAATAAATAGGCTTTCTATGGCCCACTATTTGTGAGAGAGATGGCACGCTCAGGACTGGCACACAAGCCCAGAGGCCAATATTAATCTCCCACTTTTTTTTTTTTCCAGGGAAAATTTATAAACCCAATAAAAAAAAAAATAATAAATAGGCTTTCTATGGCCCACTATCTGAGAGAGAGAGATGGCACGCTTAGGACTGGCACACAAGCCCAAAGGCCAATATTAATCTCCCACTGATTGATTGATTGATTTTTTCAGGTAGAATTATGAACCCAAATCAACCAAAAAAATAAATAGGCTTTCTATGGCCCACTATTTGTGAGAGAGATGGCACGCTCAGGACTGGCACACAAGCCCAGAGGCCAATATTAATCTCCCACTTTTTTTTTTTTTCCAGGGAAAATTTATAAACCCAATAAAATAATAAAAAAATAGGCTTTCTATGGCCCACTATCTGAGAGAGAGAGAGATGGCACGCTTAGGACTGGCACACAAGCCCAAAGGCCAATATTAATCTCCCACTGATTGATTTATTGATTTTTTCAGGTAGAATTTAGAACCCAAATCAAGCAAAAAAATTAATAGGCTTTCTATGGCCCACTGAGTGAGAGATGGCACACACAGGAGTAAGGAGTGGCACACAAGCCCTGAGGCCAATATTTTTCTCCCACTGATTGATGTTGTGATTTTTTCTGGTAGATTTTGGAACCCAAATCAAGCAAAAAAATAAATAGGCTTTCTATGGCCCACTGAGTGAGAGATGACACAGACAGAGATGGCACTCTAGCAGAAATGTCAATCTTAATCTCCCACAAAAAAAAAAAAAAAAAAAAAAAGGAACTGTCCTTCAATTACTATCTCCCTGCAGTAATCTCAGCCAGGTATGGCAGGCAGCAATAAGGAGTGGACTGATGCACAAATTAAATAAAAAGTGTGGACAAACAAACAAGATAGCTGTGCAGAAAGGAAGGAACAAGAGGATTTGTGCTTTGAAAAAAGCAGTTGGTTTGCACAGCGGCGTACACACAGCAATGCAGCTATCAGGGAGCCTTCTAGGGCAGCCCAATGAGCTACAGCGCTGAGGAAAAAAAAAAAAAAAGGAGCTTCCACTGTCCCTGCACACCGAAGGTGGTGTTGGGCAGTGGAAATCGCTACAGCACAAGCGGTTTTGTGGTTAATGGACCCTGCCTAACGCTATCCCTGCTTCTGACGAAGCGGCAGCAACCTCTCCCTAAGCTCAGATCAGCAGCAGTAACATGGCGGTCGGCGGGAACTCCCCTTTATAGCCCCTGTGACGCCGCAGACAGCAAGCCAATCACTGCAATGCCCTTCTCTAAGATGGTGGGGACCAGGACCTATATCATCACGCTGCCCACACTCTGCGTTTACCTTCATTGGCTGAGAAATGGCGCTTTTTGCGTCATTGAAACGCGAATTTGGCGCGAAAGTCGCGTACCGCATGGCCGACCACGCACCGGGGTCGGATCGGGTTTCATGAAACTCGACTTCGCCAAAAGTCGGCGACTTTTGAAAATGTTCGACCCGTTTCGCTCAACCCTATTCGCGATAATCGGCCGATTCCACTCGACTCCACTTTTGAGATAGTCGGGTTTCGTGAAACCCGACTCGACTCTAAAAAGTCAAGGTCGCTCAACTCTAGTCAACTGCACTCCTTTCTCTTTCCCTTGAGGAGGCTGCTTCCAAGTAAAATGAGGCTTGTACATGTTCCTGACATGGGTTTCAGGCTTGACAGACTGACCATAATACAGGCCCTCTCTTGCATACACTGAATTCAGAATTTAATTCTAATGCTTTTGGTTTCCAATTTGCTGACATTCATCATACAGCTCCCCAAAATCCTGTATCATATTCACCTTATAGCGGTTTCACCCGCTATGACAGCTGTTCCATTGGGATCCGGTGGCAAAAATAAACTGTGGAGCTTACAAAGTGTACGTTTTACAGCATCTGTTTGGCACTCTGCTAATTTTCAGCGAGGGCCACATAATGACATGATGGTGGACATGGTGATGGTGGTGGCAAAGCCCTAAATTCAAATGGGCATGTTTTAGCTGGCATTGTAAAGTGATGGGGAATATGGATTCCACTATCTGGTTAACTATTTGGCACGAGGGAGGAACCACCCCGAATGTAGGAGTGAACGTTCTCCCAACGGTATTATACAGGGCCAGCTGAGTGCCCTTACCAAAGTCAGGTTTCACGGCACCTGCTGGCACTCTGCTAATTGTCAGCGAGGTCTGCATAATGACATGGTGGTGGACATGGTGGTGGAGGCGGGCAAAGCCCAAAATTCAAATGGGCATGTTTTAGCTAGCATTGTAAAGTGATGAGGAATATGGATTCCACTATCTGGCTAACTATTTGGCATGAGGGAGGGACCTCCCGAATGTAGGAGTGAGCACTCTCCCAAATGTATAATACAAAGTCACCTGAGGGCTCTTACCAAACTCCGGTTTCACAGCACCTGTTGGCACTCTGCTAATTATCAGCGAGGGCTGCATAATGATATGGTGGTGGACATGTTGGTGGTGGCGGGTGAGGCCCAAAATTCAAATGGGCATGTTTGCAATGGCATTGTAAAGGGATGAGGAATATGTATTCCACTATCTTGCTAGCTATTTGGCATGAGGGAGGGACCTCCCAAATGTAGGAGTGAGAACCCTCACAAATGTTAAAGTAAAAAATAAAGCCAAAACGCTCAGTGTGAACATATGCTAAGGGGAAGGTATAATTTTTGTATTTTTTCTATTTTGCTTTATATACATGTAGTTATAAAGGAAATAATATTTCTTAGCATTTTTCCATTTTAAAAAATAATTTAGTTTGGTAGGTTTTTTTAAACATATATGTAAAGCTGGCATCATAGTCTGAAAACATTACTTCCAAATGCCTTATGCGAGTTAGAAAGGTATGCAGGCATGTTCTCCTTCCTGTTCTTACTTAGTTTTAACTCTTTCCCATCCAATAGAGCTTTTTTCTCATGCCCCCAGACCTGTTTGTTGGATCCAGTGAAAAATATTCAGCTTTCCCATTATCTTGTATTGGATTCATTATTCGGTACGAATACACGGATTAGAAATTATTTGTGCCGATTTTCCAGAATCCAAATATTTCACTATTCGATCATCACTATTCACTAATACTGAGTCCTAGCAGATCCAAATCAGTTCTGGTAACGATAACTGGCAAAGCAGGAAGTGCTGATTTTCACTGTAACTGTGGCTTCAATGGATGCCCCAGTTATATTGGAAAAATAAACAATAAAGGAAAAAAATGTTCCTTAGAAATCTTTTCTGATCACTTGGGGATAAATTATGTAAAAAATAAAAGCATGAATTAAACATCTGCAAACAATAAAAAAGCAATAAAAAGTTAATTACAAAAAAATAGAAGATTTTTTTTTTATATAAAATAAATGTTATTGTAATAATAATAATAATAATAATAATAATAATAATAATAAACACCTTAGATATTCACATGATTGTATTATCCTGGTGTATTCATTCAACAGTGTTTAGTGTGAGACCGGAAAACAAATATAAACATGTATAATAGATAATTGCCTTTTTCTATATTTGCGTTGCATAAAACTATTAAAACTTATGTTATAATTTCTGTTATAGTTCAACTAGGAGTTGCCAGATATTTGTCTCTGAGGGTGTGTATATCTTGCACTGCATAAGGTTGCCCAATTATAAGTAGCTCACCATAAATTCTTACACTTTGAAATAAAAATGATATTTTATTTATATTTATTAAAATACAAAATCATACAACGTGAGTTCTACACCATCACCAATATAGTTGCAATAGATTAAAACACCACAGGGGAGGAAGTGTTACGAAACGCGCGTCGGGGTAAAGGAACTGACATTGGCACAGCAAACACTATGTAATTTGTCGAAGGCTCACCTTTATCGGCTTGTTTATGGTATTCTCCATGGTGTTTACTTTAGGGCAGCTAATTAGTGAGTCATATGTTTACCGCAGTGATAATATCCTTTCAGCACCTATGTTTAGTAACACCTGCAGTCACTAAGGGGCTGGATGCATTAGAGACTATTGATGTCCAGCTTATAGTTACATTCAACATCACAGGCTGTCTTTGGTAGTGAGCTAATGATATATTCAGGTGTTTTTTGCTTTGTGGCCATGTTGTTATTTTCTGTTCCGCTACATGGGAGATTTTCCTTTTTACTATTTTTGTTTCATTTTGTATAATTATTAATAAACGTTATGACATTAATATTGCTAAAAACATTGTGCTTTTAGTCTTTTTGCATTTTTTGTGGCAAGTAAGACTGAATTGTTGGATCTGACCACAGGGGGGGGGAGGGGGGCGGTGTCTGACCCTGAAAATACCTAACCCACCCAATATTCTAAAAACTAACATGTTAAACGTGTTAGTTTTTGCTTATTTTTGAATATTTCATTGATTATTTTGACTGTAGACCTTAATTTAGAGCGCAATTGATGAGCAAAGCTGGCTGAATATTTTTGCTATCTTTTGATAAATATTTAATTAGCTCTATATATTCTTTCATTTAGTACAATATAACAGACACTATTTAATATTTCGTATTACTATCTGATTTTCTCTTTACTTAGATGGCATCTGCCATTTTAAAAATCCTTCGGGTGACTTATGTTTTCCAGAACCCCATGACAATTGGAAATGATAGCTTCAGAAAATGAACACTTTTAAAAGAGATATTTAACACATGTGACAGAGATCCAATTGTCGAAAAGCAAACTCAATCTCAGAGTGTCTAAAGGATGGAGATGGAGTATGATAATTTAGTAGTCAGGAATGGGACCACTTGCTGGGTGAGGTAGAAGAAAAGGTCTGAATCAGTACCAAAGTACACCCTCTTGGGAAGAATTGCTCATTGGACTCACATTCTATTTGCAATGCCCTAAAATATGATACTTTTATCTTCAACCTTTAACCCTAACATCTGGAAACCAAGTGTAAGTTAAACAGAAGGAAGTTTACTTTTCTTTTTTTCCAACTATACTACAGTAGTAAAACTTAAAGGAACTACAGTCAACTGTTTCAGAACAAACTTTTTTTTACATATTTGCACTTGCCGTGAACTCCAGAGTATAAGGCCTTTTGACAGGAACACATTGTGCTAGCACCAGAACATATTATGGGGTAAACAGTGTGGCACATTGTTCTCAGCTACCAACAGCACAAATGCAATCAGGCAGTGTCCAAAGGTCTAATAGCTTTGATGATTTTGGATGTTCCTATATGATAGCCCCTGGCTACGTTTCCAGCAAAAACAAAGAAATGAAACACAATGTATTATACAAACATCAAGCTACATCATTTGACACAATCACTGTTTTTGTTTGTAGTCATTTCATTTTCAGCTGTAACATTGTGCTTCTATTAGTCATTGTTCCCAACATATAAAGTCCTTGTTATGTTTATTAGTCACTGAATCAGAGACAAATGAACATAGCGTTGACTGCGCGAAATAATATCAAAGAATCCAAAAAAGCAAAAGAATCTATCTAGGTCAAGTCTTATATTCTAGCACATACTAACAATGAAAGTCAAGTTTACAGATGTAAAATAAGAAGACAGATACAAGATGAAAGACTTCAAGATAGAATCAACCTGTCAGATAGCATATTTGGAAATAAATTATACCACAATCGTGTCTGCATGACTCTGTTTAATTGTTGTCAATTTTTAATAGACAGATTATAAACAACATAAAAGGAAAAAATATAAACTTAAAGGAATATTAAGGTCTAGGCAAGTTAATGCCAACTGATCAATCAACTCCAATCAAATGATTGGAGAACAGTGTTAGGCTGGCGTCACACTCAGCGTAGGCAAATACGGTCCGTTTTTTATGGCCGTAATGCGCGTGCAATAAGCAGAAATGTCCCAGAAATAGTGTTCCGTAGGTAATCCGTTGCCAAGGTGTGGTCGCGTATTTTGCGCATGTAATGTTGCATATGTGATCCGTATGTAATCCGTAATGCGTATTTTATACGTAAATCACAAAATGGACATTTAGCAGTTATCTGGGCGGCAATTAATTTAAATCATCACCAACCCTATTTAAGCCCTCTACAACAGGTGGGACCCTCCCATCTGGCCATTTAGATGGTGTGCATATCTTGGGTGTGTTGGTATTACCTTAAAACATGTCTGAACTAATGTCTTTCACCCTAACTCAACGGGTGTTGTTTCACTGGGTCTTGTCACGTCAATTTGGGCAGCCATATCCCGTGATTGTTGATCCGCGAAGGAGGAGACGAAGATTGTGGGTGCATCCTCTTTTGACCCAACGCCTCACTAAAGGACATTTTGAGAGGCTCTATACAGCTCTGAGGGCACATCCTGACAAGTTCTATCTGTACTGTCTCATGACCATCAGAACCTTTGATATGTTGTTGGAGATATTACGTCCAGGTATCACCTATCAGGACACAAGGATGCGCAAAGCCATATCCGCAGAGGAGCATCTTCTCCTTACCTTACGGTATGTATTCGACATCCTCACATACTGTATGTTGATGACCTTTTTTATGTGTTGTGTTCGAGCAGGTTTTTTCAAGTATGTGTACATTCAGGCACAAAAAGATCAAAAAAAGTGTGTTTAATGTTATAGTTAAGTACCCTAGGAAAATTTTACAGTTTACAGCATTAATCATGCTTTTTAAAATTTACAATCTACTTGTGCTTCTTCATGTTTTGTGTGACCTCTTGTTACCTACCTAATATTTTTTTTTCACTTTCAGCTTCCTGTCCACTGGCTTGTCGTATGCGGGACTACACCTGGAGTTTCTGATTGGGAGGTTGACAATTTCGGTGATTGTGCGGTCAACCTGTAGTCAAATATGGGCTAAACTCCAAGAACTTGTGATGCCTGAGCCAAAACAGGCTGATTGGCTCAAAATAGCCCTTGGTTTCCAGAACACTTGTGACTTCCCAAACTGAATTGGAGCCGTGGATGGGAATCATATCAAGGTACGTAAGCCGCCGATCTCTGGCTCCCAATTCTCCAATTATAAGCAGTTTTTCTCTGTAGTTCTATTAGCTATAGTTAACAGTAACTACAGGTTTACAATTGTAGACATTGGGGCCTATGGCCGAACTGGAGAATCTAGGGTCTTCAATTCGTCCATTATGGGTTGGCAGGTACGTGACAACCAGTTAGACCTCCCACCACCACAACAACTCCCAGGCTCCAATGCGGAAGCAGTGCCTTTTGTTCTTGTTGGAGATGAGGCGTTCCAACTGACGAGGCACGTCATGAGGCCTTATCCCCGATGCAACCTGGACCACCGGCGGAGGGTATTTAATTTGCGGCTTTCCAGGGTGCGGAGACTGGTGGAGTGCGCCTTTGGGATTCTGACGGCCAAATGGCATCTCCTCCAGTTTGCTATTCAGCTCAGTGAGGCTACAGTGAATGAAGTCATAAAAGCCTGTGTTGTTTTGTACAATTTTACCTGCATATGTGATTGCTCCTCAGCTGATATTGATGAACACATGTTGAGCAATGTGATTAGGCCTACACCACATGGCCCTCCTCCGTGCCATCCCCTTTCTGGCATAAAAGTTAGGGATGTTTTCACCAATTATTTTGTTTCTCCTCAGGGTGCGACTCTCTGGCAAGATTATGCTCTTTCTCATTTGTGATTTTTGACTTTTTAACCATATTCTGAGTTTAGCAAAAAATTATATTCTGAACTCTGTGTGTTGTATTTACTTAATTCACATATGGTTATGAACAGAGCATATGTGTGTGATGTAAGAATGATTGGCCCACAAATGTAATTTGGCTCTTTATGATATTTTTTAATTAACAAAAAAGCCTGTTTTGTTTAGCTCAAATCCATATTTTTTCCATATGGTTTTTTCAGCCAATTCAAGTTGGCACAATTTTTAAACAACAGGAACAGCATAACAAGGTGCTATCACAGCACAAACATATAGAACACATGGTTATGTGCCACAAACCCAAAAACAAAAACATTACAGGTTTTGGTAAGTAGGTGGAGGTGATGGGGGAAGCTCAGGGTCCTGCTCAGGTGGCCTTTGTTGGGCCAATTGTCTTTCACCCTGTGTGGATGCTGTGTGGGCCGGAGAAATATTCAGCCTTTGATCATGTGGGCCAGTTGTGTATTGTACATAAGGAATCTGACTGTAGCACTGATGTTGTTGTATATATGGCCTTGACTCATATCCACCCCCAATATGGCCATGTCATCCAACCCAGGTTGGGAACAGCCTCCAGCACTGGCTCTGGACAAGTGGCCATATTGGGAAGGTTGGCTGGCGTATGGTACTGAGGTTGCCATGGTGGGTTTTGTGTGTGTAGGGGTTGAGGTGTAGGCTCATGTGGAGGAGGTGCTTCAATTCTCTGTTGAGCATGCACTTGTTGAGATCTTGGCATCCGCAGGATGTTACATGATGACAGCTGCCAACTCTCAATAAACTCCATCAGCTCATATTGCTCATTTGGGGGGGTGCATGCATCAATAAGAATTTGAAACCACCCTCTCACACGTAGCCTCACCTCACGGGCCAGACTCCTCAAGGCCTCCTCCCCCTCATCCACAGTAACCCTTGCCAGATAGTTCAGGACCCCAGCATCCACATTCCTCCAACTTTGGAGGAGCTCTCTCCTTCGGCGAGAACGCCATGACATCACAGCAGCCTGTGGTGAGATCTCTAGGGGAACAGTTGGGCTGCTGCTGTTGCCAGGATCATCCTGGCTTGCTTGTGCTGCTGCTGCTGTTGGTGGTGGGGCCTCATCTTGGCCAGGTGCTGCTGGAGCTGGATGGCCAGATGACGAGAATCCTGGAAGGATGGAGCATGACAGATCAGAAGATGGGCCAGCCACCTCTTCTCCTTCCCCACCTGTGTCTATGACCACCTCAGAATCGGATCCTGTCTCACCCTCTGTGAGGTTGGACTGTGTTCTGTTATGAAAGTATGTTGGAGAAAAAAAATATATAAATGTCTGACCATTCTAAACATATGTGCATAATGTGTTGTGATGTTTGTACTTACGGTCTGAGATCCATACTGGGATTCAAAAAGGTCAATCTATCAAAATAGATATATTTTTTCTTCTAAGGTGGTGCACCTGACCCACTCCTTTCCCGCTGCTGCCTCTCCCTCCTGTACTGATCGCGGATGCTCCGCCATCTTTTCATTACATCATCCACTGCAACAAAAGAGAGTAAAATAATGTATTACACCATTATGCACAGTGGTCACACAAAGTGTAATTGACTACACAGATTGTAGTGTAGCCTAGGAAGCTGCATTTGTTTAACTGCTTTACCCCCAAGGGTGGTTTGCACGTTAATGACCAGGCCAATTTTTACCATTCTGACCACTGTCCTTTTATGAGGTTATAACTCTGGAACGCTTCAACGGATCTTGGAGATCCAGACATTGTTTTCTCGTGACATATTGTACATCATGATAGTGGTTAAATTTCTTCGATATAACTTGCGTTTATTTGTGAAAAAAAACGGAAATTTGGGGAAAATTTAGAACATTTTGGAATTTTTCAAATTTGAATTTTTATGCCATTAAATCACAGAGATATGTCATGTAAAATAATTAATAAGTAACATTTCCCACATGTCTACTTTAAATCAGCACAATTTTGGAACCAAAAATTTTTTTTGTTAGGGAGTTATAAGGGTTAAAAGTTGACCAGCAATTTCTCATTTTTACAACACCAATAATTTTTGGGGACCACATCACATTTGAAGTCATTTTGAGGGGTCTATATGATAGAAAATAACCAAGTGTGACACCATTCTTAAAACTGCACCCCTCAAGGTGCTCAAAACTAGGGTTGAGCGAAACGGGTCGAACATTTTCAAAAGTCGCCGACTTTTGACAAAGTCGGGTTTCATGAAACCCGATCCGACCCCTGTGCGGGGTCGGCCATGCGGTACGCGACTTTCGCGCCAAAGTCGCGTTTCAATGACGTGAAAAGCGCCATTTCTCAGCCAATGAAGGTAAACGCAGAGTGTGGGCAGCGTGATGACATAGGTCCTGGTCCCCACCATCTTAGAGAAGGGCATTGCAGTGATTGGCTTGCTGTCCGCGGCATCACAGGGGCTATAAAGGGGCGTTCCCGCCGACCGCCATGTTACTGCTGCTGATCTGAGCCTAGGGAGAGGTTGCTGCCGCTTCGTCAGAAGCAGGGATAGCGTTAGGCAGGGTCCATTAACCACCAAACCGCTTGTGCTGTAGCGATTTCCACTGCCCAACACCACCTTCGGTGTGCAGGGACAGTGGAAGCTACATTTTTTTTTTTCCCCTCAGCGCTGTAGCTCATTGGGCTGCCCTAGAAGGCTCCCTGATAGCTGCATTGCTGTGTGTACGCCGCTGTGCAAACCAACTGCTTTTTTCAAAGCACAAATCCTCTTGTTCCTTCCTTTCTGCACAGCTATCTTGTTTGTTTGTCCACACTTTTTATTTAATTTGTGCATCAGTCCACTCCTTATTGCTGCCTGCCATACCTGGCTGAGATTACTGCAGGGAGATAGTAATTGAAGGACAGTTCCTTTTTTTTTTTTTTTTTTTTGTGGGAGATTAAGATTGGCATTTCTGCTAGAGTGCCATCCCTGTCTGTGTCATCTCTCACTCAGTGGGCCATAGAAAGCCTATTTATTTTTTTGCTTGATTTGGGTTCTAAAATCTACCTGAAAAAATCACTACATCAATCAGTGGGAGAAAAATATTGGCCTCAGGGCTTGTGTGCCACTCCTTACTCCTGTGTGTGCCATCTCTCAGTGGGCCATAGAAAGCCTATTTATTTTTTTGCTTGATTTGGGTTCCAAAATCTACCTGAAAAAATCAATAAATCAATCAGTGGGAGAAAAATATTGGCCTTTGGGCTTGTGTGCCAGTCCTAAGCGTGCCATCTCTCTCTCTCAGATAGTGGGCCATAGAAAGCCTATTTATTATTTTTTTATTGGGTTTATAAATTTTCCCTGGAAAAAAAAAAAAAAGTGGGAGATTAATATTGGCCTCTGGGCTTGTGTGCCAGTCCTGAGCGTGCCATCTCTCTCACAAATAGTGGGCCATAGAAAGCCTATTTATTTTTTTGGTTGATTTGAGTTCTAAATTCTACCTGAAAAAATCAATAAATCAATCAGTGGGAGATAAATATTGGCCTCTGGGCTTGTGTGCCACTCCTGACTCCTGTGTGCGTCCTCTCTCACTCAGTGGGCCCTAGAAAGCCTATTTTTTGTTTTATTTGTTTTCTAAATTCTCCCTGAAAAAATCATTTTATTTTATTTGGTTTCTAAATTATTCCTGAAAAAAATCATTTTTTTTTTTTTCTAAAGTCTCCCTGAAAAAAAACAAAAAAAACAAATCAGTGGGAGATTAATATTGCCCTTTCTGCTTGTGTGCCAGTCTTGACTCCTGGGTGTGCCATCTCTCTCTCTCCAATTGTGGGCCATAGAAAGCCTATTAATTTTTTTGCTTGATTTGGGTTCCAAAATCTACCTGAAAAAATCACTAAATCAATCAGTGGGAGATAAATATTGGCCTCTGGGCTTGTGTGCCACTCCTGACTCCTGTGTGCGTCCTCTCTCACTCAGTGGGCCCTAGAAAGCCTATTTTTTGTTTTATTTGTTTTCTAAATTCTCCCTGAAAAAATCATTTTATTTTATTTGGTTTCCAAATTATTCCTGAAAAAAATCATTTTTTTTGTATTTTTTTTTTCTAAAGTCTCCCTGAAAAAAAAAAAAAAACAAATCAGTGGGAGATTAATATTGCCCTTTCTGCTTGTGTGCCAGTCTTGACTCCTGGGTGTGCCATCTCTCTCTCTCCAATTGTGGGCCATAGAAAGCCTATTAATTTTTTTTGCTTGATTTGGGTTCCAAAATCTACCTGAAAAAATCACTTAATCAATCAGTGGGAGATAAATATTGGCCTCTGGGCTTGTGTGCCACTCCTGACTCCTGTGTGCATCCTCTCTCACTCAGTGGGCCCTAGAAAGCCTATTTTTTGTTTTATTTGTTTTCTAAATTCTCCCTGAAAAAATCATTTTATTTTATTTGGTTTCCAAATTATTCCTGAAAAAAATCATTTTTTTTGTATTTTTTTTTTTCTAAAGTCTCCCTGAAAAAAAAAAAAAAATCAAATCAGTGGGAGATTAATATTGCCCTTTCTGCTTGTGTGCCAGTCTTGACTCCTGGGTGTGCCATCTCTCTCTCTCTCCAATTGTGGGCCATAGAAAGCCTATTAATTTTTTTGCTTGATTTGGGTTCCAAAATCTACCTGAAAAAATCACTAAATCAATCAGTGGGAGATAAATATTGGCCTCTGGGCTTGTGTGCCACTCCTGACTCCTGTGTGCGTCCTCTCTCACTCACTGGGCCCTAGAAAGCCTATTTTTTGTTTTATTTGTTTTCTAAATTCTCCCTGAAAAAATCATTTTATTTTATTTGGTTTCTAAATTATTCCTGAAAAAAATCATTTTTTTTGTATTTTTTTCTAAAGTCTCCCTGAAAAAAAAAACAAAAAACAAATCAGTGGGGGATTAATATTGCCCTTTCTGCTTGTGTGCCAGTCTTGACTCCTGGGTGTGCCATCTCTCTCTCTCCAATTGTGGGCCATAGAAAGCCTATTAATTTTTTTGCTTGATTTGGGTTCCAAAATCTACCTGAAAAAATCGCTTAATCAATCAGTGGGAGATAAATATTGGCCTCTGGGCTTGTGTGCCACTCCTGACTCCTGTGTGCGTCCTCTCTCACTCAGTGGGCCCTAGAAAGCCTATTTTTTGTTTTATTTGTTTTCTAAATTCTCCCTGAAAAAAATCATTTTATTTTATTTGGTTTCTAAATTATTCCTGAAAAAAATCATTTTTTTTGTATTTTTTTTTCTAAAGTCTCCCTGAAAAAAACAAAAAAAAACAAATCAGTGGGAGATTAATATTGCCCTTTCTGCTTGTGTGCCAGTCTTGACTCCTGGGTGTGCCATCTCTCTCTCTCCAATTGTGGGCCATAGAAAGCCTATTAATTTTTTTTGCTTGATTTGGGTTCCAAAATCTACCTGAAAAAATCACTTAATCAATCAGTGGGAGATAAATATTGGCCTCTGGGCTTGTGTGCCACTCCTGACTCCTGTGTGCGTCCTCTCTCACTCAGTGGGCCCTAGAAAGCCTATTTTTTGTTTTATTTGTTTTCTAAATTCTCCCTGAAAAAATCATTTTATTTTATTTGGTTTCCAAATTATTCCTGAAAAAAATCATTTTTTTTGTATTTTTTTTTCTAAAGTCTCCCTGAAAAAAAAAAAAATCAAATCAGTGGGAGATTAATATTGCCCTTTCTGCTTGTGTGCCAGTCTTGACTCCTGGGTGTGCCATCTCTCTCTCTCTCCAATTGTGGGCCATAGAAAGCCTATTAATTTTTTTGCTTGATTTGGGTTCCAAAATCTACCTGAAAAAATCACTAAATCAATCAGTGGGAGATAAATATTGGCCTCTGGGCTTGTGTGCCACTCCTGACTCCTGTGTGCGTCCTCTCTCACTCACTGGGCCCTAGAAAGCCTATTTTTTGTTTTATTTGTTTTCTAAATTCTCCCTGAAAAAATCATTTTATTTTATTTGGTTTCTAAATTATTCCTGAAAAAAATCATTTTTTTTGTATTTTTTTTTCTAAAGTCTCCCTGAAAAAAAAAAACAAAAACAAATCAGTGGGGGATTAATATTGCCCTTTCTGCTTGTGTGCCAGTCTTGACTCCTGGGTGTGCCATCTCTCTCTCTCCAATTGTGGGCCATAGAAAGCCTATTAATTTTTTTGCTTGATTTGGGTTCCAAAATCTACCTGAAAAAATCGCTTAATCAATCAGTGGGAGATAAATATTGGCCTCTGGGCTTGTGTGCCACTCCTGACTCCTGTGTGCGTCCTCTCTCACTCAGTGGGCCCTAGAAAGCCTATTTTTTGTTTTATTTGTTTTCTAAATTCTCCCTGAAAAAAATCATTTTATTTTATTTGGTTTCTAAATTATTCCTGAAAAAAATCATTTTTTTTGTATTTTTTTTTCTAAAGTCTCCCTGAAAAAAAAAACAAAAAACAAATCAGTGGGAGATTAATATTGCCCTTTCTGCTTGTGTGCCAGTCTTGACTCCTGGGTGTGCCATCTCTCTCTCTCCAATTGTGGGCCATAGAAAGCCTATTAATTTTTTGCTTGATTTGGGTTCCAAAATCTACCTGAAAAAATCACTTAATCAATCAGTGGGAGATAAATATTGGCCTCTGGGCTTGTGTGCCACTCCTGACTCCTGTGTGCGTCCTCTCTCACTCAGTGGGCCCTAGAAAGCCTATTTTTTGTTTTATTTGTTTTCTAAATTCTCCCTGAAAAAATCATTTTATTTTATTTGGTTTCTAAATTATTCCTGAAAAAAATCATTTTTTTTGTATTTTTTTTTTCTAAAGTCTCCCTGAAAAAAAAAAAAAAATCAAATCAGTGGGAGATTAATATTGCCCTTTCTGCTTGTGTGCCAGTCTTGACTCCTGGGTGTGCCATCTCTCTCTCTCCAATTGTGGGCCATAGAAAGCCTATTAATTTTTTTGCTTGATTTGGGTTCCAAAATCTACCTGAAAAAATCACTAAATCAATCAGTGGGAGATAAATATTGGCCTCTGGGCTTGTGTGCCACTCCTGACTCCTGTGTGCGTCCTCTCTCACTCACTGGGCCCTAGAAAGGCTATTTTATATTTTATTTGTTTTCTAAATTCTCCCTGAAAAAATCATTTCATTTTATTTGGTTTATAAATTCTTCCTTAAAAAATCATTTATTTTTTTTTTTTTCTAAAGTCTCCTTTTTAAAAAAAAAAACACAAATCAGTGGGAGATTAATATTTACATTTGCGCTTCAGTGACAGTCCTGCGTGTGTGGCATCTCTCTCATTTGTTGCCACCAACAACAGAGTGTGTAACATTGTGCCTGATTTTCGTTGTGGTCTCACCCACCTGTAAAGGGGTAGCTAAATCATACTGAAGTTATAGCTCACCGTGTAAGTTGTGTGACTGCAACAAATACCGTTAGTTTGGTAACGTTTTTAAAACAATGAGGAAGTCTGGTGGAAGAGGTCGTGGCCGGGGGCGTTCATTGTCAGCTGGTAATGAGGGTAGTGGTAGTGGTGGAGCATCAGGTGGTCGTGGGAAAAAAAATATTGCACCTAAGTCTGGAGCTGTGGAGCCAGGTTCGTCGTCTGGCTACACAAGGCCTCGAACGCTCCCTTTTCTGGGAGTAGGAAAACCGCTTTTAAAGCCGGAGCAGCAAGAGCAAGTTTTGGCTTATCTTGCTGACTCAGCCTCTAGCTCTTTTGCCTCCTCTCGTGAAACTGGTAAAAGTAAAAGCAGCGCGTCGTTAGTGGATGTTCACGGTCAGGGACAAGTCACTTCCTTGTCCTCTTCAGCAAAAACAACAACAGAGAAGAATGCAGCAGGCGACACAACGGGTTACTCCATGGAGCTCTTTACACATACCGTCCCTGGCTTAGAAAGTGAAGCAGTTAACAGTCCATGCCCATTACAAGTTGAATCTGACATGGAGTGCACTGATGCACAGCCACAGCCAGACTACTATGCTGGTCCTTTGACTCAGACCACAACATTGCCCTCGCAGGGTGCTGATCAAGAATCAGACCCTGATGAGACTATGTTGCCCCATCACGAACGCTATACCACCGACCGACAAGGTGACACAGGCGAAGTTGCACACGAGCTACAAGAAGAGGTAATAGATGACCCAGTTCTAGACCCCGATTGGCAGCCATTGGGGGAACAGGGTGCAGGCGGCAGCAGTTCTGAAGCGGAGGAGGAGGGGCCGCAGCAGGCATCAACATCGCAACAGGTTCCATCTGCCGGGCCCGTATCTTGCCCAAAACGCATGGCAAAGTCAAAACCTGTTGGAGGACAGCGTGGCCATCCGGTTAAAGCTCAGTCTGCAATGCCTGAAAAGGTATCCGATGCTAGAAAGAGTGCAGTCTGGCATTTTTTTAAACAACATCCAATTGATCAGCGCAAAGTCATCTGTCAAAAATGTTCAACTACCTTAAGCAGAGGGCAGAATCTGAAAAGTCTCAATACAAGTTGCATGCATAGACATTTAACCACCATGCATTTGCAAGCTTGGACTAACTACCAAACGTCCCTTAAGGTTGTAGCACCCTCGGCCAATGAAGCTAGTCATCAACGCAACATCCCTTCAGGCAGTGTAGGGCCACCATTTTCTGCACCACCTGCAGTATCTGTGCAGGTTTCTTTGCCAGGCCAAAGAAGTCAGGGTCAGGGAATCACCAGTTTCGTAGTAGGAAACACTGCATCTAGGGCACCGGCGGCAACAATACCATCTCCCACCGTCTCTCAGTCTGCCATGTCCACCGGCACCCCCGCTAGTTCCACGATCTCCAGCTCTCCAGTCCAGCTCACCCTACATGAGACTATGGTTAGAAAAAGGAAGTACTTAGCCTCGCATCCGCGTACACAGGGTTTGAACGCCCACATAGCTAGACTAATCTCGTTAGAGATGATGCCCTACCGGTTAGTTGAAAGCGAAGCTTTCAAAGCCCTGATGGACTACGCTGTACCACGCTACGAGCTACCCAGTCGACACTTTTTTTTCCAGAAAAGCTATCCCAGCCCTCCACCAGCATGTTAAAGAGCGCATCGTCCATGCACTCAGGCAATTTGTGAGCACAAAGGTGCACCTGACAACAGATGCATGGACCAGTAGGCATGGCCAGGGACGTTACGTGTCCATCACGGCACACTGGGTAAATGTGGTGGATGCAGGGTCCACAGGGGACAGCAAGTTTGGGACAGTTCTGCCTAGCCCACGGTCTAGGAAACAGTTGGCTGTAGCCATTCGCACCCCCTCCTCCTCCTCCTCGTCCTCCTGCAGAAGCGAGACCTCGTCCACAGACCGCAGTCGCACAACCACTCCATCCGCAGCTGCCACTGTTGCACACCAGGTCTCCCATTATGGGGCAGCTACTGGCAAACGTCAGCAGGCTGTATTGGCTATGAAGTGTTTGGGCGACAACAGACACACCGCTGAAGTTCTATCCGAGTTCTTGCAGAAAGAAACGCAGTCGTGGCTGGGCACTGTAGATCTTGAGGCAGGCAAGGTAGTGAGTGATAACGGAAGGAATTTCATGGCTGCCATCTCCCTTTCCCAACTGAAACACATTCCTTGCCTGGCTCACACCTTAAACCTGGTGGTGCAGTGCTTCCTGAAAAGTTATCCGGGGTTATCCGACCTGCTCCTCAAAGTGCGTGGACTTTGCACACATATCCGCCGTTCGCCCGTACACTCCACCCGTATGCAGACCTATCAGCGTTCTTTGAACCTTCCCCAGCATCGCCTAATCATAGACGTTGCAACAAGGTGGAACTCAACACTGCACATGCTTCAGAGACTGTGTGAACAGAGGCGGGCTGTTATGTTTTTGTGGGAGGATACACATACACGGGCAGGCAGTAGGATGGCAGACATGGAGTTGTCAGGTGTGCAGTGGTCGAAGATTCAAGACATGTGTCAAGTCCTTCAGTGTTTTGAGGAATGCACACGGCTGGTTAGTGCAGACAACGCCATAATAAGCATGAGCATCCCCCTAATGCGTCTGCTGATGCAAAGTTTGACGCACATAAAGGATCAGGCGTCTGCAGCTGAGGAAGAGGAAAGCCTTGATGACAGTCAGCCATTGTCTGGCCAGGGCAGTGTACAGGACGAGGTAGCGGGCAAAGAGGAGGAGGAGGACGAGGAGGATGATGGGGATGATTATATTTTTAATGAGGAAGCTTTTCCGGGGCCAGTGGAAATTGTTGGCACGGCAAGGCCGGGTTCTGGTTTTTGGAGGGACACAAGTGACGTGGATTTGCCTGAAACTGACCCTCAACCAAGCACAACCACAGATTTGAGAACTGGAACTTTGGCCCACATGGCGGATTATGCCTTACGTATCCTCAAAAGGGACACACGCATAACAAAAATGATGAACGATGACGATTACTGGTTGGCCTGCCTCCTTGATCCTCGCTATAAAGGCAAATTGCAAAATATAATGCCACATGAGAACTTGGAGCTAATATTAGCAACCAAACAATCAACTCTTGTTGACCGTTTGCTTCTGGCATTCCCTGCACACAGCGCCCGTGATCGTTCTAACACGAGCTGCAGGGGCCAGCAGACCAGAGGTGTTAGAGGGGCAGAAATCAGAAGTGTCGTTGGCCAGAGGGGTTTTCTGACCAGGTTGTGGAGTGATTTTGCTATGACCGCAGACAGGACAGGTACTGCAGCATCAATTCAAAGTGACAGGAGACAACATTTGTCCAGTATGGTTACTAACTATTTTTCATCCCTTATCGACGTTCTCCCTCAACCGTCATTCCCATTTGATTACTGGGCATCAAAATTAGACACCTGGCCAGAATTGGCAGAATATGCATTGCAGGAGCTTGCTTGCCCGGCAGCTAGTGTCCTATCAGAAAGAGTATTCAGTGCTGCAGGTTCAATACTAACAGAAAAAAGGACTCGTCTGGCTACCCAAAATGTAGATGATCTAACCTTCATTAAAATGAACCACAACTGGATTTCGAAATCTTTTGCCCCACCTTGCCCGGCTGACACCTAGCTTTCCTATGTAAAGGTCTTGCCTGTGGACTATTCTGAACGACTTTTCCAATCTCGTAATTTGCAGCACCTGATTGTCCAGCATCCGACATGTTAACACCTCCCTAAATGGCCAAAGTCCCCACACGGGGCCGTGGTATCGCCACTTGGCGCCAGCACCCGTGAGAGTACTGTTTGTCTGAAGAGGTGGGTGTGCACGCTTTTGGTCGACGGCACTGCCACTAGGTCCCTCATAGTACAATAAAGTGTCTGGCGGTGGTGGTGCGCACCCAACGTCAGACACACCGTTGTAATATGAGGGGCCCTGGGCCTGTACCGCCGGCCACAAGACAGTCCCCCCCCCAGGTCAAACAGTGCTCTACCACTTGCAAAATTTTCTCTCACAGCTCCACCAATGTTTAGTCTATGCGCTGACATCCTTCAATGCCTGGCACTGTCAATACCATTGTATTGACATTTTTCTTATGTTAGGCCTTCAAAGCCTGTCTGCGGTCACTCCTTCCACTAGGCCTCCACTGAACTGTCTACTGCTGCCCGGGTTCCCCTGGAACCAATTTTAAATTGCCTACAGCCAGCCCAATTTATTATGTTAGGGCTTCGAAGCCTGTCTGCGGTCCCTCCTTCCACTAGGCCTCCACTGACCTGTCTTCTGCTGCCCGGGTTCCCCTGGAACCAATTTTAAATTGCCTACAGCCCGCCCAATTTATTATGTTAGGGCTTCGAAGCCTGTCTGCGGTCCCTCCTTCCACTAGGCCTCCACTGACCTGTCTACTGCTGCCCGGGTTCCCCTGGAACCAATTTTAAATTGCCTACAGCCCGCCCAATTTATTATGTTAGGGCTTCGAAGCCTGTCTGCGGTCACTCCTTCCACTAGGCCTCCACTGACCTGTCTACTGCCGCCCGTGTTCCCCTGGAACCAATTGTAAATTGCCTACAGCCAGCCCAATTTATTATGTTAGGGCTTCGAAGCCTGTCTGCGGTCCCTCCTTCCACTAGGCCTCCACTGACCTGTCTACTGCTGCCCGGGTTCCCCTGGAACCAATTTTAAATTGCCTACAGCCCGCCCAATTTATTATGTTAGGGCTTCGAAGCCTGTCTGCGGTCCCTCCTTCCACTAGGCCTCCACTGACCTGTCTACTGCCGCCCGTGTTCCCCTGGAACCAATTGTAAATTGCCTACAGCCAGGCCAATTTATTATGTTAGGGCTTCGAAGCCTGTCTGCGGTCCCTCCTTCCACTAGGCCTCCACTGACCTGTCTACTGCTGCCCGTGTTCCCCTGGAACCAATTGTAAATTGCCTACATCCCAATTTTTGTTATGTTAGCCCTTCGAAGCCTGTCTGCGGCCCGTTTTTCCACTACTACTACACTGACCAGGCCACTGCTGCCCGTGTTCCCCTGCAACCAATTTTAAATTGCCTACAGCCAGCCCAATTTATTATGTTAGGGCTTCGAAGACTGTCTGCGGTCCCTCCTTCCACTAGGCCTCCACTGACCTGTCTACTGCTGCCCGGGTTCCCCTGGAACCAATTTTAAATTGCCTACAGCCAGCCCAATTTATTATGTTAGGGCTTCGAAGCCTGTCTGCGGTCCCTCCTTCCACTAGGCCTCCACTGACCTGTCTACTGCCGCCCGCGTTCCCCTGGAACCAATTGTAAATTGCCTACAGCCAGCCCAATTTATTATGTTAGGGCTTCGAAGCCTGTCTGCGGTCCCTCCTTCCACTAGGCCTCCACTGACCTGTCTACTGCTGCCCGGGTTCCCCTGGAACCAATTTTAAATTGCCTACAGCCAGCCCAATTTATTATGTTAGGGCTTCGAAGCCTGTCTGCGGTCCCTCCTTCCACTAGGCCTCCACTGACCTGTCTACTGCTGCCCGGGTTCCCCTGGAACCAATTTTAAATTGCCTACAGCCAGCCCAATTTATTATGTTAGGGCTTCGAAGCCTGTCTGCGGTCCCTCCTTCCACTAGGCCTCCACTGACCTGTCTACTGCTGCCCGTGTTCCCCTGGAATCAATTTTAAATTGCCTACAGCCAGCCCAATTTATTATGTTAGGGCTTCGAAGCCTGTCTGCGGTCCCTCCTTCCACTAGGCCTCCACTGACCTGTCTACTGCTGCCCGGGTTCCCCTGGAACCAATTTTAAATTGCCTACAGCCCGCCCAATTTATTATGTTAGGGCTTCGAAGCCTGTCTGCGGTCACTCCTTCCACTAGGCCTCCACTGACCTGTCTACTGCCGCCCGTGTTCCCCTGGAACCAATTGTAAATTGCCTACAGCCAGCCCAATTTATTATGTTAGGGCTTCGAAGCCTGTCTGCGGTCCCTCCTTCCACTAGGCCTCCACTGACCTGTCTACTGCTGCCCGGGTTCCCCTGGAACCAATTTTAAATTGCCTACAGCCCGCCCAATTTATTATGTTAGGGCTTCGAAGCCTGTCTGCGGTCCCTCCTTCCACTAGGCCTCCACTGACCTGTCTACTGCCGCCCGTGTTCCCCTGGAACCAATTGTAAATTGCCTACAGCCAGGCCAATTTATTATGTTAGGGCTTCGAAGCCTGTCTGCGGTCCCTCCTTCCACTAGGCCTCCACTGACCTGTCTACTGCTGCCCGTGTTCCCCTGGAACCAATTGTAAATTGCCTACATCCCAATTTTTGTTATGTTAGCCCTTCGAAGCCTGTCTGCGGCCCGTTTTTCCACTACTACTACACTGACCAGGCCACTGCTGCCCGTGTTCCCCTGCAACCAATTTTAAATTGCCTACAGCCAGCCCAATTTATTATGTTAGGGCTTCGAAGACTGTCTGCGGTCCCTCCTTCCACTAGGCCTCCACTGACCTGTCTACTGCTGCCCGGGTTCCCCTGGAACCAATTTTAAATTGCCTACAGCCAGCCCAATTTATTATGTTAGGGCTTCGAAGCCTGTCTGCGGTCCCTCCTTCCACTAGGCCTCCACTGACCTGTCTACTGCCGCCCGCGTTCCCCTGGAACCAATTGTAAATTGCCTACAGCCAGCCCAATTTATTATGTTAGGGCTTCGAAGCCTGTCTGCGGTCCCTCCTTCCACTAGGCCTCCACTGACCTGTCTACTGCTGCCCGGGTTCCCCTGGAACCAATTTTAAATTGCCTACAGCCAGCCCAATTTATTATGTTAGGGCTTCGAAGCCTGTCTGCGGTCCCTCCTTCCACTAGGCCTCCACTGACCTGTCTACTGCTGCCCGGGTTCCCCTGGAACCAATTTTAAATTGCCTACAGCCAGCCCAATTTATTATGTTAGGGCTTCGAAGCCTGTCTGCGGTCCCTCCTTCCACTAGGCCTCCACTGACCTGTCTACTGCTGCCCGTGTTCCCCTGGAACCAATTGTAAATTGCCTACATCCCAATTTTTGTTATGTTAGCCCTTCGAAGCCTGTCTGCGGCCCGTTTTTCCACTACTACTACACTGACCAGGCCACTGCTGCCCGTGTTCCCCTGCAACCAATTTTAAATTGCCTACAGCCAGCCCAATTTATTATGTTAGGGCTTCGAAGACTGTCTGCGGTCCCTCCTTCCACTAGGCCTCCACTGACCTGTCTACTGCTGCCCGGGTTCCCCTGGAACCAATTTTAAATTGCCTACAGCCAGCCCAATTTATTATGTTAGGGCTTCGAAGCCTGTCTGCGGTCCCTCCTTCCACTAGGCCTCCACTGACCTGTCTACTGCCGCCCGCGTTCCCCTGGAACCAATTGTAAATTGCCTACAGCCAGCCCAATTTATTATGTTAGGGCTTCGAAGCCTGTCTGCGGTCCCTCCTTCCACTAGGCCTCCACTGACCTGTCTACTGCTGCCCGGGTTCCCCTGGAACCAATTTTAAATTGCCTACAGCCAGCCCAATTTATTATGTTAGGGCTTCGAAGCCTGTCTGCGGTCCCTCCTTCCACTAGGCCTCCACTGACCTGTCTACTGCTGCCCGGGTTCCCCTGGAACCAATTTTAAATTGCCTACAGCCAGCCCAATTTATTATGTTAGGGCTTCGAAGCCTGTCTGCGGTCCCTCCTTCCACTAGGCCTCCACTGACCTGTCTACTGCTGCCCGTGTTCCCCTGGAATCAATTTTAAATTGCCTACAGCCAGCCCAATTTATTATGTTAGGGCTTCGAAGCCTGTCTGCGGTCCCTCCTTCCACTAGGCCTCCACTGACCTGTCTACTGCCGCCCGTGTGCCCCTGGAACCAGTTTTAAATTGCCTACAGCCAGCCCAATTTATTATGTTAGGGCTTCGAAGCCTGTCTGCGGTTCCTCCTTCCACTAGGCCTCCACTGACCTGTCTACTGCTGCCCGTGTTCCCCTTGAACCAACATCAGAAAATATAAAAATAAGTATTTTGCTTATAAAAAAGAAAATACTGGAGAGATGTCAAATGCAGACATTTTAACATTAAAAACAAACACATACAACAAAAATCTGGTACAGTACTAAAAATGGCCACCAGCTACAATAACTTTCTCCTGCAAGTAGTTAACTGAAAGTTTTTTTCAATTTAAAACACAGATATGGCATCCACCGAGTGTTGTCCTGTCGCGTCTTCTTTATATTATTGCCAAGAAGATGCAAAACAATGAAAATAATAAAATCATTATTTACCAAAAAAATAGAGTAAGTCAAAACAACATTGCAAATAAATATTCATTACAAATAAAGAAGCAGGGCGCGTCCGAGGATGAGTATATACCTAATAAGAATATAATCACCCTCGGACGCGCCCTGCTTCTTTCCGACAGCCTTCCTTCCTAAGAATCAGCCCTTCCGTGGTGTAGAGAGAGGGCTTGTTACATTCCAAGGTGTTCCCCAGGTTGCCTTTCCTGAGCTTCGATATTCATGCTCTCGTTTAGTAGTTGTTGGAAACTACACTGCATTAGGCCTACAAATTGGGTATGGGGTGTAGAGAGATGGTGTGTTCAACTCCAAGGTGTTCTCCAGGTTGCCTTTCCTGAGCTTCGATCTTCTGGCTCTCGTTTAGTAGTTCTTGGAAACTACACTGCATTAGGCCTACAAATTGGGTATGGGGTCTAGAGAGATGGTGTGTTCCACTCCAAGGTGTTCTCCAGGTTGCCTTTCCTGAGCTTCGATCTTCCGGCTCTCGTTTAGTAGTTGTTGGAAACTACACTGCATTAGGCCTACAAATTGGGTATGGGGTGTAGAGAGATGGTGTGTTCCACTCCAAGGTGTTCTCCAGGTTGCCTTTCCTGAGCTTCGATCTTCCGGCTCTCGTTTAGTAGTTGTTGGAAACGACACTGCATTAGGCCTACAAATTGGGTATGGGGTGTAGAGAGATGGTGTGTTCCACTCCAAGGTGTTCCCCAGGTTTTCTCGCCAATGCTTCAATCTTCATGCTCTCGTTTAGTAGTTGTTGGAAACTACGCTGCATTAGGCCTACAAATTGGATATGGGGTGTAGAGACATGGTGTGTTCCACTCCAAGGTGTTCTCCAGGTTGCCTTTCCTGAGCTTCGATCTTCCGGCTCTCGTTTAGTAGTTCTTGGAAACTACGCTGCATTAGGCCTACAAATTGGGTATGGGGTGTAGAGAGATGGTGTGTTCCACTCCAAGGTGTTCCCCAGGTTTCCTCGCCAATGCTTCGATCTTCATGCTCTCGTTTAGTAGTTGTTGGAAACTACGCTGCATTAGGCTTACAAATTGGGTATGGGGTGTAGAGAGATGGTGTGTTCCACTCCAAGGTGTTCTCCAGGTTGCCTTTCCTGAGCTTCGATCTTCCAGCTCTCGTTTAGTAGTTCTTGGAAACTACACTGCATTAGGCCTACAAATTAGGTATGGGGTGTAGAGAGATGGTGTGTTCCACTCCAAGGTGTTCTCCAGGTTGCCTTTCCTGAGCTACGATCTTCCGGCTCTCGTTTAGTAGTTGTTGGAAACTACGCTGCATTAGGCATACAAATTGGGTATGGGGTGTAGAGAGATGGTGTGTTCCACTCCAAGGTGTTCCCCAGGTTTCCTCGCCAATGCTTCGATCTTCATGCTCTCGTTTAGTAGTTGTTGGAAACTACACTGCATTAGGCCTACAAATTGGGTATGGGGTGTAGAGAGATGGTGTGTTCCACTCCAAGGTGTTCTCCAGGTTGCCTTTCCTGAGCTTCGATCTTCCGGCTCTCGTTTAGTAGTTGTTGGAAACTACGCTGCATTAGGCCTACAAATTGGGTATGGGGTGTAGAGAGATGGTGTGTTCCACTCCAAGGTGTTCCCCAGGTTTCCTCGCCAATGCTTCGATCTGTATGCTATCGTTTAGTAGTTGTTGGAAACTACGCTGCATTAGGCCTACAAATTGGGTATGGGGTGTAGAGAGATGGTGTGTTCCACTCCAAGGTGTTCTCCAGGTTGCCTTTCCTGAGCTTCGATCTTCCGGCTCTCGTTTAGTAGTTCTTGGAAACTACACTGCATTAGGCCTACAAATTGGGTATGGGGTGTAGAGAGATGGTGTGTTCCACTCCAAGGTGTTCTCCAGGTTGCCTTTCCTGAGCTTCGATCTTCCGGCTCTCGTTTAGTAGTTGTTGGAAACTACGCTGCATTAGGCCTACAAATTGGGTATGGGGTGTAGAGAGATGGTGTGTTCCACTCCAAGATGTTCCCCAGGTTTCCTCGCCAATGCTTCGATCTTCATGGTCTCGTTTAGTAGTTGTTGGAAACTACGCTGCATTAGGCCTACAAATTGGGTATGGGGTGTAGAGAGATGGTGTGTTCCACTCCAAGGTGTTCTCCAGGTTGCCTTTCCTGAGCTTCGATCTTCCGGCTCTCGTTTAGTAGTTGTTGGAAACTACGCTGCATTAGGCCTACAAATTGGGTATGGGGTGTAGAGAGATGGTGTGTTCCACTCCAAGGTGTTCCCCAGGTTTCCTCGCCAATGCTTCGATCTTCATGCTCTCGTTTAGTAGTTGTTGGAAACTACGCTGCATTAGGCCTACAAATTTGGTATGGGGTGTAGAGAGATGGTGTGTTCCACTCCAAGGTGTTCTCCAGGTTGCCTTTCCTGAGCTTCGATCTTCCGGCTCTCGTTTAGTAGTTGTTGGAAACTACGCTGCATTAGGCCTACAAATTGGGTATGGGGTGTAGAGAGATGGTGTGTTCCACTCCAAGGTGTTCCCCAGGTTTCCTCCCCAATGCTTCGATCTTCATGCTCTCGTTTAGTAGTTGTTGGAAACTACGCTGCATTAGGCCTACAAATTGGGTATGGGGTGTAGAGAGATGGTGTGTTCCACTCCAAGGTGTTCTCCAGGTTGCCTTTCCTGAGCTTCGATCTTCCGGCTCTCGTTTAGTAGTTGTTGGAAACTACACTGCATTAGGCCTACAAATTGGGTATGGGGTGTAGAGAGATGGTGTGTTCCACTCCAAGGTGTTCCCCAGGTTTCATCGCCAATGCTTCGATCTTCATGCTCTCGTTTAGTAGTTGTTGGAAACTACGCTGCATTAGGCCTACAAATTGGGTATGGGGTGTAGAGAGATGGTGTGTTCCACTCCAAGGTGTTCTCCAGGTTGCCTTTCCTGAGCTTCGATCTTCCGGCTCTCGTTTAGTAGTTCTTGGAAACTACACTGCATTAGGCCTACAAATTGGGTATGGGGTGTAGAGAGATGGTGTGTTCCACTCCAAGGTGTTCTCCAGGTTGCCTTTCCTGAGCTTCGATCTTCCGGCTCTCGTTTAGTAGTTCTTGGAAACTACACTGCATTAGGCCTACAAATTGGGTATGGGGTGTAGAGAGATGGTGTGTTCCACTCCAAGGTGTTCTCCAGGTTGCCTTTCCTGAGCTTCGATCTTCCGGCTCTCGTTTAGTAGTTCTTGGAAACTACACTGCATAAGGCCTACAAATTGGGTATGGGGTGTAGAGAGATGGTGTGTTCCACTCCAAGGTGTTCTCCAGGTTGCCTTTCCTGAACTTCTATCTTCAGGCTCTCATTACATTGTGGTTAAACGGAACAACTGCATTTGGCGTACTAGTTGGTTTGGGGCCTACTATCGGTGTCTGCCACTCCTTGCTGTTCTCCTGGTTTCCTGTCCTGAAATTCCGTTTTCAGGCGCTCGTTAAGTAGTTGTTAATGTTAGACTGCATTTGGCCTACTAGTTGGGTTGGGGCCTACTATCGGTGTCTGCCACTCCTTGCTGTTCTCCTCCACTGAACAAAGCTGTGCCGCCTGTTTACTACGGTTGCCAATTTTGAACTGCATTTCGACTACTTACTGATTTGGGCCTACTCTCTGTGTCAGCCTCTCATTCCAGTTGTCCTCCACTGCAATGCCCCCTGGTTATTCCTGTGTTACCAATTTTGAACTGCATTTAGCCAACTTTATTCTTTGGGCCTATATCTGTGTTTCCTCCTCATCCTGCCCATTGCCCAGCCAGTGATAGATGAGTCTGCTGGTACATTGACCCATAATGCAACATTCCCCGTGCACGCTACACAACAACATTGTGACCCTGCTGAAAGTCAGGTTGCTCTTCCCGCATACCATACCACCTTACACGGGGACAAAGAGGAAGGTGCAGATGAAAGTGCAGGTTCCTTCATCAGGTGGGGGGAGGAATACTAGTTGGCGACGTCACTGGCACAGGGCCTCTCATAGTACGCAAAAGTGTTGCTGCCGGTGGGAGGCGCCCCCGCCGTGCAAACACACCGCTGTACTTTGAGGGGCCCTGTGCCAGTGCCAATGCCAACGAGTGGGCCCCCCCTGCTTGCTCAGGTTCACAGCACTTGCAAAGTTGAAATACTTACCTCTCCCTGCTCCACTGCCGTGACGTGGTCCAGATTTCCTGGGCCCACTAATTACTTGAACCAGCCCTACCCACCACAACTTTAGCCAAATGACCCCCAATTTCAAATGCCTTCCAATTATTATAAGGTAAATTACGCTTGACAAGCTTCATTAAGAAGAATGGATGGTTTTGACATTAAAATGGGCACTCTAGGTGTTTTCCTGGCCCCCACTCACTGCCGACTATGCTGCCCCATTGACTTGCATTGGGTTTCGTGTTTCGGTCTATCCCGACTTTACGTCATAATCGGCCGATTTCACTCGACCCGACTTTTGAGATAGTCGGGTTTCGCGAAACCCGGCTCGACTCTAAAAAGGTCAAGGTCGCTCAACTCTACTCAAAACCACATTCAAGAAGTTTTTTAATCCTTAAGGTGTTTTACAGGAATTTTTGGAATGTTTAAAAAAAAATAAACATTTAACTTTTTTTCACAAATAATTTAATTCAGCTCCAATTTGTTTTATTTTCCCAAGGGTAAGAGAAGAAATTGGATCCCTAAAGTTGATGTGCTATTTGTTCTGAGTACGCCGATACCCCACATGTGGGGGTAAACCACTGTTTGGGCGCATGGCAGAGCTCGGAAGGGAAGGAGCGCCGTTTGACTTTTCAATGCAAAATTGACTGGAATTGAGATGGGATGCCATGTTGTGTTTGGAGAGCCCCTGATGTGCCTAAACATTGAAACCCCCCACAAGTGACACCATTTTGGAAAGTAGACCCCCTAAGGAACTTATCTAGATGTGTGGTGAGCACTTTGACCCACCAAGTGCTTCACAGAAGTTTATAATGTAGAGCCGTAAAAATAAAAAATCATATTTTTTCGCAAAAATGATTTTTTGCCCCCAATTTTTTATTTTCCCAAGGGTTACAGAAGAATTTGGACCCTAAAAGTTGTTGTGCAATTTGTCCTGAGTACACTGATATCCCTTATGTGGGGGTAAACCACTGTTTGGGCGCATGCATGGCAGTGCTCGGAAGGGAATGGGTGCCGTTTGACTTTTCAATGCAAAATTGACCGGAATTGAGATAGGACACCATGTCACGTTTCGAGAGCCCCTGATGTGCCTAAACATTGAAACCCCCCATAATTAACACCATTTTGGAAAGAAGACCCCTTAAAGAACTTATCTAGATGTGTTTTGATAACTTTGAACCTCCAAGTGTTTCACTACAGTTTATAATGCAGAGCAGTGTGGTGAGCTTCACAGAAGTTTATAATGCAGAGCTGTAAAAATAAAAATAAGAAATTTTTCACGCAAAAATTATTTTTTAGCCCCCAGTTTTGTATTTTCCCAAGGGTAATAGGAGAAATTGGACCCCAAAAGTTGTTGTCCAATTTGTCCTGAGTAGGGATGAGCGACTGTTTCTTTTTTAGGATCAAGTTGGGTCTCGCGAAACCCGACTTTGTCAAAAGTCGGGTCGGGTGAAATCGGCCAATTATCGCGAAAAGTCGGGGATCGACCGAAACACGAAACCCAATGTAAGTCAATGGGGAATCAAAGTCGGCAGTGAGTGGAGGACAGGAAAAGACCTACAGTGCCCATTTCAATGTCAAAAACATCAATTCTTGTCACTTAAGCTTGTGAATCTTAATTTACTTTATAATAATAGCTAGGCATTGAAAATTGGGGGTCATTTGGCTAAAGTTGTGGGGATGTAGGGCTGGCTCAAGTTTTTCGTGGGCCCAGGAAACACAGACTACGTCACGGCGGTGGAGCAGGGAGAGGTAAGTATTAAAATTTTGCAATTGCAAGTTCTGTGATCTCAAGCAAGCAGGGGGGCCACTTGTTCGCATTGGCACTGGCACAGGGCCCTCAAAGTACGGCGGTGTGTTTGACGGCGGGGGTGCCTCCCACCGGCAGAGACACTTTTGCGTACTATGAGGGGCCCTGTGCCAGTGACGTCACCAACGAGTATGCCCCCATCACCTGGTGAAGGAACCTGCACTTTTATCTGCACCTTCCTCTTTGTCCCCGTGTAAGGTGGTATAGCATGCGGGAAGGGGAACCTGACTTTCAGCAGGGTCAGATTCTGGCTGTGTAGAGTGCAAAGGGAATGTAGTGGTCTGGGTCAATGTACCAGCAGACTCGTAAAGCAGTGGCTGGCCAATGAACAGGATGAGGAGGAAACACAGCTATAGTCCCAAAGAATAAAGTAGGCTAAATGCAGTTCAAAATTGGTAACAGGACTAAACAGGCAGCACTGCTTTGTTCAGTTGAGGAGAACAACAAGCAGCGGCAGACACCGTTAGTAGGCCCAACCAAACCAGCAGCCCAAATGCAGTGTAAAATCTGATATAGGCCGAAATCCTGAAGATTGAAGCTCAGCTTTGTAAAGTGGAGGAGAACACCAAGCAGCGGCAGACACCGTTAGTACGCCCAACCAAACGAGTAGCCCAAATGCAGTGTAATATCTGATATAGGCCGAAAGCCAGAAGACTGAAGCTCAGCTTTGTACAGTTGAGAAAAGCAAGCAGCTGCAGACACCATTAGTACGCCCAACCAAACCAGTAGCCCAAATGCAGTTTAATATCTGATATAGGCCAGAAGCCAGAAGATTGAAGCTCAGCTTTTTACAGTCGAGAAAATCAAGCAGCCACAGACACCATTAGTACGCCCAACCAAACCAGTAGCCCAAATGCAGTTTAATATCTGACATAGGCCGAAAGCCTGAAGATTGAAGCTCAGTTTTGTAAAGCGGAGGAGAACAGCAAGCAGCTGCAGACACCGTTAGTACGCCCAACCAAACGAGTAGCCCAAATGAAGTGTAATATCTGATATAGGCCGAAAGCCTGAAGATTGAAGCTCAGCTTTATACAGTTGAGAAAAGCAAGCAGCTGCAGATACCATTAGTACGCCCAACCAAACCAGTAGCCCCAATGCAGTTTAATATCTGATCTAGGCCGAAAGCCTGAAGATTGAAGCTCAGCTTTGTACAGTTGAGAAAAGCAAGCAGCTGCAGACACCATTAGTACGCCCAACCAAACCAGTAGCCCAAATGCAGTTTAATATCTGATATAGGCCAGAAGCCAGAAGATTGAAGCTCAGCTTTTTACAGTCGAGAAAATCAAGCAGCCACAGACACCATTAGTACGCCCAACCAAACCAGTAGCCCAAATGCAGTTTAATATCTGACATAGGCCGAAAGCCTGAAGATTGAAGCTCAGTTTTGTAAAGCGGAGAAGAACAGCAAGCAGCTGCAGACAACGTTAGTACGCCCAACCAAACGAGTAGCCCAAATGCAGTGTAATATCTGATATAGGCCGAAAGCCTGAAGATTGAAGCTCAGCTTTATACAGTTGAGAAAAGCAAGCAGCTGCAGATACCATTAGTACGCACAACCAAACCAGTAGCCCAAATGCAGTTTAATATCTGATTTAGGCCGAAAGCCTGAAGATGCTCAGCTTTGTAAAGTGGAGGAGAACACCAAGCAGCGGAAGACAACATTAGTACGCCCAACCAAACCAGTAGTCCAAATGCAGTGTAATATCTGATATAGGCCGAAAGCCTGAAGATTGAAGCTCAGCTTTGTGCAGTTGAGAAAAGCAAGCAGCTGCAGATACCATTAGTATGCCCAACCAAACCAGTAGCCCAAATGCAGTTTAATATCTGATATAGGCCGAAAGCCTGAAGATTGAAACTCAGCTTTATACAGTTGAGAAAAGCAAGCAGCCGCAGACACCATTGGTACGCCCAACCAAACCAGTAGCCCAAATGCAGTTTAATATCTGATTTAGGCCGAAAGCCTGAAGATTGAAGCTCAGCTTTGTAAAGTGGAGGAGAACACCAAGCAGCAGAAGACAACATTAGTACGCCCAACCAAACCAGTATCCCAAATGCATTGTAATATCTGATATAGGCCAAAAGCCTGAAGATTGAAGCTCAGCTTTGTAAAGTGGAGGAGAACACCAAGCAGCGGGAGACACCGTTAGTACACCCAACCAGACCAGTAGCCCAAATGCAGTGTAATATCTGATATAGGCTGAAAGCCTGAAGATTGAAGCTCAGCTTTGTACAGTTGAGAAAAGCAAGCAGCCGCAGACACCACTAGTACGCCCATCCAAACTAGTAGCCCAAATGCAGTTTATTCTCTGATATAGGCCGAAAGCCTGAAGATTTAAACTCAGCTTTTTAAAGTGGAGGAGAACACCAAGCAGCGGCAGACACCGTTAGTACGCCCAACCAGACCAGTAGCCCAAATGCAGTGTAATATCTGATATAGGCTGAAAGCCTGAAGATTGAAGCTCAGCTTTGTACAGTTGAGAAAAGCAAGCAGCCTCAGACACCACTAGTACGCCCAACCAAACTAGTAGCCCAAATGCAGTTTATTCTCTGATATAGGCCGAAAGCCTGAAGATTTAAACTCAGCTTTGTAAAGTGGAGGAGAACACCAAGCAGCGGCAGACACCGTTAGTACGCCCAAACAAACCAGTAGCCCAAATGAAGTGTAATATCTGATATAGGCCGAAAGCCTGATGATTGAAGCTCTGCTTTGTACAGTTGAAGGAGAACACCAAGCAGCGGCAGACACCGTTAGTATGCACAACCAAACCTGTAGCCCAAATGCAGTGTAATATCTGATATAGGCCGAAAGCCTGAAGATTGAAGCTCAGCTTTGTACAGTTGAGAAAAGCAAGCAGCCGCAGACACCATTAGTACGCCCAACCAAACCAGTAGCCCAAATGCAGTGTAATATCTGATATAGGCCGAAAGCCTGCAGATTGAAGATCAGCTTTGTAAAGTGGATGAGAACACCAAGCAGCGGCAGACACCATTAGTATGCCCAACCAAACCAGTAGCCCAAAGGCAGTGTAATATCTGATATTACCCTACTACCCTCATCCACAAAGCACTCCATGGCTCAGCACCACCCTACATCTCCTCCCTGGTATCAGTCTACCACCCTACCCGTGCCCTCCGCTCCGCTAATGACCTCAGGTTAGCATCCTCAATAATCAGAACCTCCCACTCCCGTCTCCAAGACTTTACACGTGCTGCGCCGATTCTTTGGAATGCACTACCTAGGTTAATACGATTAATCCCCAATCCCCACAGTTTTAAGCGTGCCCTAAAAACTCATTTGTTCAGACTGGCCTACCGCCTCAATGCATTAACCTAACGATCCCTGTGTGGCCTATTTATAATTAAAAAAAAAAAAAAAAAAAAAAAAAAAAGGTTCCTCGCATCATGTTCTCATACACTTTATGCAGTATTAGCCCTCTGTGTCTGTACTGCTACATACTTAGGCAGTTAACTGGTTCATGCAGCTTTACATGAACACCCGAGCCTTACACTATGGCCGGTCCGAATAACTAAAGCAATTGTTACCATCCACCTCTCGTGTCTCCCCTTTTCCCCATAGTTTGTAAGCTTGCGAGCAGGGCCCTCACTCCTCCTGGTATCTGTTTTGAACTGTATTTCTGTTATGCTGTAATGTCTATTGTCTGTACAAGTCCCCTCTATAATTTGTAAAGCGCTGCGGAATATGTTGGCGCTATATAAATAAAAATTATTATTATTATTATTATATAGGCCGAAAGCCTGAATATTGAAGCTCAGCTTTGTAAAGTGGAGGAGAACACCAAACAGCCGCAGACACCGTTAGTACGCCCAACCAAATAAGTAGCCCAAATGCAGTTTAATATCTGATATAGGCCGAAAACCTGAAGATTGAAGCTCAGCTTTGTACAGTTGAGAAAAGCAAGCAGCCGCAGAAATCATTAGTATACCCAACCAAACCAGTAGCCCAAATGCAGTGTAATATCTGATATAGGCCGAAGGCCTGAAGATTGAAGCTCAGCTTTAGTGGAGGAGAACACCAAGCAGCGGCAGACGCCATTAGTAGGCCCAACCAAACAAGTTGGCCAAATGCAGTTTAATATTTGATATAGGCTGAAAGCCTGAAAATTTAAGCTCAGCTTTATTCAGTGGAGAACACCAAGCTGCGGCACAAACCATTTGTAGGCCCAACCAAAGAAGTAGGCCAAATGCAGTTTACTATCTGACACCGGCTGAAAATTGAGGCTCAGCTTTGTTCAGTGGAGGACAACTGTAATGCTAGGCAGACCCAGTTAGTAGGCCTAAATAAGTAAGTAGGCAAAATGCAGTTCAAAATTGGTAAGTGGAGTACACAGGCGGCATAGCTTTGTTCAGCGTAGGACAACTGTAATAAGTGGCTCAGACAGACAGATTAGGCCCACAATTAAAAAAGGTGGCTACATACAGTACACAATTGGTAACAGGAGTACACAGGTGGCATAGCTTTGTTCAGCGGAGGACAACTGTTATAAGTGGCTGACACAGTTAGTAGGCCAAAATACTAAATTGGGCTAAATGTCTGCCAAGGAATTGTTCATAAATAAACTGGTGGCATAGCAAGGTACAGGGGTGGGCTCCTCTGCAGAGTTGCAGACAGTGGTATTTAGCGCAAAGTATTAAGGGGTCTAAATGGAGGCCAGGCCCCCTGTATATTTTTACTATCATCTATCATTGCAACAAATTTGTAATGGCAGTGCCATTTAAGGATTTAACAGCACAGACTACACAGTGGTGGAGCAGGGAGAGGTAAGTACTGCAAATGGTAAAGCACTGTTCGAGCTGGGGGGGACACTCTCTCGTGGGCGGCGGTACTGGCACAGGGCCCCTCATATTACGACGGTGTGTCTGATGTTGGTTGTGCACCACTACCGTCAGAGACACTTCATTGTACTATGTGGGACCCTGTGCCAGTGCCGTTGCCTAAGAGTGGGCACACACACCTGTCCAGGCAAACAGCAGTCGCACGGGTGCTTGCACCAAGTTGTGACCACGGCCCTGTGGGGGGAGTCAGCCCATTTAGGGAGGTATAAAAATGGCCTATGGTGGACATTCGGCACCTGCAAATGGCGGAATTGGAGCAGTCAGTAATTAGGAGGCCAAAAACAAGAAATTTTTCTGGCAAGCTAGGTGTCAGCAGGGGAAGGTGGGGCAAAATAATTCGAAATATATGATTGGTTCATTTTAATGAAGGTTAGATCATCAACATTTCGGGGAGCTAGATGTGTCCTTTTTTGGTCAGTATTGAACCAGCAGCACTGAAGACTATTTCTGAGAGCACACTAGCAGCTGGGCAAGCGAGCTCCTGTATTGCATATTCTGCCAATTCGGGCCAGGTGTCTAGTTTAGATGCCCAGTAATCAAAGGGGAATGACCTGTGAGGGAAAACATCGATAATGGCAGAAAAATAGTTGGTAACCATACTGGACAAAATGCTGTCTCCTGTCACTTTGAATCGTTGCAGCAGTACCTGTCGTGTCTGCGGTCATTGAGAAATCAACCCACAACCTGGTCATAAATCCACTCTGTCCAACGCCACTTCGGCTATGTGCACCTCTAACACCTTTGCCATGTTGCCCCCTACATAGTTACATAGTTACATAGTTATTAAGGTTGAAGGAAGACTATATGTCCATCTAGTTCAACCCATAGCCTAACCTAACATGCCCTAACATGTTGATCCAGAGGAAGGCAAAAAAAACCCATGTGGCAAAGAGTAAGCTCCACATTGGGGAAAAAAATTCCTTCCCGACTCCACATACGGCAATCAGACTAGTTCCCTGGATCAACGCCCTTTCAAGGAATCTAGTGTATATACCCTGTAACATTATACTTTTCCAGAAAGGTATCCAGTCCCCTCTTAAATTTAAGTAATGAATCACTCATTACAACATCATACGGCAGAGAGTTCCATAGTCTCACTGCTCTTACAGTAAAGAATCCGCGTCTGTTATTATGCTTAAACCTTTTTTCCTCCAACCGCAGAGGATGCCCCCTTGTCCCTGTTTCAGGTCTATGATTAAAAAGATCATCAGAAAGGTCTTTGTACTGTCCCCTCATATATTTATACATTAAAATAAGATCACCCCTTAGTCTTCGTTTTTCCAAACTAAATAGCCCCAAGTGTAATAACCTATCTTGGTATTGCAGACCCCCCAGTCCTCTAATAACCTTGGTCGCTCTTCTCTGCACCCGCTCCAGTTCAGCTATGTCTTTCTTATACACCGGAGACCAGAACTGTGCACAGTATTCTAAGTGTGGTCGAACTAGTGACTTGTATAGAGGTAAAATTATGTTCTCCTCATGAGCATCTATGCCTCTTTTAATGCATCCCATTATTTTATTTGCCTTTGTAGCAGCTGCCTGACACTGGCCACTGAATTTAAGTTTGTCATCCACCCATACACCCAGGTCTTTTTCATTGACGGTTTTGCCCAGAGTTTTAGAATTAAGCACATAATTATACATCTTATTACTTCTACCCAAGTGCATGACCTTACATTTATCCCCATTAAAGCTCATTTGCCATTTATCAGCCCAAGCTTCTAGTTTACATAAATCATCCTGTAATATAAAATTGTCCTCCTCTGTATTGATTACCCTGCAGAGTTTAGTGTCATCTGCAAATATTGAAATTCTACTCTGAATGCCCCCTACAAGGTCATTAATAAATATGTTAAAAAGTAGAGGGCCCAATACTGACCCCTGTGGTACCCCACTGCTAACCGCTACCCAGTCCGAGTGTGCTCCATTAATTACCACCCTTTGTTTCCTATCCCTGAGCCAGCTCTCAACCCACTTGCACATATTTCCCCTATCCCCATTATTCTCATTTTATGTATCAACCTTTTGTGTGGCACCGTATCAAAAGCTTTTGAAAAGTCCATATACACTACATCCACTGGGTTCCCTTGGTCCAATCCGGAACTTACCTCTTCATAGAAACTGATCAAATTAGTCTGACATGAGCGGTCCCTAGTAAACCCGTGCTGATACTGGGTCATGAGGTTATTCCTCTTCAGATACTCCAGTATAGCGTCCCTTAGAATGCCCTCCAGGATTTTACCCAGAGTAGAGGTTAAGCTTACTGGCCTATAATTTCCGAGTTCAGTTTTTGTTCCCTTTTTGAATATTGGCACCACATTTGCTATACGCCAGTCCTGCGGCACAGACCCTGTTATTATGGAGTCTTTAAAGATTAAAAATAATGGTCTATCAATGACTGTACTTAATTCCTGCAGTACTCGAGGGTGTATCCCATCCGGGCCCGGAGATTTGTCAATTTTAGTGATTTTTAGACGCCGCCGCACTTCCTGCTGGGTTAAGCAGGTGACATTTAATTGGGAATTTTTATCACTAGACATTTTGTCTGCCATGGGATTTTCTTGTGTAAATACTGATGAAAAAAAGTCATTTAGCATATTGGCTTTTTCCTCATCCTCATCCACTATCTCACCCAGACTATTTTTAAGGGGGCCAACACTATCATTTTTTAGTTTCTTACTATTTATGTAGTTAAAGAATATTTTAGGATTATTTTTACTCTCTCTGGCAATGAGTCTCTCTGTCTCAATCTTTGCCGCCTTGATTTGCTTTTTACAGAATTTATTTAATTTTTTGTATTTATTTAATGCCTCATCACTACCTACTTCCTTTAATTCTCTAAATGCTTTCTTTTTGTCACTTATTGCGCCCCTTACAGCTCTATTTAGCCATATTGGTTTCCTCCTATTTCTAGTATGTTTATTCCCATACGGTATATACTGTGCACAGGTCCTATCCAGGATGCTAATAAACGTCTCCCATTTTTTTTGTGTATTTTTGTGTCTCAGGATATCGTCCCAGTTAATTGCACCAAGATCCTCTCTCATCCATTGGAAATTTGCCCTCCTGAAGTTTAGTGTCCTTGTAACCCCTCTACTACACATCTTTTTAAAGGATACATGAAAACTTATTATTTTGTGATCGCTATTTCCCAAGTGACCCCCAACCCTTATATTTGATATGCGGTCTGGCCTGTTGGTTAATATTAGGTCTAGCAGTGCCCCCCTTCTTGTTGGGTCCTGAACCAGTTGTGAAAGGTAATTGTCTCTCATAATTGTCAAAAACCGATTACCTTTGCTGGAACTGCAGGTTTCTGTTCCCCAATCTATTTCAGGGTAGTTGAAGTCCCCCATAATAATGACTTCTCCTTGAGTCGCAGCTTCATCTATTTGCTTTACGAGGATATTCTCCATTGCTTCCATTACTTTTGGAAATTTATAACAAACCCCTATCAGTAATTTATTATTTTTCCCCCTCCCCTTATCTCCACCCACAGGGATTCTACATTTTCATTAAATTCACCTATATTATCGCGCAGGATGGGTTTTAAGGATGATTTTACATATAGAAACACCCCTCCCCCTCGCTTATCTGTACGGTCATTTCTGAACAGGCTATAGCCCTGCAAGTTAACAGCCCAGTCATGGCTCTCATCCAGCCACGTTTCAGATATCCCCACCATGTCATAATTATGCTCCAATAACATTAGTTCTAATTCGTCCATTTTGTTGGCGAGGCTTCTGGCATTAGTATACATGCACTTTATGTTCCTCTCTGTACTTCTATTTCTTAAATTATTAACTGTTCTGACCCCACCCCCCATGCCACCGCCACCCCCAACTTCCTTATTTGTGCCCAGGTCTCTGTCTGCACTATCTTCCCCTCCTATAAAATGAATACCCTCCCCCCAATTCCTAGTTTAAACACTCCTCCAACCTTCTAGCCATTCTCTCCCCCAGCACAGCTGCACCCTCCCCATTGAGGTGCAGCCCGTCCCTAGCGTAGAGCCTGTAGCCAACTGAGAAGTCGGCCCAGTTCTGCAGGAGCCCAAACCCCTCTTTCCTACACCAATTCTTGAGCCACTTATTAACCTCCCTAATCTCCCGTTGCCTCTCTGGCGTGGCACGTGGTACCGGCAGTATTTCGGAAAATACCACGTTGGAGGTCCTTGCTTTCAGCTTGCAGCCTAATTCCCTGAAATCATCTTTAAGGACCTTCCACCTACCTCTAACTTTGTCATTAGTGCCAATGTGCACCATGACCGCTGGGTCCTCACCAGCCCCTCCCAATAATCTGTCCACCCGATCAGCGATGTGTCGGACTCGAGCGCCAGGTAGGCAGCACACTGTTCGACGATCCCTGTCTTTGTGACAGATTGCCCTATCTGTTCCCCTACAGGTTGTGTGAGAACCATCACCGCCGCTGTGTGCTGGGAATGCCTGAACCAAACGGTCTACAAGAGTTGCTTGTTTGATAGCCAATATTTGCTCAAGGTTCTCATGTGGCATGATATTTTGTAATTTGCCTTTGTATCGTGGATCCAGGAGGCAGGCCAACCAGTAATCGTCATCGGTCATCATTTTGGTAATGCGGGGGTCCCAATTTAGGATACGCAAGGCATACTCTGCCATGTGGGCCAAAGTTCCAGGTGTCAATTCACTGCTTGTGCTGGGTTGAGGAGCACTTTCTCTAAAATCTACATCACTTGTGGCCCGCAAAAACCCTGTACCTGACCTTGCAATGCTACCAGTTTCTGTTGCCCCTAAGAAGCATTCTCCTCCCATAAATATTCAGCCCCATCATCCTCCTCCTCCTACTCTTCATCCGCCACCTCATCCCGGAGACTTCCCTGACCAGACAATGGCTGACTGTCATCAAGGCTTCCCTCCTCCTCAGCCACAGTCGCCTGCTCCTTGATGTGAGTCAAACTTTGAATCAGCAGACACATTAGTGGGATGCTCATGCTTATGATGGCGTCGTCCGCACTGACCAGCCATGTGCATTCCTCAAAACACTGAAGGACTTGACAGAGGTCTTGGAGCTTCGACCACTGCACACCAGACAACTCCATGTCTACCATCCAACTGCGTGCCCGTGTATGTGTATCCTCCCACAAATACATGACAGCACGCCTCTTTTCGCACAGCCTCTGAAGCATGTGCAGTGTAGAGTTCCACCTTGTTGCAACGTCTATTATTAGGCGGTGCTGGGGAAGATTCAGCGATCGCTGATGGTTAAGCATACGGCTGGAGTGTACGGGTGACCGGCGGATGTGCGAGCAAAGTCTGTGCACCTTCAGGAGCAGGGCTGGTAAATCAGGGTAATTCTTGAGGAAGCACTGCACCACAAGGTTCAAGGTGTGAGCCAGGCAAGGAATGTGTTTCAGTTCTGAAAGGGCTATGGCAGCCATAAAATTCCTTCCGTTATCACTGACTACCTTGCCTGCCCATGACTGAGTTTCTCTCTGCAAGTACTCAGCCAGTACTTCCACGGTGTGTCTGTTGTCGCCCAAACACTTCATTTGCAGCACAGCCTGCTGATGCTTACCACTAGCTGTTCCATAATGGGACACCACGGGTGCAACACTGGCAGCTGCGGATGGAGTGTTCGTGCCACTGCCCTCTGTGGATGAGCTTTCGCTTCTGGAGGAGGAGGAGGTGCAAAAGCCTACAGCCAACTGTTTCCTAGACCGTGGGCTAGGCAGAACTGTGCCACTATGGCTGTCCCCTGTGGACCCTGCATCCACCACATTAACCCAGTGTGCCGTGATGGACACGTAACGTCCCTGGCCATGCCTACCGGTCCATGCATCTGTTGTGAGGTGTGCCTTTCTACTGACCGATTGCCTCAGTGCATGGACAATGCGTTCTTTGACATGTTGGTGGAGTGCTGGAATGGCTTTTCTCACAAAGAGTGTCGACTGGGTAGGTCATAGCGTGGTACTGCGTAGGCCATCAGTGCTTTGAAAGCTTCGCTTTCAACCAACCGGTAGGGCATCATCTCCAACGAGATTAGTCGAGCAATGTAGCTGTTCAAACCCTGTACACGGATGAGAGGAAGAGTACTTTCTTTTCCTATCGAGAGTCTCTTGTAGGCTGAGCTGGACTGGAGAGCTGCATGTGGTGGAACTAGCGGGGGTGGTGGTGGACATGGCAGATTGAGAGAGGCTTGGTGATGGTATTCTTGATGTGGGCCTACCTACAGTGTTTCCAACCAAGAACCTTGTGATTCCCTGACTTCTTTGCCTTGCGACAATACCTTTACATTTGTTACTGATGGTGTCATAACCGGTGGGCTTCCAGTGAGGGAAGCAATGTTGCGTTGCTGACTAACTTCAATATGAGCAGGTGCATCAACGGTACGGGAAGTTTGGTAGTTAGTCCATGCTTCCAAGTGCCTGCTGGTTAGATGTCTACGCATGCATGTTGTATTTAAATTTTGAACATTCTTCCCTCTGCTAAAGGTCTTGGAGCATTTCTTACATATAACTTTGGACTAATCATTCGGATCTTGGTTAAAAAATTTCCACACTGCACTCGTCCTACTATGGAACAGACACCAAACCCAGAGAATGAACCAAAGAAAAAGAGAGAGATGCCAGCACGGAGTTCATATAGGTGTATCTTTATTGAGGCAGCAGCAAGTCAAATTACAGAAAATAAAACAATATAAAAATATTTAAATATATTTTTAATACAAAATTATATAAGAAAAAAGTGTAGCACGAGACAACCACTAAGGTACAAAATAGTTCATGTACAAAAAAGAGACCTGATATTATATAATATATATTAAGCAATGTGTCCGGAATAAAAAAGATAAAAATGGTAAAAAACGATCTTGGGACGTAGAAACAGTGAAATAAATACTTGTTAAAAATGTGAAAAAAATGACTATAAAGTGCAATATCAAGCAAAAAATAAAAAATAAACAATAAAAATATATATATATTTAAGGTGCACAAGTGTCACAGCCAAGAAGGGGGAGGGAAAATATATGTTGGTAAAACACAAAAGGTCCCACAGTGTATTTAGTAAAACGTGGCTAGTATCTGAGACCAATGTCGTACAATAACCACTGTGTGGTAATATTATCAATAAAATAATATATAAAGTGAGATAGTGCCAGTACTGAGAAGAGGGGGATGGGGAAGGGGAAACCAATGTGAATATAACGCAGCAGTCCCAGACGTACCATAAATCAAAAAGGGGTAATTGGTTATAATGGTCCGGACACAAAGGGTACCTTATAGTATCGGTGTCAGCGTGCACACGCGCCCCAACGCGCGTTTCGGTAGAAATTCCTTCGTCAGGGGGATTGGTAAGTGGTGTTTAACGCCTGATATTTATATGAAAACTAACCCAGTGGATAACGCAGCCCGGGCACCGACGGCGCATGCGCAGTCAGGAGGTCCAGGAAGCCCCAGCACGCCGCATCACGTGACCGGACGCACGGCATTGTGGATCCGGCGTTACCAAGGCCACAGCGACGCGGCGCCACGGAGCCCGAGGGCGCAGACCACGCATGCGCACAGCCAGAGGCGCACCATCCACAGGGAGAAGTACTTGTAAGTATATACGGCGGGCAGAGTGCATCGCAGCATGGGATTACAGGGACAAAAAAGTTATCACCGAAGAGACACATACTCCACAAATAGCACAACAGAATTACAGAGACCACGGAGAAGCAAAAAATAGGTAATTGCAAAGGGCAACAAAATAATAATCATTACTATTAGATATAATCATTAAGATATATGTTGCCTACAGAAAATAATTGAAATAAATAACCAATTTCCACACTGCACTCGTCCTACTATGGAATACCTTTTCAGGCTTTGCACGCCGTGCTACTGTTACCGGATTGCAACACTGTCCTACACCTGTTGTGGTTTGTGACACACGTTTTGGGCCTGATGCGGGCTTGCCAGATGACAGCTTTTGCGATGTAGATGTCTGCTGAAGATCATCCTCCTCCGCTTCTGAGCTACAGGCAGCGGCACCCTCTTCCCCCAATGGCTGCCAATTAGGGTCAACAACTGGGTCATCTATCACCTCCTCTTCAATGTCATGTGAACCGTCCTCTGTGTCACCGTGTAAAGTGCTATAGCGTTCGGGACTGGGCACCATAGTCTCATCAGGGTCAGATTCTGGCTCAGTACACTGCGAGGGCAAAGTAGTGATCTGAGTCAATGGAACAGCATAATAATCAAGCTGTGACTGTGCATCTGTGCACTCCATGTCCGATTCATCATGTAATGGGCTTTTAACAATTTCCCTCTATAACCCAGGCACGGTATGTGTAAAGAGCTCCATGGAGTAAAGTGTAGTGTTGCCTGCCGCATCCTTCACTTTTGTTTTGGGTGAAGGACACAAGGAAGCAACTTTTTCCGGACCTGGAGCAGCCACTGACAACTCGCTGGTTTTAGATATAGAAGCTTCTGAAGAGGAGGTGAAAGAGCTAGAGGCAGAGTCAGCAAGGAAAGCCAAAACTTGTTATTGCTGCTCCGGCTTTAAAAGCTGTTCTCCAACTCCCACATAAGGGAGCCTTCGAGGCCTTGTGTAGCCAGATGATGACGCTGCCTCAACACCTCGAGCCTTTGGTGCTATCTTGCTTTTCCCAGTACCACCAGATGCTCCACTACCACCACCACCATCAGTACCAGCTAGCAACGACCGCCCACGGCCTCTTCCACCAGACTTCCTCATTTTTGCGGAAATGTTACCAAAATAACAACCGTTATATGCTACAGTTAAACAAGGTAGGAAGTGTATATTAACTTTTGGAGAATTTATATCACCCTTTTTTGGCGGGAAAACTGCAGGAAAAAACAGGCCCAGTGTATTACACCACACAATGTACAAGGCAGAACGTGGCTGGCAGATATACGCCAAACCGAACTCAAGTAGATCCACTTAGTGGCAATTTAAAGCTCCCTTTTTTTTTGGGGGGGAGGAGACTGCAGGAAAAAGCAGGCCCTGTGTATTACACCACACAAAGTACAAGGCAGAACGTGGCTGGCAGATATACACCAAACAGAACTCATGTAGATCCACTAAGTGGCAATTTAAAGCTCCCTTTTTTTGGGGGGAGGAGACTGCATGAAAAACCAGGCCCTGTGTATTACACCAGACAATGTACAAGGCAGAATGTGGCTGGCAGATATACGCCAAACAGAACTCAGGTAGATCCACTAAGTGTCAATTTAAAGCTCCCTTTTTGGGGGGGGGAGACTGCAGGAAAAAACAGGCCCTGTGTATTACACCACACAATGTACAAGGCAGAACGTGGCTGGCAGATGTATGCCAAACAGAGCTCACATAGATCCACCAAGTGGCAATTTAAAGCTCCCTTTTTTGGGGGGGAGACTGCAGGAAAAAAACAGGCAATGTGTATTACACCAGACAATGTACAATGCAGAACGTGGCTGGCAGATATATGCCAAACAGAACTCACGTAGATCCACTAAGTGGCAATTTAAAGGTTCCTTTTTTTGGGGGGGAGACTGCAGGAAGAAACAGGCCCTGTGTATTACGCCACACAATGTACAAGGCAGAACGCGGCTGGCGGATATATGCCAAACAGAACTCACATTGATCCACTTAGTGGGAATTTAAAGCTCCCTTTTTTTTGGGGGGGAGACTGCAGGAAGAAACAGGCCCTGTGTATTACACCACACAATGTACAAGGCAGAACGTGGCTGGCAGATATACGCCAAACAGAACTCACATTGATCCACTTAGTGGCAATTTAAAGCTCCTTTTTTTTTAGGGGGGGGGGGGGAGACTGCAGGAAAAAACAGGCCCTGTGTATTACACCACACAATGTACAAGGCAGAATGTGGCTGGCAGATGTATCAAAAAATACAAGGGCTGTAGTAGAATTTCAATCTCCCTGCAATGATCAAATGACAAGTATGGCAGCAATAAAAAGGACTGCTGCACACAAAAGAGTGTGGACAAAGAAACAAGAGAACTGTGCAGAAAGAAGCAACAAGATTTTTGCTTTGAAAAAAGCAGTTGGTTTGCACAGCGTCGTATACACAGCAATGCAGCTATCAGGAAGCCTTACAATGCAGTCTAAGAAGCTACAGAGCTGATGCACCAAAAAAAAAATCCACTGTCCCTGCAAAGAAAAGGTGGTGTTGGACGGTGGAAATCACTACAGCACAAGCGGTTTGGGGTTAATCTTTCCTTCCTAACTATATCCTTGCTTCTGACGAAGCTGTAGCAACCTCTCCCTATGCTCAGATCGGCAGAAATAAGATGGCGGTCGGCGTGCAAGCCCCTTTTTACCCCATGTGACGCCGCAGAAAGCAAGCCAATCACTGCCATGCCCCTCTCTAAGATGGTGGGGACCGAGACCTATGTCATCACGCTGCCCACACTCTGCGTGCACTTTCATTGGCTGAGAAATGGAGCTTAAAGCGTCATAGGAAACGCGACTATGGTGCGCAGATCGCCGACCTCATGGCCGATCCCACAGTCAAATCGGGTCGGGTTTCACGAAATCCGACTTTGCCAAAAGTCGGCGATATTTGAAATTGTCCGATTCGTTTCGCTCAACCCTAGTTGGGGCTAAAGTTAGGGTTGGGGCTCAAGTTATAGTTAGGTTTGGGGCTAAAGAAAGGGGTTAGTGTTGGGGCTTAAGTTATGGTTAGGGCTACAGTTAGGGTTGGGTCTACAGTTAGGGTTGGTGCTACAGTTAGGGTTAGGGTTGGGGCTACAGTTAGGGTTAGGGTTGAGGCTAAAGTGAGGTTAGGGTTTGCACTAAAGTTAGGGCTACGGTTGGGACTAAAGTTGGGGTTAGGGTTGGGGCTAAAGTTAGGGATAGGGTTGGGGTTAAAGTTAGGATTAGGATTGGGGCTAAAGTTAGGGTTTGGATTACATTTCTGATTAGGGTTGGGATTAGGATTAGGGGTGTGGTTAGGGTTACGGTTGGGATTAGGGTTAGGGGTCTGTTGGAGTTAGGGGTGTGGTTAGGGTTGGGATTAGGGTTAGGGGTGTGTTGGAGTTAGGGGTGTGGTTATGGTTGGGATTAGTGTTAGGAGTGTGTTGAGGTTAAGGGTGTGGTTGGGATTAGGGTTAGGGGCAGGTTTGGGTTAGGGGTGTGGTTAGTGTTCTGGTTAGGGTTGGGATTAGGGTTAGGGGTGTGTTTGGGTTAGGGTTTCAGTTGGAATTGGGGGTTTCCACTGTTTAGGCACATCAGGGGCTCTCCAAACACGACATGGCATCAGATCTCAATTCCAGATATTTCTGCATTGAAAAAGTAAAACAGCGCTCCTTCCTTTCTGAACTCTCCCGTGTGCCCAAACAGGGGTTTACCCCAACATGTGGGGTATCAGCACACTCAGGACAAATTTGACAACAACTATTGGGGTACAATTTCTCCTGTTACCCTTGGGAAAATACAAAAGCGGGGGCTAAAATATAATTTTGGTGGAAAAAAATTTATTTTCACGGCTCTGCGTTATAAACTGTAGTTAAACACTTGGGGATTCAAAGTTTTCACAACACATCTAGATAAGTTCCTTGGGGGGTCTAATTTCCAATATGGTGTCACTTGTCGGGGGTTTCTACTGTTTAGGTACATCAGGGGCTCTGCAAATGCAATGTTATGCCTGCAGACCATTCCATCTAAGTCTTCACTCCAAACGGGGCTCCTTCCCTTCCGAGCTCTGCCATGCGCCCAAAGAGTGGTTTCCCCCACATATGGGATATCAGCATACTCAGGACAAATTGGACTACAGCACTTGGGTCCAATTTCTCCTGCTACCCTTGGGAAAATACAAAACTGGGGGCTAAAATATAATTTTTGTGGAAAAAAAAGGATTTTTTATTTTCATGGCTCTGCATTATAAACTGTAGTGAAACACTTGGGGGTTCAAAGTTCTCACACCACATCTAGATAAGTTTCTTGGCGGGTCTGGTTTCTAATATGGGATCACTTGTGAGGGGTTTCTACTGTTTAGGTACATCAGGGGCTCTGCAAATCCAACGTGACGCCTGCAATCCATCTAAGTCTGCATTCCAAACGGCGCTCCTTCCCTACCGAGCTCTGCCAGGCGCCCAAATGGTGGTTTCCCCCCCCATATGGGGTATCAGCGTACTCAGGACAAAATGGACAACAAATTTTGGAGTCCAATATCTCCTGCTGCTCTTGGGAAAATATAAAATTGGGGATAAAAAATAATTTTTGTGGAAAAAAAATAATTTTTATTTTCACTGCTCTGCGTTATAAACTGTAGTGAAACACTTGGAGGTTCAAAGTTATCAAAACACATCTAGATAAGTTCTTTAAGGGGTCTTCTTTTCAAAATGGTGTCAATTGTGGGGGGTTTCATTGTTTAGGCACATCAGGGGCTCTCGAAACGTGACATGGTGTCCTATCTCAATTCCGGTCAATTTTGCACTGAAAAGTCAAACGGCACCCATTCCCTTCCGAGCACTGCCATGCATGCGCCCAAACAGTGGTTTACCCCCACATAAGGGATATCAGTGTACTCAGGACAAATTGCACAACAACTTTTAGGGTCCAAATTCTTCTGTAACCCTTGGGAAAATAAAAAATTGGGGGCAAAAAATCATTTTTGCGAAAAAATATGATTTTTTATTTTTACGGCTCTACATTATAAACTTCTGTGAAGCGCTTGGTGGGTCAAAGTGCTTACCACACATCTAGATAAGTTCCTTAAGGGGTCTACTTTCCAAAATGTTGTCACTTGTGAGGTATTTCAATGTTTAGGCACATCAGGGGCTCTCTAAACGCGAAATGGCATCCCATCTCAATTCCAGTCAATTTTGCATTGAAAAGTCAAATGGCACTCATTTCCTTCCGAGCTCTGCTATGCGCCCAAACAGTGGTTTACCCCCACATATGGGGTCTCAGCATATTCAGGACAAATTGCACAACTTTTGTGGACCAATTTCTTCTGTTACCCTTAGCAAAATAAAAAATTGGAGGCAAAAAGATAATTTTTGTGAAAAATATGATTTTTTTTATTTTTCTACATTATAAACTTCTGTGAAGCACTCGGGGGTTTAAAGTGCTCACCACACATCTAAATAAGTTCCTTAGTGGGTCTACTTTCCAAAATGGTGTCACTTGTGGGGGGTTTCAATGTTTAGGCACATCAGCGGCTCTCCAAATGCGACATGGCGTCCTATCTCAATTCCAGTCAATTTTGCATTGAAAAGTCAGACGGCGCTCCTTCCTTTCCGAGCTCTGCCATGCACCCAAACAGTGGTTTACCCCCACATATGGGGTATCAGCATACTCAGAACAAATTGTACAACAACTTTTACTGTCCAATTTCTCCTGTTACCCTTGGTAAAATAAAACAAATTGGAGCTGAAATAAATTTGTTGTGAAAAAAAAAATTAAATGTTCATTTTTTTTTAAACATTCCAAAAATTCATGTGAAACACCTGAATAGTTAATAAACTTCTTGAATATGGTCTTGAATACCTTTAGGGGTTCGGTTTTTAGAATGGTGTTTTCTATCATATAGACCCCTGAAAGTGACTTCAAATGTGATGTGGTCCCTAAAAAAATGGTGTTATAAAAATGAGAAATTGCTGGTCAGCTTATAACCCTTATAACTCCCTAACAAAAAAAAATTGGTTCCAAAATTGTGCTGATGTAAAGTAGGCATGTGGGAAATGTTACTTATTAAGTATTTTGTGTGACATATCTCTGTGATTTAAGGGCATAAAAATTCAAAGTTGGAAAATTGCGAAATTTTCAAAATTTTTGCCAAATTTCCATTTTTTTCACAAAGAAATGCAGGTAATATCAAAGAAATGTTACCACTATCATGAAGTACAATGTCTCGTGAAAACAATGTCAGAATCATCAGGATCCATTGAAGCGTTCCGGAGTTATAACTAGAGTTGAGCGACCTTGACCTTTTTAGAGTCGAGCCGGGTTTCGCGAAACCCGACTATCTCAAAAGTCGGGTCGAGTGAAATCGGCCGATTATGACGTAAAGTCGGGATCGACCGAAACACGAAACCCAATGCAAGTCAATGGGGCAGCATAGTCGGCAGTGAGTGGGGGCCAGGAAAACACCTAGAGTGCCCATTTTAATGTCAAAACCATCCATTCTTCTTAATGAAGCTTGTCAAGTGTAATTTACCTTATAATAATTGGAAGGCATTTGAAATTGAGGGTCATTTGGCTAAAGTTGTGGTGGGTAGGGCTGGTTCAAGTAATTAGTGGGCCCAGGAAATCTGGACCACGTCACGGCAGTGGAGCAGGGAGAGGTAAGTATTTCAACTTTGAAAGTGCTGTGAACCTGAGCAAGCAGGGGGGGCCCACTTGTTGGCATTGGCACTGGCACAGGGCCCCTCAAAGTACAGCGGTGTGTTTGCACGGCGGGGGCGCCTCCCATCGGCAGCAACACTTTTGCGTACTATGAGAGGCCCTGTGCCAGTGACGTCGCCAACTAGTATTCCTCCCCCCACCTGATGAAGGAACCTGCACTTTCATCTGCACCTTCCTCTTTGTCCCCGTGTAAGGTGGTATGGTATGCGGGAAGAGCAACCTGACTTTCAGCAGGGTCACAATGTTGTTGTGTAGCGTGCATGGGGAATGTTGCGTTATGGGTCAATGTACCAGCAGACTCATCTATCACTGGCTGGGCAATGGGCAGGATGAGGAGGAAACACAGATATAGGCCCAAAGAATAAAGTTGGCTAAATGCAGTTCAAAATTGGTAACACAGGAATAACCAGGGGGCATTGCAGTGGAGGACAACTGGAATGAGAGGCTGACACAGAGAGTAGGCCCAAATCAGTAAGTAGTCGAAATGCAGTTCAAAATTGGCAACCGTAGTAAACAGGCGGCACAGCTTTGTTCAGTGGAGGAGAACAGCAAGGAGTGGCAGACACCGATAGTAGGCCCCAACCCAACTAGTAGGCCAAATGCAGTCTAACATTAACAACTACTTAACGAGCGCCTGAAAACGGAATTTCAGGACAGGAAACCAGGAGAACAGCAAGGAGCGGCAGACACTGTTAGTAGGCCCCAAACCAACTAGTACGCCAAATGCAGTTGTTCCATTTAACCACAATTTAACGAGAGCCTGAAGATAGAAGCTCAGGAAAGGCAACCTGGAGAACACCTTGGAGTGGAACACACCATCTCTCTCCACCCCATACCCATTTTGTAGGCCTAATGCAGAGTAGTTTTATACAACTACTAAACGAGAGTCGGAAGACCGAAGCAATGGCAAGGAAACCTGGGGAACACCTTGGAGTGTAACACATCATCTCTCTCCACCCGAAACCCATTTTGTAGGCCTAATGCAGTGTAGTTTTCTACAACTACTAAACGAGAGTCGGAAGACCGAAGCAATGGCAAGGAAACCTGGGGAACACCTTGGAGTGTAACACACCATCTCTCTCCACCCGATACCCATTTTGTAGGCCTAATGCAGTGTAGTTTTCTACAACTACTAAACGAGAGTCGGAAGACCGAAGCAATGGCAAGGAAACCTGGGGAACACCTTGGAGTGTAACACACCATCTCTCTCCACCCGATACCCATTTTGTAGGCCTAATGCAGTGTAGTTTTCTACAACTACTAAACGAGAGTCGGAAGACCGAAGCAATGGCAAGGAAACCTGGGGAACACCTTGGAGTGTAACACACCATCTCTCTCCACCCCATACCCAATTTGTAGGCCTAATGCAGCCTACTTTCCGACAACTACTAAACGAGAGCATGAAGATCGAAGCTCAGGAAAGGCAACCTGGGGAACACCTTGAAGTGTAACACACCCTCTCTCTACACCACGGAAGGGCTAATTCTTAGGAAGGAAGGCTGTCGGAAAGAAGCAGGGCGCGTCCGAGGGTGATTATATTCTTATTAGGTATATACTCACCCTCGGACGCGCCCTGCTTCTTTATTTGTAATGAATGTTTATTTGCAATGTGGTTTTGACTTACTCTATTTTTTTGGTAAATAATGATTTTATTATTTTCATTGTTTTGCATCTTCTTGGCAATAATATAAAGAAGACGCGACAGGACAACACTCGGTGGATGCCAAATCTGTGTTTTAAATTGAAAAAAACTTTCAGTTAACTACTTGCAGGAGAAAGTTATTGTAGCTGGTGGCCATTTTTAGTACTGTACCAGATTTTTGTTGTATGTGTTTGTTTTTAATGTTAAAATGTCTGCATTTGATATCTCTCCAGTATTTTCTTTTTTATAAGCAAAATACTTATTTTTATATTTTCTGATGTTGGTTCAAGGGGTACACGGGCAGCAGTAGACAGGTCAGTGGAGGCCTAGTGGAAGGAGGGACCGCAGACAGGCTTTGAAGGCCTAACATAATAAATTGGGCTGGCTGTAGGCAATTTAAAATTGGTTCCAGGGGAACACGAGCAGCAGTGGCCTGGTCAGGGTAGTAGTAGTGGAAAGAACGGGCCGCAGACAGGCTTCGAAGGCCTAACATAACAAAAATTGGGATGTAGGCAATTTACAATTGGTTCCAGGGGAACACGGACAGCAGTAGACAGGTCAGTGGAGGCCTAGTGGAAGGAGGGACCGCAGACAGGCTTCGAAGCCCTAACATAATAAATTGGGCTGGCTGTAGGCAATTTAAAATTGGTTCCAGGGGAACACGGGCGGCAGTAGACAGGTCAGTGGAGGCCTAGTGGAAGGAGGGACCGCAGACAGGCTTCGAAGCCCTAACATAATAAATTGGGCTGGCTGTAGGCAATTTAAAATTGGTTCCAGGGGAACACGGGCGGCAGTAGACAGGTCAGTGGAGGCCTAGTGGAAGGAGGGACCGCAGACAGGCTTCGAAGCCCTAACATAATAAATTGGGCTGGCTGCAGGCAATTTAAAATTGGTTCCAGGGGAACACGGGCAGCAGTAGACAGGTCAGTGGAGGCCTAGTGGAAGGAGGGACCGCAGACAGGCTTCGAAGCCCTAACATAATAAATTGGGCTGGCTGTAGGCAATTTAAAATTGGTTCCAGGGGAACACGGGCAGCAGTAGACAGGTCAGTGGAGGCCTAGTGGAAGGAGGGACCGCAGACAGGCTTCGAAGCCCTAACATAATAAATTGGGCTGGCTGTAGGCAATTTAAAATTGGTTCCAGGGGAACACGGGCAGCACTAGACAGGTCAGTGGAGGCCTAGTGGAAGGAGTGACCGCAGACAGGCTTCGAAGGCCTAACACAAGAAAATTGTCAATACAATGGTATTGACAGTGCCAGGCATTGAAGGATGTCAGCGCATAGACTAAACATTGGTGGAGCTGTGAGATAAAATTTTGCAAGTCGTAGAGCACTGTTTGACCTGGGGGGGGGACTGTCTTGTGGCCGGCGGTACAGGCCCAGGGCCCCTCATATTACAACGGTGTGTCTGACGTTGGGTGCGCACCACCACCACCAGACACTTTATTGTACTATGAGGGACCTAGTGGCAGTGCCGTCGACCAAAAGCGGGCACACCCACCTCTTCAGACAAACAGTACTCTCACGGGTGCTGGCGCCAAGTGGCGATACCACGGCCCCGTGTGGGGACTTTGGCCATTTAGGGAGGTGTTAACATGTCGGATGCTGGACAATCAGGTGCTGCAAATTACGAGATTGGAAAAGTCGTTCAGAATAGTCCACAGGCAAGACCTTTACATAGGAATGCTAGGTGTCAGCCGGGCAAGGTGGGGCAAAAGATTTCGAAATCCAGTTGTGGTTCATTTTAATGAAGGTTAGATCATCTACATTTTGGGTAGCCAGACGAGTCCTTTTTTCTGTTAGTATTGAACCTGCAGCACTGAATACTCTTTCTGATAGGACACTAGCTGCCGGGCAAGCAAGCTCCTGCAATGCATATTCTGCCAATTCTGGCCAGGTGTCTAATTTTGATGCCCAGTAATCAAATGGGAATGACGGTTGAGGGAGAACGTCGATAAGGGATGAAAAATAGTTAGTAACCATACTGGACAAATGTTGTCTCCTGTCACTTTGAATTGATGCTGCAGTACCTGTCCTGTCTGCGGTCATAGCAAAATCACTCCACAACCTGGTCAGAAAACCCCTCTGGCCAACGACACTTCTGATTTCTGCCCCTCTAACACCTCTGGTCTGCTGGCCCCTGCAGCTCGTGTTAGAACGATCACGGGCGCTGTGTGCAGGGAATGCCAGAAGCAAACGGTCAATAAGAGTTGATTGTTTGGTTGCTAATATTAGTTCCAAGTTCTCATGTGGCATTATATTTTGCAATTTGCCTTTATAGCGAGGATCAAGGAGGCAGGCCAACCAGTAATCGTCATCGTTCATTATTTTTGTTATGCGTGTGTCCCTTTTGAGGATACGTAAGGCATAATCCGCCATGTGGCCCAAAGTTCCAGTTCTCAAATCTGTGGTTGTGCTTGGTTGAGGGGCAGTTTCAGGCAAATCCACGTCACGCTACACTCATCAGGAGGGCGTTAAACTAGAAGAAGAGGGGACGGGAAGAAAAACATTAGACTCGAACAAAGACGACCCAGGAAAACATACTCAGAAGGGAGGTAAGAACATTTCTAAAACAATCCACAGTGAGGAGATTGGAACAAAACAAAATCCTCTAAACTGCATGCTCGCAAACGCCAGAAGCCTGACAAACAAGATGGAAGAACTAGAAGCAGAAATATCTACAGGTAACTTTGACATAGTGGGAATAACCGAGACATGGTTAGATGAAAGCTATGACTGGGCAGTTAACTTACAGGGTTACAGTCTGTTTAGAAAGGATCGTAAAAATCGGAGAGGAGGAGGGGTTTGTCTCTATGTAAAGTCTTGTCTAAAGTCCACTTTAAGGGAGGATATTAGCGAAGGGAATGAGGATGTCGAGTCCATATGGGTTGAAATTCATGGAGGGAAAAATGGTAACAAAATTCTCATTGGGGTCTGTTACAAACCCCCAAATATAACAGAAAGCATGGAAAGTCTACTTCTAAAGCAGATAGATGAAGCTGCAACCCATAATGAGGTCCTGGTTATGGGGGACTTTAACTACCCGGATATTAACTGGGAAACAGAAACCTGTGAAATGCATAAAGGCAACAGGTTTCTGCTAATAACCAAGAAAAATTATCTTTCACAATTGGTGCAGAATCCAACTAGAGGAGCAGCACTTTTAGACCTAATACTATCTAATAGACCTGACAGAATAACAAATCTGCAGGTGGTTGGGCATTTAGGAAATAGCGACCACAATATTGTGCAGTTTCACCTGTCTTTCACTAGGGGGACTTGTCAGGGAGTCACAAAAACATTGAACTTTAGGAAGGCAAAGTTTGAACAGCTTAGAGATGCCCTTAATCTGGTAGACTGGGACAATATCCTTAGAAATGAGAATACAGATAATAAATGGGAAATGTTTAAGAACATCCTAAATAGGCAGTGTAAGCGGTTTATACCTTGTGGGAATAAAAGGACTAGAAATAGGAAAAACCCAATGTGGCTTAACAAAGAAGTAAGACAGGCAATTAACAGTAAAAAGAAAGCATTTGCACTACTAAAGCAGGATGGCACCATTGAAGCTCTAAAAAACTATAGGGAGAAAAATACTTTATCTAAAAAACTAATTAAAGCTGCCAAAAAGGAAACAGAGAAGCACATTGCTAAGGAGAGTAAAACTAATCCCAAACTGTTCTTCAACTATATCAATAGTAAAAGAATAAAAACTGAAAATGTAGGCCCCTTAAAAAATAGTGAGGAAAGAATGGTTGTAGATGACGAGGAAAAAGCTAACATATTAAACACCTTCTTCTCCACGGTATTCACGGTGGAAAATGAAATGCTAGGTGAAATCCCAAGAAACAATGAAAACCCTATATTAAGGGTCACCAATCTAACCCAAGAAGAGGTGCGAAACCGGCTAAATAAGATTAAAATAGATAAATCTCCAGGTCCGGATGGCATACACCCACGAGTACTAAGAGAACTAAGTAATGTAATAGATAAACCATTATTTCTTATTTTTAGTGACTCTATAGCGACAGGGTCTGTTCCGCAGGACTGGCGCATAGCAAATGTGGTGCCAATATTCAAAAAGGGCTCTAAAAGTGAACCTGGAAATTATAGGCCAGTAAGTCTAACCTCTATTGTTGGTAAAATATTTGAAGGGTTTCTGAGGGATGTTATTCTGGATTATCTCAATGAGAATAACTGTTTAACTCCATATCAGCATGGGTTTATGAGAAATCGCTCCTGTCAAACCAATCTAATCAGTTTTTATGAAGAGGTAAGCTATAGACTGGACCACGGTGAGTCATTGGACGTGGTATATCTCGATTTTTCCAAAGCGTTTGATACCGTGCCGCACAAGAGGTTGGTACACAAAATGAGAATGCTTGGTCTGGGGGAAAATGTGTGTAAATGGGTTAGTAACTGGCTTAGTGATAGAAAGCAGAGGGTGGTTATAAATGGTATAGTCTCTAACTGGGTCGCTGTGACCAGTGGGGTACCGCAGGGGTCAGTATTGGGACCTGTTCTCTTCAACATATTCATTAATGATCTGGTAGAAGGTTTACACAGTAAAATATCGATATTTGCAGATGATACAAAACTATGTAAAGCAGTTAATACAAGAGAAGATAGTATTCTGCTACAGATGGATCTGGATAAGTTGGAAACTTGGGCTGAAAGGTGGCAGATGAGGTTTAACAATGATAAATGTAAGGTTATACACATGGGAAGAGGGAATCAATATCACCATTACACACTGAACGGGAAACCACTGGGTAAATCTGACAGGGAGAAGGACTTGGGGATCCTAGTTAATGATAAACTTACCTGGAGCAGCCAGTGCCAGGCAGCAGCTGCCAAGGCAAACAGGATCATGGGGTGCATTAAAAGAGGTCTGGATACACATGATGAGAGCATTATACTGCCTCTGTACAAATCCCTAGTTAGACCGCACATGGAGTACTGTGTCCAGTTTTGGGCACCAGTGCTCAGGAAGGATATAATGGAACTAGAGAGAGTACAAAGGAGGGCAACAAAATTAATAAAGGGGATGGGAGAACTACAATACCCAGATAGATTAGCGAAATTAGGATTATTTAGTCTAGAAAAAAGACGACTGAGGGGCGATCTAATAACCATGTATAAGTATATAAGGGGACAATACAAATATCTCGCTGAGGATCTGTTTATACCAAGGAAGGTGACGGGCACAAGGGGGCATTCTTTGCGTCTGGAGGAGAGAAGGTTTTTCCACCAACATAGAAGAGGATTCTTTACTGTTAGGGCAGTGAGAATCTGGAATTGCTTGCCTGAGGAGGTGGTGATGGCGAACTCAGTCGAGGGGTTCAAGAGAGGCCTGGATGTCTTCCTGGAGCAGAACAATATTGTATCATACAATTATTAGGTTCTGTAGAAGGACGTAGATCTGGGTATTTATTATGATGGAATATAGGCTGAACTGGATGGACAAATGTCTTTTTTCGGCCTTACTAACTATGTTACTATGTTACTATGTTACTTGTGTCCCTCCAAAAACCAGAACCCGGCCTTGCCACGCCAACAATTTCCACTGGCCCCGGAAAAGCTTCCTCATTAAAAATATAATCATCCCCATCATCCTCCTCGTCCTCCTCCTCCTGTTCGCCCGCTACCTCGTCCTGTACACTGCCCTGGCCAGACAATGGCTGACTGTCATCAAGGCTTTCCTCTTCCTCAGCTGCAGACGCCTGATCCTTTATGTGCGTCAAACTTTGCATCAGCAGACGCATTAGGGGGATGCTCATGCTTATTATGGCGTTGTCTGCACTAACCAGCCGTGTGCATTCCTCAAAACACTGAAGGACTTGACACATGTCTTGAATCTTCGACCACTGCACACCTGACAACTCCATGTCTGCCATCCTACTGCCTGCCCGTGTATGTGTATCCTCCCACAAAAACATAACAGCCCGCCTCTGTTCACACAGTCTCTGAAGCATGTGCAGTGTTGAGTTCCACCTTGTTGCATCGTCTATGATTAGGCGATGCTGGGGAAGGTTCAAAGAACGCTGATAGGTCTGCATACGGCTGGAGTGTACGGGCGAACGGCGGATATGTGAGCAAAGTCCACGCACTTTGAGGAGCAGGTCGGATAACCCCGGATAACTTTTCAGGAAGCACTGCCCAACAGGTTTAAGGTGTGAGCCAGGCAAGGAATGTGTTTCAGTTGGGAAAGGGAGATGGCAGCCATGAAATTCCTTCCGTTATCACTCACTACCTTGCCTGCCTCAAGATCTACAGTGCCCAGCCACGACTGCGTTTCTTTCTGCAAGAACTCGGACAGAACTTCAGCGGTGTGTCTGTTGTCGCCCAAACAGTTCATAGCCAATACAGCCTGCTGACGTTTGCCAGTAGCTGCCCCATAATGGGAGACCTGGTGTGCAACAGTGGCAGCTGCGGATGGAGTGGTTGTGCGACTGCGGTCTGTGGACGAGGTCTCGCTTCTGCAGGAGGACGAGGAGGAGGAGGAGGGGGTGCGAACGGCTACAGCCAACTGTTTCCTAGACCGTGGGCTAGGCAGAACTGTCCCAAACTTGCTGTCCCCTGTGGACCCTGCATCCACCACATTTACCCAGTGTGCCATGATGGACACGTAACGTCCCTGGCCATGCCTACTGGTCCATGCATCTGTTGTCAGGTGCACCTTTGTGCTCACAGATTGCCTGAGTGCATGGACGATGCGCTCTTTAACATGCTGGTGGAGGGCTGGGATGGCTTTTCTGGAAAAAAAGTGTCGACTGGGTAGCTCGTAGCGTGGTACAGCGTAGTCCATCAGGGCTTTGAAAGCTTCGCTTTCAACTAACCGGTAGGGCATCATCTCTAACGAGATTAGTCTAGCTATGTGGGCGTTCAAACCCTGTGTACGCGGATGCGAGGCTAAGTACTTCCTTTTTCTAACCATAGTCTCATGTAGGGTGAGCTGGACTGGAGAGCTGGAGATCGTGGAACTAGCGGGGGTGCCGGTGGACATGGCAGACTGAGAGACGGTGGGAGATGGTATTGTTGCCGCCGGTGCCCTAGATGCAGTGTTTCCTACTACGAAACTGGTGATTCCCTGACCCTGACTGCTTTGGCCTGGCAAAGAAACCTGCACAGATACTGCAGGTGGTGCAGAAAATGGTGGCCCTACACTGCCGGAAGGGATGTTGCGTTGATGACTAGCTTCATTGGCCGAGGGTGCTACAACCTTAAGGGACGTTTGGTAGTTAGTCCAAGCTTGCAAATGCATGGTGGTTAAATGTCTATGCATGCAACTTGTATTGAGACTTTTCAGATTCTGCCCTCTGCTTAAGGTAGTTGAACATTTTGACAGATGACTTTGCGCTGATCAATTGGATGTTGTTTAAAAAAATGCCAGACTGCACTCTTTCTAGCATCGGATACCTTTTCAGGCATTGCAGACTGAGCTTTAACCGGATGGCCACGCTGTCCTCCAACAGGTTTTGACTTTGCCACGCGTTTTGGGCAAGATACGGGCCCGGCAGATGGAACCTGTTGCGATGTTGATGCCTGCTGCGGCCCCTCCTCCTCCGCTTCAGAACTGCTGCCGCCTGCACCCTGTTCCTCCAATGGCTGCCAATCGGGGTCAAGAACTGGGTCATCTATTACCTCTTCTTGTAGCTCGTGTGCAACTTCGTCTGTGTCACCGTGTCGGTCGGTGGTATAGCGTTCGTGATGGGGCAACATAGTCTCATCAGGGTCTGATTCTTGATCAGCACCCTGCGAGGGCAATGTTGTGGTCTGACTCAAAGGACCAGCATAGTAGTCTGGCTGTGGCTGTGCATCAGTGCACTCCATGTCAGATTTAACTTGTAATGGGCATGGACTGTTAACTGCTTCACTTTCTAAGCCAGGGACGGTATGTGTAAAGAGCTCCATGGAGTAACCCGTTGTGTCGCCTGCTGCATTCTTCTCTGTTGTTGTTTTTGCTGAAGAGGACAAGGAAGCGACTTGTCCCTGACCGTGAACATCCACTAACGACGCGCTGCTTTTACTTTTACCAGTTTCACGAGAGGAGGCAAAAGAGCTAGAGGCTGAGTCAGCAAGATAAGCCAAAACTTGCTCTTGCTGCTCCGGCTTTAAAAGCGGTTTTCCTACTCCCAGAAAAGGGAGCGTTCGAGGCCTTGTGTAGCCAGACGACGAAACTGGCTCCACAGCTCCAGACTTAGGTGCAATATTTTTTTTCCCACGACCACCTGATGCTCCACCACTACCACTACCCTCATTACCAGCTGACAATGAACGCCCCCGGCCACGACCTCTTCCACCAGACTTCCTCATTGTTTTAAAAACGTTACCAAACTAATGGTATTTGTTGCTGTCACACAACTTACACGGTGAGCTATAACTTCAGTATGATTTAGCTACCCCTTTACAGGTGGGTGAGACCACAACGAAAATCAGGCACAATGTTACACACTCTGTTGTTGGTGGCAACAAATGAGAGAGATGCCACACACGCAGGACTGTCACTGAAGCGCAAATGTAAATATTAATCTCCCACTGATTTGTTTTTGTTTTTTTTAAAAGGGAGACTTTAGAAAAAAAAAATAATAAAAAAAAATGATTTTTAAGGAAGAATTTATAAACCAAATAAAATGAAATGATTGTTTCAGGGAGAATTTAGAAAACAAATAAAAAAAAAATAGGCTTTCTATGGCCCACTGAGTGAGAGAGGACGCACATAGGAGTCAGGAGTGGCACACAAGCCCAGAGGCCAATATTTATCTCCCACTGATTGATTTAGTGATTTTTTCAGGTAGATTTTGGAACCCAAATCAAGCAAAAAAATAAATAGGCTTTCTATGGCCCACAATTGGAGAGAGAGAGAGAGATGGCACACCCAGGAGTCAAGACTGGCACACAAGCAGAAAGGGCAATATTAATCTCCCACTGATTTGATTTTTTTTTTTTTTTTTTCAGGGAGACTTTAGAAAAAAAAAATACAAAAAAATGAATTTTTCAGGAAGAATTTAGAAACAAAATAAAATAAAATGATTGTTTCAGGGAGAATTTAGAAAACAAATAAAAAAAAAATAGGCTTTGTAGGGCCCACTGAGTGAGAGAGGACGCACACAGGAGTCAGGAGTGGCACATAAGCCCAGAGGCCAATATTTATCTCCCACTGATTGATTTAGTGATTTTTTCAGGTAGATTTTGGAACCCAAATCAAGCAAAAAAATTAATAGGCTTTCTATGGCCCACAATTGGAGAGAGAGAGATGGCACACCCAGGAGTCAAGACTGGCACACAAGCAGAAAGGGCAATATTAATCTCCCACTGATTTGATTTTTTTTTTTTTTTTCAGGGAGACTTTAGAAAAAAAAATACAAAAAAAATGATTTTTTCAGGAATAATTTAGAAACCAAATAAAATAAAATGATTTTTTCAGGGAGAATTTAGAAAACAAATAAAACAAAAAATAGGCTTTCTAGGGCCCACTGAGTGAGAGATGACGCACACAGGAGTCAGGAGTGGCACACAAGCCCAGAGGCCAATATTTATCTCCCACTGATTGATTTAGTGATTTTTTCAGGTAGATTTTGGAACCCAAATCAAGCAAAAAAATAAATAGGCTTTCTATGGCCCACAATTGGAGAGAGAGAGAGATGGCACACCCAGGAGTCAAGACTGGCACACAAGCAGAAAGGGCAATATTAATCTCCCACTGATTTGATTTTTTTTTTTTTTTCAGGGAGACTTTAGAAAAAAAAAATACAAAACAATGAATTTTTCAGGAAGAATTTAGAAACAAAATAAAATAAAATGATTGTTTCAGGGAGAATTTAGAAAACAAATGAAAAAAAAAAATAGGCTTTGTAGGGCCCACTGAGTGAGAGAGGACGCACACAGGAGTCAGGAGTGGCACACAAGCCCAGAGGCCAATATTTATCTCCCACTGATTGATTTAGTGATTTTTTCAGGTAGATTTTGGAACCCAAATCAAGCAAAAAAATTTATAGGCTTTCTATGGCCCACAATTGGAGAGAGAGAGATGGCACACCCAGGAGTCAAGACTGGCACACAAGCAGAAAGGGCAATATTAATCTCCCACTGATTTGATTTTTTTTTTTTTTTCAGGGAGACTTTAGAAAAAAAAAATACAAAAAAAAGAATTTTTCAGGAAGAATTTAGAAACAAAATAAAATAAAATGATTGTTTCAGGGAGAATTTAGAAAACAAATAAAAAAAAAATAGGCTTTGTAGGGCCCACTGAGTCAGAGAGGTCGCAGACAGGAGTCAGGAGTGGCACACAAGCCCAGAGGCCAATATTTATCTCCCACTGATTGATTTATTGATTTTTTCAGGTAGAATTTAGAACCCAAATCAACCCAAAAAATAAATAGGCTTTCTATGGCCCACTATTTGTGAGAGAGATGGCACGCTCAGGACTGGCACACAAGCCCAGAGGCCAATATTAATCTCCCACTTTTTTTTCCAGGGAAAATTTATAAACCCAATAAAAAAAATAATAAATAGGCTTTCTATGGCCCACTATCTGAGAGAGAGAGATGGCACGCTTAGGACTGGCACACAAGCCCAAAGGCCAATATTAATCTCCCACTGATTGATTTATTGATTTTTTCAGGTAGAATTTAGAACCCAAATCAAGCAAAAAAATTAATAGGCTTTCTATGGCCCACTGAGTGAGAGATGGCACACACAGGAGTCAGGAGTGGCACACAAGCCCTGAGGCCAATATTTTTCTCCCACTGATTGATGTTATGATTTTTTCAGGTAGATTTTGGAACCCAAATCAAGCAAAAAAATAAATAGGCTTTCTATGGCCCACTGAGTGAGAGATGGCACACACAGGAGTAAGGAGTGGCACACAAGCCCTGAGGCCAATATTTTTCTCCCACTGATTGATGTAGTGATTTTTTCAGGTAGATTTTAGAACCCAAATCAAGCAAAAAAATAAATAGGCTTTCTATGGCCCACTGAGTGAGAAATGACACAGACAGGGATGGCACTCTAGCATAAATGCCAATCTTAATCTCCCACAAAAAAAAAAAAAAAAAAAAAGGAACTGTCCTTCAATTACTATCTCCCTGCAGTAATCTCAGCCAGGTATGGCAGGCAGCAATAAGGAGTGGACTGATGCACAAATTAAATAAAAAGTGTGGACAAACAAACAAGATAGCTGTGCAGAAAGGAAGGAACAAGAGGATTTGTGCTTTGAAAAAAGCAGTTGGTTTGCACAGCGGCGTACACACAGCAATGCAGCTATCAGGGAGCCTTCTAGGGCAGCCCAATGAGCTACAGCGCTGAGGGAAAAAAAAAAATGTAGCTTCCACTGTCCCTGCACACCGAAGGTGGTGTTGGGCAGTGGAAATCGCTACAGCACAAGCGGTTTGGTGGTTAATGGACCCTGCCTAACGCTATCCCTGCTTCTGACGAAGCGGCAGCAACCTCTCCCTAAGCTCAGATCAGCAGCAGTAACATGGCGGTCGGCGGGAACGCCCCTTTATAGCCCCTGTGACGCCGCAGACAGCAAGCCAATCACTGCAATGCCCTTCTCTAAGATGGTGGGGACCAGGACCTATGTCATCACGCTGCCCACACTCTGCGTTTACCTTCATTGGCTGAGAAATGGCGCTTTTCGCGTCATTGAAACGCGACTTTGGCGCAATAGTCGCGTACCGCATGGCCGACCCCGCACAGGGGTCGGATCGGGTTTCATGAAACCCGACTTTGCCAAAAGTCAGCGACTTTTGAAAATGAACGACCCGTTTCGCTCAACCCTAGTTATAACCTCATAAAAGGACAGTGCTCAGAATTGTAAAAATTGGCCCAGTCATTAACGTGAAAACCACCCTTGGGGGTTAAGGGGTTAACGACTAAGTGTACATTGGCATACCTTTTTTTTATTCATTTGTTTGCTAAATTTTTAATGCAAAAGCTTTCTGAATAGTCTTCTTTAAAAATGTTCTACCATTTTGTCTGCAAATCCTTTATATAGCTTAATGGTTTGCAAAAATGTTACAAATCCATTCAGGATCATTAGCTCTGACAGCTCTTTACTTCCTCCTCCTTTATGCTAGCATAATAAGTAATGACTGTAAGCTGGAGGAGTTCTGAAATCTCAAGAAAGGCTGATAAAATAAGCTGTAGATAAGGAGGAAAGCACATAAAAAGAAGTAAGAAAAAGATTAAGCTAATAAAGACAACAATACCCTGGATACAAAAACATTTTCTGCCTATACCACTTTAAGTAGGACTCCACAAGAAAAAAAACTACTATTGTTTTTCTATACTAAACAAGCTTATAGCTGCAAATTAAATGTCATCACATTCACAGGTTCTGTAAAATTTGAGCAATTTGCAATTTGATTAAAACAATGCCCAGCAACATTTAATACATTGCTGAAGAGAAAAACAGCTGTTTCACATGATGTTAGACTTTGCCACATTGGTTTTCCCCATAATGCCTTGCAACTATAACATCACATGGTCTAGTCCAAGCCAATCAGGTGGGACCATCATAGGCACTATAAAATTTGAGGGCAGGAAAAGCAGTGGTCATTTTTAGAATTTTACAGCCTGAGATAGAAGGTCAGGGGAAACAGCTCATTATTGCACATAGGAATACAAAGATCTAAATAATTATACTATTTCAGTGCTGAAGAGCATAGAAAATAGGAACTGTAGTTTAAGCTTGGAGAATAATAATAAAGTAAATTGATTGGAAACTGCTTGACCTGCAAAGTCTATGTAACTGTAAATTCCTTGACCCATGATATATTGCAGTACAGAACTTTAACACAATTTTTTTATTCTTGTTGCACTAAAATATAAATAACATAACGCAGTTTGAATCCCTTCATTGTGAATCTTCATATGGAAGAATAATACTCAAACCAAGGCTTGTGTCGCGAGTTTACAGTGACAGACAGGGACCAGAAGACTGCAGCGTCTGATTTCATGTACTCCTCCTGCACTGATTAGAAGCACTTTTCCTTCATATTAAATGGTGCAGGTTTCTTTTAACAGTGCAGGTTTTAAACTATTCAGCTTAGCGTCTCTGAAGTTTTCCTGCTTGGATGATCTCAGCTGTTCAGTATTGGACACTCCTTTCTCCTATATATTCTCACCTTTGGCAATCTGGATTGCCAGTGTTAGTTTTGTACTGCCTGATGTGGAGTGGAGGTGTCAGTTGTTGGTAGAGGTGTTTGCAATGTTGATCTGTGACTGTTGCTTGTCGTTTCAGCTGTGTGTAAATCCTTATCCTCTCTTATTGAATTTTCCTTCCTTTTCTACATGGTGTTCATCTCTGTGAGTGCATATATGTATGTTTGGTATTTATTCTATCACTGTACATACTCCCTTGTTAGTCTGGTTTGTGTACATACATACACTATTACTCCCTACTTCCTTGGGTGGGGATGAGGACAGAAATAGGGATGATTCAGTGGTTCAGTAAGGTACATGGCCCCGACGTCTTCACCATCAGTAGTAATCCGAGTAGCAGGGATAGCTAGGGCTCAGAGAAGGAGCCCCGGGTATTCCAACAACAGAGTTGTGACAGCTTGTCTGTCATAGAAACTGTGCTTCCTTCCTTGGGAGACAGAAAGAGTACAAGTGTTGTCATTTTTTGTATTTCTTTTGCATTTCAATTGCATATGCACATTTTTCTTTTTGATTTTAAAGACAAGAAAAATCTCAACATTCAAAAACATGTACATGTTTTGAAAAATTTTTTTGTTACTTTTTTGCACACATGTATTAGTCCAATATTACACCTGTACATGCCACCAAAAAACAGTGGTCTATTGTGAATGCTTTATTTTTGGATGTGAAACTACCTAACTGTTGTTGTCAGGTTTCTCTTGTTAAAGGCTCAGGAAGTATTCATTTGTTTTAATCCTTAGAGAAAAGTAGACCAAGACATTTTTCTCATACAGTGGGGCAAAAAAGTATTTAGTCAGTCAGCAATAGTGCAAGTTCCACCACTTAAAAAGATGAGAGGCGTCTGTAATTTACATCATAGGTAGACCTCAACTATGGGAGACAAACTGAGAAAAAAAATCCAGAAAATCACATTGTCTGTTTTTTTAACATTTTATTTGCATATTATGGTGGAAAATAAGTATTTGGCCAGAAACAAAATTTCATCTCAATACTTTGTAATATATCCTTTGTTGGCAATGACAGAGGTCAAACGTTTTCTGTAAGTCTTCACAAGATTGCCACACACTGTTGTTGGTATGTTGGCCCATTCCTCCATGCAGATCTCCTCTAGAGCAGTGATGTTTTTGGCTTTTCGCTTGGCAACCTGGACTTTCAACTCCCTCCAAAGGTTTTCTATAGGGTTGAGATCTGGAGACTGGCTAGGCCACTCCAGGACCTTGAAATGCTTCTTACGAAGCCACTCCTTTGTTGCCCTGGCGGTGTGCTTTGGATCATTGTCATGTTGAAAGACCCAGCCATGTTTCATCTTCAATGCCCTTGCTGATGGAAGGAGGTTTGCACTCAAAATCTCACGATACATGGCCCCATTCATTCTTTCATGTACCCAGATCAGTCGTCCTGGCTCCTTTGCAGAGAAACAGCCCCAAAGCATGATGTTTCCACCACCATGCTTTACAGTAGGTATGGTGTTTGATGGATGCAACTCAGTATTCTTTTTCCTCCAAACACGACAAGTTGTGTTTCTACCAAACAGTTCCAGTTTGGTTTCATTAGACCATAGGACATTCTCCCAAAACTCCTCTGGATCATCCAAATGCTCTCTAGCAAACTTCAGACGGGCCCGGACATGTACTGGCTTAAGCAGTGGGACACGTCTGGCACTGCAGGATCTGAGTCCATGGTGGCGTAGTGTGTTACTTATGGTAGGCCTTGTTACATTGGTCCCAGCTCTCTGCAGTTCATTCACTAGGTCCCCCCGCGTGGTTCTGGGATTTTTGATCACCGTTCTTGTGATCATTCTGACCACGGGGTGGGATTTTGCGTGGAGCCCCAGATCGAGGGAGATTATCAGTGGTCCTGTATGTCTTCCATTTTCTAATTATTGCTCCCACTGTTGATTTCTTCACTCCAAGCTGGTTGGCTATTGCAGATTCAGTCTTCCCAGCCTGGTGCAGGGCTACAATTTTGTTTCTGGTGTCCTTTGACAGCTCTGTGTTCTTCACCATAGTGGAGTTTGGAGTCAGACTGTTTGAGGGTGTGCACATGTGTCTTTTTATACTGATAACAAGTTTAAACAGGTGCCATTACTACAGGTAATGAGTGGAGGAAAGAGGAGACTCTTAAAGAAGAAGTTACAGGTCTGTGAGAGCCAGAAATCTTTCTGACCAAATACTTATTTTCCACCATAATATGCAAATAAAATGATAAAAAAACAGACAATGTGATTTTCTGGATTTTTTTTTCTCAGTTTGGCTCCTATAGTTGAGGTCTACCTATGATGTAAATTACAGACGCCTCTCATCTTGTTAAGTGGTGGAACTTGCACTATTGCTGACTGACTAAATACTTTTTTGCCCCACTGTATCTATTTTACTAGTCCAATTTTACAACCGTATCTTTCAAAACAAATTTTGCAGCCTTTTTGCTGCATTTTCCTTTTTGCATGTGTCAAAGAGGGAGAATTTAAGCAAACAAATATATATATATATATGTATATATATATATATATATATACATATATATATATATATATATACTGCTCAAAAAAATAAAGGAAACACTAAAATACCACATCCTAGATACTCTAAATGAAATATTCAAGTTGCAATTTTTATTCATTGCATCGTGGAATGTGTTCAGAACAATAAAACATACCAATTATCAATGTAAATCAAATCGAATATCCCATTGAGGTCTGGATTTGGAATGATACCCAAAATCAAAGTGGTAATCAAATTACAGGCTGATCCAACTTCAGTGGAAATGCCTCATGATGACAACGAAAAGATGCTCAGTATTGTGTGGCCTTCTCATGCCTGAATGACCTTCCTACTGTACAACGCCTGGGCATGCTCCTGATGAGGTGGCGGATGGTCTCCTGAGGGATCTCCTCCCAGACCTGGACTAAAGCATCTGCCAACTACTGGACAGTCTGTGGTACAACGTGACGTTGGTGAATGGAATGAGACATGACGTCAGAGATGTGCTCATTCGGATTCAGGTCTGGGGAAGGGGCGGACCAGTCCACAGCTTCAATGCCTTCATTTTAAAGGCTTGAAGAAAAGCTGCAGAGACACCATCACGTGTTTCTCAACACAGTGATCCAAAACACTGCCCCCATCCCTTATGGGAAATATGCAAATGCATGTAGAAAAGCCACAGAGACACCATCACGTGTTTCTCAACGCAAGCAATAAATAGGCAGGTCTTTCACCGGGAAGGAACAAACACGGGAAGGGCAGCATCCCAAAAGGGAAAACCATCTATGCCAAAACATGGTATCCATCCACAGACAGCTGTTTTGGGATATTTGTCCCTCATCAGTGTGGAGTAGGAAACTGGCTATTAGGAGCAGTGCCTAGTAAAAGGACTATAAACATAAGGATGAATGACCTCGGGGAGATCAAAACATCTAACACCGCGGAGACACCATCACGTGTTTCTCAACGCAGTGATCCAGAACACTGCCCCCATCCCTTATGGGAAATATGCAAATGCATGTGGAAAAGCCGCGGAGACACCATCACGTGTTTCTCAACGCAAGCAATAAATAGGCAGGTCTTTCACCGGGAAGGAACAACCACGGGAAGGGCAGCATCCCAAAAGGGAAAACCACCTATGCCAAAACATGGTATCCATCCACAGACAGCAGTTTTGGGGTATTTGCCCCTCATCATTTTAAAAGAGCTGCGGACACACTCCAGCCACATGGGGTCTGGCATTGTCCTGCATTAGGAGGAACTCAGGACCAACCGCACCAGCATATGGTCTCACAAGGGGTCTGAGGATCTCATCTCAGTACCTAATGGCAGACAGGTGACCTCTGGTGAGCATATGGAGGGCTATCTCCAAAGAAATGCAACCCCACACCATTACTGACCTACTGCCAAACTAGTCAGGCTGAAGGATGTTGCAGGCAGCAGAGCGCTTTCCATGGCATCTCCAGACTCTGTCACATGTGCTCAGTGTGCACCTGCTTTCATCTGTGAAAAGCACAGGGTGCCAGTGGCGAATTTGCCAATCCTGGTATTCTGTGGCAAATGCCAAGCGTCCTGCATGGTGCTGGGCTAAGAGCAGAACTCCCATCTGTGGACGTCAGGCACTCAGACCATCCTCATGGAGTCGGTTTATAACCGTTTGTGTAGACACATGCACATTTGTGGCCTGCTGGAGGCCATTTTGCAGAGCTCTGGCAGTGTTGATCCTGTTCCTCCTTGCACAAAGGCGGAGGTAGCGGCTGCTGGGTTGTTGTCCTCCTACGGCCCCCTCCACATCTCCTGGTGTACTGGCCATTTTCCTGGTAGAACCTCCAGCCTCTGGACCCTACGCTGACCGACACATCAAACCTTCTTGCCACAGCCGGCTTTGATGTGCCATCCTGGATGAGCTGCACTACCTGCGCTTCCTGTGTGGGTTGTAGAGTCCATCTCATGCTACCACGAGTGTGAAAGCACAACCAACATTCAAAAGTGACCAAAACATCAGCCAGAAAGCATTGGTACTCAGATGTGGTCTGTGGTCCCCACCTGCACGGCCACTCCATTATTGAGGGTGTCTTGATAATTGCCGATAATTTCCATCTGTTGTCTATTCTTTGAGCTGTGTATATATATATATATATATATATATATATATATATATATATATATATATTGCTCAAAAAAATAAAGGGACCACTTGAACAACACAATATAACTCCAAGCCAATTGCACTTCTGTGAAATCAGTTGTGAAGCAACTCTGATTGTGAACCAATTTCTCCTGCTGTTGTGGAAATGGAACAGATGACAGGTATAAATTATTGACCAACACTATAAAGGAGTGGTAGTGCAGTAGGTGACCACATACCATTTCTTTGTTCTCATCCTTTTTGGCTGATGTTTTGGCCACTTTTGCATTTTGTCATTGCTCTCACCCCTAGAGGTACTGTACATGAGGCGGTGTCTACAAACCAGAGAAGTTGCTCAGGTAGTGCAGGTCATCCAGGATGGCACGTTAATGCAAACTGTGGCAAGATGGATAGCTGTGTCTAATCAGCACAGTGTCCACAACGTGAAGCAGATACCAGGAGACAGGCCAGTACACCAGAAGACATGGAAGGGGCCATAGGAGAGCAACAACCCAGCAACAGGACTGCTACCTCCTCCTTTGTGCAAGGAGGAACAGAAGGGGCAGTACCAGAGCAAGACAAAATGACCTTCAGCAGGCAACTAACATCCATGTGTCTGCTCAAACTGTCAGAAACAGACTCCATGAGGCTGATCTGAGGACCCGACGTCCACAAGTGGCTGTTGTGCTTACAGCACAACAATGTGCAGAATGATTAGCGTTTGCAAGAGAACATTAAGATTTGCAGATTCAGCATTGGTGCCCTGTGCTCTTCACAGATGACAGCCGGTTCACTCAGCACATGTGACAGACATGAAGGAGTCTGAAGATGCCGTGGAGAATGTTCTGCTGCCTGCAACATCATCCTGCATTACTGGTTTGGTAGTGGTGTGTGAAGGCATTTCTTTGGAGGGCCGCACAGCCCTCCATGTGCTAGCCAGAGGTACCCTGACAGCCATTAGGTATCAGGATGAGATCCTCAGATCCATTGTGAGACTTTATGCAGGTGCACTGGGCTCTGAGTTCCTTCTCAAGCGTGACAATGCTACACCTCATGTGACAGCTAGTTCCTGCATGACGAAAGCATTGATCCTATGGACTGGCCTGCCAGTTCTCCAAACCTGAATCTAATACAGCACATCAGGAACATCATGTTTTGTTCCATCCACGAATGCTACGTTGCACCACAGACTGTCCAGTAGTTAACTAATGCTTTAATCCAGGTCTGGGAGGAAATCCATCAAAAGAACATCTGCTGCCTAGTGTTGAGCATTCCGATACTGCAAATATCGGGTATAGGCCCATATTCGCTGTATCGGAATTCCGATACCGAGTTCTGATACTTTTGCGATATCAGATACCGGAATCGGAAGTTCCCATAGTGCAATGATGCACTATAATGGAGTGTGGGCGGTGAGTGGGCAGAGACTGCATGTGTGTGTGTGGGCGGGGTCTGTGCGTGACCGTGGGGGGGTCTGTGCGGGCCTGCTAGGGGGTCTGTATGTGCCTCTTGGGGGTCTATGCTTACCTGCCGGGGGTCTGTGTGGGCTGCCGGGAGTCTGTGCGGGCTGCCAGGGTCTGTGCGTGCCTGCTGGGGGTCTGTGCGTGCCTGCCAGGGCTCTGTTCCGGGCTGCTGGGGATCTGTGCGAGCTGCCGGGGGTCTGGGTGGGCCCGCCGGGTATCTGTGTGGGTTGCCGGGGGTCTGTGCGTGCCTGCCGGGGGTCTGTGCGTGCCTGCCAGGGCTCTGTTCTGGGCTGCAGGGGGTCTGTGCGGGCTGCTGGGGGTCTGTGCGAGCTGCCGGGGGTCTGCGTGGGCCTGCCGGGTATCTGTGCGGGCTGCCGGGGGTCTGTGCGGGCTGCTGGGGGTCTGTGTGGGCTGCCAGGGGTCTGTGCGAGCCTGCTGGGGCTCTGTGCAGGCTGCCGGGGCTCTGTGCGGGCTGCCGGGGCTATGTGCGGGCTGCTGGGGGTCTGTGCGGGCTGCCAGGGGCTGTGCGTATGTGCAGGCATCGTCCGATGGGACTACAAGTCCCATTGGATGATGCCTGCTACAGTGACAGTGATTGACACATTAGCCAATGATGGGACAGTAGTAGTCCCATCATCTGGCTAATATGTTGAATGTAAAAAAAAAAATACTACATACATATACATACATACTACATACATACTACATACATACATACTACATGCAACATACAAACATACTACATACTACATACATACATACATACTACATATATACATACTACATGCAACATACAAACATACTACATACTACATACATACATACATACTACATACACACATACTACATACATACTGCATAGATACATACTACATACATACTACATGCATACTACATACATACATAAATACTACATGCATACTACATACATACTACATACATACTACATACATACTATGTACTACCTACATATATACTACATACATACTACATACATACTACATACTATATGCATACTACATACATACTACATACATACTACATACTACATACGTATATACTACATACATACTACATATATACTGCATACATACATACTACGTACATACTACATACATACATACTACATACATACTACATAGTACATACATACTACATACATACATATATACTACATACATACTACATACATACTACATACAATACATTCATACATTACATATGATACATACATATAGACATACAGTACATTAAACATAAACTGCATACTCACCATCACTTGACACTTTGTTCCCCGAAGCCAGTATCATCTGTAAAAATTATTAAAATAACAAACAAACAAGATACTCCCTGATCCGCAGAAATCTACGAGTGTCCCAAAAGATCTGCTGTATCTTTTAGTGATGAGTAGTGTTGAGCGATACCTTCCGATATCGGAAAGTATCGGTATCGGTTTGGATCGGCCGATATTCAAAAAATATCGGATATCGCCGATACCGATACCCGATCCCAATGCAAGTCAATGGGACCAAAATATCGGAATTAAAATAAACCCTTTCTTTCCTTGTAGGTTCATTCTACATGAAGGAAAACAACTAAGAATAATGTAGGATGTATGGGGGAGGTGGCGGAGACATTAAAGGCAATGAGGATTAGTCCAATCAAATAGAATAGCATGTTTTGTTTTTTTTTTAAAGACGTTCGGATTGAAAAAGATATTGACTATGTAAATTTTTTTTATTTTGTCAGATATTGATGTTTCACTATTCCACGCCCTTCCCCTTCTTTTTTTTCTTTTTTTTTTTTTCTTTTCCCACACTTTCATCTTCATCATCATCAGCATCTTTGACATCAACTTCTTCACCTTATTCATCTTCTTCTTCATCTTCTACCTATTTTTTTTTTTTTATTACATTCTTCATATTCATTTTCTTCAACTATTATTATTCTTCCTATTCTACATATTCTTTTTATTCCACTGTTATTATTCTTCCTATTCTACTTCTTCATCATATTCTCATTTGTGACAGGCATTCCCGTAGTTGTTATCTATAAAAGTTGGAAGATTACACCTTCCGTTCTGCCAGTCACAAAAGTTACATTTGTCCGCGTTCAGTTTGGCCTGCAGCATCAGGCTTTATCCAGGGGCACCACGAGGAGGAACGGACTCACCCCCATACACTGCTTAGTCTTCTTCTGCATATAATTTAGATAATATCTTTTGCTCTGATATTAAGTCTTATGCTTAATGTTCTTCTGCTCTTTGTTCTGCAGCCTCTTGTTCTTCTGCTTCTCGGTCTTCCATGTTGTCGTCTCCAGGGTCGTCGTCTCCAGTGTCGTCATCTCCGCCATCGTCATCTCAGCCGTCGTCGTCTCCGCCGTCGTCGTCTCCGCCGTCGTCGTCGTCGTCATCGGGGTGGTCTTCCGGGTCGTCGTCATCGGGGTGGTCTTCCGGGTTGTCGACGTTAGGGTCTTCAACTTGGAAATGTAGCAGAAGGTACAAGAAGGCTGAGAAAATGCCAAGAACCAGCTGATGGAACTGGAACTCGGATGGCTACCCGAAGGTTCAAGAGCCTATGGAACTACCGAGGACCAGCTGACGTTACTGGAACCCGGTTACTAAGCAGGAGGTACCTGTGCTAAAAAGCACTACCAAGGACCGCCTGACGTTGGCGGAACTCGGATACCCAGAAGGAGGCACCTAAGCCAAAGGCTCTGCCCGGAACCAGCTGACGTTACTGGAACCAGGATGGGGAGCAGAAGGTACAATAGCAAAAGACACTGCCGAGAACCAGCTGACGGTACTGGAACCCGGATGGGTAGCCGAATGTCCAAGAGCCAATGGAACTACCAAGGACCAGCTGACGTTACTGGAACCCGGTTACTAAGCAGGAGGTACCCGTGCCTGAAAGCACTACCAAGGACCACCTGACATTGGTGGAACTTGGATACCCAGAAGGAGGCACCTAAGCCAAAGGCTCTGCCCGGAACCAGCTGACGGTACTGGAACCAGGATGGGGAGCAGAAGGTACAAGAGCAAAAGACACTGCCGAGAACCAGCTGACGGTGCTGGAACCAGGTGGTGGACCCGAAGGCCCACAGGAGAGGAGAGAACAGCTAGGCCGCGAGGCAGCCGCAGTTACCGAACCCCAACAGTCCTACAGGGGGAGCTGGGCCTACTGGCACTACAGAACCAGCCTTGACTACCAGTTCACGCAGCCCACATAGGAAGCTCCTAAACTGGAGGCACCCTGGAGTTGGCTAACTCGACCGCACCACGACGGGGCAAGCATAGGCGTCTCAGTGAAGTTGACACAACCCAGAAACAGCTGCCGGTGCTGAAACCAGGCTTGGCACGAGGGAGTACCTGTGACAAGAACACTGCCGAGAACCAGCTGGCGGTGCTGGAACCCGGATGCGTTGCCCCAGTGTGCAAGAGCCAATGGCACGACCGAGGACCAGCTGACGGTGCTGGAACCCGGTTACTAAGCTGTAGGTGCCCGCGCTTAAAAGCACTACCAAGGACCGCCTGGCGTTGGCGGAACTCGGATACCCAGGAGGAGGCACCTAAGCCAATGGCTTGGCCCGGAACCAGCTGACGGTGCTGGAACCAGGTGGTGGACCCGAAGGCCCACAGGAGAGGAGAGAACAGCTAGGCCGCGAGGCAGCCGCAGTTACCGAACCCCAACAGTCCTACAGGGGGAGCTGGGCCTACTGGCACTACAGAACCAGCCTTGACTACCAGTTCACGCAGCCCACATAGGAAGCTCCTAAACTGGAGGCACCCTGGAGTTGGCTAACTCGACCGCACCACGACGGGGCAAGCATAGGCGTCTCAGTGAAGTTGACACAACCCGGAAACAGCTGCCGGTGCTAAAACCAGGCTTGGCACGAGGGAGTACCTGTGACAAGAACACTGCCGAGAACCAGCTGGCGGTGCTGGAACCCGGATGCGTTGCCCCAGTGTGCAAGAGCCAATGGCACGACCGAGGACCAGCTGACGGTGCTGGAACCCGGTTACTAAGCTGTAGGTGCCCGCGCTTAAAAGCACTACCAAGGACTGCCTGGCGTTGGCGGAACTCGGATACCCAGGAGGAGGCACCTAAGCCAAAGGCTTGGCCCGGAACCAGCTGACGGTGCTGGAACCAGGTGGTGGACCCGAAGGCCCACAGGAGAGGAGAGAACAGCTAGGCCGCGAGGCAGCCGCAGTTACCGAACCCCAACAGTCCTACAGGGGGAGCTGGGCCTACTGGCACTACAGAACCAGCCTTGACTACCAGTTCACGCAGCCCACATAGGAAGCTCCTAAACTGGAGGCACCCTGGAGTTGGCTAACTCGACCGCACCACGACGGGGCAAGCATAGGCGTCTCAGTGAAGTTGACACAACCCGGAAACAGCTGCCGGTGCTAAAACCAGGCTTGGCACGAGGGAGTACCTGTGACAAGAACACTGCCGAGAACCAGCTGGCGGTGCTGGAACCCGGATGCGTTGCCCCAGTGTGCAAGAGCCAATGGCACGACCGAGGACCAGCTGACGGTGCTGGAACCCGGTTACTAAGCTGTAGGTGCCCGCGCTTAAAAGCACTACCAAGGACTGCCTGGCGTTGGCGGAACTCGGATACCCAGGAGGAGGCACCTAAGCCAAAGGCTCGGCCCGGAACCAGCTGACGGTGCTGGAACCAGGTGGTGGACCCGAAGGCCCACAGGAGAGGAGAGAACAGCTAGGCCGCGAGGCAGCCGCAGTTACCGAACCCCAACAGTCCTACAGGGGGAGCTGGGCCTACTGGCACTACAGAACCAGCCTTGACTACCAGTTCACGCAGCCCACATAGGAAGCTCCTAAACTGGAGGCACCCTGGAGTTGGCTAACTCGACCGCACCACGACGGGGCAAGCATAGGCGTCTCAGTGAAGTTGACACAACCCGGAAACAGCTGACGGTGCTGAAACCAGGCTTGGCACGAGGGAGTACCTGTGACAAGAACACTGCTGAGAACCAGCTGGCGGTGCTGGAACCCGGATGCGTTGCCCCAGTGTGCAAGAGCCAATGGCACGACCGAGGACTAGCTGACGGTGCTGGAACCCGGTTACTAAGCTGTAGGTGCCCGCGCTTAAAAGCACTACCAAGGACCGCCTGGCGTTGGCGGAACTCGGATACCTAGGAGGAGGCACCTAAGCCAAAGGCTCGGCCCGGAACCAGCTGACGGTGCTGGAACCAGGTGGTGGACCCGAAGGCCCACAGGAGAGGAGAGAACAGCTAGGCCGCGAGGCAGCCGCAGTTACCGAACCCCAACAGTCCTACAGGGGGAGCTGGGCCTACTGGCACTACAGAACCAGCCTTGACTACCAGTTCACGCAGCCCACATAGGAAGCTCCTAAACTGGAGGCACCCTGGAGTTGGCTAACTCGACCGCACCACGACGGGGCAAGCATAGGCGTCTCAGTGAAGTTGACACAACCCGGAAACAGCTGCCGGTGCTGAAACCAGGCTTGGCACGAGGGAGTACCTGTGACAAGAACACTGCCGAGAACCAGCTGGCGGTGCTGGAACCCGGATGCGTTGCCCCAGTGTGCAAGAGCCAATGGCACGACCGAGGACCAGCTGACAGTGCTGGAACCCGGTTACTAAGCTGTAGGTGCCCGCGCTTAAAAGCACTACCAAGGACCGCCTGGCGTTGGCGGAACTCGGATACCCAGGAGGAGGCACCTAAGCCAAAGGCTCGGCCCGGAACCAGCTGACGGTGCTGGAACCAGGTGGTGGACCCGAAGGCCCACAGGAGAGGAGAGAACAGCTAGGCCGCGAGGCAGCCGCAGTTACCGAACCCCAACAGTCCTACAGGGGGAGCTGGGCCTACTGGCACTGCAGAACCAGCCTTGACTACCAGTTCACGCAGCCCACATAGGAAGCTCCTAAACTGGAGGCACCCTGGAGTCGGCTAACTCGACCGCACCACGACGGGGCAAGCATAGGCGTCTCAGTGAAGTTGACACAACCCGGAAACAGCTGACGGTGCTGAAACCAGGCTTGGCACGAGGGAGTACCTGTGACAAGAACACTGCCGAGAACCAGCTGGCGGTGCTGGAACCCAGATGCGTTGCCTTGCCTATTAAAGATTGTCTTCCTAGAGCCCCAACTAGCGGTGTTGGAGCAAAGGGTAAGCAGGGGGAGATGAGTGTAGGCCGAAGCCTGCACTGGAGGCAGCTTTGTGTCTGCGTTGCGTTTGCAGGACACTTTGCCGGCTACACACTGGGGGAACAGCTGGCGTTGCTGAACCCCACTAACACAATGGCGTGTGTTTTTCTCTGTGCAGCTAGCACTTGCGGGCAAAAACTAGCGGTGTTAGAGCCCGTGTTGAAGCAGGAGGAGGAGGAGAGGAGCAGAGTGTAGGCCGAAGCCTAGTTGAACCAATTTCAAAGGAAACCTTTAACCCCCCCCTCAGGTGTTACAAAGTACAAGAGACACACCTTGTGCAGTATTAATGCTGCACAAGTGAAAGGTTGCTCTATTAATTTGTCTACTTGCACACGCTGAATGAAAGACATACACAATTTACCCCATTCTACAGTCAAACTGTAGTGGATGCGTGACTTGGTTTTTTGATGAGACGCAGCACAGGTGTCCAAAATAACGCCTTGGTGCTTGGCGCAGCTTCCTGAGCGTTGTTATTTGCTGTACAGGAGTCTGCGCTCTTGTGTTATCCCTTGGCAATGCCCTGTTAGCGCTGCCCATCTTATGACATCATTTCATGTTGGCCGGTGCGGTTAACGATGGCCATAAATCCCAGATCCACAGTGTCTTTTCATAAAGCCACACTGCGGTGCTGGGATTCGTGGCCTTGAGCAGTAAATATTTTGGCCGCTCACACACGTCCTTACACCTGCTTCAGACTGGGCGGCCTCTGCTGATCCCTTCTCGCATGCCGCGGCCATGAGGCTGCACAGTCTGAAGAAGGCGGAAGGAGATGAGTTAAGACAGGCGAAGATATGCACTGCTCGTGCCCATCAATCACACCCTCGCAGTCAAAATAATTAAGACAACGAGGAGCATTTTATTCAGGCAGGGCGGACGAACAGGCGCAAGTAGCCAACCAATGATGTCAGAAGACGGGAAGCGCTACCAAGGGGGGTGCTGCGTATCATTAGAAAGGAAAGTCACACCTCAGGGACAGTGGAATGGTCTCAAAGAGACACATTTTGTACGTGTTGAGTTCCACGTGGGCAAGGAGAAAACATCAGCCACCTTGTACAAATGCAGCAGTACTGCTGTACAAGGTGGCTGTTATACATATAAACACCTGGGGGTGGGGGCCAGGCTCCCTTCAATTTCAGTTCATGTGCCTGCGTGGCGTTTGCAGGTCACGTTGCAAGCTGCACAGCTGGGGAACAGCTGGCGGTGCTGAACCCCACTAACACATTGGCTGGTGTTTTTCTCTGTGCAGCTAGCATGTCCGGGCAGAAACTGGCGTTGTTTGAGCCCAGGGTCAGCAGGAGGAGGAGAGGAGCAAAGTGTAGGCCGAAGCCTGCACTGGTGGCAGCTTTTGTTCTGTTGTGCCAGCGTGGCTTGTGCTGGACACGTTGCCGACTACACAGCAGGGGAACAGCTGGCGGTGCTGAACCCCACTAACACATTGGCTGGTGTTTTTCTCTGTGCAGCTAGCATTTCCGGGCAAAAACTAGCGGTGTTTGAGCCCAGGGTCAGCAGGAGGAGTAGAGGAGCAGAGTGTTGGCCAAAGCCTAGTTGAACCAATTTCAAAGGTTACCTTTAACCCCCCCCTCAGGTGTTGCAAGGTACAAGAGCCACACCTTGAACAGCATTATTGATGCACAAGTCAAAGGTTGCTCTATTTAATTTTGCTCCTTGCACACGCTGAATTAAACACGTACACTATTTAGCCCATTATACTGTCAAACAGTAGTGGAGGCGTGACTACTAGTCTTTTTAAGGAGACGCAGCACAGGTGTACAAATTTACACCTAGGTGCTGTGCGCTGATTCCTTACCGTTGTTATTTGCAGTACAGGAAACTGCGCTCTTGTGTTATCCCTTGGCAATACCCTGTTAGTGCAGGCCGTCTCATGACCTCATTTCATGTTGGCCGGTGCGGTTAACGATGGCCATAAATCCCAGACCCACAGTGGCTTTTCCTAAAGTCACACTGCGGTGCTGGGATTCGTGGCCTTGTGCAGTAAATATGTTCGCCGCTCACACATGTCCTTACACCTGCTTCAGACTGGGCGGCCTCAGCTGATCCCTTATCGCATGCCGCGGCCATGAGGCCGCACAGTCAGAAGAAGGCGGAAGGAGGGGAGTGAAAACAGGGGAACATATGCACTGCTCGTGCCCATCAATCACACCCTCGCAGTCAAAATATATGAGACAACGGGGGGCGTTGTGTCGGGCAGGGGGGACGCACAGGCACAGCCAGCCAACCAATGATGTCAGGAGATGGGCAGCGCTAACAATGGGGGTGCTGCGTGTCATTAAAAAGGAAAGTCACACCTCAGGGACATTGTAATGGTCTGTAATGAGACACATTTTGTACTTGTTGAGTTCCACGTGTGCAAGGAGAAAAAGTCAGCCACCTTGTACAAATGCAGCAGTACTGCTGTACAAGGTGGCTGTTATACATAGAAACACTTGGGGGGGTGGGGGGCAGGCTCCCTTCAATTTCAGTTCATGTTCCTGCGTGGCGTTTGCAGGAAACGTTGCAAGCTACACAGCAGGGGAACAGCTGGCGGTGCTGAACCCCACTAACACATTGGCTGGTGTTTTTCTCGGTGCAGCTAGCATGTCCGGGCAGAAACTGGCGTTGTTTTAGCCCAGGGTCAGCAGGAGGAGGAGAGGAGCAAAGTGTAGGCCGAAGCCTGCACTGGTGGCAGCTTTTGGTCAGTTGTGCCAGCGTGGCTTGTGCTGGACACGATGCCGACTGCACAGCAGAGGAACAGCTGGCGGTGCTGAACCCCACTAACACATTGGCTGGTGTTTTTCTCTGTGCAGCTAGCATGTCCGGGCAGAAACTGGCGTTGTTTTAGCCCAGGGTCAGCAGGAGGAGGAGAGGAGCAAAGTGTAGGCCGAAGCCTGCACTGGTGGCAGCTTTTGGTCGGTTGTGCCAGCGTGGCTTGTGCTGGACACGATGCCGGCTACACAGCGGGGGAACAGCTGGCGGTGCTGAACACCACTAACACATTGGCTGGTGTTTTTCTCTGTGCAGCTAGCATTTCCGGGCAAAAACTAGCGGTGTTTGAGCCCAGGGTTAGCAGGAGGAGTAGAGGAGCAGAGTGTTGGCCAAAGCCTAGTTGAACCAATTTCAAAGGTTACCTTTAACCCCCCCCTCAGGTGTTGCAAGGTACAAGAGCCACACCTTGAACAGCATTATTGATGCACAAGTCAAAGGTTGCTCTATTTAATTTTGCTCCTTGCACACGCTGAATTAAACACGTACACTATTTAGCCCATTATACTGTCAGACAGTTGTGGAGGCGTGACTACTAGTCTTTTTAAGGAGACGCAGCACAGGTGTACAAATTTACACCTAGGTGCTGTGCGCTGATTCCTTACCGTTGTTATTTGCAGTACAGGAAACTGCGCTCTTGTGTTATCCCTTGGCAATACCCTGTTAGTGCAGGCCGTCTCATGACCTCATTTCATGTTGGCCGGTGCGGTTAACGATGGCCATAAATCCCAGACCCACAGTGGCTTTTCCTAAAGTCACACTGCGGTGCTGGGATTCGTGGCCTTGTGCAGTAAATATGTTCGCCGCTCACACATGTCCTTACACCTGCTTCAGACTGGGCGGCCTCAGCTGATCCCTTATCGCATGCCGCGGCCATGAGGCCGCACAGTCAGAAGAAGGCGGAAGGAGGGGAGTGAAAACAGGGGAACATATGCACTGCTCGTGCCCATCAATCACACCCTCGCCGTCAAAATATATGAGACAACGGGGGGCGTTGTGTCGGGCAGGGGGGACGCACAGGCACAGCCAGCCAACCAATGATGTCAGGAGACGGGCAGCGCTAACAATGGGGGTGCTGCGTGTCATTAAAAAGGAAAGTCACACCTCAGGGACATTGTAATGGTCTGTAATGAGACACATTTTGTACTTGTTGAGTTCCACGTGTACAAGGAGAAAAAGTCAGCCACCTTGTACAAATGCAGCAGTACTGCTGTACAAGGTGGCTGTTATACATAGAAACACCTGGGGGGGTGGGGGGCAGGCTCCCTTCAATTTCAGTTCATGTTCCTGCGTGGCGTTTGCAGGAAACGTTGCAAGCTACACAGCAGGGGAACAGCTGGCGGTGCTGAACCCCACTAACACATTGGCTGGTGTTTTTCTCGGTGCAGCTAGCATGTCCGGGCAGAAACTGGCGTTGTTTTAGCCCAGGGTCAGCAGGAGGAGGAGAGGAGCAAAGTGTAGGCCGAAGCCTGCACTGGTGGCAGCTTTTGGTCAGTTGTGCCAGCGTGGCTTGTGCTGGACACGATGCCGACTACACAGCAGAGGAACAGCTGGCGGTGCTGAACCCCACTAACACATTGGCTGGTGTTTTTCTCTGTGCAGCTAGCATGTCCGGGCAGAAACTGGCGTTGTTTTAGCCCAGGGTCAGCAGGAGGAGGAGAGGAGCAAAGTGTAGGCCGAAGCCTGCACTGGTGGCAGCTTTTGGTCGGTTGTGCCAGGGTGGCTTGTGCTGGACACGATGCCGGCTACACAGCGGGGGAACAGCTGGCGGTGCTGAACACCACTAACACATTGGCTGGTGTTTTTCTCTGTGCAGCTAGCATTTCCGGGCAAAAACTAGCGGTGTTTGAGCCCAGGGTCAGCAGGAGGAGTAGAGGAGCAGAGTGTTGGCCAAAGCCTAGTTAAACCAATTTCAAAGGTTACCTTTAACCCCCCCTCAGGTGTTACAAAGTACAAGAGCCACTCCTTCTGCAGCATTAATGCTGCACAAGTAAAAGGTTGCTCTATTAATTTTTGTACTTGCACAAGCTGAATGCAACACGTAGACTATTTAGCCCATTATACTGTTAATCAGTAGTGGAGGCGTGACTTGTCTTTTTAAAGAAAAGCAGCACAGGTGTCGAAAACAACACCTTTTTGCATGGGCGCAGCTTCCTGAGCGTTGTTAGTTGCTGTACAGGAGTCTGCGCTCTTGTGATCCTTTGGCCATGCGCTGTGAGCGCTTCCTGTCTTATGACCTCATTTCATGTTGGCCGTTGCGGTTAGCGATGGACATGAATCCCAGACCCACAGTGTGTTTTTAAAAAATCACACTGCGGTGCTGGGATTCGTGCCCTGGTGCACTAAATATGTTTGCCGCTCACACATGTCCTTACACCTGCTTCAGACTGGGCGGCCTCATCTGATCCCTTATCGCCTGCCGCGGCCATGAGGACACCCAGTCTGAAGAAGGCGGAAGGAGATGAGTGAACACAGGCAAACATATGCACTGCACATGCCCATCAATCACACCCTCGCTGTCCAAAAAAATAAGACACCGAGGGCCGTTGTTTCGAGCAGGGGAGATGCACAGGCGCAGCCAGCTAACCAATGATGTCAAAAGACGGGCAGCGCTAACAAGGGTGGTGCTGCGTGTCATTACAAAGGAAAGTCACACCTCAGGGACATTGTAATGGTCTCTAATGAGACACATTTTGTACGTGTTGAGTTCCACGTGGGCAAGGAGAAAAAGTCAGCCACCTTGTACAAATGCAGCAGTACTGCTGTACAAGGTGGCTGATATACATAGAAACACCTGTGGGTGGGGGGCAGGCTCCCTTCAATTTCAGTTCATGTGCCTGCGTGGCGTTTGCAGGTCACGTTGCAAGCTACACAGCAGGGGAACAGCTGGCGTTGCTGAACCCCACTGACACATTGACTGGTGTTTTTCTCTGTGCAGATTGCATGTCCGGGCAAAAACTAGCGGTGTTAGAGCCCAGGGTCAGCAGGAGGAGGAGGAGAGGAGCAAAGTGTAGGCCGAAGCCTGCACTGGTGACAGCTTTTGGTCGGTTGTGCCAGCGTGGCTTGTGCTGGACACGATGCCGGCTACACAGCGGGGGAACAGCTGGCGGTGCTGAACCCCACTAACACATTGGCTGGTGTTTTTCTCTGTGCAGCTAGCATTTCCGGGCAAAAACTAGCGGTGTTTGAGCCCAGGGTCAGCAGGAGGAGTAGAGGAGCAGAGTGTAGGCCGAAGCCTATTTGAACCAATTTCAAAGGTTACCTTTAACCCCCCCTCAGGTGTTGCAAGGTACAAGAGCCACACCTTGTGCAGCATTAATGCTGCACAAGTAAAAGGTTGCTCTATTTATTTTGCTCCTTGCACACGCTGACTAAAACACGTACACTATTTAGCCCATTATACTGTCAAACAGTTGTGGAGGCGTGACTTGTCTTTTTAACGAGACGCAGCACAGGTGTCAAAATTTGCACCTAGGTACTGGGCGCAGATTCCTGAGCGTTGTTATTTGCTGTACAGGAGTCTGCGCTATTGTGATCCCTTGGCCATGCGCTGTGAGCGCTTCCTGTCTTCTGACCTCATTTCATGTCGGCCGTTGCGGTTAGCGATGGACATGAATCCCAGACCCACAGTGTGTTTTTAAAAAATCACACTGCGGTGCTGGGATTCGTGCCCTGGTGCACTAAATATGTTTGCCGCTCACACATGTCCTTACACCTGCTTCAGACTGGGCGACCTCATCTGATCCCTTATCGCCTGCCGCGGCCATGAGAACACCCAGTCTGAAGAAGGCGGAAGGAGATGAGTGAACACAGGCAAACATATGCACTGCACATGCCCATCAATCACACCCTCGCTGTCCAAAAAAATAAGACACCGAGGGCCGTTGTTTCTAGCAGGGCGGATGCACAGGCGCAGCCAGCTAACCATGATGACAAAAGACGGGAAACGCTACCAAGGGGGGTGCTGCGTATCATTACAAAGGAAAGTCACACCTCAGGGACAGTGGAATGGTCTCAATGAGACACATTTTGTACGTGTTGAGTTCCACGTGGGCAAGGAGAAAAAGTCAGCCACCTTGTACAAATGCAGCAGTACTGCTGTACTAGGTGGCTGTTATACATAGAA